>NC_092343.1:73702777-74321666 GCF_046630445.1 Rutidosis leptorrhynchoides | reverse complement strand
CATGTATATACATTTTAACTGAGTCGTTAAGTCATCGTTAGTCGTTACATGTAAATGTTGTTTTGAAACCTTTAGGTTAACGATCTTGTTGAATGTTGTTAACCCATTGTTTAATATAACAAATGAGATGTTAAATTGTTATATTATCATGATATTATGATATATAATATATCTTAGTATGATATATATACAGTTAAATGTCGTTACAACGATAATCGTTACATATATGTCTCGTTTCGAAATCATTAAGTTAGTAGTCTTATTTTTACATATGTATTTCATTGTTAATACACTTAATAATATATTTACTTATCATTTAACATAATTAACCAAGTGTATCAATATCTTAATATGATTCATATGTACCTAGTAAGACGTTGTTATAACGATTTTTTTTTTTTTTTTTTTGAAAGGCAACGTTGTTATAACGATAATCGTTATATATATCGTTTTCGAGTTTCTTAAATTAATAGTCTCATTTTTATGTATATAACTCATTGTTAAAATACCTAATGAGATACATACTTATAATAAAATCATGTTAACTATATATATAACCATATATATGTCATCGTATAGTTTTTACAAGTTTTAACGTTCGTGAATCACCGGTCAACTTGGGTGGTAAATTGTCTATATAAAATCTATTTCAATTAATCAAGTCTTAACAAGTTTGATTGATTAACATGTTGGAAATATTTAATCATGTAAATATAGTTTTCATTAAACATATAATCATAGAAAGGTTCGGAAAAGTTCGGGTCACTACAAATAATTATCAGAATAATTATCAACCGCCAAGACCGATCTACAATCAAAATCAGAATTATAACCGAAATGTTCCATACAACAACCAACAAGGTCCTAGTAATCAACAAGCATCCAATAATACTTACAACCAGCAAAGACCTAATTTTCAAAACAAACCACCACAAACTGATGATAAAAAGCCAAATTTAGAAGATATGATGTCGAAGCTAGTTGATTCTCAAACTCAGTTTTTCACATCTCAGAAACAAACGAATGAACAAAATGCTCAAGCATTTAGAAATCAACAAGCTTCTATTCAAAATTTGGAACAAGAAGTAAGCAACCTAGCAAGGTTAATAGGTGAAAGAAAATCGGGAAGTTTACCTAGTGATACAAATGCTAACCCCCGGAATGAAACAGCTAAAGCCATTACCACAAGAAGTGGTATTACACTTAAACCACCTGAAATACCTGTAATTTCTGATGAAGCTATTCCTACTCCATAAGAATCACAGTCTGAACAAGATAAGGAAACAGAACCGGTAGTTGAAAAGGTTAATGAAGATAACACAGTTAAGGCTAAACCTTATGTTAAACCATACCAACCACCACTTCCTTACCCGAGTAAAATGAGAAAAGAGAGACTTGAAGCCGAGCAATCCAAATTCTTGGATATGTTTAAACAGATAAATGTCAATCTTCCTTTCATTGATGTGATTTCAGGAATGCCTAGATATGCTAAATTCTTGAAAGATTTAATCACAAATAGAAAGAAAATGGAAGAACTCTCGGCTGTTACTATGAATGCTAATTGTTCAGCAGTGCTGTTGAATAAGATACCAGAAAAATTATCTGATCCAGGAAGTTTCACAATTCCATGTTTTCTGGGTAGTCTTAGTTCAATAGAAGCATTGGCAGACTTAGGTGCTAGTATAAATCTAATGCCGTATTCACTATACACTAAACTAGACCTTGGAGAATTGAAACCAACAAGAATAAGCATACAACTAGCTGATCGATCAGTAAAATATCCTAGAGAGATAATGGAGAACATGCTAGTTAAAGTTGGTACTTTAGTATTTCCAGTAGATTTTGTTATTCTGAACATGGAAGAAGATTCTCGAGTACCTCTCATATTAGGAAGACCATTCTTAAACACGGCTAAAGCAATAATAGACGTGTTTGGTAAGAAACTGACCCTAAGTATAGAGGACGAGAGTGTTACCTTTTCAGTTGATAGAGCCATGAAACAACCGCAATCTGCAGATGATACATGTTCTTTAGGAGAAGGAACTGAACCAATTGATAAAACTAAAATGTTAGCTACACTTATGGCTAATGGATAGGAACCAACAACAGAAGAAATTCAAATGCTAAAAGAGGAAGACAGATATCGATATAAATCATCGATAGAAGACCAACCGACATTAGAGTTAAAGCCACTTCCAAACCAGTTGGAATATGCTTATCTACATGGTGAATCTGAATTACCTGTAATAATATCGTCTTCTCTTACTGAAAATGAAAAATCTCAACTCATTTCTGTGCTAAAAGCTCATAAACCAGCTATTGCATGGAAAATTCATGATATTAAAGGAATAAGTCCTTCGTATTGCACACATAAAATCCTTATGGAAGAAGGTCATAAAACATATGTGTAACGTCAACGAAGACTAAATCCTAATATGCAAGATGTTGTTAAGAAAGAAATTATTAAACTGCTAGATGCAGGTCTAATTTATCCAATTTCTGATAGTCCATGGGTAAGCCCAGTTCAATGCGCCACCAGAAAAGATCACTTTCCCTTACCTTTCATTGATCAAATGTTGGAAAGATTAGCCGGAAATAGTTACTATTGTTTTCTTGATGGTTTTTCCAGATATTTTCAAATTCCAATAGCACCCGAGGACCAAGAGAAAACCACATTCACGTGCCCTTATGGTACTTTTGCTTACAAACGCATGCCATTTGGACTTTGCAACACCCCTGCAACCTTTCAAAGGTGCATGATGGCGATTTTTCACGACATGATAGAAGAATGCACGGAAGTTTTCATGGATGACTTTTCAGTCTTCGGTGATACATTTGAATCATGTCTAGTTAATCTTGAACGAATGCTTATTAGATGCGAACAATCAAATCTAGTTCTTAATTGGGAGAAATGCCATTTCATGGTTAAAGAAGGCATCGTTCTTGGACATAAAATCTCAAAGGAAGGAATTGAAGTGGATAGAGCTAAAGTAGATGTAATTGCTATACTTCCACATCCCACCAATGTTAGAGGAGTTAGGAGTTTTCTAGGGCATGCCGGCTTTTACCGACGTTTCATAAAAGATTTTTCTAAAATTGCCACTCCTATGAATAAACTCCTAGAAAAGGATGCTCCATTCATCTTTTCAGATGAATGCATCAAATCTTTTAATATTCTTAAAGAAAAACTCACTAATGCGCCGATCATGATAACTCCAAATTGGAATCTACCATTCGAACTTATGTGCGATGCAAGTGATTTTGCAATGGGAGCCGTTTTAGGACAAAGGATTGAAAAATGATTTCAACCTATTTATTATGCTAGTAAGACATTACAAGGAGCACAAATGAATTACACAACTACTGAAAAAGAACTCCTTGCTATTGTCTTTGCTTTTGACAAATTTCGTTCATATCTCGTTCTAGCTAAAACGGTGGTCTATACCGACCATTCTGCTCTTAGATACCTATTTTCGAAACAAGATGCTAAACCAAGATTAATCCGTTGGATCTTACTCTTACAAGAGTTCGATATTGAAATCCGACATAAAAAGGGAGCAGAAAATCTCGCCGTTGATCATCTTTCTCGTCTTGAAAATCCTGAATTAGAAGTTCTAAATGAATCGGCCATACAAGACAAATTTCCTGATGAATATCTATTGAAGATAGATTATAATGAAATTCCATAGTTTGCAGACTATGCAAACTACTTAGTATGTGGATTCCTTGAAAAAGGATTATCGTACCAAAAACGATAGAAATTCTTTAGTGATATAAAACACTATTTCTGGGAAGATCCACATCTGTTTAAAAGTTGTCCCGATGGAATAATACGCCGATGTGTATTCAGAGATGAAGCTAGTCAAATCTTAAACCATTGTCACACAGGACCAACAGGAGGGCATTATGGGCCTCAACTTACAGCAAGAAAAGTTTACGATGCTGGATTCTATTAGCCTACAATTTTCAAAGACGCACACCTTCTTTGAAAATCCTGTGATGCTTGTCAAATGGCCGGAAAAATAAGTCAACGTGATGAAATGCCACAAAATGTCATTCAAGTATGTGAAGTATTTGACATTTGAGGTATTGACTTTATGGGTCCATTTCCAAAATCTCATAATAATCTCTACATTCTCGTTGCCATTGATTATGTATCTAAATGGGCGGAAGCACAAGCTCTCCCAACTAATGATGCACGAGTTGTAGTCAACTTTTTAAAACGTCTTTTTGCAAGGTTCGGAACACCGAAAGCTTTAATAAGTGATCGGGGTACTCATTTTTGTAATAATCAACTTGAGAAAGTTCTCAAAAGATATGGAGTAACTCATAAAATCTCCACTGCATATCATCCACAAACAAGTGGATAAGTTGAAAATATCAACCGAGCTTTAAAACGTATTCTAGAGAAAACCGTAGGATCAAATCCGAAGGAATGGTCCATTAAATTGGAGGATACACTCTGGGCTTTTAGAACAGCCTACAAAACTCCAATTGGAACCACACCTTTTAAACTCGTTTACGGAAAAGCATGTCATCTTCCAGTAGAAATTGAACACAAAACATTTTGGGCTTTGAAGACATGTAATCTTGATTTACATGAAGCTGGACGTCTACGATTAAGTCAATTAAACGAATTAGAAGAATTAAGACAAGAAGCATACGAAAATTCGTTAATCTATAAAGAAAGAACGAAGAAATGGCATGATAAAAGAATTCGAAGTTCAAAAGAATTTAAAGAAGGAGACAGAGTTCTTCTTTTCAATTCACGATTCAAGCTATTTCCTGGAAAATTGAAATCAAGATGGTCTGGACCATTCATAGTCAAAAGAGTTTTCCCGTACGGAACAGTAGAATTAATAAATTCAAATGGGATTGAATTTAAGGTTAATGGTCACAGAGTTAAACATTACATAGATAGTCCAATGGAAGTCGACAACGAAGTTAATCACAATTTTGACACCACAGCTAACTAAGTGTGGAGAGAATCAAGTCTTTAAAGGATAATATGTATTTCTGTTAGAGTTAGATGTTCTGTTTTCGTGTAGTTCTCGAAAATGAAATCCGAATGGTCTTTCCCTAGCAGACCCTAAAGAACTAGTCTTCTCCCCCCATTCTGAATTTTTATTTTTTTTAGGTTTTACGAGATAAAGACTTCCTGTGAACTAAACCATGGTCTAATGCTACACGCTTTGATCACTAAACGTAATAATGACACCCTTCCAAGTGAAATAGTATCATTAATCAGAGGTAAATTGGACGGAGTAAGAAAAGAATCCAGGAATGAAAATAATAAGTTACAGTTTGGTAAAGGAAAATCAAAATCCGCAGCGAAAAAAAGAGCACGACACCTTGAAAGATGTCACAAATGCGGAAAATGGTCACACGAAGGAAAATGTTCGACAAATCAAACATATTCCAATACCAAATTTGTTAATTTATGCAGAGATGGCCGTTCATATGTTTAGAAGAAAAAACATTAAATGCTCGAGGTTACGCCTATGTAGCTATGGAAAACCAATTAGTCCGACTATCTTATGAGTGGGCTAGAGCATATCACTAAGAAATCTATCTCACAGGTAATTTTGTACAGTTTTCAATTTTTTTTATTTTATTGTTTTTAACCTTTTGATAATAAACGCTAAATTGTTCGCTATAAAGTATTAAATTGGTATTCAATAAAATTAGGTCTTGCGACCGAAATTATTGATATCATACAAAAATTTATTACATCACTGCAAAATTTACTGTTTATTCTTAAGGTATAAATATCTTTAATCAATCAACCCAAAATATTTCAAAAATTCGTCATGAGTTAAACTAGGTTATGAAACCGAAATTACTTTACCGAAAAGAGGGGCGTATATTTTTGATAATATTTGATTGATTAAAGTGGGATAAAATACCAAAAAGATTTTTAATTTTATTTTTACTTTATTTTTAAAATTAATATTAAATTAATATTGTAAACCTTTTAAAATTAATATATTTAAAATTGTAAATATTTGAAAAATTAATACTTTTAATATAAGTTTGTATGTATAAAAGCAAAAATATAAATTTAAGTTTGGTGTGAATTTAAAAACAAAAATTTACTTTATTTCGCTCAGTTAAAAATATGATTTTTAAAATTCGTCGTGAGTTGAAGACTAGGTCGTTGAACCGAAATTGCTTTACCCGAGGGAGGGACGAGAACTTTTATTATCATTATTTTTAATCTTATTAAACTAAAGTATGCCAAAAACATTAAAAAAACCCCAAAAAAAAATCTTTACTTTTAAAACCGCGCTTAAAAATTGACAAATTTTAAAATTTTGTCGAGGGACGGACTAGGACAACGATCCGAAACGCCCTCATCTTAAAAAGAAACAAATTTTTAAAATTTTATTAATTATATGTTTTATAAGTTATAAAGTTTTATATATATAAAAAAAAACCAAAATCACTGTACCCGGACCCCCATGCGATCGCATGGGTTTTGAACTTCAACTCCATGCGATCGCATGGAGCTGGAAAATTGGCCAGGATCAAAAGGCAGTCTGTTCTGCCTCACTCCACAAACACACACATATACATACGAAAATACTCTCAAATCCTCACCAAATTTCACCAAAATTCACCAAATTTCTCGCT
This sequence comes from Rutidosis leptorrhynchoides, assembly GCF_046630445.1. NCBI lineage: Eukaryota > Viridiplantae > Streptophyta > Magnoliopsida > Asterales > Asteraceae > Rutidosis > Rutidosis leptorrhynchoides. The sequence continues at coordinate 74,315,033 of NC_092343.1, read as the reverse complement.
ACAATCCGCTCTAAACATGAAATTGTTCAGAAGTTTATCAAGAAAGGTAAAAATTACACCCCTAAACCTCTTTAAATTTGATTTTTAGTGTTCTTGAGCTATTTTTTTTTCCTAATTTGATTTTGTTAGTTTCTAGTGTAATTAGAGTTAAATTGTTAGTATTTTATGCATGTATAACCTAGATTGATGCTATTTAACATGATTTGAAGCCAAAAACTTCAAAAATTTTAGAAATCTAGGGTTTGTGTTCTTGAGCAATTTGGGGCTTTTTGATATAAACAGGTTATGGCCGATTTTTGTCATGAATTATTGCTAAATTAAGTAGTGTAACATGTTTAGGTAGTTAAATGATCCAAACATTGATCCTAAACTTGATTTTTGGAGATTAAAGTGGACTTTTTATGTGCAAAATTCATGAACTTGATTAATTTGATATAATTGCCAATTGAGACTTGTTTAATTGTTAGTAATGACTATTTTGACATGTTATTTGAGTTAAATGCTTATGAACTTTGTCTACATTTTCATATGTGCTTATTTGAAAAAGTGTAGAATTGTAAAAAATTGTGAAAATGTGTATAAGTTTAATTTTGATTTAACATGTTATTGTGATTGTTTTAAGTTGTTATTTTGCTAACACTAATGCATATTTAGATGCACAAATTTTGTGTTTAATGTGTTTTGCAGAGAGCCGATACTGGAGGTTCATCATCGTCATCATCTAGACGACCTGCTCCAGAACCAGAACCAGAACCAGAAATGCAATATGAACCTGAACAAGTACCACAACAGGAACCACAACATCAGCCTGATCAACACGTACCTTATTATGATCCACTACAGTTTGTTAATGAATTCATAGTATTTCTGATGCATCCGCCTGTAGAATACCCAACGATTCCTGAACACACGTTACATCCTAATCTGAGATTTGATAGACGATGGAGAGATTACCCGGCATATCAAAGTAATAAATTCAAATTAGTAACGAAAGATGTAGAGGTGCCTAGGGTAATTGATTGGGATCCTTTGGAAAGGGTCCAACTAGCTGACCGTGTTAGGGAGCATTTGATACAAAGGTATGGCAGTTCTTCTTTTACAGATTGGGAACGATTATTCACCATTCGTAGACCTGTATATAAGGAATGGTGTGTAGAACTTATGAGTACTATAGCGTTAAATGTAGATGTAGATAGATTTGATGATAGAAGTTTTCTTAGATTTATACTTGGCGGTAGGATGTACAGGATGTCCATGCTGGACATGGCTAGGGCATTACAGATATATACGCCCGCTGAATTGCTACTACCCGATTGTATGAATTTGATTTATCGTGGTGAAAGGGTAGATAGGAATTTTGACGCGAACGCCGTCTGGAGGCGTATGTCGGACTATAATGTTTTTGGGCGGGGAGGAACACATACCTACTTACATATTAACAGAGCCGAGCTTCGTATAATTCATAGATTTTTGGCTAACTCGATTACACAGAGAGGTCACAACAAGGAAAAATTGACCTTACATGATTTATTTTACCTAAAGTGTATTCGAGACCCAAGAGGCTTTGTATTTATCTAAGATGGTTGAAGGAATACAGGAAGGGGGGATTATAGGAGGAGGTATTTTTGTTACTCTCATTGGAGAGTATTTAGGTGTAGATAAGAACCAAGGGGGTCCACTTTTGGAATGTAGGGAACAGGTAGAGCTTTTAGGATTGAAGGTTTATGCGGGTGCTAAGGTATTAAAGAGTAAACACAACCAGGCAATACCCTATGTAGGTAGTCAACCTCAGGTAGAGAGAGGCTCAGATGAGGAGATGGAGGAAGCAGATGACATTAGGGATGTCATTCGGGAGGCTATGACTGATGTCTACTAGCGTGTAGATGAGGTAGACATGACAAACGCGGAGAGATTTAGTCGGATGGAGCAGTGGCAAGCCCAGAATGATTACGAGCATTCCAGGCAACGACAGCATGATATATGGGACTATCATCAGCGTCAGATTATGAGCCGGCTGTCACCTCAGGAGCCCTACATCCCGACCAGACCAGCTTACTATCCACCACACCAGCCCGAGATGAGACCGCCTTATACTCTCTACGACCCTAACCAGGCATACCAGTACACCTATCACCAACCATGGAACCCGGACGATGACATGAACTGGAACCCCTATCCATGATTGATATAGTTCCTGTTGGTAATTTATATGATTTATAATTTTTATTATTTCTGTTTATTTATGTTTAAACACATTATATTATGATACTTTTATTGTAATGTTTAATATTTTTATTATGTTGTACTAATGTTTCATTTTTGATTTGAAAGTGGGATTTTAAGTCCCATTTCAAATTGCCATGCATGTTTATATTTGTATGTATGTATATTTTCAATTGTACAAAACAGGGTAAAACAGTGCATTTTCAAAGACTGGCATTAAGTTCAGCAAAAGCTAGTACTTTTGAAGACAAAACTAAAAACAAATGTGATGTAACAACAAGATGGAATGAACAAATGATGTGCACCATTTATCATTCAGCAAACAAACGCCAATATGTTTGAAAACTTTGGTAAAATTTAATCATTTTTCTACGCTAATCACCCTCAATAATTTAAATTGTTACTGATTTCTTGCAAATGAGGGCATTACAAGATCTTAAGTGTGGGAAGGGGTTAAATTCTTTCGGATTTTAAAATTTTTTAATTTAAACACTTGGTTACCATTAGAAATACTAGTAACGCAGTAGTTGTATTAGAATCTAGTGCTCTCTGATAATAAAGAACAGCCCTAGTCTTATATACTGACTACCCAATTCTAGTAAAATTTAAAATTTTCAATTAAATGAACTCAAAATCATGTTTATACATATTTATGAACGATAAAACTAGGTATTAAACACCGAAATTAATGTTACCTCGGAAAGGACATAAATTGAGAAACAACCCAAAATGTTAGAATTCATTTAAAATGGAATAGAGGACAATAAAAAGGAAAATAAAAGCCAAGTGTGGGAAAATTTGGCAAGATATTTTAAACATATATCACATATTTTTGTAACAAATAATTGAAGATACTTTTGCTTTGGACTAAACTAAACAGTTTTACCCGATTTACTGTAAGAAAGATGGATCTACACGATGAATCAATTCCATAATTAAAAGGAAGTAAAGTCTTCCGAAAAAGACACGCGCTTCTTGATTTAGGTCATGAAGTTATCGTCCAGACCAGCTGTAGGTTGACGAAAAATCTAGAAAAGTCATCACTAAAATCAGCCGGAAATCCACAGACCTCAGCATCAAACAGGGTCGCCAAGTGGTCAGACTTATCCTAACCATGAGAGGATCTGTCTCGTAAAATGGGGAGGGCGCCGTACAAATTAGCTTGATAAGACTAATGAATCAGATCCCCAGAAAGGATAATCTCCTTAAAGATCAAAAATCAGCTTTTAAGACTGATATTACTCAATCCTAGAGATTGACTTTTAAAGATTGAGAATTACAAACTCATGGAATTCGATGATATCTAAACTCGAGCTTGAACGAGAAAATATTTTGATCAAAATTACAAACCGATTTGTTTTCTGAAAACCCATTTTCAATGCGTTCATTACCATTGAACGTAAAATCCTAGGAATTCGCCTGGAATTCATTAAGGTCACCTGAACCAAATCGAGTGTCAACCGTAAGAACGGTGGTTGCATAGCATGGTCAAGGACAGGACCTTGTGCCAGACCAGAAAATTATAAGGGTGAGCTTTATTATTGCTCCTACCAAGGATAGTAATTGCATCCGACACGTTATAGACCATAATTAAAAGCATGTCAGGGGACATTGCCTTAACAGTTGCTTGTTCAACACTTTCCTTTACAACCGGACGGTAGTTTACCGAAAGGTAATATACAGAGCAAGTATAATGGACGTGTTGCTTTTCCAATACAAGGTTAGCAAGTGGGTGACACAAAACCATAAGTTTTGAGCTAAAATTTTCTAATCTGAAACCCACCAAACCCACAAAAATATTTTGCAAACACCGGTGAAGGGTTATTTCGGAAAACCTATCTAGGGTAAAAGCTAGATTCAATTTTCAAAAGATCAAATATTTTCATAAAGATCCAATTTCCTTAATGGATCTAAATTTTCATAGTCATGTGAGACTGTAAACCACAACGTTACTACCATTGTTTATACCGCCGTATAGAAATCACTGATGTACAAAGTGTGAAGAATAAAGAAGTGATTCTAGTATTTTTATTTCAAGACTATATTGCTTGAGGACAAGCAACGCTCAAGTGTGGAAATATTTGATAATGCTGAAAACGAACATATATTTCATAGCATTATCCCTCAAGAAAGACAAGCTTTTAGTTGCAATTGTTCTATTTACAAGTGATATTCGTTTAAATAATAAAAGGTGAAGACAAAAGATAGATTCGATGAATTGAAGGCGCAAATGACCAAAAAGCTCAAAAGTACAAAATACAATCAAAGAGGTTCCAATTATTGGTGAGAAACGTCTCAAAATTACAAAAGTACAAGACGCGAAACGCAAAGTACAAGATATTAAATTATACGCAAGGACGTTCGAAAATCCGGAACCGGGACCAAAGTCAACTCTCAACGCTCGACGCAACGGACTAAAAATTACAAGTCAACTATGCACATAAATATAATATAATATTTAAATAATTCTTATAATTATTTATATATTATATTTATTTATTAAAACGTCGACAAGCAAAGAAACAAAAATATGTGAGCTGCTACCTACCCCCATGCAATCGTATGGCCTGGAGGCACAAAAGCCATGCGATCGCATGGCCCTGAAATCCAGGCCTGTTCCTATAAAGTTCGCGAGTTTTGGACGAAATTTTCACATCTTTTTCCTTTCAATCTCTCAGTCGTATATATATTTATATTTATATTATAATTTTAATTTTAATTTCTAATAATAAGGGTATGTTAGCGAATGTTGTAAGGATGTAAATCAAAATTCTGTCCGTGTAACGCTACACTATTTTTAATCACTGTAAGTTATGGTTAATGTTATTTTTAATTTAATGTCTCGTAGCTAAGTTATTATTATGCTTATTTAATACTGAAGTAATCATGATGTTGGGCTAAATTATTAAGATTGGGTAATTGGGCTTTGTACCATAATTGGGGTTTGGACAAAAGAACGACACTTGTGAAAATTAGACTATGGGCTATTAATGGGTTTTATATTAACTAAATGATACCTCGTTAAATTAATATATAGACTTATAATTTGACGTATTTATATATAACCACATACGCTTGACTGGGTACGGTGGGCGGGATATCTATAAATACCAATAATTGTTCATTTTACCGGACACAGAACTGGATTAATAGTTAATAGACTTGTTGAAACAGGGGTGGATTACATTCAAGGGTAATTGGTGTAATTGTTAACAAAGTAGTAAAACCTTGGTTTACACAGTCGATAACCTGGTGTATTCATTAAACAAAATATTAAAACCTTGTTACAATTCGAATCCCCAATTAGTTGGAACATTTGACTTCGGGAACAAGAAAAATTTGACGAAGACTTTCGCACTTTATATTTATGCCTGATGGACTATTATGGACAAATCCGTATGGACATATCGAATAATCAAGGACAAAGGACAATTAACCCATGAGAATAAACTAAAAATCAACACGTCAAACATCATGATTATGGAAGTTTAAATAAGCATAATTCTTTTATTTTCATATTTAATTGCACTTTTAATTATCGCACTTTTATTTATTGTCATTGTATTTAATTGCACTTTTAATTATCGTACTCTTTAATTATCGCAATTTTATTTTATAGCACTTTTATTTATCGCAATTTCATTATCGTTATTTACTTTACGCTTTAAATTAAGTTATATTTATTTTTAATATTTTACATTAGGTTTTAACTGCGACTAAAGTTTTAAAATCGACAAACCGGTCATTAAACGGTAAAAAACCCCTTTTATAATAATAATAATATCACTTATATATATATATTTATATTTTTATAAATTTAAAACTAATATAGCATTAAGCTTGTTTAAAAGATTCCCTGTGGAACGAACCAGACTTACTAAAAACTACACTACTGTACGATTAGGTACACTGCCTATAAGTGTTGTAGCAAGGTTTAGGTATATCAATTCTATAAATAAATAAATATCTTGTGTAAAATTGTATCGTATTTAATAGTATTTCGTTGTAAAAATAATACACTTTCCTAGTACACCTCGCACACATCACACTTTCAAAATTTACATCCTGAACACCAAAATATAAACGGGCAGCATAACGGCTAGAAAAAGGCACTTTGGTAAAACATTCTGCCCTGGACACACAGTCGGTCGACTGACACTGACAGTCGGTCGACTGTCGACACAATCGGTCGACTGACCTTGCCAGTCGGTCGATTCACTTGGTATTACATCAATCGGCCGAAGGTAAATCTCAGTCGGTCGGTTCACTCAACAATCGGTCGGTTCACCATCAGTCGGTCGACTGTCGATCGACAGTCGGCCGACTGTGTTCATCTTCCTCAGAAACTGAACAAAGGCTAAGGACTTCATGATGAAATCCTTAAATCTCTATCTAGAGCTCGTTTTAAACACCAAAATCGACCACAACTTGTTCACTACTTGTTATAGACTCAAAACCCACAACAATTTGACCATAACAACACTTAAATCATTTGTTTTGACACAAATTCAAGCTTTTTACAAAACTCACACAAAACCATGAATTTAACAACGAATTGAACACAAAAACACATGTTACTTACCTTGATAGACTCAGTAAACGATAACAAACACGATTCTAACACCAATTTGAGCTCAAGATCAATGTTTAAGGATTAGGGTTTGGTTAGGTGGAAGGGATGAAGGTATGGTGTTTTAGTGAATTTTTTAGAAATGGGAAGAAAAAGAAGTACACTAGTCACTTAATTGGGTTTAATTCCCACACTGTACAACACACGGGTATTTACCAGTTATCTTATATCTTTCGCACAAGATTAGGTAACCCAAACGAGGTCCAATTGAAATAAACAAACCTGTTCTGGGACCCTTGTCACAAACTGGTCACAACACAATTATAATAAAACACTAAAAAAATAATTAAAATAAAAAGCACTTAAGACTAAGCACAAACCCTAAGGGCAAAAATAGTCCACTTACAACTAGCCCGGGTTTCAGTCTGTTACAAATCCACCCCCTTAAGGAGATTCCGTCCTCGGAATCTGGTCTTGGTCAAACAAATGAGGGTAGCGGTTTCTCATCAACTCTTCCATCTCCCACATAAGATTATAACCCAAACTGCGTTTCCACTCGATCAACACCATCGGTATCTCTTTATTTCTCAACTTAGTCACCTTTCGGTCAACTACACGGACCGGCTCTTCCACCAATTTCTTATTCAAATCGACCCTTATATCTTCTAAAGGAAGAAGTTGCGTTTCATCATCGAATTTACACTTACGAAGATAACACACGTTAAATGTATTATGAATACCGGCTAACTCTGGCGGAAGATCTAACACCACAGTCTGATCGTTCAACACCTTACTGATCGAAAACGGACCAATAAATCTTGGTGCTAACTTACCACGTTTACCGACTCTAATAACCCCTTTCCACGGTGAAACTTTTAAATACACTCGTTCACCCACATTAAAGGTTACCGGACGTCTACGCGGATCAGCATACATTTTCTGCCTATCTCTAGCGGCTTTCAACTTTTCTCTCGCAATTGCAACTTTTTCAGCTGTCATTTGAACAATTTCGGGACCTGCAAACTGTTTCTCCCCGGCTTCTAACCAACAAGTCGGAGTTCTGCAATGACGACCGTACAACATTTCATAGGGCGACATCCCTATACTCGAATGATATGAATTATTATACGCGAATTCTACCAACGGTAAATGTGTATCCCACGAACCACCATATTCTAACACACAAGCCCTTAACATATCTTCCAAAGTCTGTATCGTTCTTTCACTCTGACCGTCTGTCTGAGGATGATAAGCTGTATTTAAATTCACACGTGTACCCAGATTCTGTTGAAGACTATTCCAAAAGTTTGACACAAATCTGGAATCTCTGTCTGAAACGATCGATTACGGCACACCATGTCGACTAACTATTTCTTTTACATACAAATCGGCTAACTCACTTAACGAAGCTGTCTCACGGGTAGCAAGAAAATGAGCACTTTTAGTTAGACGATCCACTATTACCCAAATCATATCGTGTCATTTCTGAGTTCTTGGTAGTTTGGTCACAAAATCCATCGTTATATGTTATCATTTCCACTCTGGAATCTGTAACTGACGTAACGAACCATAAGGTTTCTGATGTTCCACCTTCACTTGAGCACAAATATGACACTTTTCAACATATCGAGCATTATCTGTTTTCATTGTCGGCCACCAATACACTGTTTTCAAATCATGATACATCTTATTACTACCAGGATGTACTGTTAATCTGGATTTGTGAGCTTCTGTCATGATTAAATCTCTCAAATCTCCAAGCTTAGGCACCCAAACACGATTGTTTAAGGTCTTTAGTCCACGTGAGTCATCAATTAAGTCCACTTTTCATTTGATCATTTGTTCAGATTTAATATGTTCGTCCTCCAAAGCACAGGCCTGAACGGTTCTTAAGTTGTTAATCAAATCTGGAGTTATATTCAAACGAAGGAATTTCACATTTTCACTTGACTTTTTACGACTTAGCGCATCTGCAACCATATTTGCCTTACCTGGATGATATTTAATTTCACAATCATAATCCTTGATCAACTCTTACCACCGTCTCTGACGCATATTCAATCCTTTCTGTGAGAAGATATATTGCAAACTCTTATGATCTGTACAAATAACACAATGGGTTCCATACAAATAGTGTCTCCACAGTTTCAAAGCAAACACTACTGCAGCCATTTCAAGATCATGCACTGGATAATTCTTCTCATGAACTTTCAACTGTCACAAGGCGTAGGCGATTACTTTATCTCTCTGCATTAAGACACAACCCAACCCAGCAAATGACGCATCACAGTATACCACGAAGTCGTCTGAACCTTCTGGTAAAGCTAACACTGGTGCCTGACACAGTAGCTGTTTCAAAATCTGAAAAGCTTTTTTCTGTTCATCAGTCCATCGAAAGGCTACATCTTTACGAGTCAACTTAGTCAACGGACCCGCTATTTTAGAAAAATCTTTGATAAACCTACGATAATAACCAGCCAATCCCAGAAAACTCTTAATCTCAGTCGGAGTCTTAGGAGAATTCCAATTCATTACCGCTTCTATCTTTATCGGATCAACCTTTATACCTTCCGCACAAATCACATGACCCAAAAACTGCACTTCACGTAACCAAAATTCACATTTTGAAAATTTTGCAAATAGAGGATTCTGATTTAATGGTTCGTTCCTCAACAATCTCTGTTTGAATGATTGGTGGTTCCGGAGGAAAGTTTAGTGGTTCAGGATCTACGAACCGTTCCTGAATATTCTCCGGATTCTCAATTGTGAGGTCGGGTTCAAAAAATGGATTATCGGAAATTTGAACTGGAGTACTTGGTCGACTGGATGACGATTCTAAAGAAAAATCAACGGCAGTAATATTTGCTAAATGTCTTGATCTAGTTACAGGTGGTGAACGTACAAAAGGTGGTGAACGTCTTTCTCGGTGCATTCACTGAATATCCTATTAGTTTTAAAAAGGAAAGAAAAATTATAATAAGTTATTCAATCAATAGACTTTTCTGATTTTGCCCACGTTTCGAATAGCCAAAAGATGCAGCAGAGGGGCAGGATTCGTTTGGTCTCAATATAATTGAGGACTATTTGGCTCCAATAACCCGGTCCACGTACAAATCCAACTATTACTACGAACCAGAAAATTTTGATGTCTATTAATTTAACCACTTAAAATAAATTTTCGTAATTTTAAGAAAATTTAGATAAGAAGTAGAATAAAAATCTATGTCCTAAAACTAGAATAGCGAGAAATAAGAAAGAAAAAGAGTTCGTCGAAAAAGGTCGAAAAAGAAAATTGGTTGAAAAATAAAAGGTGACGGAAAAATAAAAGAAACTTATAAAACTTAAAAACAATTGACTAACCTAACCTTATTACTACAACTAACTTAAAATTATAATCGCAAATTGAGATTACTAATTGGAATGATAATTGATACATAGGTAGAAGTCGTCTAAAAATATTAAAGCTTACATGAAAAACTACATCCCAAATGAAAATAACTTAAAAAGAAACTAAAACTTAAAAAGGCGTCGCAAAATTCTAAAGCACCTAAATCTTAGTCTAAAGAAAAAGCACTTAAGGAATTTTACGGCAAAGCCTAAAAATCTAGAAGTAAAAATAACTATGGCAAAAACTAAGTTTAAAACTAAATATGAGCTAAAAATACAAATATTACGCTAAAACGATTAAAAAGGGACAAAATATAAAAATATACAAAAAGTTGTAAAAAGTACAATTTTTATAAAAATATTATTTTTATATTATTATTTAATAAAACTATTAATTTTTATATATTAATAAAACTAAATAAACTTAATATTACAAATTAAATAAATAAAACTAAATTAATTAATATTAATTAACTAAACAAACCCTAATTAGGGTGTTAATAATAAAAATTAAAATATACTCCGTAATTAATGCGATATTAGGGTTCTGTGTGGCCCGTGTCAGACGGTTCCGCGAGTCGCGGTATTTAAAGCAGCAAACCCCGCGAGTCGCGGGGTTCCAAAATTCAACTCTGGTACAGTTCAAAATTTGACGCGTTTTTTTTTCTTCTGTTTTTATATTTTCTGTTTATTTCAAAATATTTGTATAATAAAAACTTATATTTAAAAACTTAAATAAAAATAGAACTACTTTATAATTTTAAAAATATCTTAAAAATAGATTTATAAATATTTTTTTTTTGGGTTTTTGATTTTATGTTTTAAATAAAAACAAAATATTTAAATAAAACTTATATTTTTATAAAATAAAAATAAAGAAACTTTATAAAACTTAAATATTTAACAAAATCTTAAAAATACTTATATTTTTGTTTTCTTTTTATATTTTCGGATATTTAAAACGTATTTTTATAAAAACGAATTTTAATAAAAGTAAACTAAAAATCTTTTTTTTTATATTAGCGTTGCGCTTCCGGCTTTTAAGCGATTCCCCGGCAGCGGCGCCAAAAATACTTGATGTGTGCAGCGGGGTGTACAAAATACTATTAATTTTTTTAGCAGAAAAATACTATTAAATACGATACAATTTTACACAAGATATTTATTTATTTAGAGAATGGATATACTTAAACCTTGCTACAACACTTATAGGCAGTGTACCTAATCGTAGAGTAGTGTAGTTTTTTAGTAAGTCCGGTTCGTTCCACAGGGAATCTTTTTAAACAAAGCTTAACGCTATATTAGTTTACTTTTATAAAAATACAAATATATATATAAGTAATATTATTATTATAAAGGGGGGTTTTTACCGTTTAATGACCGGTTTGTCGATTTTAAAACTTTAGTCGCAGTTAAACCAAATGTAAAATAATAAATAAATACAAGACTTAATTTAAAGCGTAAAGTAAATAACGATAATGAAATTGCGAATAATAAAAGTGCGATAAAATAAACTTGCGATAATTAAAAAGTACGATAATTAAAAGTGCAATTAAATATAATAACAACAAATAAAAGTGCTATAATTAGAAGTGCAATTAAATATAAATTAAAGGAAATTAAATATAAAATAAAAGAATTATGCTTATTTAAACTTCCGTAATCATGATGTTTGACGTGTTGATTTTAGTTTTATGCCCATGGGTTAATTGTCCTTTGTTCTGGATTATTTAATATGTCCGTCTGGTTTTTGTCCATAACAGTCCATCAGTCATAAATATAAAGTGCGAGTGTCCTCGTCAAATTATTCTTATACCCGAAGTTAAATATTCCAACTAATTGGGGACTTAAACTGTAACAAGATTTTAATACTTTGTTTAATAATTACACCAGGATGTCAACTGAGTGTAACCCAAGGTTTTAATATTTTGTTATCAATTATACCAAGTGTCCTTGTACATAATTTCACCCCTGTTTTAATTATTCTAGTGACTATTAATCGATTCCCGTGTCCGGTTAAATGAACGATTATTCGTACATATAAATACCCTGCCCATCGTGTCCGATCGAGTGTATATGGTAATTTATAGGGACGCCTAATTGTAAATCTTTATATTAACATTAACAAACTATCATTTAGTTAAACAAATATAAAGCCCATTAATAGACCATAGTCTAATTTCCACAAGTGTCGTTCTTTTGTCCAAACCCCAATTATGGTACAAAGCCCAATTACCCAATTTTAGTAATTAGCCCAACATCATGATTACTTCGTTTTAAATAAGCATAATAATAACTTAGCTACGAGACATTAAATTAAAAAGGTTGAACATAACTTACAATGATTAAAAATAGCGTAGCGTTACGCGGACAGAATTTCGACTTACACCCTTACAATATTCGCTAACATACCCTTATTATTAGAATTATAATTAAAATTAAAATTAAAATATAAATTATAAATATAAATATTACGTATATAGATAGAGAGATGGATATATGAGTGTAAAAAATGATCAGAATTCGGTTGGCTTTATAGGGAATTGAGTTCAGGTATACTCTGCGACTCGTGGCCCTTTTTGCCTTCAAACTCTGCGAGTCGCGGAGTTTGTAAATACAGCTCACTCCATTTTGGAGTCTTTCTTTGTAACGACCCGGAAATTTCCGACCAAATTTAAACTCTAATCTCTATATAGTTCCGACACGATAAGCAAAAACCCTAAAGTTGACCCGCACTTTTTCGATCGTTCTATACTTATAAGATTAATATTTACATAAATTAAACCTTACCAACATGATAAGCAATCCAAATTGTTGAGACTTATGTTTTCGAAAAGAGTTTTACACAACGTTTGACCGTCTAGTTTGACCGATGATATCACGAACTATACAATATATGATAATTATACGTTTGTGTATATATATGTATATATACATATTTAACATGATCTAAGAATGTTTTAATATCTCATTTTGTATTAATAACAATAAGTTATAAGTATATTTTGAAACTACTAACTTAAGTTTTCAAAACGATAACCATACGTAACGTTATTTGACTTAAATACTTATGACCTATAATGTTTATACATATATCGTATAAGTAATGTATTTAATCACTTTTAAAGACTTAAATACATAAAACAATATAAGTATATTTACAAAAGATAGCTATATTTGAATCCTCGTTCCGTTTTCTCAAAGATTTCTATACGTATACCTAGGGTATATGTACCCGTATCATACGCAGCTTCTAGATGTATTTACTATTGGTATATACCAATAAAAATCTGCTCCTTAGCAGCCTTAAATGATTAAGAAACATGTGGAACCAACCATTTGTCAAGTAGCATGAATTATTTAGCAAGAAAACAAAGTTAGGTATTTTTTTTTTCCTTTATAACCTAAAAACGTTTTTATGCATGCACACCATTTCTTCACCCCATTTTCTCATAGTTACACTTCCATTTCTCTCTCAAAATACTCTTAACTTCATACTTGATCATCTCCAAGCATTTTACCCATCATTTAGCTTCAAAAACCTTACTTAAACACCATAAGAAAACCATACAAAAACACTTCAAGAAATCCTTCCAAGAACACAAACTTACTTCCAATCTTTCATCCAATTCCATCACCCTTTTGGTTCTAGCTTTTTACTCCTCTTTTATAGCAACCTTGTCCAAGGAACTTGAGGTAGTATCTATGTTCATAACCTTATTCGATTCATATATATATAGCTATCATATTTTGTGGTATACAATTTTAACAACAAGCACATAGTTTGAAAGTTTTCAAACTTGTTTGCAAACTAAATAGATCCTTCTAACTTAACTTTTAAAATACTTCAAGACCTGTAATATAACTTAAATATATGCTAACTTAACAAGGTATAACTTGGTTTATCAAAGAATATCTTAAAAACTGTTTTTACGACGTCGGAGTGTAACCGGGGACTGTTTTGGGTTAGATAATTAAAAACTATCTTAAACTTTGAATTGGAGGTTTATGTTCTGGAAAAATGATTTTTACTATAAATATGTTAACACATAAAAATTTCATGATTTAATTCAAAGTATAAGTATTTTTAGAAAAATGGTCATTAAGTGTTTTTTTTTTTGTAACAAAAATGTTTAACTTCATAAGTTTCACTAAAGTTTCACCTATGCCGTGTGATTTTGAATACAAACCAAGGTATTTTCAGTTCATAGTCTTAAAGAGGGACTCGATCCAAGGAGATGGCAAGTTGAATCAACGAAAACGGATTTGTAACGAAGAAACTATGACCGAAACAAAATTGGTTATCCTAGACTTGTTTAACTTCGGGATTAATTGGGAAAAATTAAATAAATCACATATTTCTAAGATAACATGATATTTTATATATATGTACTTATAATTCAATTTTATATGGTTCAGGATCACCCGTAAACAACACGAGAAGATTAATCATAAGATCCCATGTTTGTACGCAACACGTCATTTGACAACACCGGTACTTTATGTACGCAACACGTCATTTGACAACACCGGTACCGTGGGTAAAGATTAATCTCGACCAATACATATACGATGGGGGTTTTATTTATTTCATTGGGGGTTTTATTTATTTCATTGCGGGTATATTAAACATCTAAAAATGAACCATTAAAATTGAATTACTAACAACGAGCTGCTAACTACGGACTAAGGAATTATTCAAAGTATTAAAAGTATAACAAGTATATATATGTGACGTTTGTTTAAAAAGAAAAGGTATTGATATATTATATATGGATAGGTTCGTGATATCAACCGGAGACCAAGTCAAATTATATATATCTTCAAGACGAAAGTGAGTATATAGATCCCTTTTGAACTCTAAATATTTTTGGGCAGAGAATACATGCGCTGTTTTTATAAATGATTTACGTTATGGACACAAGTAACTGAAAAATATATTCTACGTTGAGTTGTACCACTGGCATACTTCCCTGTAGCTTGGTAACTAATATTTACAGCGGTATTGTAAACGCGAATCCTGTTGATAGATCTATCGGGCCTGACAACCCCAACCGGACTGGACGACCAGTATTCAACGGTTGCACAATACTTCGTTTCGTGACTACACTTGGTACAGTGTAGTAAGATTTCATATTAAAGGGAATATGCGACGTGATTAATTGTTAAGTATGGTTACCAAGTGCTCAACCACTTAGAATATTTTTATTAAAATGTTTATATATGAAATCTTGTGGTCTATATTTATATCGCCGTCGACATTAAACCTATATCTCACCAACTTTATGTTGACATTTTAAAGCATGTTATTCTCAGGTATGAATTAAGTCTTCCGCTGTACATTATCTCGTACTAAGGATACTACTTGAGGCCATTAAGGACTTATATCATAAGGCGTTGCATTCGAGTCATTGAAGTTCATAGAGACTATTATTAAGTAAATGGCGGTTTAGGTCATTTGAATATTATGAAATGTCAGGCGAATATGTCAATTATGGATGTAACTATAGATTGCCTTTTAAGAATAAATGCAACGTTTGTAAGATGTATCATATAGAGGGCAAGTACCTCGCAATGTTATCAACTATTGTAATTCGTTTGTAATCAATATGGACAACGTCCGGATGATTAGTTTCGGATCCTTTCAGTTGGTATCAGAGCGTTGGTCTTAGCGAACCAGGCCTTGCATTAGTGTGTCTAACTAGTAGTTGTTAGGATACATTAAGTGAGTCTGGACTTTGACCGTGTCTGCCTGTCAAAAGTTTTGCTTATCAATCCTAGTCGGAAATCATCTGCTTATCATTCTTAGGGAACTGCCTGCTTATCATTCTTAAGTCTAGACACGTCTTACTGCATTTAGTGCATCGATAGTGTATAGACAAAATTCATATCCTAGCGTATCTGTTACTATAGACATTGCCTGACGTATTTCAAAGATTCTCCGTAATTCATGGGATTTTGATATTATATATACATATGTAAATTATGTATTGAAGAGTACCAAACCCAACTCCTATAATCTATTCCAAACCAAAAATTCATTTCTCCGACCATACAAGATGGATTCTTCATCCCGCTCAAATTCCTCCGACTTCGATAGCTTCGCCGATATGGATTTCCATTCGAGCTCCGAGAACAGCGTTACCGGAATGGATCAACCAATTTCCCATCATCTATTCTGGATGAATTGGGGATGGGTTCGTAATATACTAAATTTCTGGAGGCAAGAAGAAGGTGATCCATTCCATCCACCAAATTGTCCTCTTAACGATGAACCTGAAGCACTTACCGGCGAACCTATTCGAAACACCATTTTCTCGCTCATTTCTAGAGTATCTCGTCATGATTACATACTATCCCATATTTCAAATCTTGTTCATTCGCTCGTTCCAACCGTCAATCATCCCGGTATAATAGAAGAAGTCAACGAACTCCGTGCTCGGGTAGTGGTTTTGGAGAATATGGTGCGAAGGTTACAAACACCAACAGCAGCACCAGCAGCATAATCCGTACTACCATCGTCAACGCCGACAGTACCTTTATCACCCCAATCACAACCGCGCCTTAAATCTCAACATCATAATCTGTATCTCGAATATCAACATCACACGACTCAATATCTGTACTTCGAGTATGATCTTCGTTCTATATATCGTTCTACATCGATTATCTTCGCTTTACGTATCGTATGACGATTATGTAATTTCTAAAGTCTTAGAGATTATGTAATCTAGAATTAACGATAAATCAAATGAGTTTAATATCTTATTGACTCATTAAATCTATGATTATCTCTGAAGAAAATATATATGCAAGTATATTTTCATAAAGATAGTAATTAAAAATTCCTTCGTACAAACTATTAATGATGAAAATATTTTAACGGGTGGGTAGTACCCGAGGAATATTTAGAATTCACATTAATAAGTTATATTGTACATTCTTGAATCTGATTCAACGGTTATCTATTATCTTACTTACAACCACCGATATTCGTATCCGCTCACCCCAGAATAACCATTTTCAATCAAATTTCATATTCGGATTTTGACCTACCAGAATCCAACAAGTGGCATAAAGAAGAAAACATTGGACAAAATAAAAAAAAAATTTGTTAGAAACACACGATTTAACTAATTAAAAATCTATTAAGGATTCCACGCTAACTGTTCCCGCTAACTCTGGACAATTAAAATGAATTAAAATGTTGATTGTAACATATGAAGCTAAACAATTCTTCAAGCTTGCCACTTGATTTTATCTTAAACCTCATTCGTAACTTGACGATTACAATTCGCATTCAAATCCTTTCATGATTCCTGAAAACACCTCGACCGAGAAGTTGAACCCGCCGCACCTTGCCTACGGAATGAAGATTTATACATACAGTTATACACCTGAAGAACTCTCGAACCCAAATTCATAATTTAACACATAACGTATTGAATCCTTTGCCATTTATTAGCAAGAACAACCCTACAATTCCTTTTCAAGAAGCTAATTTTGTCACAGCTCCACTTCGACTTTTCAGTGAGATTATTTCTATTATAATCATGATATTTATACCTTGTCCTTTCGTCGTCATTACCGGAAAACATTTTATATCCCTCTACAACATCAACAGGTGCACCAGCAGATCGTTATCGTTTTGGCGAAATCAACAATCAGTATTTTGAAAATCTCGCGGAACTTCTTCCATCATATCTATAATGTCTATCCCTAAGAATTTCATAATCTGAACCTGAAGTTTCTGAAAAACACCCGGGACTATGAAATAGTTCTTGAAATGCTAACGAAGCAGCAAAAACTGTAAACGACTTTAACGGTCAAAAGTTTGATGACAAAGAATAGTAAGGTGGTAAAGCTGAAAAAAAAAAAAAAAAAAAAGTTTGGAACTAGAAAACGGATGAAGCAAAGTATGAAAGAGGCTGTGGATAAATCACAGGGACTGAACCTGCTCTCAAAGAATACAAACGATTCCGTACCTGCTGAAACCGTCAGTAAGAACCCTACTCTTTATTCAAAACCTTGCCCGGATGATATTTTTCATCATCATCTTATCTTAGATATTATAAGATATCTTCATATCATTCGTTATACATATTTTTCATATTTCTGGAGATATTTTTACAACTATTCCTATCTGCGATCATTTATCTCTCCGTAACATCTGCCTTACAATATAAAAGAAACTGTGTTAATTTCTAAATTCTGAAACCTCCGAGATTAAAATATAAATGATTTGAAGTAGTGTTGGGAACTGATGCATGAATTAGTATAATATAATGAAACTTGATCAACTTCATTATATTACAGTAAGTCATGTTAAGTTTCTAATGGAATGTGATGATTCACAGTACCGTCATCATGTGCCATGTTACACGGCTCTTACATTCTATCAAGTCTCCAAACATATTAGAACGTATCACCTTGATAGTTCTATTTTTCCAGAATATTCGAGTAATTTAACGAATCAAGATCGTGCCATTACAATTTCATTCTAAAACCAATAGCTAGGTTCATTCCAAATTTCCTACCTACGAATTTCGGACCATTGTTCGCTTGGCTCGAGGACAGGAAGAAGAAACGAAGGGACAAAACCTCAGAATAGAAATAGGAACATAAACCACAGCAAATAAGAGAGAGCATTAACTGTGGATGACAATGATTTTAAGGGACGGGAGTAGGAACATCGAAATATAAGGGAAGGAATAAAACCTAACAACAACCCCGAAACTACAAACCGTGCATATCAATACGTATTGCAACGTAAAGGCACGGGAGAATTAAAAACATTATAATTCCAAGGAAAGGATAAAAGAGAATAGATTCTTCTGGTGATAGATGAAAAAGAAGAATGAAAGATATGAAAGTTAGAAATATAACAAGGATTAGAATGGGATGGAGCATATTAGCGAATGTCTTAAAGTAGGAACTAAAGAGAAAGAATAGAAGATGTGGGAAGAAAGAAAGGGAAGGAGGTAAATTTATAGTGAAATATTCGACAAAGAAATCAAAACAAATTGCCGCGTTAAATCAAAGAAGATCCTGATCGCCGCAAAACTAAATCTTATTACATAAGATTTTCTTTAAAACCCTTAAATCCCGGAAATCGATCATAATCACGTCATCGGTTACAACAATTCTATATTTACTCATTTCACTCTTTTGTGATAGCTTCGCTCGTGCGTCTCACATAACCGAATCGTTTTATCTAAATCTTTCAATAGTGATAAAATTTCATTATTACCTCATATTCGTCATGAAAACATTCCTATTGTTATTTATGACAACCTCTACCAAATTTCGAGGACGAAATTTCTTTAACGGGTGGGTACTGTAACGACCCGGAAATTTCCGACCAAATTTAAACTCTAATCTCTATATAGTTCCGACACGATAAGCAAAAACCCTAAAGTTGACCCGCACTTTTTCGATCGTTCTATACTTATAAGATTAATATTTACATAAATTAAACCTTACCAACATGATAAGCAATCCAAATTGTTGAGACTTATGTTTTCGAAAAGAGTTTTACACAACGTTTGACCGTCTAGTTTGACCGATGATATCACGAACTATACAATATATGATAATTATACGTTTGTGTATATATATGTATATATACATATTTAACATGATCTAAGAATGTTTTAATATCTCATTTTGTATTAATAACAATAAGTTATAAGTATATTTTGAAACTACTAACTTAAGTTTTCAAAACGATAACCATACGTAACGTTATTTGACTTAAATACTTATGACCTATAATGTTTATACATATATCGTATAAGTAATGTATTTAATCACTTTTAAAGACTTAAATACATAAAACAATATAAGTATATTTACAAAAGATAGCTATATTTGAATCCTCGTTCCGTTTTCTCAAAGATTTCTATACGTATACCTAGGGTATATGTACCCGTATCATACGCAGCTTCTAGATGTATTTACTATTGGTATATACCAATAAAAATCTGCTCCTTAGCAGCCTTAAATGATTAAGAAACATGTGGAACCAACCATTTGTCAAGTAGCATGAATTATTTAGCAAGAAAACAAAGTTAGGTATTTTTTTTTCCTTTATAACCTAAAAACGTTTTTATGCATGCACACCATTTCTTCACCCCATTTTCTCATAGTTACACTTCCATTTCTCTCTCAAAATACTCTTAACTTCATACTTGATCATCTCCAAGCATTTTACCCATCATTTAGCTTCAAAAACCTTACTTAAACACCATAAGAAAACCATACAAAAACACTTCAAGAAATCCTTCCAAGAACACAAACTTACTTCCAATCTTTCATCCAATTCCATCACCCTTTTGGTTCTAGCTTTTTACTCCTCTTTTACAGCAACCTTGTCCAAGGAACTTGAGGTAGTATCTATGTTCATAACCTTATTCGATTCATATATATATAGCTATCATATTTTGTGGTATACAATTTTAACAACAAGAACATAGTTTGAAAGTTTTCAAACTTGTTTGCAAACTAAATAGATCCTTCTAACTTAACTTTTAAAATACTTCAAGACCTGTAATATAACTTAAATATATGCTAACTTAACAAGGTATAACTTGGTTTATCAAAGAATATCTTAAAAACTGTTTTTACGACGTCGGAGTGTAACCGGGGACTGTTTTGGGTTAGATAATTAAAAACTATCTTAAACTTTGAATTGGAGGTTTATGTTCTGGAAAAATGATTTTTACTATAAATATGTTAACACATAAAAATTTCATGATTTAATTCAAAGTATAAGTATTTTTAGAAAAATGGTCATTAAGTGTTTTTTTTTTGTAACAAAAATGTTTAACTTCATAAGTTTCACTAAAGTTTCACCTATGCCGTGTGATTTTGAATACAAACCAAGGTATTTTCAGTTCATAGTCTTAAAGAGGGACTCGATCCAAGGAGATGGCAAGTTGAATCAACGAAAACGGATTTGTAACGAAGAAACTATGACCGAAACAAAATTGGTTATCCTAGACTTGTTTAACTTCGGGATTAATTGGGAAAAATTAAATAAATCACATATTTCTAAGATAACATGATATTTTATATATATGTACTTATAATTCAATTTTATATGGTTCAGGATCACCCGTAAACAACACGAGAAGATTAATCATAAGATCCCATGTTTGTACGCAACACGTCATTTGACAACACCGGTACTTTATGTACGCAACACGTCATTTGACAACACCGGTACCGTGGGTCAAGATTAATCTCGACCAATACATATACGATGGGGGTTTTATTTATTTCATTGGGGGTTTTATTTATTTCATTGCGGGTATATTAAACATCTAAAAATGAACCATTAAAATTGAATTACTAACAACGAGCTGCTAACTACGGACTAAGGAATTATTCAAAGTATTAAAAGTATAACAAGTATATATATGTGACGTTTGTTTAAAAAGAAAAGGTATTGATATATTATATATGGATAGGTTCGTGATATCAACCGGAGACCAAGTCAAATTATATATATCTTCAAGACGAAAGTGAGTATATAGATCCCTTTTGAACTCTAAATATTTTTGGGCAGAGAATACATGCGCTGTTTTTATAAATGATTTACGTTATGGACACAAGTAACTGAAAAATATATTCTACGTTGAGTTGTACCACTGGCATACTTCCCTGTAGCTTGGTAACTAATATTTACAGCGGTATTGTAAACGCGAATCCTGTTGATAGATCTATCGGGCCTGACAACCCCAACCGGACTGGACGACCAGTATTCAACGGTTGCACAGTACTTCGTTTCGTGACTACACTTGGTACAGTGTAGTAAGATTTCATATTAAAGGGAATATGCGACGTGATTAATTGTTAAGTATGGTTACCAAGTGCTCAACCACTTAGAATATTTTTATTAAAATGTTTATATATGAAATCTTGTGGTCTATATTTATATCGCCGTCGACATTAAACCTATATCTCACCAACTTTATGTTGACATTTTAAAGCATGTTATTCTCAGGTATGAATTAAGTCTTCCGCTGTGCATTATCTCGTACTAAGGATACTACTTGAGGCCATTAAGGACTTATATCATAAGGCGTTGCATTCGAGTCATTGAAGTTCATAGAGACTATTATTAAGTAAATGGCGGTTTAGGTCATTTGAATATTATGAAATGTCAGGCGAATATGTCAATTATGGATGTAACTATAGATTGCCTTTTAAGAATAAATGCAACGTTTGTAAGATGTATCATATAGAGGGCAAGTACCTCGCAATGTTATCAACTATTGTAATTCGTTTGTAATCAATATGGACAACGTCCGGATGATTAGTTTCGGATCCTTTCATTCTTGCCGACGGTTTATTTTATTTATATAATATATAAATAATTATAAGAATTATTTAAATATTATATTATATTTATGTGCATAGTTGACTTGTAATTTTTAGTCCGTTGCGTCGAGCGTTGAGAGTTGACTCTGGTCCCGGTTCCGGATTTTCGAACGTCCTTGCGTACAATTTAATATCTTGTACTTTGCGTTTTGAATCTTGTACTCTTGTAATTTCGAGACGTTTCTTATCAATAATTGGAACCTCTTTGATTGTCTTTTGTACTTTTGAGCTTTTTGGTCGTTTGTGTCTTCAATTCGTCGAATCTGTCTTTTGTCTTCACCTTTTATTATTTAAACGAATATCACTTGTAAATAGAACAATTGCAACTAAAAGCTTATCTTTCTTAAGGAATAATGCTATGAAATATATGTTCGTTTTTAGCATTATCAAATATTCCCACACTTAAGCGTTGCTTGTTCTCAAGCAATATCGTCTTGAAATACTAGAATCACTTCTTTATTCTTCACACTTTGTACATCAGTGATTTCTATACGGCGGTATAAACAATGGTAGTAACGATATGGTTTACAGTCCCACATGACTATAAAAATTTAGATCCATTAAGGAAATTGGATCTTTATGAAAACATTTGATCTTTTGAAAATTAAATCTAGTTTTTACCCTAGATAAGTTTTCCGGAATAACCCTTCACCGGTGTTTGCAAAATATTTTTGTGGGTTTGGTGGGTTTCAGATTTGAAAATTTTAGCTCAAAACTTATGGTTTTGTGTCACCCACTTGCTAACCTTGTATTTGGAAAGCAACACATCCAGTTTACTTGTCCCGTATATTACCTTTCGGTAAACTACCGTCCGGTTGTAAAGGAAAGCGTTAAACAAGCAACTGTTAAGGCAATGTCCCCTGACATGCTTTTAATTATGGTCTATAACGTGTCGGACGCAATTACTATCCTTGGTAGGAACAATAGTAAAGTTCACCCTTATGATTTTTCGGTCTGGCACAAGGTCCTGTCTTTGATCACTATGCAACCACCGTTCTTACGGTTTACACCCGATTTAGTTCAGGTGACCTAATAAATTCCAGGTGAATTCCTAGGATTTTACGTTCAATGGTAATGAACGCATTGAAAATAGGGTTTTCAGAAAACAAATCGGTTTGTAATTTTGATCAAAATATTTTCTCGTTCAAGCTCGAGTTTAGATATCATTGAATTCCATGAGTTTGAATTCTCAATCTTTAAGGTCAATCTCTAGGATTGAGTAATATCAGGCTTAAAAGCTAATTTTTAATCTTTAAGGAGATTATCCTTTCTGGGGATCTGATTCATTAGTCTTATCCAGCTAATTTGCACGGTGCCCCCCCATTTTACGAGATAAATCCTTCTCATGGTTAGGATAAATCTGACCACTTGGCGACCCTGTTTGATGCTGAGGTCCGTGGATTTCCTGCTGATTTTAGTGATGACTTTTCTAGGTTTTTCGTCAACCTACAGCTGGTCTGGATGACAACTTCATGACCTAAATCAAGAAGCGCGTTTCTTTTTTGGAAGACTTTACTTCCTTTTAATGATGGAATTGATTCATCGTGTAGATCCATCTCTTCATTTCTTTCATCGGGTAAAACAGTTTAGTTTAGTCCAAAGCAAAAGTATTTTCAGTTATTTGTTATAGATCTATGTGACATATGTTTAAGATATCCATGCATAACCATATGTGCTATAGAATGCTTCGACAGGGTTATACGTAGGATACGGTGGTTGCATCTCTATAGACCAGGGAGGGAATATGGGTTTTGGAGTAGGAATATAGTTTCTACCTATATGTTGGCAATGAGCTATGATTTGGTTTTGATGAACTTACCAATCTTCAAATGCTCTCTGTCTAGCATTTTCGTACTCCTGTGAAGCTATAAACCTTTGCATTTCTTGCATTTCATTTCCCCCTCCTACATTACCTTGCTGTTGGTTTCTCTCAACCTGTGGATGTCTACCATGGTATCGTACTGCGGTGTGATGACCCGGAATTTTCTGACCAAATTTAAACTTAATCTTTGTATGATTAACATTTCCGACACGATAAGCAAAGTCTGTAAAACTGAATTTCAAAATTTTTGAAGTACTTTTATATATTTAAATACCCTTCGGTTGTTTTCGACGATTCGCGAACAATTATATGTAAATAGATACATATATACTATAACTTGAAAAGGTAACAATGTATTAATTATTTGATACCGTACATTAAACTTATTGGTTTAAATATCTATTTGAATATATATGATAAGTTGAAATATTTATTATTAAAATTTATTTATAAATAACTTCCAATGTGTATTTAAAAACTGATTTATGTATATTAAAAAGATATATACATATATATAATTTCAAGTTATTTAGTAAACGATAGTAACATTTTCAAATTGCTACAGTACCCAAAATGCTACAGTGTTTTTGAAAATCACTATTTGCTACAGTGAAATTGACTTTGCTACAGTGAATTGCTACAGTGGTATATTTTATGGATGATTTAAGACTATATTTTTTTGAAAAAGGTACGATTCACGAAACGTAAAGTACAAGTTTTCTCAGCGTACGAAAGGGCGTTCGAAAAACCGGAACCGGGACATAAGTCGAGTGACAACGTACGACTTATCGGAACAAAAATTACAAGTCAACTATGCACGTAAATTTAATATAATATATAATTAATTAATTTAAATTATATATATTATATTTATATTTATTTTATATTATGTCGACAAGCTAGGAGCCAAAACAATGTGAGCTGTCCCTGGTCCTCATGCGAGTCGCATGGCCAGAAGGCCATTTCCATGCGAGTCGCATGACTCCAGATTTCAGGCCACATCTATAAATTTCAGTGTTTTCGCTCGATTTAAATCACACACATACACAAATATATATATATACTCCGTAATATTATTTATTATTTATTATTATTATTATTATTATTATTATTATTAATAAGATTATTATTAATCTTATTATTATTATTTTTTTTTATTATTATTAGTGTTATTATTTTTGCGATACAAAAATAATAATGTACAAAAAAATATTACGACGGAGTGATGTCCAAGTAATTTTCAAAACGAGTTTCCGAGCGAGCTAGAGCTAAGGAAAATATGGGTTATTGCCAAGGAAATTATGGGTACTGTTCGGGGGTATTTTTGTGAATCAAACCTCGTGTTTATCATCTCCGATGCGTCTACGTGCTTTCCTGCAATATTGTATATCAATATTAAACTGTGAGTTTCATATGATCCCTTTTACTCAATATATTTTTGGGCTGAGAATACATGCGACTGTTTATAAATACTGAAAATACTAGATTTATATGCGTGAGTTTCATAAGATCCCTTTTACTCTCTACATTTTTGGGCTGAGAATACATGCAAATGTTTTATTAACCGATATACAATATTTATATGTGTGAGTTTCATATGATCCCTTTTTACACATATTTTTGGGCTGAGAATACATGCGCAGTTTTATAATCTGTTTTACTAAATGGATACAAATACTAAAACTGATTTTGTGTGAGTTTCATAAGATCCCTTTTACTCTCTACATTTTTGGACTGAGAATACATGCAAATGCTTTATTAACCGATATACAATATTTATATGTGTGAGTTTCATTTGCTCCCTTTTTAAATGATTTTGCAATATATATTTTTGGGCTGAGAATACATGCACTTTATTTTAAAAATAATGAGCACAAGTACATACTAAATTCTATACTGAGTTTGAACCGAAAATCCCTTAGCTTTGGTAACTAGTAACTGCCGGTTATAAGAACTGGTGGGCGCGAGTAGTAGTATATGGATCCATAGGGCTTGATATCCCCGTCCGAGCTAGAGCACTAGCCTTTTAACGGACGTATGCTATTTGAGAAGCGTACACGTTGGTTTGCGTGTATTATTAAGATGATTATAAAAAGGGTACAAATTATATATACGTTAAAGTTTAGTTACCAGGGTGCTCAATTTCGTAGAATATTTTGATAAACGTTTCTGGATGAAACAACTGAAATCTTGTGATCCACTTTTATATAATCTATTGATAAACATTTCTGGATGAAACAACTAAAATCTTGTGATCCACTTTTATATACAGATTATACGAAACACTAAAACTATGAACTCACCAACCTTTGTGTTGACACTTGTTAGCATGTTTATTCTCAGGTTTCCTAGAAGTCTTCCGCTGTTTGCTTAGATGTTAGACAAGCTATGTGCATGGAGTCTTGCATGACATATTTTTCAAGGAAACGTTGCATTCACCAAATCATCACCATGTATCTTATTTTGACTGCATGGTCAATGGAAGTACTGTTGTAAACTATTATTTATGGTGATTGTCTATATGTAGAAATCATTAGATGTCGAAAACCTTTGATTTAAATATTCATTTATGGTGTGCCTTTTCAAAAGAATGCAATGTTTACAAAACGTATCATAGAGGTCAAATACCTCGCAATGAAATCAATGAATGACGTGTTCGTCCATATGGATTTGGACCGATCGTCACATGCGGCGTTATTTCGCCTCTTCAAAACTTTCGCACCATGGTATACATTTAAACCTATAGTATCGCGGGGTTCTGGTTCTTCGACTAATAATCCCCCCCGACTTATATCCACACCGAGATATTCAGCAATCAAAGTAATAAAAATACCACCTCCTATTATGCTATGTGGTCTCATCCCCCTAACCATAGCTGATAAATAATAACCCACACAATAAGGTATACTTACAGCGCTTTGTGGGTCTCGAATACACATATGGTAAAACAAATCCTGTTCATTTACCTTTTCCTTGTTCTTACCTCTTTGTGTAATCGAATTAGCTAAAAACCTATGAATTACTCTTAATTCAGCTCTATCTATATCCAAATAAGAGTATTTTCCCCCTTTGAATCGGTGATGGCTTGTCATTTGACTCCATACACCATGTGTATCAAAATTTTCATCTATCTTTCTACCATTTAGTATCAACCCTCTACAATCGGCAGATGCTAACTCCTCAGGCGTATATATATATAAAGCCTGAGCCATGTCTAGTAAAGACATGTGGCGCATCGAACCTCCTAACAAAAATCTAATAAAAGATCGATCGGTTAAACTAGCTACCCGATCATTTAATTCTATACTACACAACAATTCTTCACACCATACTTTATATACAGGTCTACGCATGGTGAATAAATGTACCCAGTCATTAAAAGTAGAATTACCATACCTCTGTGCAAGTAATTTCCTAATTGGCCCGGCCAATTCTACAGCTTCTAATGGTCCCCATTCTATGACCCTAGGTACCTCAACAACTTTAGAATGAAGAGTATGCAAACCCCTTTGGTATTTTGGATAATCTATCCAAAGTCTGTCAAATCTCAGGTTCGGATGCAAATCTTCCAAGTGCATATCAGAAAATGTCATGACTGGATGAGGTATATCTTGTTTGTAGTAGTTATCCACCTCCTGTTGTTCCGCATTCTCAGCAGGAGCATTGCGAGCTTGGGATGAAGATTCACCCCTTTCAGTCTGCAAAACACATCAAACACAATTTTTGTGCATCCAAATATGCATTAGTGTCAGCAAAATCATCAATCAAAATAATTTACAATGACATGATCAATTTATATCAAACTTAAGCTCATTTTCATATTTTTATCATATCTACACTTTTTCAAATAAGCATATACGAAAATGTTCGCCAAATTCATAAGCATTCAACTCAAATAACATGTCAAAATAATCATTACTAGCAATTAAACAAGTTTCAAATGGCATTATCTTTCAAAAATCAAGTTCATGAATTTTTAGACTTGAAAAAGTCTACTTTAATTCTCAAAATCATGTTTAGGCTCAAAGTTTGGATCATTTAACTACCTAAACATGTTACACTACTTAATTTAGCAACAATTCATGACAAAAATCGGCCATAACCTGTTTATATCAAAAAGCCCCAAATTTGCTCAAGAACACAAACCCTAGATTACTCTAAATTTGAAGTTTAAGGCTTCTAATCATGTTAAATAGCATCAATCTAGGTTATACAAGCATAATACATAAACAATTTAAGCATAATTACACTAAAAAGCATCAAAATCAAATTGGGTATAAAATTGCTCAAGAACACTAATTTTCGGATTAAATGGTGTTTAGGTGTAGAAATTTACCGTTTTTCTTGAGTAATTCCTTGATAGCATCCTTCTCAACATGATTTTAGTAAAAGATTTGATGATTAACGGTTAAAAATTGTGATTTTGGAGGTGTATTTTCGCAGTTTTTCGCAGTTTTTTCGGCAGTTTTTTTTGAGTTTGTGGTGTGGACTGAGCTGTTCTGCGTTTATATTTTTTTCTGGATTTTAGGAACTCCGTGACTCGCGGTATATTACCCTTCAAACTCCGCGAGTCGCGGAGATTGTTTTTTTTTTTTTTTTAACATCTTATATTAATTAAAACAATTAAGTAATTAATTTTAAAATTTTGTTTCCCTTGTTATTTAGGAAGAGGTCGTTTCGGATCGATGTCCTAGTCCGTCCTTCGACAAATTTTAAAATTTGTCTTTTTGTAGTGATTGTTTTAAAAGCTAAGATTTTTGAGTTTTTTAATATTTTTGGCATACTTTAATTCAATAAGATTAAAAATAATGATAATAAAAGTTCTCGTCCCTCCCTTGGGTAAAGCAATTTCGGTTTAAAGACCTAGTCTTCAACTTACGAAAAATTTTAAAAATCATATTTTTAACTTAATGAGATAAAGTAAATTTTTGTTTTTAAATTCACACAATTTAAATATAAAATTCAAAATTAATATTAAAAATTCACACCAAACTTACAATTTAAAATGCATAAAATTAAAATTCATATTTTAAAAATTAAAAATTCACAGCAAACTTAATTTAAAAATTCATATTATAAATTCACACCAAACTTAATTTAAAAATTTATATTATAAATTCACACCAAACTTATATTAATTTTTCAAATATTTACAATTTTAAATATATTGATTTTACAAAATTTACAATATTAATTTAAGATTTATATATTAATTTTAAAAACATGGTAAAAATAAAATTAAAAATCTTTTTGGCTTTTTATCCCACTTTAATCAATCAAATATTATCAAAAATATGCGCCCCTCTTTTCGGTAAAGTAATTTTGGTTCCAAGACCTAATTTAACTCATGACGAATTTTTGAAATATTTTGGGTTGATTGATTAAAGATATTTATACCTTAAGAATAAACGTTAAATTTCGCAGTGATGTAATAAATTTTTGAATGATATCAATAATTTCGGTCGCCAAACCTAATTTTATTCAATACCAATTTAATACTTTATAGCGAACAAATTAGCGTTTATTATCAAAAGGTTAAAAATAAAAAAATAATAAAAACTGTATAGACTTACCTGTGAAATAGATTTCTTAGTTATATGATCTATCCCATTCATAAGATAGTCAGTTTAATTGGTTTTCCATGGCTACATAGGCGTAACCTCGAGCATTCAGTGTCTTTTCTTCTAAACATATGAACGGTCCGTCTCTGCATAAAGTAACAAATTCGGTGTTTGAATAGGTTTGATTATTTGAACATTTACCTCCATGTGACCATTTTCCGCATTTGTGACATCTTTCTAGGTGTCGTGCTCTTCTTTTCGCTGCGGATTTTGATTTTCCTTTACCAAATTGTAACTTATTATCTTCGCATCTGGATTCTTTTCTAACTCCGTCCAATCTTTCTCTGATTACTGATACTATTTCACTTGGTAGCGTGTCATTATTACGTTTAGTGATCAAAGCGTGTAGCATTAGACCATGGTTTAGTTCACAGGCAGTCTTCATTTTGTAAAAACCTAAAAAAAAATAAAAATTCAGAATGGGGGGAGAAGACTAGTTCTTTAGGGTCTGCTAGGGAAAGACCATTCGGGTTCCATTTTCGAGAACTACACGAAAACAGACAATCTAACTCTAACAGAAATACATATTATCCTTTAAAGACTTGATTCTCCCCACACTTAGTTAGCTGTGGTGTCGAAATTGTGATTAACTTCGTTGTCAACTTCCATCGGACCATGTATGTAATGTTTAACTCTGTGACCATTAACTTTAAATTCAATCCCATTTGAATTTATTACTTCTATCATTCCGTATGGGAAAACTCTTTTGACTATGAATGGTCCAGACCATCTTGATTTCAATTTTTCAGGAAATAGCTTGAATCGTGAATTGAAAAGAAGAACTCTGTCTCCTTCTTTAAATTCTTTTGAACTTCTGATTCTTTTATCATGCCATTTCTTCGTTCTTTCTTTATAGATTAACGAATTATCGTATGCTTCATGTCTTAATTCTTCTAATTCGTTTAGTTGACTTAATCGTAGACGTCCGGCTTCTTGTAAATCAAGATTACATGTCTTCAAAGCCCAAAATGCTTTGTGTTCAATTTCTACTGCAAGATGACATGCTTTTCCAAAAACAAGTCTAAAAGGTGTGGTTCCAATTGGAGTTTTGTAGGCTGTTCTAAAAGCCCAGAATGCATCCTCCAATTTAATGGACCATTCCTTCGGATTTGATCCTACGGTTTTCTCTAGAATACGTTTTAAAGCTCGGTTGGTATTTTCAACTTGTCCACTTATTTGTGGATGATATGCGGTGGAGATTTTATGAGTTACTCCATATCTTTTAAGAACTTTCTCAAGTTGATTATTACAAAAATGAGTACCCCGATCACTTATTAAAGCTTTCGGTGTTCCAAACCTTGCAAAAAGACGTTTTAAAAAGTTGACTACAACTCGTGCATCGTTAGTTGGGAGAGCTTGTGCTTCTGCCCATTTAGATACATAATCAATGGCTACGAGTATATATTGATTATTATGAGATTTTAGAAATGGACCCATAAAGTCAATACCCCAAATGTCAAATACTTCACATACTTGGATGACATTTTGTGGCATTTCATCACGTTGACTTATTTTTCCGGCCCTTTGACAAGCATCACAGGATTTGCAAAGAAGGTGTGCGTCTTTGTAAATTGTAGGCCAATAGAATCCAGCATCATAAACTTTTCTTGCTGTTAGTTGAGGCCCATAATGCCCTCCTGTTGGTCCTGTGTGATAATGGTTTAATATTTTACTAGCTTCATCTCCAAATACACATCGGCGTATTATTCCATCGGGACAACTTTTAAACAAATGTGGATCTTCCCAAAAATAGTGTTTTATATCACTGAAGAATTTCTTTCGTCTTTGGTGAAATGTCCCGTTCTTATTGATTAAAAACGTTCCATATTAATTGATTTCTTTGCGAGGTTTTGACCTCTATATGAGACGTTTTTCAAAGACTGCATTCATTTTAAAACAAACCATAACCTTTATTTCATCAATAAAGGTTTAAAAAGCTTTACGTAGATTATCAAATAATGATTATCTAAAATATCCTGTTTACACACGACCATTACATAATGGTTTACAATACAAATATGTTACAACAAAATAAGTTTCTTGAATGCAGTTTTTACACAATATCATACAAGCATGGACTCCAAATCTCGTCCTTATTTAAGTATGCGACAGCGGAAGCTCTTAATAATCACCTGAGAATAAACATGCTTAAAACGTCAACAAAAATGTTGGTGAGTTATAGGTTTAACCTATATATACCAAATCATAATAATAGACCACAAGATTTCATATTTCAATACACATCCCATACATAGAGATAAAAATCATTCATATGGAGAACACCTGGTAACCGACAATAACAAGATGCATATATAAGAATATCCCCATCATTCCGGGACACCCTTCGGATATGATATAATTTCGAAGTACTAAAGCATCCGGTACTTTGGATGGGGTTTGTTAGGCCCAATAGATCTATCTTTAGGATTCGCGTCAATTAGGGTGTCTGTTCCCTAATTCTTAGATTACCAGACTTAATAAAAAGGGGCATATTCGATTTCGATAATTCAACCATAGAATGTAGTTTCACGTACTTGTGTCTATTTTGTAAATCATTTATAAAACCTGCATGTATTCTCATCCCAAAAATATTAGATTTTAAAAGTGGGACTATAACTCACTTTCACAGATTTTTACTTCGTCGAGAAGTAAGACTTGGCCACTGTTGATTCACGAACCTATAACAATATATACATATATATTAAAGTATGTTCAAAATATATTTACAACACTTTTAATATATTTTGATGTTTTAAGTTTATTAAGTCAGCTGTCCTCGTTAGTAACCTACAACTAGTTGTCCACAGTTAGATGTACAGAAATAAATCAATAAATATTATCTTGAATCAATCCACGACCCAGTGTATACGTATCTCAGTATTGATCACAACTCAAACTATATATATTTTGGAATCAACCTCAACCCTGTATAGCTAACTCCAACATTCACATATAGAGTGTCTATGGTTGTTCCGAAATATATATAGATGTGTCGACATGATAGGTCGAAACATTGTATACGTGTCTATGGTATCTCAAGATTACATAATATACAATACAAGTTGATTAACTTATGGTTGGAATAGATTTGTTACCAATTTTCACGTAGCTAAAATGATAAAAATTATCCAATCTTGTTTTACCCATAACTTCTTCATTTTAAATCCGTTTTGAATGAATCAAATTGCTATGGTTTCATATTGAACTTTATTTTATGAATCTACACAGAAAAAGTATAGGTTTATAGTTGGAAAAATAAGTTACAAGTCGTTTTTGTAAAGGTAGTCATTTCAGTCGAAAGAACGACGTCTAGATGACCATTTTAGAAAACATACTTCCACTTTGAGTTTAACCTTAATTTTTGGATATAGTTTCATGTTCATAATAAAAATCATTTTCTCAGAATAACAACTTTTAAATCAAAGTTTATCATAGTTTTTAATTAACTAACCCAAAACAGCCCGCGGTGTTACTACGACGGCGTAAATCCGGTTTTACGGTGTTTTTCGTGTTTCCAGGTTTTAAATCATTAAGTTAGCATATCATATAGATATAGAACATGTGTTTAGTTAATTTTAAAAGTCAAGTTAGAAGGATTAACTTTTGTTTGCGAACAAGTTTAGAATTAACTAAACTATGTTCTAGTGATTACGAGTTTAAACCTTCGAATAAGATAGTTTTATATATATGAATCGAATGATGTTATGAACATCATTACTACCTCAAGTTTAGTAGGTAAACCTACTGGAAGTGACAAGAAATGATCTAGCTTCAAAGGATCTTGAATGGCTTGAAAGTTCTTGAAGTAGGATCATGACACAAAAACAAGTTCAAGTAAGATTTTTGCTCGAATTAAGATAGTTTATAGTTATAGAAATTGAATCAAAGTTTGAATATGAATATTACCTTGAATAAGAAAGATAACCTACTGTATATAACAAAGGTTTCTTGATCTTAGATGATTACTTGGAATGGATTAGAAAGCTTGGAAGTAAATTAGTAAACTTGAAGGGATTTTTGAAGTATTCTTGAAGTGTTCTTCCTATGATGATTATAGCTTGATTCTTGAAGTGATTTTTGATGAAGATGATGATTAACTACTGGAAAAATACGTTCATAATAGTGTGGGTGTGTTGAGAGAGAATTAGAAAGAGATTTGGAAGTGAAATGGAGTGAATGATGAGTGTTAATTGGTGAGTGGTGAGTGGGGTTAAAAGGAGTTCTAGTTAGTTGACTAGCTCATGGTAGAAGTTAAAATTGATTAGTCATACATGACATAATCAAGAGTGGAATCCCATGCTAGTTCCTATTGGTATATACTCATAGTAAGTACGTTTTGAAGCTGTGTATAATACGGGTAAGAATACGACTAGAATTCTTGATGAAAGAAAAGAATGGGAAAGTAACTGTAACCATTTTCGTTAAGTATGAGTGTTTTGATATATGTTTTGAAGTCTTCCAAAAGTATTTTAATACATCTAAATACACTACATGTATATACATTTTAACTGAGTCGTTAAGTCATCGTTAGTCGTTACATGTAAGTGTTGTTTTGAAACCTTTAAGTTAACGATCTCAATTAATGTTGTTAACCCATTGTTTATTATATCTAATGAGATGT
Source organism: Rutidosis leptorrhynchoides (assembly GCF_046630445.1). Taxonomy (NCBI): domain Eukaryota; kingdom Viridiplantae; phylum Streptophyta; class Magnoliopsida; order Asterales; family Asteraceae; genus Rutidosis; species Rutidosis leptorrhynchoides. Next base: position 74,280,405 of record NC_092343.1, on the reverse strand, counting down.
TAAATTATTATATTATCATGATATTATGATATATTAATATATCTTAATATGATATATATACATTTAACTGTCGTTACAACGATAATCGTTACATATATGTCTCGTTTCGAAATCCTTAAGTTAGTAGTCTTGTTTATATGTATATAACTCATTGTTAATATACTTATGGAGATACTTACTTATCATAATCTCATGTTAACCATATGTATATCCATATATATATCGTCATGTCGTTTTTACAAGTTTTAACGTTCGTGAATCGCCGGCCAACTTGGGTGGTCAATTGTCTATATGAAACATATTTCAATTAATCAAGTCTTAACAAGTTTGATTGCTTAACATGTTGGAAACATTTAATCATGTAAATATCAATCTCAATTAATATATATAAACATGGAAAAGTTCGGGTCACTACAGTACCTACCCGTTAAATAAATTTCGTCCCGAAATTTTAAGCTGTTGAAGGTGTTGACGAATCTTCTGGAAATAGATGCGGGTATTTCTTCTTCATCTGATCTTCACGCTCCCAGGTGAACTCGGGTCCTCTACGAGCATTCCATCGAACCTTAACAATTGGTATCTTGTTTTGCTTAAGTCTTTTAACCTCACGATCCATTATTTCGACGGGTTCTTCGATGAATTGAAGTTTTTCGTTGATTTGGATTTCATCTAACGGAATAGTGAGATCTTCTTTAGCAAAACATTTCTTCAAATTCGAGACGTGGAAAGTGTTATGTACAGCCGCGAGTTGTTGAGGTAACTCAAGTCGGTAAGCTACTGGTCCGACACGATCAATAATCTTGAATGGTCCAATATACCTTGGATTTAATTTCCCTCGTTTACCAAATCGAACAACGCCTTTCCAAGGTGCAACTTTAAGCATGACCATCTCTCCAATTTCAAATTCTATATCTTTTCTTTTAATGTCAGCGTAGCTCTTTTGTCGACTTTGGGCAGTTTTCAACCGTTGTTGAATTTGGATGATCTTCTCGGTAGTTTCTTGTATAATCTCCGGACCCGTAATCTGTCTATCCCCCACTTCACTCCAACAAATCGGAGACCTGCACTTTCTACCATAAAGTGCTTCAAACGGCGCCATCTCAATGCTTGAATGGTAGCTGTTGTTGTAGGAAAATTCTGCTAACGGTAGATGTCGATCCCAACTGTTTCCGAAATCAATAACACATGCTCGTAGCATGTCTTCAAGCGTTTGTATCGTCCTTTCGCTCTGCCCATCGGTTTGTGGATGATAGGCAGTACTCATGTCTAGACGAGTTCCTAATGCTTGCTGTAATGTCTGCCAGAATCTTGAAATAAATCTGCCATCCCTATCAGAGATAATAGAGATTGGTATTCCATGTCTGGAGACGACTTCCTTCAAATACAGTCGTGCTAACTTCTCCATCTTGTCATCTTCTCTTATTGGCAGGAAGTGTGCTGATTTGGTGAGACGATCAACTATTACCCAAATAGTATCAAAACCACTTGCAGTCCTTGGCAATTTAGTGATGAAATCCATGGTAATGTTTTCCCATTTCCATTCCGGGATTTCGGGTTGTTGAAGTAGACCTGATGGTTTCTGATGCTCAGCTTTGACCTTAGAACACGTCAAACATTCTCCTACATATTTAGCAACATCGGCTTTCATACCCGGCCACCAAAAATGTTTCTTGAGATCCTTGTACATCTTCCCCGTTCCAGGATGTATTGAGTATCTGGTTTTATGAGCTTCTCTAAGTACCATTTCTCTCATATCTCCAAATTTTGGTACCCAAATCCTTTCAGCCCTATACCGGGTTCCGTCTTCCCGAATATTAAGATGCTTCTCCGATCCTTTGGGTATTTCATCCTTTAAATTTCCTTCTTTTAAAACTCCTTGTTGCGCCTCCTTTATTTGAGTAGTAAGGTTATTATGAATCATTATATTCATAGATTTTACTCGAATGGGTTCTCTGTCCTTCCTGCTCAAGGCATCGGCTACCACATTTGCCTTTCCCGGGTGGTAACGAATCTCAAAGTCGTAATCATTCAATAATTCAATCCACCTACGCTGCCTCATATTCAGTTGTTTCTGATTAAATATGTGTTGAAGACTTTTGTGGTCGGTATATATAATACTTTTGACCCCATATAAGTAGTGCCTCCAAGTCTTTAATGCAAAAACAACCGCGCCTAATTCCAAATCATGCGTCGTATAATTTTGTTCGTGAATCTTCAATTGTCTAGACGCATAAGCAATCACCTTCGTTCGTTGCATTAATACACAACCGAGACCTTGCTTTGATGCATCACAATAAATCACAAAATCATCATTCCCTTCAGGCAATGACAATATAGGTGCCGTAGTTAGCTTTTTCTTCAATAACTGAAACGCTTTCTCTTGTTCATCATTCCATTCAAATTTCTTCCCTTTATGCGTTAATGCAGTCAAGGGTTTTGCTATTCTGGAAAAGTCTTGGATGAACCTTCTGTAGTAACCAGCTAGTCCTAAAAACTGGCGTATGTGTTTCGGAGTTTTCGGGGTTTCCCACTTTTCAACAGTTTCTATCTTTGCCGGATCCACCTTAATACCTTCTTTGTTCACTATGTGACCGAGGAATTGAACTTCTTCCAACCAAAATGCACACTTTGAAAACTTAGCGTACAATTCTTCCTTCCTCAATACTTCTAACACCTTTCTCAAATGTTCACCGTGTTCTTGGTCATTCTTTGAGTAAATAAGTATGTCATCAATGAAAACAATGACAAACTTGTCAAGGTATGGTCCACACACTCGGTTCATAAGGTCCATGAACACAGCTGGTGCATTAGTTAAACCAAACGGCATGACCATAAACTCGTAATGACCGTAACGTGTTCTGAAAGCAGTCTTTGGAATATCATCTTCTTTCACCCGCATTTGATGATACCCGGAACGTAAGTCAATCTTTGAATAAACAGACGAGCCTTGTAGTTGATCAAATAAGTCATCGATTCTCGGTAGTGGGTAGCGGTTCTTGATGGTAAGTTTGTTCAACTCTCGGTAGTCGATACACAACCTGAATGTACCATCTTTCTTCTTGACAAACAAAACAGGAGCTCCCCACGGTGATGTGCTTGGTCGAATGAAACCACGCTCTAAAAGTTCTTGTAATTGGCTTTGCAGTTCTTTCATCTCGCTGGGTGCGAGTCTGTAAGGAGCACGAGCTATTGGTGCAGCTCCTGGTACAAGATCTATTTGAAATTCAACGGATCGCTGTGGGGGTAATCCCGGTAATTCTTTCGGAAATACATCGGGAAATTCTTTTGCAATGGGAACATCATTGATGCTCTTTTCTTCAGTTTGTACATTCTCGACGTGTGCTAGAACAGCATAGCAACCTTTTCTTATTAGTTTTTGTGCCTTCAAATTACTAATAAGATGTAGCTTCGTGTTGCCCTTTTCTCCGTACACCATTAAGGGTTTTCCTTTTTCTCGTATAATGCGAATTGCATTTTTGTAACAAACGATCTCCGCTTTCACTTCTTTCAACCAGTCCATACCGATTATCACATCAAAACTCCCTAACTCTACTGGTATCAAATCAATCTTAAATGTTTCGCTAACCAGTTTAATTTCTCGATTCCGACATATATTATCTGCTGAAATTAATTTACCATTTGCTAATTCGAGTAAAAATTTACTATCCAAAGGCGTCAATGGACAACTTAATTTAGCACAAAAATCTCTACTCATATAGCTTCTATCCGCACCCGAATCAAATAAAACGTAAGCAGATTTATTGTCAATAAGAAACGTACCCGTAACAAGCTCCGGGTCTTCCTGTGCCTCTACCGCATTAATATTGAAAACTCTTCCACGGCCTTGTCCATTCGTGTTCTCCTGGTTCGGGCAATTTCTAATAATGTGGCCTGGTTTTCCACATTTATAACAAACTACATTGGCATAACTTGCTCCGACACTACTTGCTCCGCCATTACTTGTTCCGACACCATTTGTTCCTTTCGTTCTATTAACCCCTGGTCCGTAGACCTCACACTTCGCCGCGCTATGACCATTTCTTTTACACTTGTTGCAAAATTTGGTGCAGAACCCCGAGTGATTCTTTTCACACCTTTGGCATAGTTGCTTCTGATTGTTGTTGTTGTTGCGGTTATTATTGTTGTTGGGATGATTGTTGTAGTTGCTGTTGTTGTTGTTGTTGTTGTTGGGCCGTTTGTTGTAGTTGCGATTGATGTTGCGATTGTTGGGATAATTGTTGCGATTATTGCTGTAATTGCTGTTGTTGTTGTATTGGTGATTCTTATCACCGTTTTCCTCCCACTTTCTTTTGACTTGCTTCACATTGGCCTCTTCAGCAGTCTGTTCTTTAATTCTTTCTTCAATCTGGTTCACTAGTTTGTGAGCCATTCTACATGCCTGTTGTATGGAGGCGGGCTCGTGTGAACTTATATCTTCTTGGATTCTTTCCGGTAATCCTTTCACAAACGCGTCGATCTTCTCTTCCTCATCTTCGAATGCTCCCGGACACAATAGGCACAATTCTGTGAATCGTCTTTCGTACGTGGTAATATCAAATCCTTGGGTTCGTAACCCTCTAAGTTCTGTCTTGAGCTTATTGACCTCGGTTCTGGGACGGTACTTCTCGTTCATCAAGTGCTTGAATGCTGACCACGGTAGTGCGTACGCATCATCTTGTCCCACTTGCTCTAGATAGGTATTCCACCATGTTAAAGCAGAACCTGTAAAGGTATGCGTAGCGTACTTCACTTTGTCCTCTTCGGTACACTTACTTATGGCAAACACCGATTCAACCTTCTCGGTCCACCGTTTCAATCCGATCGGTCCTTCGGTTCCATCAAATTCCAAAGGTTTGCAGGCAGTGAATTCTTTGTAGGTGCATCCTACACGATTTCCTGTACTGCTAGATCCAAGGTTATTGTTGGTATGTAGCGCAGCCTGTACTGCGGCTATGTTTGAAGCTAGAAAAGTACGGAATTCCTCTTCATTCATATTCACGGTGTGTCGAGTAGTCGGTGCCATTTCCTTCAAAATAGTTAAATGGAACAAGTTAATCATACAGAATATTAAGAGTAGTTAATAGTATTTCGTAGCATAATATGAACTCATTTATAAAAGCTTTTTCTTCATATTAGCGTTTTATAAGTTTAAATTCGGGTAGTACCTACCCGTTAAGTTCATACTTAGTAGCTAATATACAATTCAACTACTACAATTCTATATGAAAAACTGATTATAATAATATTTCGCGTTCAAACTTTTACACAATATTTTACAAACTTACAATACCGCTTATTTTACATATAGCATGAAATATAGCACACAATAAATTTGATACAAGATGGTTGTGAAGATAATTCTAGCTAGTACACAAGTCGTTCAGCAAAGGCAATAAAGACACGTAATTCATACGTCCAGAAACAAGTCATGCATTCTGGTTTTACTAGGATTACTTCCCATCCTTGGTCTTGTGGAACATAACCTTTATGGCCGTTGATAAGACAGCGTGTTGTAACGTCGTCAAAGGGACGAGGGTTACGTAATGACCAACAGTCTCGTAATAACCTAAAAACCTCATTTCTTACCCCAATTACCGACTCCGTCACTTGAGGGAACGTTTTGTTTAATAGTTGTAGCCCGATGTTCTTGTTCTCACTTTGGTGAGAAGCGAACATTACTAACCCGTAAGCATAACATGCTTCTTTATGTTGCATGTTAGCCGCTTTTTCTAAATCACGAAGTCCTATATTTGGATATACTGAGTCAAAATAATTTCTTAACCCGTTGCGTAAAATAGCATTTGGGTTCCCCGCAATATATGCGTCAAAGTAAACACATCGTAACTTATGGATTTCCCAATGTGATATCCCCCATCTTCCGAACGAAAGCCTTTTATAAACCAAATCATTCTTGGAACGTTCTTCGAATGTCTTACAAACTGATCTCGCCTTAAATAGTTGTGCCGAGGAATTCTGACCGACTCTAGACAAGATTTCATCAATCATGTCTCCGGGTAGGTCTCTTAAAATATTGGGTTGTCTATCCATTTTGTGTTTTTATACTGTAAAATAGACAAGAGTTAGATTCATAAAAAAAAAAATACTTATTAATACAAGCAATTTTTACATATATCATAAAGCATAAGCACACTATATTACATATATTACACCACACGAATACAACTATCTTATTCCGACTCGCTTGTTTCTTCTTCTTCGGTTTTGGTTCGTTTTGCCAAGTTTCTAGGGATATATGATGTTCCCCTAATACGAGCCGTAATTTTCCACATTGGTTTAGAAAAACCTGGTGGTTTAGAGGTTCCCGGGTCATTGTTACAACTTAAGGACTTCGGGGGTTGACGATACATATAAAGTTCATCGGGGTTGGAATTAGATTTCTCTATTTTTATGCCCTTTCCCTTATTATTTTCTTTTGCCTTTTTAAATTCAGTTGGAGTAATTTCTATAACATCAACGGAATTCTCGTCGGAATCCGATTCATCGGAGAATTGGTAATCCTCCCAATATTTTGCTTCCTTGGCGGAAACACCATTGACCATAATTAACCTTGGTCGGTTGGTTGAGGATTCTCTTTTACTTAACCGTTTTATTATTTCCCCCACCGGTTCCGATTCTTCTTCCGGTTCCGATTCTTCTTCCGGTTCTGATTCTTCTTCCGGTTCCGACTCTTCTTCCGGTTCCTCTTCGGGAACTTGTGAATCAGTCCACGAATCATTCCAATTTACATTTGACTCTTCATTATTATTAGGTGAGTCAATGGGACTTGTTCTAGAGGTAGACATCTATCACATAATATCAAACACGTTAAGAGATTAATATATCACATAATATTCACATGTTAAAAATATATAGTTTCCAACAAAATTTGTTAAGCAATCATTTTTCAAGTAAACACGGTCGAAGTCCAGACTCACTAATGCATCCTAACAAACTCGATAAGACACACTAATGCAAAATTCTGGTTCTCTAAGACCAACGCTCTGATACCAACTGAAATGTCCCGTTCTTATTGATTAAAAACGTTCCATATTAATTGATTTCTTTGCGAGGTTTTGACCTCTATATGAGACGTTTTTCAAAGACTGCATTCATTTTAAAACAAACCATAACCTTTATTTCATCAATAAAGGTTTAAAAAGCTTTACGTAGATTATCAAATAATGATTATCTAAAATATCCTGTTTACACACGACCATTACATAATGGTTTACAATACAAATATGTTACAACAAAATAAGTTTCTTGAATGCAGTTTTTACACAATATCATACAAGCATGGACTCCAAATCTCGTCCTTATTTAAGTATGCGACAGCGGAAGCTCTTAATAATCACCTGAGAATAAACATGCTTAAAACGTCAACAAAAATGTTGGTGAGTTATAGGTTTAACCTATATATACCAAATCATAATAATAGACCACAAGATTTCATATTTCAATACACATCCCATACATAGAGATAAAAATCATTCATATGGAGAACACCTGGTAACCGACAATAACAAGATGCATATATAAGAATATCCCCATCATTCCGGGACACCCTTCGGATATGATATAATTTCGAAGTACTAAAGCATCCGGTACTTTGGATGGGGTTTGTTAGGCCCAATAGATCTATCTTTAGGATTCGCGTCAATTAGGGTGTCTGTTCCCTAATTCTTAGATTACCAGACTTAATAAAAAGGGGCATATTCGATTTCGATAATTCAACCATAGAATGTAGTTTCACGTACTTGTGTCTATTTTGTAAATCATTTATAAAACCTGCATGTATTCTCATCCCAAAAATATTAGATTTTAAAAGTGGGACTATAACTCACTTTCACAGATTTTTACTTCGTCGAGAAGTAAGACTTGGCCACTGTTGATTCACGAACCTATAACAATATATACATATATATTAAAGTATGTTCAAAATATATTTACAACACTTTTAATATATTTTGATGTTTTAAGTTTATTAAGTCAGCTGTCCTCGTTAGTAACCTACAACTAGTTGTCCACAGTTAGATGTACAGAAATAAATCAATAAATATTATATTGAATCAATCCACGACCCAGTGTATACGTATCTCAGTATTGATCACAACTCAAACTATATATATTTTGGAATCAACCTCAACCCTGTATAGCTAACTCCAACATTCACATATAGAGTGTCTATGGTTGTTCCGAAATATATATAGATGTGTCGACATGATAGGTCGAAACATTGTATACGTGTCTATGGTATCTCAAGATTACATAATATACAATACAAGTTGATTAACTTATGGTTGGAATAGATTTGTTACCAATTTTCACGTAGCTAAAATGATAAAAATTATCCAATCTTGTTTTACCCATAACTTCTTCATTTTAAATCCGTTTTGAATGAATCAAATTGCTATGGTTTCATATTGAACTTTATTTTATGAATCTACACAGAAAAAGTATAGGTTTATAGTTGGAAAAATAAGTTACAAGTCGTTTTTGTAAAGGTAGTCATTTCAGTCGAAAGAACGACGTCTAGATGACCATTTTAGAAAACATACTTCCACTTTGAGTTTAACCTTAATTTTTGGATATAGTTTCATGTTCATAATAAAAATCATTTTCTCAGAATAACAACTTTTAAATCAAAGTTTATCATAGTTTTTAATTAACTAACCCAAAACAGCCCGCGGTGTTACTACGACGGCGTAAATCCGGTTTTACGGTGTTTTTCGTGTTTCCAGGTTTTAAATCATTAAGTTAGCATATCATATAGATATAGAACATGTGTTTAGTTAATTTTAAAAGTCAAGTTAGAAGGATTAACTTTTGTTTGCGAATAAGTTTAGAATTAACTAAACTATGTTCTAGTGATTACGAGTTTAAACCTTCGAATAAGATAGTTTTATATATATGAATCGAATGATGTTATGAACATCATTACTACCTCAAGTTTAGTAGGTAAACCTACTGGAAGTGACAAGAAATGATCTAGCTTCAAAGGATCTTGAATGGCTTGAAAGTTCTTGAAGTAGGATCATGACACAAAAACAAGTTCAAGTAAGATTTTTGCTCGAATTAAGATAGTTTATAGTTATAGAAATTGAATCAAAGTTTGAATATGAATATTACCTTGAATAAGAAAGATAACCTACTGTATATAACAAAGGTTTCTTGATCTTAGATGATTACTTGGAATGGATTAGAAAGCTTGGAAGTAAATTAGTAAACTTGAAGGGATTTTTGAAGTATTCTTGAAGTGTTCTTCCTATGATGATTATAGCTTGATTCTTGAAGTGATTTTTGATGAAGATGATGATTAACTACTGAAAAAATACGTTCATAATAGTGTGGGTGTGTTGAGAGAGAATTAGAAAGAGATTTGGAAGTGAAATGGAGTGAATGATGAGTGTTAATTGGTGAGTGGTGAGTGGGGTTAAAAGGAGTTCTAGTTAGTTGACTAGCTCATGGTAGAAGTTAAAATTGATTAGTCATACATGACATAATCAAGAGTGGAATCCCATGCTAGTTCCTATTGGTATATACTCATAGTAAGTACGTTTTGAAGCTGTGTATAATACGGGTAAGAATACGACTAGAATTCTTGATGAAAGAAAAGAATGGGAAAGTAACTGTAACCATTTTCGTTAAGTATGAGTGTTTTGATATATGTTTTGAAGTCTTCCAAAAGTATTTTAATACATCTAAATACACTACATGTATATACATTTTAACTGAGTCGTTAAGTCATCGTTAGTCGTTACATGTAAGTGTTGTTTTGAAACCTTTAAGTTAACGATCTCAATTAATGTTGTTAACCCATTGTTTATTATATCTAATGAGATGTTAAATTATTATATTATCATGATATTATGATATATTAATATATCTTAATATGATATATATACATTTAACTGTCGTTACAACGATAATCGTTACATATATGTCTCGTTTCGAAATCCTTAAGTTAGTAGTCTTGTTTATATGTATATAACTCATTGTTAATATACTTATGGAGATACTTACTTATCATAATCTCATGTTAACCATATGTATATCCATATATATATCGTCATGTCGTTTTTACAAGTTTTAACGTTCGTGAATCGCCGGCCAACTTGGGTGGTCAATTGTCTATATGAAACATATTTCAATTAATCAAGTCTTAACAAGTTTGATTGCTTAACATGTTGGAAACATTTAATCATGTAAATATCAATCTCAATTAATATATATAAACATGGAAAAGTTCGGGTCACTACATTTGGTACGATAATCCTTTTTCAAGGAATCCACAAACTAAGTAGTTTGCATAGTCTGCAAACCATGGAATTTCTTTATAATCTATATTCAATAGATATTCATCAGGAAAGTTGTCTTGTATGGCCGATTCATTTAGAACTTCTAATTCGGGATTTTCAAGACGAGAAAGATGATCAGCGGCGAGATTTTCTGCTCCTCTTTTATCTCGAATTTCAATATCAAACTCTTGTAAGAGTAAGATCCAACGGATTAATCTTGGTTTAGCATCTTGTTTTGAAAATAGGTATCTAAGAGCAGAATGGTCGGTATAGACCACCGTTTTTGCTAGAACGAGATATGAACGAAATTTGTCAAAAGCAAAGACAATAGCAAGGAGTTCTTTTTCAGTAGTTGTATAGTTCGTTTGTGCTCCTTGTAACGTCTTACTAGCATAATATATAGGTTGAAATCGTTTTTCAATCCTTTGTCCTAAAACGGCTCCCATTGCAAAATCACTTGCATCGCACATTAGTTCAAATGGTAGATTCCAATTTGGTGTTATCATGATTGGCGCATTAGTGAGTTTCTCTTTAAGAATATTAAAAGATTTGATACACTCATCTGAAAAGATGAATGGAGCATCCTTTTCTAGGAGTTTATTCATAGGAGTGGCAATTTTAGAAAAATCTTTTATGAAACGTCGGTAAAAACCGGCATGCCCTAGAAAACTCCTAACTCCTCTAACATTGGTGGGATGTGGAAGTTTAGCAATTACATCTACTTTAGCTCTATCCACTTCAATTCATTCTTTTGAAATTTTATGTCCAAGAACGATGCCTTCTTTAACCATGAAATGGCATTTCTCCCAATTAAGTACTAGATTTGATTGTTCGCATCTAATAAGCATTCGTTCAAGATTAGCTAGACATGTTTCAAATGTATCACCGAACACCGAAAAGTCATCCATGAAAACTTCCATGCATTCTTCTATCATGTCGTGAAAAATCACCATCATGCACCTTTGAAAGGTTGCAGGGGCGTTGCAAAGTCCAAATGGCATGCGTTTGTAAGCAAAAGTACCATAAGGGCACATGAACGTGGTTTTCTCTTGGTCCTCGGGTGCTATTGGAATTTGAAAACATCCGGAAAATCCATCTAGAAAACAATAGTAACTATTCCCGGCTAATCTTTCCAACATTTGATCTATGAAAGGTAAGGTAAAGTGATCTTTTCTGGTGGCGTCATTTAATTTTCTATAATCAATACATACACGCCATCCTGTTACAGTCCTAGTAGGAATAAGCTCATTTTTTTCATTTGTAATGGCAGTCATGCCACCCTTCTTAGGTACGCATTGGACTGGGCTTACCCATGGACTATCAGAAATTGGATAAATTAAACCTGCATCTAGCAGTTTAATAATCTCTTTCTTAACTACATCTTGCATATTAGGATTTAGTCTTCGTTGGCGTTGCACATACGTTTTATGACCTTCTTCCATAAGGATTTTATGTGTGCAATACGAAGGACTTATTCCTTTAATATCATGAATCTTCCATGCAATGGCTGGTTTATGAGCTTTCAACACAGAAATGAGTTGTGATTTCTCATTTTCAGTAAGAGAAGACGATATTATTACAGGTAATTCAGATTCACCATGTAAATAAGCGTATTCCAAATGGTTTGGAAGTGGCTTTAACTCTAATTTCGGAGGTTCTTCTATTGATGATTTGTATCGATATCTGTCTACTTCTTTTAGCATTTGAATTTCTTCTGTTGTTGGTTCATATCCATTAGCTATAAGTGTAGCTAACATTTCAGCTTCATCAATTGGTTCATTACCTTCTCCTAAAGAACATTCTCCTGTTCCTTGTAATTCTGGAAATTCTTCTAATAATTCTGCATGTACATCTATAGTTTGAATATAATAACATGTATCATCTGCAGATTGCGGTTGTTGCATTGCTCTATCAACTGAAAAGATAACACTCTCATCCTCTATACTTAGGGTCAGTTTCTTACCGAACACGTCTATCATTGCTTTAGCCGTGTTTAAGAATGGTCTTCCTAATATGAGAGGAACTTGAGAATCATCTTCCATGTCCAGAACAACAAAATCTACTGGAAATACTAAAGTACCAACTTTAACTAGCATGTTCTCCATTATCCCTCTAGGATATTTTATTGATCTATCGGCTAGTTGTATGCTTATTCTAGTTGGTTTCAATTCTCCAAGGTCTAGTTTAGCGTATAGTGAATACGGCATTAGATTTATACTAGCACCTAAATCTGCTAATGCTTCTATTGAACTAAGACTACCCAAAAAACATGGAATTGTGAAACTTCCTGGATCAGATAATTTTTCTGGTATCTTATTCAACAGCACTGCTGAACAATTAGCATTCATGGTAACAGCCGAGAGTTCTTCCATTTTCTTTCTATTTGAGATTAGATCTTTCAAGAATTTAGCATATCTAGGCATTCCTGAAATCACATCAATGAAAGGAAGATTTACATTTATCTGTTTAAATATATCCAAGAATTTAGATTGCTCGGCTTCAAGTTTCTCTTTCTTCATTTTACTCGGGTAAGGAAGTGGTGGTTGGTATGGTTTAACATAAGGTTTAGCCTTAACTGTGTTATCTTCATTAACCTTTTCAACTACCGGTTCTTTTTCCTTATCTTGATCAGGTTGTGGTTCTTATGAAGTAGGAATAGCTTCATCAGAAGTTACAGGTATTTCCGGTGGTTTAAGTGTTGTACCACTTCTTGTGGTAATAGCTTTAGCTGTTTCATTCCGGGGATTAGCATTTGTATCACTAGGTAGACTTCCCGGTTTTCTTTCACCTATTAACCTTGCTAGGTTACTTACTTCTTGTTCCAGATTTTGAATAGAAGCTTGTTGATTTCTAAATGCTTGAGCATTTTTTTCATTGGTTTGTTTCTGAGATGTGAAAAACTGCGTTTGAGTTTCAACTAGCTTCGTCATCATATCTTCTAAATTCGGCTTTTTATCATCGGTTTGTTGTGGTGGTTTGTTTTGAAAATTAGGTCTTTGCTGATTGTAATTATTATTGGATACTTGTTGATTGCTAGGACCTTGTTGGTTGTTGTATGGAATATTTCGGTTATAATTCTGGTTTTGATTGTAAATTGGTCTTGGCGGTTGATAATTATTCTGATAATTATTTCCAGGCCTTTGGTTTATGTATGAAATATTCTCTCTTTGTTCCATTGTTAATTCAATACTGAGACAATCTTTTGTCAAATGTGGTCCTCCACACTGCTCACAACTAATTCGTATTGAGTGAATATCTTTAGTCATCTTTTCCATTCGTCTCTCGACAACATCTATCTTTGCGGAAATGGAATCTAAGTCATAGCTAGAATCGGCTCTAGCTGCTTTAGATGATCTAACGATATCTTTTTCTTGGTGCCACTCATGTGAGTGGGAAGCAGTGTTATCAATAATTTTGTAAGCATCAGTTTCAGTTTTTTTCATAATAGAACCACCAGCTGCTATATCTATGTCTTTTCTTGTAGTGATGTCGCATCCTTGGTAGAATATTTGTACTATTTGACAGGTATCTAAACCATGTTGCGGACATCCTCTTAATAACTTTCCAAATCTTGTCCACGCCTCATATAGAGTTTCATTCGGCTTCTGTGTAAACGTAACAATTTCTGCTTGAAGTCTTACGGCTTTAGATGCAGGAAAGAATTATTTAAGAAATTTTTCAACTAAAACATCCCATGTATCAATCGCCCCTTCAGGTAACGATTCCAACCAATCTTTGGCTTCTCCCTTTAAAGTCCAGGGAAATAACATGAGATATATATGTTCATCCTCCACTTCTCGGATTTTAAATAGTGTGCAGATCCTATTAAAGGTACGTAGATGTTCATTTGGATCTTCCTTTAGCGCACCACTAAATTGGCATTGATTAGTCACCATGTGTAGAATTTGTCCTTTGATTTCATAATCTGGCGCATTAATGTCTGGATGAGTAATTGCGTGACCTTGGCCAGTGCGTTTAGCTCTCATTCGGTCTTCCATACTTAAAGATTCCAGATTCTCCATAATTGAATTTGTTGAATCGGAATCACTAGAGGATTCTGATTTAATGGTTCGTTCCTCAACAATCTCTGTTTGAATGATTGGTGGTTCCGGAGGAAAGTTTAGTGGTTCAGGATCTACGAACCGTTCCTGAATATTCTCCGGATTCTCAATTGTGAGGTCGGGTTCAAAAAATGGATTATCGAAAATTTGAACTGGAGTACTTGGTCGACTGGATGACGATTCTAAAGAAAAATCAACGGCAGTAATATTTGCTAAATGTCTTGATCTAGTTACAGGTGGTGAACGTACAAAAGGTGGTGAACGTCTTGCTCGGTGCATTCACTGAATATCCTATTAGTTTTAAAAAGGAAAGAAAAATTATAATAAGTTATTCAATCAATAGACTTTTCTGATTTTGCCCACGTTTCGAATAGCCAAAAGATGCAGCAGAGGGGCAGGATTCGTTTGGTCTCAATATAATTGAGGACTGTTTGGCTCCAATAACCCGGTCCACGTACAAATCTAACTATTACTACGAACCAGAAAATTTTGATGTCTATTAATTTAACCACTTAAAATAAATTTTCGTAATTTTAAGAAAATTTAGATAAGAAGTAGAATAAAAATCTATGTCCTAAAACTAGAATAGCGAGAAATAAGAAAGAAAAAGAGTTCATCGAAAAAGAAAATTGGTTGAAAAAGAAAAGGTGACGGAAAAATAAAAGAAACTTATAAAACTTAAAAACAATTGACTAACCTAACCTTATTACTACAACTAACTTAAAATTATAATCGCAAATTGAGATTACTAATTGGAATGATAATTGATACATAGGTAAAAGTCGTCTAAAAATATTAAAGCTTACATGAAAAACTATATCTCAAATGGAAATAACTTAAAAAGAAACTAAAACTTAAAAATGCGTCGCAAAATTCTAAAGCACCTAAATCTTAGTCTAAAGAAAAAGCACTTAAGGAATTTTACGGCAAAGCCTAAAAATCTAGAAGTAAAAATAACTATGGCAAAAACTAAGTTTAAAACTAAATATGAGCTAAAAATACAAATATTACGCTAAAACGATTAAAAAGGGACAAAATATAAAAATATACAAAAAGTTGTAAAAAGTACAATTTTTATAAAAATATTATTTTTATATTATTATTTAATAAAACTATTAATTTTAATATATTAATAAAACTAAATAAACTTAATATTACAAATTAAATAAATAAAACTAAATTAATTAATATTAATTACCTAAACAAACCCTAATTAGGGTGTTAATAATAAAAATTAAAATATACTCCGTAATTAATGCGATATTAGGGTTCTGTGTGGCCCGTGTCAGACGGCTCCGCGAGTCGCGGTATTTAAAGCAGCAAACCCCGCGAGTCGCGGGGTTCCAAAATTCAACTCTGGTACAGTTCAAAATTTGACGCGTTTTTTTTTTCCTGTTTTTATATTTTCTGTTTATATCAAAATATTTGTATAATAAAAACTTATATTTAAAAACTTAAATAAAAATAGAACTACTTTATAATTTTAAAAATATCTTAAAAATAGATTTATAAAATTTTTTTTTTTCGGTTTTTGATTTTATGTTTTAAATAAAAACAAAATATTTAAATAAAACTTATATTTTTATAAAATAAAAATAAAGAAACTTTATAAAACTTAAATATTTAACAAAATCTTAAAAATACTTATATTTTTGTTTTCTTTTTATATTTTCGGATATTTAAAACGTATTTTTATAAAAATGAATTTTAATAAAAGTAAACTAAAAATCTTTTTTTTTATATTAGCGTTGCGCTTCCGGCTTTTAAGCGATTCCCCGGCAGCGGCGCCAAAAATACTTGATGTGTGCAGCGGGGTGTACAAAATACTATTAATTTTTTTAGCAGGAAAATACTATTAAATACGATACAATTTTACACAAGATATTTATTTATTTAGAGAATTGATATACTTAAACCTTGCTACAACACTTATAGGCAGTGTACCTAATCGTAGAGTAGTGTAGTTTTTTAGTAAGTCCGATTCGTTCCACAGGGAATCTTTTTAAACAAAGTTTAACGCTATATTAGTTTACTTTTATAAAAATACAAATATATATATATAAGTAATATTATTATTATAAAGGGGGGTTTTTACCGTTTAATGACCGGTTTGTCGATTTTAAAACTTTAGTCGCAGTCAAACCAAATGTAAAATAATAAATAAATACAAGACTTAATTTAAAGCGTAAAGTAAATAACGATAATGAAATTGCGAATAATAAAAGTGCGATAAAATAAACTTGCGATAATTAAAAAGTATGATAATTAAAAGTGCAATTAAATATAATAACAACAAATAAAAGTGCTATAATTAGAAGTGCAATTAAATATAAAATAAAGGAAATTAAATATGAAATAAAAGAATTATGCTTATTTAAACTTCCGTAATCATGATGTTTGACGTGTTGATTTTAGTTTTATGCCCATGGGTTAATTGTCCTTTGTTCTGGATTATTTAATATGTCCGTCTGGTTTTTGTCCATAACAGTCCATCAGTCATAAATATAAAGTGCGAGTGTTCTCGTCAAATTATTCTTATACCCGAAGTTAAATATTCCAACTAATTGGGGACTTAAACTGTAACAAGATTTTAATACTTTGTTTAATAATTACACCAGGATGTCGACTGAGTGTAACCCAAGGTTTTAATATTTTGTTATCAATTATACCAAGTGTCCTTGTACATAATTTCACCCCTGTTTGAATTATTCTAGTGACTATTAATCCATTCCCGTGTCCGGTTAAATGAACGATTATTCGTACATATAAATACCCTGCCCATCGTGTCCGATCGAGTGTATATGTAATTTATAGGGACGCCCAATTGTAAATCTTTATATTAACATTAACAAACTATCATTTAGTTAAACAAATATAAAGCCCATTAATAGACCATAGTCTAATTTCCACAAGTGTCGTTCTTTTGTCCAAACCCCAATTATGGTACAAAGTTCAATTACCCAATTTTAGTAATTAGCCCAACATCATGATTACTTCGTTTTAAATAAGCATAATAATAACTTAGCTACGAGACATTAAATTGAAAAGGTGGAACATAACTTACAATGATTAAAAATAGCGTAGCGTTACGCGGACAGAATTTCAACTTACACCCTTACAATATTCGCTAACATACCCTTATTATTAGAATTATAATTAAAATTAAAATTAAAATATAAATTATAAATATAAATATTACGTATATAGATAGAGAGATGGATATATGAGTGTAAAAAATGATCAGAATTCGGTTGGCTTTACAGGGAATTGAGTTCAGGTATACTCCGCGACTCGCGGCCCTTTTTGCCTTCAAACTCCGCGAGTCGCGGAGTTTGTAAATACAGCTCACTCCATTTTGGAGTCTTTCTTGCCGACGGTTTATTTTATTTATATAATATATAAATAATTATAAGAATTATTTAAATATTATATTATATTTATGTGCATAGTTGACTTGTAATTTTTAGTCTGTTGCGTCGAGCGTTGAGAGTTGACTCTGGTCCCGGTTCTGGATTTTCGAACGTCCTTGCGTACAATTTAATATCTTGTACTTTGCGTTTTGAATCTTGTACTCTTGTAATTTCGAGACGTTTCTTATCAATAATTGGAACCTCTTTGATTGTCTTTTGTACTTTTGAGCTTTTTGGTCGTTTGTGTCTTCAATTCGTCGAATCTGTCTTTTGTCTTCACCTTTTATTATTTAAACGAATATCACTTGTAAATAGAACAATTGCAACTAAAAGCTTGTCTTTCTTGAGGAATAATGCTATGAAATATATGTTTGTTTTTAGCATTATCACACCCCATGGTGAAGAACTCAGTCGGATAAACCCACGATCTAATAACTCTTGAATCTGTGACATTATTTCACGGATTTCAGACGGCGCTAATCGGTATGGAGCTTTTGCAACTGGAGTTGTTCCAGGAACCAACTCAATCTTATATTCGACTTCCCTTACCGACGGCAGACCTGGTTGAAATGACCCGTCCTAATCCATCCGGACGAAGTCCTTATCGATTATAAACGATTCACAACAGTTGATTACATCGCGAGGTACTTGACCTCTATATGATATATTTTACAAACATTGCATTCGTTTTTGAAAAGACAATCTTTCATTTCATCGAAAGTTGATGGCAGGCATACCATTTCATAATATATCTAACTATAATTAACTTAATAATAATCTTGATGAACGCAACGACTCGAATGCAACGTCTTTTGAAATATGTCATGAATGACTCCAAGTAATATCTCTAAGATGAGAAAATGCACAGCGGAAGACTTCTTTCATACCTGAGAATAAACATGCTTTAAAGTGTCAACCAAAAGGTTGGTGAGTTCATAGGTTTATCATAAAACAATAAAATTCATCATTTTGATAGACCACAAGATTTAAATCCTGCATGGTACAAATGGGACCGAATCCTATACCCACCTATAATGTACATGCGATATCTTTTAAATACAGTACACCTTTCTCGTGTACGAAATCATCTTTCATAAATCTTAGTAACCGTACACATATCTCGTGCACAAAAATAACATACACATAACCTGTGTATAAAAATCATTCTCTCGATATATAACATTCACATCAATTGGTGGCAATTATCATGTCCACATAATTCAATGGTGGCAATTATCATGTCCACATAATTCAACGGTGGCAATTATCATGTCCACATAATTCAATAATAATCCGCAGAACTTCTGTCTGCATAACAATTCATGCGAGGAATGTTTTGCTTGTGTCTATCTCGTCAAACATTTATAAAAGCATTTCATGTATTCGCAGTTCAAAATGTATTTCAAAAGCATTTAATAAAGCAGTTGTAAAAACAGCGCATGTAATCTCAGTCCCAAAAATGTAAAGAGTAAAAGGGAGCAAATGAAACTCACGCATATAAATATTGTAAAACAGTTATTAAAACAGTGCATGTATTCTCAGCCCAAAAATGTAATGAGTAAAAGGGAGCAAATGAACTCACGCATATAAATATTGTAAAACAGTTAATAAAGCATTTGCATGTATTCTCAGCCCAAAATGTAAAGAGTAAAAGGGGCAAATGAAACTCACCTAATGTATTTTGTAGTAAAAATACATATGACTATATTGAACAACTGAACAATGCAGGGTTGACCTCGGATTCATGAACTTATATTAATTATATATATTTATATGTTGGTCAATATTTGTCTAACAATTTAGGTTATGTTATAGTGTACCATAATCCTAATGCTCGAGTCTAATATGCAGAAGTAAAAAAAAAATCAATTTAACTCAAAATGATTTCCAAAATTTATACATGATTATTATATAGTTTAAATATCATCGTTTTTTATTTTTAAATATTTTTAAAAGATTTATTAGAGTAAATAATATAATTCATTTATTAATAAATAAAATTTATATAAAAATATACTTTTATATATCTTAGATAATAAAATTTATAAAGTTCATTGAATATCATTAAAATGTTAAGATAGGTTTTATTAAGGTAATTATATTATTTATATTACCTTTTTATTTGATAAAATAACATTGATAATAATAATAAGTAAAAGTTGTATTATTTTGTATTAATAATTATTATTATTCTACTAATAATAATAATATTTATATTCACAAAAATGGTATTATAACAATATGATAATTCTTATTAATAATGAAATTTTACAATGATGTTCCTATTAAAAAATAATAATTTTGGTAAAGATGATATTTTTTAATATTAATAATAATACTTTTAATAATAATAGTAATGATAAAAATAATAAGAACGATAATTTTATCTAAGTCATTATCTTACAATATTTAAATTTCATCATGATACTCATGCTCATTATTTCCTAATCAATTTGTTAATAGCTTTTAAATCGTCTTTTATATCGCGTTCTTTTTAATGATAATAATAGTAATCATAATAATTAAGTGTTACTAATATTAGTTTTAATTATAATAATATTAATAGTAATAAATATTATGATAATGATAATACTAATAACTATTTTAATGAAAATAATAATAATAATACTAATTATAACTTTAACGATAATAACGATAGTAATAATAATAAAAATAACAATTTTTAATGATCATAATTTTTATTGATAATGATAATAATAATAATAATAATAATAATAATAATAATAATAATAATAATAATAATAATAATAATAATAATAATAATAATAATAATAATAATAATAACTAGAAAGTTACCGACCGCGCGTTGCGGTGGTGGAATTCGGTTCGTAGTGTGGTTGTGCATATTGTTTTCGATGCTAGTAAATATATACATTAAACTGCTCCTAAACATACTTTATTGTTAAAGTCCTACTAACTTATCCAGAAAGTGCTACTAACTTATCCAGACATATCCATAATATTTACATTAAACTGCTAGTAAGTTAAACTGCTCCTAAACATAACATATGCATATTTTATTGTTTTATTCAGACATATGCATGCATAATATCTACATTAAACTGCTACTAAGCTGACTTTATTCTTTCTTTTTTTTGTAGGTACTTTCTTGTGATTCACGGAATAGGGCTCTTTTGGCATTTGGGTTTCCTGCTGGTTCTTTTTCTGTGTTTGGTGTCTGAGGAAATGGGGTTTGGATGGGAGTGTTGCTTGTTGTTGGCGCATCGTGTAGGTTGGTTGTTGGTGTTGTTGGTGATATAAGTTTGGTTAGGATAAACTCTAGTAATCCATATGTGATGTCGATGTATTTGAATTCCAAGGTGTGTTTGGTTCCTTCTAGTTGTTTGATTTGTGGTGGGATTTCTTTTTTGTTATTGTAGCCCATTGTTGTGACCAATGTTTTGCAGTCTACACCTACTAACTTGTCAGCTGCATCTGAGAAGAATGTAAATATTGTTGTTCCTGAGTCGTCAGAGAATGTGGATTTGAATGAGTAGCTGTGTAAGAAAATATTATTAGAATTGTGGTTGATGTAGATAGTAATGTGTTTTAGTGTTTGAATATAACTTGCAATGTATTCGCCTTTTGTGTCGTGGTTTTTGCACTGTCCGTAAGGTGGGTCATCACTTAGGATTCTTCGGCAGGCTGGACATCCGTAGTAGAACCAATCTCTGTTTCTCAGAATGTAGCCTATTGTGCCTTCACGTATGTAAAATCGTCCCTGCATTATATGTTTTGTCAGATGATATGATAAACAACGAACATCTATATTAATAATTATTTATACTGGAGGAGAAAGCAAGATAAACAAAAGTTCAAGTAGTGGAAACATTCACATGATACAAGAATCCAAAACGAAGTGAAGAAACAAACAAAGCATATTACAGATCCAAAGTAAAAAATTTTGTAGACATGATGCATCACTTAACAGTTAATACTATTTTTTACACTATTAATTTAATTAAATTTATAATAATTGATGAATAGTGCTCAATTTTTTTATTTCATCATCATCCATTACCATAAAAAATAATAATAACAATAATAAATAATAATGCATGCATCTATTTTTTATTTAGAAGCAAACCATTCAACAAATACAAAGCCTAGAGGAAGAGCACAAGAGATGCATACGTTTGTATAATGATACGTTCCAAATATTGAAAAAGGTTGTGTTTTTACCTGTTGTGTTATTGGGTTGTATTCCATTAAGTCTGCAAGTGTGTATGCTCGTTGTTCAAGCGTATTTGCGATTAGCGAAGGCTTTTTCTCGATGATTTCTTTGTACCTGTAAGAGTATTATTTGGGAATGTTAATGCAATTAATTATGGGAATTGAAATTGTATTTAAGACTTTATTACAATTGGATTGATTGGTGGAATTCTTCTATGTCCGGGTTGAAGAAGTATTGACTCGCTGAAGTTGTTGAAAGTTGAGTATTTCCTGTAACTGCAACAGAATTTAGTTTTTTAGAAAATACATATATTTGAATAATGTTAAAACTTTAGTTACGATCCTGGTTATGTTTTTTTTTTTTTTCAAGTAGAGAACTTACATGTATTGTGCTTTACCCAGCATGATGTTATTGCTATGATGATTGGTGGTGGTAATGAGAGGTAAGTTTCCATGTCAAATGTTGTCGCCATCTCGCCCCATAATGTTACCTCTATTGGCATTTCACTGTTATAAAAGGTGTTGAGTTTTTTATTTGTATGTGATATGTTAATTGTGTAATGATGGGAAAAGAAAGTTGTTTACCTGGTATTCATAATTTCTATTGTTCGGAGATATGTAATTTCCTTGTTTGGTGCTTTACCTTCACTTTCTTCGATATTTCCAATACGTAGTACACATCCAATGTAATCTATTTGGTCATAAAATGTTGTTATTTTCTGCATGCTTATGATTTAGCTGTTGTTTGTTACGTACCCGTAACCGTTGAGATTTGTAGACGATTAAAGGGGGTAAATTCGAAATGTTGGGTTGGAAAGCCTATAACTGGTATGGATTGTATTGCTAGTTGATCACCAATTGATAAGTATGTTGTATTTGATATTGCCTGATCGTATTTGTTGATTTGTCGACAGATGAAGTTTGACAATCTGAATGCTGAATTGATCTGGAGGACCTCTGTGAAATGGCGTTTTTGACTGAAATCTGATATGGCTTGTATGGCATTTCCCTGTCCAAATTATTATAGCTTATGGTTTTAGTATCGTGTAAAATAGAATTAGAATTATTGTAGATTTTGAATGAAGCTTACGTGTATATCTAGTAGGAGTGTGCAAAATCCAGCAGGTTTTCGAGTTTTGGGGCGTTTGATTACCCATTGTATGTAGACTATGACCTCGATGGCTTTTAGTCTATCTCCTGGGCGTAAAGTAGATATTGGTACAACTTCAGTTTCGTGTTCCATCCTGCATTCATCATTAAAATTTTGTTGTTAGTTTTTATTTTTCCTGAGTAAAGTAGACATATAAATATATACAGATATGCGCTGTTAACTTTTATATATATATATATATATATATATATATATATATATATATATATATATATATATATATATATATATAGGAATTTGACCTGTGAGTTAAATATAGTTTGTAAGAAATCTTTATATACAATATTTTTTGTGACATTATGATCTCGACCCTCCTATTTTTTAATAAGAATTTTTAGACCATGTAGGGTTGTAGCTCTAGATAAGGCTACATAGAGTTGACCATGACCAAAAACGGGTTTAGGAAGATAGACGCCAATTTTATTTAAAGATTGGCCTTGACTCTCGTTGATGGTCATTGCATAAGATACTTTTATTGGGAACTGGACTCTTTTGAAAACATATGGTAACACGTTATCCTTGTAAATAGATTCTAGGTAGGTAAACTTTTTGGCCGATTCTGGTTCCCGTGATGATTTTGGCCTCAATGTGTTGTGAAAGTAGCTGTGTTGTAATCATCCGTGTTCCGTTACATAGACCACCAGCTATGTTTAGATTTCGGAGCAAAATAACAGGAATTCCAGTTTTCAGAGTTAGTTGATGAGGTGGTAGGTTTGGAAAATTTTGAGAATTTAGATATTCCATTGGGTATAGTAACTCTGTTTGTCCTCCGTCATTGCTGTAGGGAGTTGCAGAGTCATAACTTGTATATGTTTTTAATTCTTTTTCGATTCGTATCAGGATTGCTTCGTTAATTGCATCAGCCGTCTCATTTTTTGGGCATACAATTGCCTGTTGTTGTAGCTGTAGTGGGTTGGGGTGATATAGTAACTTGTCACTGTATATGAAGGATATCAGGTTTGTGAGGCCATCTTCATCGTCTCTGATACAGTATTGGTTGGGGATTTTAACCCATGATGTGTTATGTGGATCACATTCATCAGGTTCGCCAATGGTGCCGTTTCCAATTTGTAGTAGCCAATTTGCAAATAACCTAATATTTTCCTTATCAATTTCCGAGAGGTTTGGTTGTTGTAGGCGCATGTTTTCTTCGAGTGTTATTATATGGA
This sequence comes from Rutidosis leptorrhynchoides, assembly GCF_046630445.1. NCBI lineage: Eukaryota > Viridiplantae > Streptophyta > Magnoliopsida > Asterales > Asteraceae > Rutidosis > Rutidosis leptorrhynchoides. Next base: position 74,256,102 of record NC_092343.1, on the reverse strand, counting down.
AGTGATTCCATAAAGGTGAATGATTTATAGAAGCGTCTAGTATTTCTACTTTGCCACAGCCTTTTATGACAGGAAGAGTTTGACGGAAATCCCTGCCAAGAACGAAACTTAAACCTCCAAATGGAGTGTCTGCTTTCTTGAAAATGTCTCTTAACGTCCGATCGAGTGCTTCTAAACATTTGCGATCGTTCATTGGGACCCCATCCCATATGATAAGCTCTGTTTTTCTTAGCAAGGTTGCCATGTGTGTTTTCTTTTTTATATTACACACACTTTCATCAGTTATATCGATTGGTATTCTGAACCGTGAGTGAGCCATTTGACCTGATGGTAACAATAATGAGGCGATTCCAGATGAGGCGACTGCTAGGACTATTTTTCCTTCAGCTCGTAATGATGTTGTTAATGTTTTCCAAAGAAATGTTTTTCCCGTACCACCGTGTCCATAAACAAAAATCAGCTCTTGTTTCTGGTTGGCGTTCGAGTTCATTACTGCATCATATACAGTTCGTTGTTTCTGATTGAGTTGTGTTAACAGTATGGTTTTTTCATTTGATAGAGCCTCTCGATCATAATTTCTTTCTTCCATAATTAACCTATTGTGCAGATCATCCAATAAATTTTGTGGCACCGCTGGTAATCCGAAGTCGGTTACATTTCTTGAATGTCCAGTTAGGAGGATTTGTAATTCATACAAAACGTAACCTTCTAAATCGTCTGAATTTATTGTTATTTTGGACATGTGTAAAGTTGCTGCTGTACGGATTGGAATGTCATCCGACATTAGCTTCCAAGTTTGCTTCCATAATCTTAATGGGTCAGCAACATCACAAAACATAAGTATGTGAGAAAAGAGAGCACGGAGCTCAGCGGATGTTGCACTTACACTTGCCTCTTCTATGGAAGATAGCCATTCTTTGTCATCACCTAGAAGACCCATTGCCAAGCACGCCTCTCGATATGTGCAATATAGATAACCATTAACTGTCATGACGTCTTTGAATGAAGTACAACCTTTTTGATGACATAATAGCATCCTAAGGAAAAAAACTTCACCAAATGCAGGATACATGTATGACAGTCTACCAATGGATGGCTTATTAAGATTGAATCTTCGTTTCCATCTTTTCTCATTTAAAACCCACACAAATTCTAGTGGGAAATCTAGATAAGTAAGATGTCTCCCATCAGTTGAACATCTGTTGTAATACAGCCATTCTGTGAGAGTTGTTTTTTTGTTGACGGTATTTTTAATAATGGATCGTATTCGTTGGTTGGAACGGAATTTCACTAATTGCATATTTTCTAAATGCACTGAAAGAATTTGTACTGCTGGTTCTCTGAAGTGTATTGGGAAGTTGAAAATTCTCCAAGAAGCCTCATGAGCACAACTAAAGCGAGCATCTACAAAGTTTTGGATTTCATCAATATTTGATGGTTGTTGTGCATCGCTTGATGAAGCATTTCCTATCGGTCTAGGTATATGGGCGGCTATACGGTCCGTGCCTTTTGATATGTATTTGAAAAGGTACTTTATCAACATTGTCCAGCCGCACCATTCAACATTAATATGCGCGTGGAATCGAAGGCACCAAACTCGATTATATGGTACGACATATCCATTATCAAGTCTGCATATACCTGAGAAAATAATAGCATATGCTTTGTCAATAACCATTATCAAGTTACATGCAATTTAAAACAGTAATTAAAGTTGTATATAGTATTAAAAAAAAAAAATTAATTCATACCTTTGTCCACTGAGATTCCTGTATCACGCCTACGATAATGCACATACCCATCTTTATCAAAATAGGTGCTTTCATTATAAGGTTTTGGGAATTTTTTGGCACACATAACATTTTTGTTGTAGGAAGATGATGAACCCGTTTCAATATTTTGCATACACGGGGCATCTCTATTAACTGAGCCGCATGGGCTGTGCATCATCATTTCTGATATTACTTTGAAACCATCTGGATCTGTTTTTGGATCCGGTAATTTGGCAGATACATATTGATCAACGTCACGGGGATCGGATGAGTTCGATGCAGACTTGATCCACAATAACGTATGACAATGCGGTAGGCCTCTTTTTTGGAACTCAACTGTGCATAAACTACATATTGTAATAGACAGTAAAAAAACATAGTCAATTGCTAATCAATTTTTAAGACTATTTTTTAAAAATGTAGCAGCGGCCATTTGTTTATATTATCTACCATTTGTGACTGAAATTCAATTATTTTATTCGGAAAATAGACTATGACAATCTAATTAGAAGTGTAAAGTAATTATGCATATGAAATATAAAACTGGTAGTTTTTTTTTAATTTTTTTTTTTTAATATATATGTATATATATACATATTGAATGATTTAACAAATAAAAAGCTATGAGTATTGTACCTGCTGTGTAGGTTCCAAATAGTTCTTCCTCTTTTAAAACATTTATAAACATCTTCAGTTTCATGTAGAAAACTCTAGCAACTATGTCGGCACGATCATTAGCTGTTAAATATTGATATTTTCCAAGGTATCGTCTAATTTCTGGCCACTTTGAATTGCAGGTAAATGTTATAAAATATCTAGGATTTCCATGAACACGGCATATTGCTAACGCATCTAAATAATGGCTGTACATATATCTCAGACCACCAGTAAAAGATGCTGGTAAAATGGTTCTTGAACCTACATCAGATCCAAAGTGATCACCCCTATATAACGCATCATACAAACCAGATAAGTATTCATTTCGTATATCTTGTTGATGATTCCTGATATAATCAAGTCTGTCTAACTCTAAACTACAGTAGGCAGTCACAATATATTGTTGGTATAACCGACCGCATCATGACAAAAGTCCAAATTTGTTGTATCTATCGTGTAATTGATAGCTATAGAACATATTCATAGTCATTTTGTTTTTTTTCCTATTACCTCTGGAATGACCTACATCCCTTAATGTCAAACCTGGATGATATCCAGGTTGACCAAAAACAAAAAGCAAAGGGAATTGAAGAGACATATACGATGGATGTAGTTTGTTTACTCGTTGAGGAGTACCTCCTTTACATTCTATTATCAAGTCGTAATCAGTTCGAGTATTATCACCAAAGTCATAAACAATAGCTCCTAAGGTATCAGAGGTTGGTAGTTCATATTGCCTTGTGCCTATTACGCTATATAACTTAACCTTTAGATCTGGAACAGCAGGATCATAAATCTTATCCCTAGCTGTCCTAAATAGCTTAACCAATTCATTTTCTGTATTCAACATATCAATAAGTTTCTCTACTACTTCATAACTAATACCTGTTGAGCTATTACCACCAAAATATCTCATTCTATTACTCACTTCATTAGTTGTATCACATATATATAATTATAGATAACGTGGAGGATCTCCTTCTTCAGGACACAATGCACCTATCCGATGATAAACTTGGCCCGATATTCTAAATACATACGGCCCTCTGCCGTTATTTATAGCATCATCAATGTGTGCACCATAAGAAACCATACTAAACATTTGGTTGTATGCTCTTATGTTATCCATAAAATGTTTATTGCCTAACAAATCTATAATGGTATTAGGTGGTGATTGTTCTGGAGGTAAATCGACACGGCCCCCTTCACAACAACGGTGATAATTCAGAGTTGTGGATGAGGCTCTTAACCGTTCTTCATACCAAAATGTTGCACCGCAATAAGTACAGACACATATACAATCACCAATATCCTCATACATATTTGTTACGCTTGCTATCAAACATATATACAATTAACAAAAAATTAATTAAAGTATATTAGGTGATTGTAAAGGATTTTAGCTACAAAAAACAAAGAACACATACCTTGGTTAGTATCTGAATTTTGAATGAATGGCGAAACAGATAACGTAATAGAAGATAAACGATTATACGAAACTGAAGTGCTACTACCTACAAACATATATGAAAGAACTAAATATAACAGCAATCATTACATAATGAACACATATTAATTTTAAAAAGAAGTTAAAGGATTACTTACCAACACACGCTGATGACCCAGCAAGCAAGTAGCTATTCTCATCACGGGCACCAAACTTTCGGTAATTGGGAGAACTTACAGATTCATTACAAAACATGTAGCTACCTTCTTGAACATCAGGTTGGCTATTTACCAATTTTCTTTTTTTAACATTTATAGAATGTGTATCGCCACTAAAACCACCACGAATAGATGGTCCTGCGGGCTCCACAGATGTGTTGACCCTTTTTTTTGGCGGCATTTAATACCCTTAATCATACCCATATTAAACCAAATATTAACAGGAATAATTATGTAACGCGTATCTTCCATATGTACATTTAGGTTTAAAAACCCTAATAAATTAAAATTGATAATCCTAATTTAATAGGAATAATATCAGCCACATTAAATTTCGATTATGAAATATGTATTGAGTATCTACTATATACGACTAATAAAGCCCTAAGCAATTGTATATGAGGTTAGAAACAACGATTGTCTATGAAAGCAGTAATGTCTACTATATAGGAGTAAATTAATTATTCCTATTTAATCCTAAAATTACGTATCCTAATTACAAGGAAAAACAACATCCCTATAACCATTTGTATATGAAATTAGATGTAAAAAATAATAGAAGCAAGTAAAGCAGAAGCGGAAGACAGCAGCATGAATACCTTAAAGCATGTAGAACAGAAGCTGGCGGAAAACGGATGAGGATTTTTCACAAACGAAATCGGTAATAGGCAAACAGTTAAGAGAGTGGAATAGATTTTTTGAGATCAAGTAGGAAGGTTGGAGAAGGACTGGTGGCAATAGGGTTTAAAAAAAAAGGAAATAAATTAAACATACGTGACTAAGGGGGGTTAATGACAGGTGTCTAGAGAGGGCACGTGTTGGATGGTAGAAAAATAAAAAATGGGGGAAACAACTGGGAATCGAACCTCAAACCATATGGACGACAACTAAGGTGTCAACCAGCGAAACGAACACTCTGGAAGCAACGTATTTCGTGCAATTAAATATATATGTGTGTAAAACGACGATGGCTAAAGCACTAAACGACCAACTTAGGCGTGACTATTAGTATATAGGAATAATAATAATTAGATAAAAACTAGAACAACGATAATAGCGATGATAATAATAATCATTTTTAATAATAATACAAAAATTCAATTGACAATAACTTGTATCCGTTCATCGAATCCATTCGATATCTAAATGAAAAGTTAATGATTTTTCGTCGGCTTCCCAACGACATGCATATCATATACCCTATTTTAGTGGCATGTAAATCCAATTCAGGATTCATCATAACCTATCTAACGACAATATCAACCGTACAAACATGCATAATTTTAGATACTCGAGCACTAGTCAGGGATATACTAATAATAATAATAATAATAATAATAATAATAATAATAATAATAATAATAATAATAATAATAATAATAATAATAATAATAATAAATAATAATAATAATAATAATAATAATAATAATAATAATAATAATAATAATAATAATAGTAGAATTTAAAGTAAGAGTGTATACCCCTTCAAAAGCTTTTTCTAAAAAGAAATGCCCTAGACCGGGCTCGAACTCAAGACCTCTTGCTAACCCACCACAACACTCAACCATCCAGCTTCTGTCTTTCTGTATTTATTCCACCCAAAATAAATATAAACCGTATTCCTGTTTTCCCTAATTCCCTTCTTCTTCTTCACTCTTTAAACTCTCACTCGATTAATACCATAATCAATCATAACAGAAGTTTAAGGACTCGTTTTATTACCGAAATAAAAATAGATACAACTGGAATGTGAAAGTTATTGATCACAGAAAAAGAAAAAAAAAAGAAAAAAATTTAACACAGACCCTTTTAAAAACGCGATGAACTTCAAACTTGATTCAACAATCTAGATCGTTTTAGTTCTCGATTTCAACATGAATTACATTGTAAATGACTCCTAGAAACTATTTGGATTATTAATTGATCATAACACATGAAACAGAATTCGAATTTCACCATAAACTCTTTCGGTTGACTTTGAAAACCCAATCTTTGACTCGTGATTTAAAACTCGATAAGGATAATTGGACTATGAAATTTTACAGAAAGATTGCAAACGGGATTCCTAACAAACTTTCTTTTATAGCTTTTAAAGATTGATTCGCATTTGAGTTTTGAAAAAAAAATAATAAATAAATAAAATAACACGTACAGGGTCTGTGTTTGCTTCTTTGAACCTGAATCGTTTTCTCTCCACTATATTTCAACTTGTATGGATGCTGTACTATAAATTGATTGGGATTGTAGAGTTGTGAGCAATGATGTCGACTGATAACAATACTCAGACAAGGAAATCAATTAAAAATATCAATTAGGAGGAAAAAGATAAACAAGATTTTAACAGATAGTGATGGGTTGTTTGTCTGCTAGAGTGTTAATCAATCCAGCTATCCAATTTATTCGATTAATATGCATTGTATCTATAATCTGTATTTATATTAGTTTATATATATAACAGTCCGTATTATCTTTTATATATATATATATATATATATATATATATATATATATATTGTTAATATTTAATAATTATAATTAAATTAATAGTAATCTAAATGCAATAATACTAATAAAGATATCATAATAATATTATTCCTAATACTTGTTATTAGTATTAGTAATTATCATAATAAGAATTCAGTTAATATAATAATAATAATAATAATAATAATAATAATAATAATAATAATAATAATAATAATAATAATAATAATAATAATAATATTAATTTTAGTATTGATATAATATATTACTATTATAACATAATTATGAGATATTATAAATTTCTATATAAAATATTTATAAATTAATTATGTTACAATATTTATTTTAAATAACTACGTATAGGAGTTATATATATACATATGTAACTATAAAATATCATAATAGCTTTCATTACAACGTATAATATTTCACATATTTATCTATAACGTCAAATACATATAATAGTTTATCAATATATTTAAAAATTTATATATATACATATTCTCCTTTATATACATATAATATTTCATCAACGTTTATGTAAGGTATTATACGCTTAATACTTTGTTAACATTCTCAAGTTATAATATATATACATATATATAATCATATCCATTTATATAGTGATTCGTGAATCGTCAGAATTTGGTCGAAGTTAAATGAATGTATGAACACAGTTTCAAATTCTTAAGGTTCAACTTAACAAAACTTTGCTTATCGTGTTGGAATGATATAAAGATTAGGTTTAAATTTGATCGGAAATTTCTGGGTCATCACACTGGTAACTCATCTGGGAACATTTCGTGAAATTCTGATACTACCGGAATATCAACCACTGTTTTCTTTTCTTTCTTCGCATCAATCACATATGCAAGAAATGATTCACAACCCTTTGCTATCGACTTTTTCGCTTTCATCATGGTTATCAACGGAAAAATTATACCCGCCCCGCTCCCCTCGGGCCACAACACGGGTTCCATCGGTCGAATGAAAGGTAATCATTTTCCTATCACACTTAACATTAGCTCTAAGCAACCTCAACTAATCCATTCCTAATACTACATCAAAGCTAGGAATAGGTAACACTAAACAAGTCACCGGGAAAGACTTCCCTTCAATCTCTATACAAACCCCAGACACATATGTTGTGACGGGTGTGACCTTACCATCGGCTACTTCTACACTAACCGGCTTAGGTAACACAGTAACTGGTAATTTCAACTTAGCGCAGAAATCTAGGGACATAAAACACCTATTGGCACCACAATCAAATAATACGCGAGCAGGCATTGAGTTGATTAGAAACATACCGATGATCACTTCGTCGGTTGCCACGGCATTCTCAACCGACATCTGAAAAGCTCTAGCCTCTGATGTTGGAGGGTTCTTCCTCTTTTGCCCACTTGAGGCAGTTGACCCTCCGGCTGATGCCGAACGCGCCCCTGACCCTGCCCCGGAACTACCACTTTTCGACGGACAACTAACTGCACGATGCCCTGGTTTATGACAACTCCAACACATACTATTCGGATACGGACATGCTGAAGACTCATGCCCAACCACACCACACTTTAAACATCTTCTTGTAGCCTTAGAACACTAACCACTGTGAGAAGATCGACACGTGTGACACCAATTCCCTTTACCTGATCCAGATCCAGAACTACTCTGACCACTTTTACCCTTCGATTTAAACCCACTAGACTTCTTGGATTTAGATCCTGATTGACCAGATACTTGCCCACCTTGTTGTAGCACATTACCAAACATTCTATTTCTGGCGGCCTGAACATCACTTTCTACCATCTTAGCCATCACAACAGCTTGAGACAACGATGTAGCTGTTCTAACAAAAGTTCGGTACTCTGACAGAATGATATTAACAAAATGTTGGATACGAGACGCTTCGTCTGGCACCCATTGTTGTACAAACCTCAGTTTATCCATATACTTCTCTACTACCTCATCGATCGTCATTTGAGGTGTCATCTTCATTTCAAGAAATTCAGTCTTGATTCGGTTCATATTAAACGGATTACAATACTGTTCACACACCTTCCCATGAAACTTCTCCCACGTGATCATACTCACTTGCTCTTTTGGTATATTGGAAATCAAAGAATCCCACCAAATCATAGCCCTACCTTTCAACATTCGACTAGCATATTGTAGTGACCCGAACTTTTCCATGTTTATATAAATTAATTAAGATTGATATTTACATGATTAAATGTTTCCAACATGTTAAGCAATCAAACTTGTTAAGACTTGATTAATTGAAATATGTTTCATATAGACAATTGACCACCTAAGTTGACCGGTGATTCACGAACGTTAAAACTTGTAAAAACTATACGATGACATATATATGGTTATATATATAGTTAACTTGTTTTTATTATAAGTATGTATCTCATTAGGTATTTTAACAATGAGTTATATACATAAAAATGAGACTATTAATTTAAGAAACTCGAAAACGATATATATAACGATTATCGTTATAACAACGTCTTACTAGGTACATATGAATCATATTAAGATATTGATACACTTGGTTAATTATGTTAAATGATAAGTAAATATATTATTAAGTGTATTAACAATGAAATACATATGTAAAAATAATACTACTAACTTAATGATTTCGAAACGAGACATATATGTAACGATTATCGTTGTAACGACATTTAACTGTATATACATCATACTGAGATATATTATATATCATAATATCATGATAATATAACAATTTAATATCTCATTTGTTACAATAAACAATGGGTTAACAACATTCAACAAGATCGTTAACCTAAAGGTTTCAAAACAACATTTACATGTAACGACTAACGATGACTTAACAACTCAGTTAAAATGTATATACATGTAGTGTTTTAATATGTATTCATAAACTTTTGAAAGACTTCAAGACACTTATCAAAATACTTCTACTTAACAAAAATGCTTACAATTACATCCTCGTTCAGTTTCATCAACAATTCTACTCGTATGCACCCGTATTCGTACTCGTACAATACACAGCTTTTAGATGTATGTACTATTGGTATATACACTCCAATGATCAGCTCTTAGCAGCCCATGTGAGTCACCTAACACATGTGGGAACCATCATTTGGCAACTAGCATGAAATATCTCATAAAATTACAAAAATATGAGTAATCATTCATGACTTATTTACATGAAAACAAAATTACATATCCTTTATATCTAATCCATACACCAACGACCAAAAACACCTACAAACACTTTCATTCTTCAATTTTCTTCATCTAATTGATCTCTCTCAAGTTCTATCTTCAAGTTCTAAGTGTTCTTCATATATTTTACAAGTTCTAGTTACATAAAATCAAGAATACTTTCAAGTTTGCTAGCTCACTTCCAATCTTGTAAGGTGATCATCCAACCTCAAGAAATCTTTGTTTCTTACAGTAGGTTATCATTCTAATACAAGGTAATAATCATATTCAAACTTTGGTTCAATTTCTATAACTATAACAATCTTATTTCAAGTGATGATCTTACTTGAACTTGTTTTCGTGTCATGATTCTGCTTCAAGAACTTCGAGCCATCCAAGGATCCGTTGAAGCTAGATCCATTTTTCTCTTTTCCAGTAGGTTTATCCAAGGAACTTAAGGTAGTAATGATGTTCATAACATCATTCGATTCATACATATAAAGCTATCTTATTCGAAGGTTTAAACTTGTAATCACTAGAACATAGTTTAGTTAATTCTAAACTTGTTCGCAAACAAAAGTTAATCCTTCTAACTTGAATTTTAAAATCAACTAAACACATGTTCTATATCTATATGATATGCTAACTTAATGATTTAAAACCTGGAGACACGAAAAACACCGTAAAACCGGATTTACGCCGTCGTAGTAACACCGCGGGCTGTTTTGGGTTAGTTAATTAAAAACTATGATAAACTTTGATTTAAAAGTTATTATTCTGAGAAAATGATTTTTATTATGAACATGAAACTATATCCAAAAATTATGGTTAAACTCAAAGTGGAAGTATGTTTTCTAAAATGGTCATCTAGACGTCGTTCTTTCGACTGAAATGACTACCTTTACAAAAACGACTTGTAACTTATTTTTCCGACTATAAACCTATACTTTTTCTGTTTAGATTCATAAAATAGAGTTCAATATGAAACCATAGCAATTTGATTCACTCAAAACGGATTTAAAATGAAGAAGTTATGGGTAAAACAAGATTGGATAATTTTTCTCATTTTAGCTACGTGAAAATTGGTAACAAATCTATTCCAACCATAACTTAATCAACTTGTATTGTATATTATGTAATCTTGAGATACCATAGACACGTATACAATGTTTCGACCTATCATGTCGACACATCTATATATATTTCGGAACAACCATAGACACTCTATATGTGAATGTTGGAGTTAGCTATACAGGGTTGAGGTTGATTCCAAAATATATATAGTTTGAGTTGTGATCAATACTGAGATACGTATACACTGGGTCGTGGATTGATTCAAGATAATATTTATCGATTTATTTCTGTACATCTAACTGTGGACAACTAGTTGTAGGTTACTAACGAGGACAGCTGACTTAATAAACTTAAAACATCAAAATATATTAAAAGTGTTGTAAATATATTTTGAACATACTTTGATATATATGTATATATTGTTATAGGTTCGTGAATCAACCAGTGGCCAAGTCTTACTTCCCGACGAAGTAAAAATCTGTGAAATTGAGTTATAGTCCCACTTTTAAAATCTAATATTTTTGGGATGAGAATACATGCAGGTTTTATAAATGATTTACAAAATAGACACAAGTACGTGAAACTACATTCTATGGTTGAATTATCGAAATCAAATATGCCCCTTTTTATTAAGTCTGGTAATCTAAGAATTAGGGAACAGACACCCTAATTGTCACGAATCCTAAAGATAGATCTATTGGGCCTAACAAACCCCATCCAAAGTACCGGATGCTTTAGTACTTCGAAATTTATATCATATCCGAAGGGTGTCCCGGAATGATGGGGATATTCTTATATATGCATCTTGTTAATGTCGGTTACCAGGTGTTCACCATATGAATGATTTTTATCTCTATGTATGGGATGTGTATTGAAATATGAAATCTTGTGGTCTATTATTATGATTTGATATATATAGGTTAAACCTATAACTCACCAACATTTTTATTGACGTTTTAAGCATGTTTATTCTCAGGTGATTATTAAGAGCTTCCGCTGTCGCATACTTAAATAAGGACGAGATTTGGAGTCCATGCTTGTATGATATTATGTAAAAACTGCATTCAAGAAACTTATTTTGTTGTAACATATTTGTATTGTAAACCATTATGTAATGGTCGTGTGTAAACAGGATATTTTAGATTATCATTATTTGATAATCTACGTAAAGCTTTTTAAACCTTTATTGATGAAATAAAGGTTATGGTTTGTTTTAAAATGAATGCAGTCTTTGAAAAACGTCTCATATAGAGGTCAAAACCTCGCAACGAAATCAATTAATATGGAACGTTTTTAATCAATAAGAACGGGACATTTCAGTTGGTATCCGAGCGTTGGTCTTAGAGAACCAGAATTTTTCATTAGTGTGTCTTATCGAGTTTTTTAGGATGCATTAGTGAGTCTGGACTTCGACCGTGTTTACTTGAAAAATGATTGCTTAACAAATTTTGTTGAAAACTATATATTTTTAACATGTGAATATTATGTGATATATTAATCTCTTAACGCGCTTGATATTATGTGATAGATGTCTACCTCTAGAACAAGTCCCATTGACTCACCTAATAATAATGAAGAGTCAAACGTAAATTGGAATGATTCGTGGACTGATTCACAAGTTCCCGAAGAGGAACCGGAAGAAGAGTCGGAACCGGAAGAAGAGTCGGAACCGGAAGAAGAATCGGAACCGGAAGAAGAATCGGAACCGGATGAAGAAATAGAACCGGTGGGGGAAATAATAAAACGGTTAAGTAAAAGAAAATCCTCAACCAACCGACCAAGGTTAATTATGGTCAATGGTGTTTCCGCCAAGGAAGCAAAATATTGGGAGGATTACCAATTCTCCGATGAATCGGATTCCGACGAGAATTCCGATGATGTTATAGAAATTACCCCAACTGAATTTAAAAAGGCAAAAGAAAATAATAAGGGAAAGGGCATAAAAATAGAGAAATCTAATTCCAACCCCGATGAACTTTATATGTATCGTCAACCCCCGAAGTCCTTAAGTTGTAACAATGACCCGGGAACCTCTAAACCACCAGGTTTTTCTAAACCAATGTGGAAAACGACGGCTCGTATTAGGGGAACATCATATATCCCTAGAAACTTGGCAAAACGAACCAAAACCGAAGAAGAAGAAACGAGCGAGTCGGAATAAGATAGTTGTATTCATGTGGTGTAATATATGTAATATAGTGTGCTTATGCTTTATGATATATGTAAAAATTGCTTGTATTAATAAGTATTTTTTTATGAATCTAACTCTTGTCTATTTTACAGTTTAAAAACACAAAATGGATAGACAACCCAATATTTTAAGAGACCTACCCGGAGACATGATTGATGAAATCTTGTCTAGAGTTGGTCAGAATTCCTCGGCACAACTGTTTAAGGAGAGATCAGTTTGTAAGACATTCGAAGAACGTTCCAAGAATGTCTTGGTTTATAAGAGACTTTCGTTTGAAAGATGGGGGATATCACATTGGGAAACCCATAAGTTACGATGTGTTTACTTTGACGCATATATTGCGGGGAACCCAAATGCTATTTTAAGCAACGGGTTAAGAAATTATTTTGACTCAATATATCCGAATATTGGACTTCGTGATTTAGAAAAAGCGGCTAACATGCAACATAAAGAAGCATGTTATGCTTACGGATTAGTAATGTTCGCTTCTCACCAAAGTGAGAACAAGAACATCGGGCTACAACTATTAAACAAAACGTTTCCACAAGTGACGGAGTCGGTAATTGGGGTAAGAAATGAGGTTTTTAGATTATTACGGGACTGTTGGACATTACGTAACCCTCATCTCTTTGACGACGTTACAACACGCTGTCTTATCAACGGCCATAACAGTTATGTTTCACAAGACCAAGGATGTGAAGTAGTCCTAGTAAAACCAGAATGCATGACTTGTTTCTGGACGTATGAATTACGTGTCTTTATTGCCTTTGCTGAACGACTTGTGTACTAGCTAGAATTATCTTCACAACTATCTTGTATCAAAGTTATTGTGTGCTATATTTCATGCTTTATATAAAATAAGCGGTATTGTAAGTTTGTAAAATATTGTATAAAAGTTTGAACGCGAAATATTATTATAATCAGTTTTTCATATAGAATTATAGTAGTTGAATTGTATATTAGCTACTAAGTATGAACTTAACGGGTAGGTACTACCCGAATTTAAACTTATAAAACGCTAATATGAAGAAAAAGCTTTTATAAATGAGTTCATATTATGCTACGAAATACTATTAACTACTCTTAATATTCTGTATGATTAACTTGTTCCATTTAACTATTTTGAAGGAAATGGCACCGACTACTCGACACACCGTGAATATGAATGAAGAGGAATTCCGTACTTTTCTAGCTTCAAACATAGCCGCAGTACAGGCTGCGCTACATACCAACAATAACCTTGGATCTAGCAGTACAGGAAATCGTGTAGGATGCACCTACAAAGAATTCACTGCCTGCAAACCTTTGGAATTTGATGGAACCGAAGGACCGATCGGATTGAAACGGTGGACCGAGAAGGTCGAATCGGTGTTTGCCATAAGTAAGTGTACTGAAGAGGACAAAGTAAAGTACGCTACGCATACCTTCACAGGTTCTGCGTTAACATGGTGGAATACCTATCTAGAGCAAGTGGGACAAGACGATGCGTACGCACTACCGTGGTCAGCATTCAAGCACTTGATGAACGAGAAGTACCGTCCCAGAACCGAGGTCAATAAGCTCAAGACAGAACTTAGAGGGTTACGAACCCAAGGATTTGATATTACCTCGTACGAAAGACGATTCACAGAATTGTGCCTATTGTGTCCGGGAGCATTCGAAGACGAGGAAGAGAAGATCGACGCGTTTGTGAAAGGATTACCGGAAAGAATCCAAGAAGATATAAGTTCACACGAGCCCGCCTCCATACAACAGGCATGTAGAATGGCTCACAAACTCGTGAACCAAATTGAAGAAAGAATTAAAGAACAGACTGCTGAAGAGGCCAATGTGAATCAAGTCAAAAGAAAGTGGGAGGAAAACGGTGATAAGAATCACCAATACAACAACAACAGCAATTACAACAATAATCGCAACAATTATCCCAACAATCGCAACATCAATCGCAACTACAACAAACGGCCCAACAACAACAACAACAACAACAACAACAGCAACTACAACAATCATCCCAACAACAATAATAACCGCAACAACAACAACAATCAGAAGCAGCTATGCCAAAGGTGTGAAAAGAATCACTCGGGGTTCTGCACCAAATTTTGCAACAAGTGTAAAAGAAATGGTCATAGCGCGGTGAAGTGTGAGGTCTACGGACCAGGGGTTAATAGAACGAAAGGAACAAATGGTGTCGGAACGAGTAATGGCGGAGCAAGTAGTGTCGGAGCAAGTTATGCCAATGTAGTTTGTTATAAATGTGGAAAATCGGGCCACATTATTAGAAATTGCCCGAACCAGGAGAACACGAATGGACAAGGCCGTGGAAGAGTTTTCAATATTAATGCGGCAGAGGCACAGGAAGACCCAGAGCTTGTTACGGGTACGTTTCTTATTGACAATAAATCTGCTTACGTTTTATTTGATTCGGGTGCGGATAGAAGCTATATGAGTAGAGATTTTTGTGCTAAATTAAGTTGTCCATTGACGCCTTTGGATAGTAAATTTTTACTCGAATTAGCAAATGGTAAATTAATTTCAGCAGATAATATATGTCGGAATCGAGAAATTAAACTGGTTAGCGAAACATTTAAGATTGATTTGATACCAGTAGAGTTAGGGAGTTTTGATGTGATAATCGGTATGGACTGGTTGAAAGAAGTGAAAGCGGAGATCATTTGTTACAAAAATGCAATTCGCATTATACGAGAAAAAGGAAAACCCTTAATGGTGTACGGAGAAAAGGGCAACACGAAGCTACATCTTATTAGTAATTTGAAGGCACAAAAACTAATAAGAAAAGGTTGCTATGCTGTTCTAGCACACGTCGAGAAAGTACAAACTGAAGAAAAGAGCATCAATGATGTTCCCGTCGCAAAAGAATTTCCCGATGTATTTCCGAAAGAATTACCGGGATTACCCCCACATCGATCTGTTGAATTTCAAATAGATCTTGTACCAGGAGCTGCACCAATAGCTCGTGCTCCTTACAGACTCGCACCCAGCGAGATGAAAGAACTGCAAAGCCAATTACAAGAACTTTTAGAGCGTGGTTTCATTCGACCAAGCACATCACCGTGGGGAGCTCCTGTTTTGTTTGTCAAGAAGAAAGATGGTACATTCAGGTTGTGTATCGACTACCGAGAGTTGAACAAACTTACCATCAAGAACCGCTACCCACTACCGAGAATCGACGACTTATTTGATCAACTACAAGGCTCGTCTGTTTATTCAAAGATTGACTTACGTTCCGGGTATCATCAAATACGGGTGAAAGAAGATGATATTCCAAAGACTGCTTTCAGAACACGTTACGGTCATTACGAGTTTATGGTCATGCCGTTTGGTTTAACTAATGCACCAGCTGTGTTCATGGACCTTATGAACCGAGTGTGTGGGCCATACCTTGACAAGTTTGTCATTGTTTTCATTGATGACATACTTATTTACTCAAAGAATGACCAAGAACACGGTGAACATTTGAGAAAGGTGTTAGAAGTATTGAGGAAGGAAGAATTGTACGCTAAGTTTTCAAAGTGTGCATTTTGGTTGGAAGAAGTTCAATTCCTCGGTCACATAGTGAACAAAGAAGGTATTAAGGTGGATCCGGCAAAGATAGAAACTGTTGAAAAGTGGGAAACCCCGAAAACTCCGAAACACATACGCCAGTTTTTAGGACTAGCTGGTTACTACAGAAGGTTCATCCAAGATTTTTCCAGAATAGCAAAACCCTTGACTGCATTAACGCATAAAGGGAAGAAATTTGAATGGAATGATGAACAAGAGAAAGCGTTTCAGTTATTGAAGAAAAAGCTAACTACGGCACCTATATTGTCATTGCCTGAAGGGAATGATGATTTTGTGATTTATTGTAACGCATCAAAGCAAGGTCTCGGTTGTGTATTAATGCAACGAACGAAGGTGATTGCTTATGCGTCTAGACAATTGAAGATTCACGAACAAAATTATACGACGCATGATTTGGAATTAGGAGCGGTTGTTTTTGCATTAAAGACTTGGAGGCACTACTTATATGGGGTCAAAAGTATTATATATACCGACCACAAAAGTCTTCAACACATATTTAATCAGAAACAACTGAATATGAGGCAGCGTAGGTGGATTGAATTGTTGAATGATTACGACTTTGAGATTCGTTACCACCCGGGGAAGGCAAATGTGGTAGCCGATGCCTTGAGCAGGAAGGACAGAGAACCCATTCGAGTAAAATCTATGAATATAATGATTCATAATAACATTACTACTCAAATAAAGGAGGCACAACAAGGAGTTTTAAAAGAGAGAAATTTAAAGGATGAAATACCCAAAGGATCGGAGAAGCATCTTAATATTCGGGAAGACGGAACTCAGTATAGGGCTGAAAGGATTTGGGTACCAAAATTTGGAGATATGAGAGAAATGGTACTTAGAGAAGCTCATAAAACCAGATACTCAATACATCCTGGAACGGGGAAGATGTACAAGGATCTCAAGAAACATTTTTGGTGGCCGGGTATGAAAGCCGATGTTGCTAAATACGTAGGAGAATGTTTGACGTGTTCTAAGGTCAAAGTTGAGCATCAGAAACCATCAGGTCTACTTCAACAACCCGAAATCCCGGAATGGAAATGGGAAAACATTACCATGGATTTCATCACTAAATTGCCAAGGACTGCAAGTGGTTTTGATACTATTTGGGTAATAGTTGACCGTCTCACCAAATCAGCACACTTCTTGCCAATAAGAGAAGATGACAAGATGGAGAAGTTAGCACGACTGTATTTGAAGGAAGTCATCTCCAGACATGGAATACCAATCTCTATTATCTCTGATAGGGATGGCAGATTTATTTCAAGATTCTGGCAGACATTACAGCAAGCATTAGGAACTCGTCTAGACATGAGTACTGCCTATCATCCACAAACTGATGGGCAGAGCGAAAGGACGATACAAACGCTTGAAGACATGCTACGAGCATGTGTTATTGATTTCGGAAACAGTTGGGATCGACATCTACCGTTAGCAGAATTTTCCTACAACAACAGCTACCATTCA
This sequence comes from Rutidosis leptorrhynchoides, assembly GCF_046630445.1. Lineage (NCBI taxonomy): Eukaryota > Viridiplantae > Streptophyta > Magnoliopsida > Asterales > Asteraceae > Rutidosis > Rutidosis leptorrhynchoides. The sequence goes on along the minus strand of NC_092343.1, from coordinate 74,238,009 downwards.
AGCATTGAGATGGCGCCGTTTGAAGCACTTTATGGTAGAAAGTGCAGGTCTCCGATTTGTTGGAGTGAAGTGGGGGATAGACAGATTACGGGTCCGGAGATTATACAAGAAACTACCGAGAAGATCATCCAAATTCAACAACGGTTGAAAACCGCCCAAAGTTGACAAAAGAGCTACGCTGACATTAAAAGAAAAGATATAGAATTTGAAATTGGAGAGATGGTCATGCTTAAAGTTGCACCTTGGAAAGGCGTTGTTCGATTTGGTAAACGAGGGAAATTAAATCCAAGGTATATTGGACCATTCAAGATTATTGATCGTATCGGACCAGTAGCTTACCGACTTGAGTTACCTCAACAACTCGCGGCTGTACATAACACTTTCCACGTCTCGAATTTGAAGAAATGTTTTGCTAAAGAAGATCTCACTATTCCATTAGATGAAATCCAAATCAACGAAAAACTTCAATTCATCGAAGAACCCGTCGAAATAATGGATCGTGAGGTTAAAAGACTTAAGCAAAACAAGATACCAATTGTTAAGGTTCGATGGAATGCTCGTAGAGGACCCGAGTTCACCTGGGAGCGTGAAGATCAGATGAAGAAGAAATACCCGCATCTATTTCCAGAAGATTCGTCAACACCTTCAACAGCTTAAAATTTCGGGACGAAATTTATTTAACGGGTAGGTACTGTAGTGACCCGAACTTTTCCATGTTTATATAAATTAATTAAGATTGATATTTACATGATTAAATGTTTCCAACATGTTAAGCAATCAAACTTGTTAAGACTTGATTAATTGAAATATGTTTCATATAGACAATTGACCACCCAAGTTGACCGGTGATTCACGAACGTTAAAACTTGTAAAAACTATACGATGACATATATATGGTTATATATATAGTTAACATGTTTTTATTATAAGTATGTATCTCATTAGGTATTTTAACAATGAGTTATATACATAAAAATGAGACTATTAATTTAAGAAACTCGAAAACGATATATATAACGATTATCGTTATAACAACGTCTTACTAGGTACATATGAATCATATTAAGATATTGATACACTTGGTTAATTATGTTAAATGATAAGTAAATATATTATTAAGTGTATTAACAATGAAATACATATGTAAAAATAAGACTACTAACTTAATGATTTCGAAACGAGACATATATGTAACGATTATCGTTGTAACGACATTTAACTGTATATACATCATACTGAGATATATTATATATCATAATATCATGATAATATAACAATTTAATATCTCATTTGTTATAATAAACAATGGGTTAACAACATTCAACAAGATCGTTAACCTAAAGGTTTCAAAACAACATTTACATGTAACGACTAACGATGACTTAACGACTCAGTTAAAATGTATATACATGTAGTGTTTTAATATGTATTCATACACTTTTGAAAGACTTCAAGACACTTATCAAAATACTTCTACTTAACAAAAATGCTTACAATTACATCCTCGTTCAGTTTCATCAACAATTCTACTCGTATGCACCCGTATTCGTACTCGTACAATACACAGCTTTTAGATGTATGTACTATTGGTATATACACTCCAATGATCAGCTCTTAGCAGCCCATGTGAGTCACCTAACACATGTGGGAACCATTATTTGGCAACTAGCATGAAATATCTCATAAAATTACAAAAATATGAGTAATCATTCATGACTTATTTACATGAAAACAAAATTACATATCCTTTATATCTAATCCATACACCAACGACCAAAAACACCTACAAACACTTTCATTCTTCAATTTTCTTCATCTAATTGATCTCTCTCAAGTTCTATCTTCAAGTTCTAAGTGTTCTTCATATATTTTACAAGTTCTAGTTACATAAAATCAAGAATACTTTCAAGTTTGCTAGCTCACTTCCAATCTTGTAAGGTGATCATCCAACCTCAAGAAATCTTTGTTTCTTACATTAGGTTATCATTCTAATACAAGGTAATAATTATATTCAAACTTTGGTTCAATTTCTATAACTATAACAATCTTATTTCAAGTGATGATCTTACTTGAACTTGTTTTCGTGTCATGATTCTGCTTCAAGAACTTCGAGCCATCCAAGGATCCGTTGAAGCTAGATCCATTTTTCTCTTTTCCAGTAGGTTTATCCAAGGAACTTAAGGTAGTAATGATGTTCATAACATCATTCGATTCATACATATAAAGCTATCTTATTCGAAGGTTTAAACTTGTAATCACTAGAACATAGTTTAGTTAATTCTAAACTTGTTCGCAAACAAAAGTTAATCCTTCTAACTTGAATTTTAAAATCAACTAAACACATGTTCTATATCTATATGATATGCTAACTTAATGATTTAAAACCTGGAGACACGAAAAACATCGTAAAACCGGATTTACGCCGTCGTAGTAACACCGCGGGCTGTTTTGGGTTAGTTAATTAAAAACTATGATAAACTTTGATTTAAAAGTTGTTATTCTGAGAAAATGATTTTTATTATGAACATGAAACTATATCCAAAAATTATGGTTAAACTCAAAGTGGAAGTATGTTTTCTAAAATGGTCATCTAGACGTCGTTCTTTCGACTGAAATGACTACCTTTACAAAAACGACTTGTAACTTATTTTTCCGACTATAAACCTATACTTTTTCTGTTTAGATTCATAAAATAGAGTTCAATATGAAACCATAGCAATTTGATTCACTCAAAACGGATTTAAAATGAAGAAGTTATGGGTAAAACAAGATTGGATAATTTTTCTCATTTTAGCTACGTGAAAATTGGTAACAAATCTATTCCAACCAAAACTTAATCAACTTGTATTGTATATATGTAATCTTGAGATACCATAGACACGTATACAATGTTTCGACCTATCATGTCGACACATCTATATATATTTCGGAACAACCATAGACACTCTATATGTGAATGTTGGAGTTAGCTATACAGGGTTGAGGTTGATTCCAAAATATATATAGTTTGAGTTGTGATCAATACTGAGATACGTATACACTGGGTCGTGGATTGATTCAAGATAATATTTATCGATTTATTTCTGTACATCTAACTGTGGACAACTAGTTGTAGGTTACTAACGAGGACAGCTGACTTAATAAACTTAAAACATCAAAATATATTAAAAGTGTTGTAAATATATTTTGAACATACTTTGATATATATGTATATATTGTTATAGGTTCGTGAATCAACCAGTGGCCAAGTCTTACTTTCCGACGAAGTAAAAATCTGTGAAAGTGAGTTATAGTCCCACTTTTAAAATCTAATATTTTTGGGATGAGAATACATGCAGGTTTTATAAATGATTTACAAAATAGACACAAGTACGTGAAACTACATTCTATGGTTGAATTATCGAAATCGAATATGCCCCTTTTTATTAAGTCTGGTAATCTAAGAATTAGGGAACAGACACCCTAATTGACGCGAATCCTAAAGATAGATCTATTGGGCCTAACAAACCCCATCCAAAGTACCGGATGCTTTAGTACTTCGAAATTTATATCATATCCGAAGGGTGTCCCGGAATGATGGGGATATTCTTATATATGCATCTTGTTAATGTCGGTTACCAGGTGTTCACCATATGAATGATTTTTATCTCTATGTATGGGAAGTGTATTGAAATATGAAATCTTGTGGTCTATTATTATGATTTGATATATATAGGTTAAACCTATAACTCACCAACATTTTTATTGACGTTTTAAGCATGTTTATTCTCAGGTGATTATTAAGAGCTTCCGCTGTCGCATACTTAAATAAGGACGAGATTTGGAGTCCATGCTTGTATGATATTATGTAAAAACTGCATTCAAGAAACTTATTTTGTTGTAACATATTTGTATTGTAAACCATTATGTAATGGTCGTGTGTAAACAGGATATTTTAGATTATCATTATTTGATAATCTACGTAAAGCTTTTTAAACCTTTATTGATGAAATAAAGGTTATGGTTTGTTTTAAAATGAATGCAGTCTTTGAAAAACGTCTCATATAGAGGTCAAAACCTCGCAACGAAATCAATTAATATGGAACGTTTTTAATCAATAAGAACGGGACATTTCACATATGTTACTTTCAGCTCGGCTTCACACTGACACGCTTCAAATACCCTTTCAATCTCTCGCAACCAATTGAGAGTTACAGTCGGATCAGTACTTCCAGAAAACTCAGAGGGTTTGCAATCACGGAAGTTCTTATAACTACACTTTTTGGGTGGTTGCATGTAAGGTTGTTGGAACATTTGCATTTGGTATGGATTCATCATCATGGGATTTTGGTAAGTAAAAGTGTTTTGCGGTGACATATAGTATTGGTTAGGTATTTGATTCTGATACTGGTTCTGGTGCGCATTAGGTATCGTTTGGGATTGCGCGGTTGGGAATCCAGGTGGTGTATCATCATTTCTAGAATGCCTCGTCAATTCAAGCTCATTAATTTTGTCTTCAGCCTCTTTTAGCTTACTTTCTAACTGAAGGATGTAACTATTATGATCATCATCTGACTCAACACCCTCTTCTGGTGCTCTGAATGTTCCGGGGTTGGATGGGCCAGTTGCGTTTCTATCAGCCATACATGTGCTACAAAACAGCTTACACAAAAGCTTAGTGGATATCAGTTAGTTCAATCACAACTAACACACATATATCTTATTTTCACTTAGCCCCCACTCCCACAGACATGTTTGACTTGCCTCAGGGTTTGGGAACAAAATACGCGCACGTACTTGCTGCCAAACCATGCTCTGATACCAACTTGTAACACCGGCCATTTTTTTTTTACACACAGCGGAAGACTTTATTAACAAACACAATATAAGTCACGTCATTACATTAATCCGTGTAATTACGTTTAAGTTTACACAACGGTGTTACGTTATTACAAAACATTATTTATACAAAAGTCCACATCAGAGTTGGGTTGTCAAACATGTCTTCTGCATCAGCACCCATCCCGACTAGCAGTACCTAAACCTGCAAGGGGAGAACATGTGGGGGATTAGCGCACCGCTAAGTGAATGGAATCTATCTAACAGATATAGCTTAAGCCACACACAAGCTATATACATCAACAGTACCTGCTAACTACCAACTAGCATACAATAAGACAATACGATGATCGGCGGCTTGTACGAGCACATGACTCTCAGCTGATTGGGCCTGAGTCTACCGATAGTCCCTGCTACTCAATTCACAGTATAGTTATCCAGATGCAGGGGATGCATCATTCACACTATACTCCACAATCAGTAGCCTATGGACCCAATCTCCCCTAGGCACGGTTGACCTCATACGGACTCTAACCTCTCCTAGGCACGGTTTTTAAGTCCCCAGTCTCCCTAGGCCCGACTGGTGCCATTCACATAGTGTACACATAATTCACATACAACATCAGGCAAACGATATTATTCTATCATAGCAATTCCTACACTATGCATGGTAAAAGAATCAACCACAGTAGCATGATATGCTACTTAAACTCTATCCGTAGATAGACCCACTCACCAATTACCAGCAACTGCTCAGTTATTATTTCTGAGCTTCCTCCTTGTCCTTATCTCCTGAGAACAGCAAAAACCAAGTTAGAATAGTGTTCCCATCAAGATTAGACACACTGACAGCGAATTATAGCAAATTAGTAAAAAAAAAGCGTCCGCTAAAATTTTCATGCTTAACACTTGTGCACTTTCAAAATTTACATCCTAAACACCAAAATATAAACGGGCAGCATAACGGCTAGAAAAAGGCACTTTGGTAAAACATTCTGCCCTGGACACACAGTCGGTCGACTGACACTGACAGTCGGTCGACTGTCGACACAACCGGTCGACTGACCTTACCAGTCGGTCGATTCACTTGGTATTACATCAATCAGCCGAAGGTAAATCTCAATCGGTCGGTTCATTCAACAATCGGTCGGTTCACCATCAGTCGGTCGACTGTCGACCGACAGTCGGCCGACTGTGTTCATCTTCCTCAGAAACTGAACAAAGGCTACGGACTTCACGATGAAATTCTCAAATCTCGATCTAGAGCTCGTTTTAAACACCAAAATCGACCACAACTTGTTCACTACTTGTTATAGACTCAAAACCCACAACAATTTGACCATAACAACACTTAAATCATTTGTTTTGACACAAATTCAAGCTTTTTACAAAACTCACACAAAACCATGAATTTAACAACGAATTGAACACAAAAACACATGTTACTTACCTTGATAGATTCAGTAAACGATAAAAAACACGATTCTAACACCAATTTGAGCTCAAGATCAATGTTTAAGGATTAGGGTTTGGTTTGGTGGGAGGGATGAAGGTACGGTGTTTTAGTGAATTTTCTAGAAATTGAAAGAAAAAGAAGTACACTAGTCACTTAATTGGGTTTAATTTTCACACTGTACAACACATAGGTATTTACCAGTTATCTTATATCTTTCGCACAAGATTAGGTAACCCAAACGAGGTCCAATTGAAATAAATAAACATATTCTGGGACCCTTGTCACAAACTGGTCACAACACAATTATAATAAAACACTAATAAAATAATTAAAATAAAAAGCACTTAAGACTAAGCACAAACCCTAAGAGCAAAAATAGTCCACTTACAACTAGCCCGGGTTTCAGTCTGTTACAGATTAGCACATCTGTCCAGAGTTCGTTAGAGTTCAATTTAATTTTAAGGTTTATGCTACTCAATAGATAGATATATTTTTTTTGTTCCATTGTGGGCTATATACCCAGAAAAATACTATTGCAGACTACTTACTTTGAAAAGTGTGCTAATGTAAACCAACTTAACTTGTTAATCTGGTGATCGAAGAAGCTGTTTGAATGTTAAATTCTGTTACATTCCGTTAAATACTGGAATTTTGTAATGAATTTTAGTCGGATTTGGAGCATCAGATAGCTTCATCAAGTGATTATGAACCATATTATATGCTCAAATCAATCTGAGATTCGTTAGATTATTTCGAGGATCTCAACGATTAGAGTTCGGTTAACGATGAACACGATCTCAATCACTATGAATTTGAACCCGTTAATCATGTTTGGTGGTCGAAGAAGTTTCGTTTGATGTTAAAGAACTAATCAGTATTAGGCCACTCCCTATCGTGACTAACACTATTCATCCTCTTAACTGCCACATCAGCGCCACATCAACACTTATATCTTATAACTAACCCATAAAATCCTATAACTAAACACTCCCTATAATAATTACCAATAACCAACAATGTACAAAAAATATAGCACAAAGTATAAACATTTTAAAGCATTGAGGATCCCACATGCATATAATACTCGCCAAATTCATGCTGAATGCGTATAACTAAAGCGGGTAACTAAGTGCTGCCTATAGTTAGTTATGGGTGGTGACGGATAAGTAGCGGGTAACTACCTATAACTTATCAATAAGGAGTGCTCTTAATAATTACTAGGGACTACAAATGCATTCCGGCACTCAATGCTTTCTGATTATCTTTCGGCACGGATGCAATCCCCAATTTGTAATTTGGACTTTCCATTTTTGGAACTGAAGTACTCCAACTATATAATATTTCAAATTAGGGTTTTTGACCCGATCCAGAGTAACTAAAAATGGCGACTCGTGTTGCGTTTAGATCTCTCACCTCCGCCACAAATCAAACTCTGATTTCTCGTATCTCAACCACCACCACCATCATCACACCTTCCTCAATTCCCCGATTCCGACCACTGATTGCTGCCGCCACCGCCAGTTTCTGGTATCTCAACCACCATCATCACACCTTGTGCACATACCGGACCAGATCTTTGGTACAACACAACGACTATGTAAATGAAAGGTTGAAACCTCCACCTAAGAAACATGTGCTGTCTGATGAAAATGGCTGTGATTTTGAACATTGGCTTGTTATCGTTGACAAACCTGAAGGTGAACCTACTCGAGATGAAATTATTGATTCCTATATCAATAAATTAGCTAATGTTGTTGGAAGGTACTATTGTTTTGTTTTAGGGTTTAATAATTTTTATTTTATTCATTAATAAATTTGACATTAATTTTTATTTTATTATATTAATTTTAATGTATGTACTGTATATCTCTCATGTATTTTTTTATTGTTTACTTAATTGAATGATTGTTTTATGTGGTGTTTATTGACTGAAATAAATCTGTTACTGTAAAGTTGAAATTTTGTAGTATGATTATCGTTAAATAGTACGTGCTTCAGTCTAAAAATGAATTTTAACCAGGGTCAGCATATTTTTAAACTTGTAAATAATAATCATTTTTTTAGAAAAAGTGTGGTGGTGGTGGTGGTGGCGGCGGCGGCTATGTGTATGTTTATTATGTGCATATTGTGTTGTTTTTCTAGTTTCTTGTATTAAATTTTAGCGTGGTTTGATTGATTATTGTTTTGGTTATTAACTAGTTATGATGCTGCAAGGATGAAAATTTATTCAGTCTCGACTAGATATTATTATGCTTTTGGAGCACGCATAAACTTAGGTCAAGTTCTCCGTCTAGAAGGTAATTACGTAGCCAGATGATCATGTTTTTCTTTCGATTTTGGTTGTTTGAAGTTTAGATCTCATCATATGTTGTTGTTTTTGTCTTCTGTTAGCGGTATATGGTGTTCGTAGGGTGTTACATGATTCATATTTGGACGTAAAGAACAAAGACTATGGAGGTACCAATTACTAAGCTATTGAATTTTTTTGTTTTCAATTAATGAATGAATACTACTTCGCAGAATAAATATTTAATAACAAGTTGTTGAACCCTTGCTTCGCGCCGAGGGTTCGGTTTTCAATGTATTTTATTGCGTTTAGTTTGTAAAATTATTTCGTGGCTAAAGAATGATGTCGTTGAAGCGCAACTCGAGTCGAACTAAAAGGTATAACCCGTGAAAAATTTAAATGTTATTTTAAATTAACAATATATGTCCATCTCCGCGTTTAGCTATGTAATTACCGACTTTTAAAAATTTAACGCAAAATCAACGTGTATGAAAAACACCACAAATATTTAGCGTTTTTTAAAAAGCGTCCGTTTTGCTTATAGTTAGTGACATTGTGTTCCTAAAATTATTTCGAGTTTAACGATGGTGTCGGAAAAATTTAACTCGTTGCGAGCGAGAAGATATGACCCGTTGAATATTTGGGTGGAGTTTATATAAGATTTTTTATGAAAATGGTTATTTGACACTTTACCCCCTGTTTGGGGGGCTGATTTGAATATTTGAAAAAAGTGTGGAGGTCTTTGGTTAGGGGTGTTCATTAAACGGTTACACCCGAAAAACCGCCCAATCCAAATGCTTTTGGATGAAATAGGTTTGGCTAATTCGGATTTGATTCGGATTTTGGGTGATACCCGATTTATAAAATGGTTAGTGGATTGGTCATGGATATAAAATTTAATCCATGGTTCTAAACCGAATACCCGAACTATTGGTTAACGTTTTAATTTTTAATTTTTATACTTTTATAACTTTTATAAGATATCCCTATAAGATATATGAAAACTATTTGGTCAAATACATACATAAAAGAAGAAAGCTACCAACTAAATTAGTGTCAATTCTCGTAAATCAAGGATTAATTCTGATACTCATTACATCGTAAATCAATAATTCTTTCTCAACTAATTTTATTTGAATCATAATCAATATCATTGCCATAATTTTATCATTGATTTTCATCTATAATGCCTACACTGAATGTATTTGAGTATGATTACTATGGTTGTTGATTGTTAATCAGTACTCCAAATTATTTGTACACTATAGCGTGTTTTATATTGGTTATTTTTTTATCAGTTACTAGTCCCTAAGTTTTTTAATTGGTTTAAATTGGGAACCGACCCGAATAAACCGATCTTATATTCGGTTGGATTGGTTTGGTTTTGATATATTTGGTTTGGTTATTGGTTTTCAAAAATATTATAAAAAACCGATTTATCCAAACCGTTTAAACCAAATAAACCATAAACCGCCCGAATGAACACCCCTATCTTTGGTGGTGTAGTGAAATTTAATTAGAATTTAAAAAAAAAGGTGAAAGGACGAAAATGCCTCTAATTACTATTCACCATTTTTGTGTATTAGATAGTATAGTAATAGTAATTAGAACTAGAATTAGAATGAATAATTACTAAAAATATAATAATAAAAAATAAGTTTCCCGAGATAATAAAAATAAGTGAATTTGTTTTGTCTTTATACATAACAAAAAAATTTGAGTTTGTTACATATCAATTGTTTGAAGTTCATATTAATTGTTAAATTTCAAATCAATGGTTGACTTGAAGACATCCTCCGAATTATAGTTATGAACCCATCGAAAGGTCAATACTCGGTCTTTTGTTAAAGGGAACTGATCCTGCCACACTAGTTCTCAATCCATCCACACCAATTTATCAGAAGTACCTATATTACCCTTAATTAAACTATAATTTAAAATACTAAAAATACCACATCCTCTAATGACTTTATATAAACATTATTGATCCAGATTTATTAAACTTTCTCTTTTCTTCTTCCATTTCCTCCTTCTCCACAACCCTTCTTTTTCTTCAATCTAGGTCACAAATTCCAACGCACCACCACCTCCAAAATATTCTGATCAAGATTTCGATCAACCCATATAAAAAAATGGCGGCCATTTTTTGGGCATCCACGCACCACCCTTGTTCCACCGCTAGCGTGTTTGTAAGTTCGCAAGTTAGAAATTGTTGCGACTTCGTAACTTTATGTTCGTAAGGTCGTAAGATGGTCATTCTAAAGATGATTGCTTAATACCAATTGATGTAGAAGGTAAAATGGTCAAACAACATTTGTACTTATTCACTTAATGTAAAAAGATAGATACTTCCAAAGAGATGCAATATCAAAAAACACTTAATACAACAATTTGGTAAACACTCCCTTAGACATCGACGGTGTAGGTTCGTTCACTGGTATGTGTCCAAGAAAATATAGGAGGTGGCCGGAAACCATTTTCCGGCATGATGGGTTTTAGCGTCGGTAGTCATACGCCGTTGAAGTTAGGTTCGTACAGAGATAACGAGTTAAATGGTGGTGGTCATGTCTTGTAATTTACAGGTACTGGAAGTAATCGATGATTTAGTATTTTTGGGGGTGTTAGTTTTGGAATCTTGGGAGAGGTGAAGAAGAAGAATAAGAAGTGAGAGGGAGATATTTTAGGTAACAGTCCAGTACGGGAATAGGAGTAAAATTCATGGTTGGTTTTAATTCAAGGGTATTATTGGAAATTCATATAAAGTGGTGTGGATGGATTGAAATGTTATGTGGCAGGATCACCTCCCTTTGTTAAAAGATGACGTAATTATGACTTTCAAAAAACATTTAACAAACAAAGCCTCATTGTTTTAGTGTGTTGATGTGGCAGGGGAACCATTTATTGATGGAAAGGCTGTTCCTTATGATCCTAAGTACCATGAGGCGTGGATTAAAAAAGAAAACAAGACGGATTAGAACTGATTTGAAGGAACTTGGTTTTCTACATAACACAAGAAATTATACTATATATATTATCTTGCAAGTTTACTTCGTTTTGGTATGATAATTGTTGAAGTAATAATCTAGAAGGTGACATGACAAATTCAATTTGATCACAGCTTGGATGGCCACCAACACTTTCAATGAAGGTGAGGTCACGGGTTCGATTCCCTTCAAGGCACTTCAAACGCTTGGGGCGAACTTAAGAGACCAATAGCCTGAGGATGCTTTACCTGGTAGCGGTGGAGGGTTGGCTTGCCGTTTACCCGGGGTTTACCCTCTGCGGGGGGGCCAATGTGCCCGTTCGTAGTAGGGGTTCCTCGTAAAAAAAAAAAAAAAAAAAATTGATTGTTAAGTTGATTACAACTTTCATATAGTTGTGAATTTGATTACAACTAACATATAGATGACAACTTGATTACAACTAACATATAGATGACAACTTGTTTGTTGACCGAGAACATGACTTCAGATAGGATTGTGTGGAGGACTAGAATTAGAATAGAAGAGTAGGCTTTTGTTTGTTTGGGTGTTGGTTTGTTTGTGTGTTGGTGTGTTTGTGTGTTCGTGGGTCTGTGTGTTTGTGTTTTTGTGTCTTCTTTTTTTTTTTTTTTTTCGTGTGTTTGTTTTTGTTTGTTTGTTTTGTCATGTGGCGTGTTTTCCTGCGCTTTTTTTTTGGATAAAGGGGACGGTACCCCGGAGAAAATTGTTTTTCTGCGCTTTGTTTATTAACGGGTCCTCTTCTTTTTACTGGTTATGTATGTGTGTGCTTGTATGTGTTTGTTTGTATTCATGTTTAGGGATTAGGTTGTGGTTGCGGGTATGTTTGTTTGTTTTTTTTTTTGTTTTTTTTTTTATATGTATGTTTCTGTATGTATGTTTGTTTGCGTTTGTGGGTCTGCTATTATGTATGTTTGTATGTATGCTCGTGGGTTCGTTTCAGGTTTTCTTGTTTTTTGTTTGGGTACGTACGGTTTCTTGTATGTATGTATGTATGTATGTATGTATGTATGTATGTATGTATGTATGTACGTACGTACGTACGTACGTTTGTTTGTTGGTCTGTGTTTCTAGGTTTGTATGTTTTGTGGTGTTTAGAGTTGCTTGTTTGCGGCCATATATGTTTTTTGTTTTTTAGTTGTAGCATCTCTCGTTTTGTCTTGAGCTTCACCCTACTGTCTAAGGTACGTCTTCTTTTTCCCTTATATATATATACTCTTACTATTTTTTTTTTTACGGCTCTGTTAAGCGAGGCTTAGCAAGCGTCGATTTATTGGCGACTTGACTGCCGCTTATGTAGTGACCCGAACTTTTCCATGTTTATATATATTAATTGAGATTGGTATTTACATGATTAAATGTTTCCAACATATTAAGCAATCAAACTTGTTAAGACTTGATTAATTGAAATAGGTTTCATATAGACAATTGACTACCCAAGTTGACCGGTGATTCACGAACGTTAAAACTTGTAAAAACTATATGATGACATATATATGGTTATATATATAGTTAACATGATATTATGATAAGTAAACATATCATTAAGTATATTAACAATGAACTACATATGTAAAAACAAGACTACTAACTTAATGATTTTGAAACGAGACATATATGTAACGATTATCGTTGTAACGACATTTAATGTATATATATCATATTAAGAGATATTCGTACATCATAATATCATGATAATATAATAATTTAAAATCTCTTTTGATATTATAAACATTGGGTTAACAACATTTAACAAGATCGTTAACCTAAAGGTTTCAAAACAACATTTACATGTAACGACTAACGATGACTTAACGACTCAGTTAAAATGTATATACATGTAGTGTTTTAATATGTATTCATACACTTTTGAAAGACTTCAAGACACTTATCAAAATATTTCTACTTAACAAAAATGCTTACAATTACATCCTCGTTCAGTTTCATCAACAATTCTACTCGTATGCACCCGTATTCGTACTCGTACAATACACAGCTTTTAGATGTATGTACTATTGGTATATACACTCCAATGATCAGCTCTTAGCAGCCCATGTGAGTCACCTAACACATGTGGGAACCATCATTTGGCAACTAGCATGAAATATCTCATAAAATTACAAAAATATGAGTAATCATTCATGACTTATTTACATGAAAACAAAATTACATATCCTTTATATCTAATCCATACACCAACGACCAAAAACACCTACAAACACTTTCATTCTTCAATTTTCTTCATCTAATTGATCTCTCTCAAGTTCTATCTTCAAGTTCTAAGTGTTCTTCATAAATTCCAAAAGTTCTAGTTTCATAAAATCAAGAATACTTTCAAGTTTGCTAGCTCACTTCCAATCTTGTAAGGTGATCATCCAACCTCAAGAAATCTTTGTTTCTTACAGTAGGTTATCATTCTAATACAAGGTAATAATCATATTCAAACTTTGGTTCAATTTCTATAACTATAACAATCTTATTTCAAGTGATGATCTTACTTGAACTTGTTTTCGTGTCATGATTCTGCTTCAAGAACTTCGAGCCATCCAAGGATCCATTGAAGCTAGATCTATTTTTCTCTTTTCCAGTAGGTTTATCCAAGGAACTTAAGGTAGTAATGATGTTCATAACATCATTCGATTCATACATATAAAGCTATCTTATTCGAAGGTTTAAACTTGTAATCACTAGAACATAGTTTAGTTAATTCTAAACTTGTTCGCAAACAAAAGTTAATCCTTCTAACTTGACTTTTAAAATCAACTAAACACATGTTCTATATCTGTATGATATGCTAACTTAATGATTTAAAACCTGGAAACACGAAAAACACCGTAAAACCGGATTTACGCTGTCGTAGTAACACCGCGGGCTGTTTTGGGTTAGTTAATTAAAAACTATGATAAACTTTGATTTAAAAGTTGTTATTCTGAGAAAATGATTTTTATTATGAACATGAAACTATATCCAAAAATTATGGTTAAACTCAAAGTGGAAGTATGTTTTCTAAAATGGTCATCTAGACGTCGTTCTTTCGACTGAAATGACTACCTTTACAAAAACGACTTGTAACTTATTTTTCCGACTATAAACCTATACTTTTTCTGTTTAGATTCATAAAATAGAGTTCAATATGAAACCATAGCAATTTGATTCACTCAAAACGGATTTAAAATGAAGAAGTTATGGGTAAAACAAGATTGGATAATTTTTCTCATTTTAGCTACGTGAAAATTGGTAACAAATCTATTCCAACCATAACTTAATCAACTTGTATTGTATATGATGTAATCTTGAGATACCATAGACACGTATACAATGTTTCGACCTATCATGTCGACACATCTATATATATTTCGGAACAACCATAGACACTCTATATGTGAATGTTGGAGTTAGCTATACAGGGTTGAGGTTGATTCCAAAATATATATAGTTTGAGTTGTGATCAATACTGAGATACGTATACACTGGGTCGTGGATTGATTCAAGATAATATTTATCGATTTATTTCTGTACATCTAACTGTGGACAACTAGTTGTAGGTTACTAACGAGAACAGCTGACTTAATAAACTTAAAACATCAAAATATATTAAAAGTGTTGTAAATATATTTTGAACATACTTTGATATATATGTATATATTGTTATAGGTTCGTGAATCAACCAGTGGCCAAGTCTTATTTCCCGACGAAGTAAAAATCTGTGAAAGTGAGTTATAGTCCCACTTTTAAAATCTAATATTTTTGGGATGAGAATACATGCAGGTTTTATAAATGATTTACAAAGTAGACACAAGTACGTGAAACTACATTCTATGGTTGAATTATCGAAATCGAATATGCCCCTTTTTATTAAGTCTGGTAATCTAAGAATTAGGGAACAGACACCCTAATTGACGCGAATTCTAAAGATAGATCTATTGGGCCTAACAAACCCCATCCAAAGAACCGGATGCTTTAGTACTTCGAAATTTATATCATATCCGAAGGGTGTCCCGGAATGATGGGGATATTCTTATATATGCATCTTGTTAATGTCGGTTACCAAGTGTTCACCATATGAATGATTTTTATCTCTATGTATGGGATGTGTATTGAAATATGAAATCTTGTGGTCTATTATTATGATTTGATATATATAGGTTAAACCTATAACTCACCAACATTTTTGTTGACGTTTTAAGCATGTTTATTCTCAGGTGATTATTAAGAGCTTCCGCTGTCGCATACTTAAATAAGGACGAGATTTGGAGTCCATGCTTGTATGATATTGTGTAAAAACTGCATTCAAGAAACTTATTTTGTTGTAACATATTTGTATTGTAAACCATTATGTAATTGTCGTGTGTAAACAGGATATTTTAGATTATCATTATTTGATAATCTACGTAAAGCTTTTTAAACCTTTATTGATGAAATAAAGGTTATGGTTTGTTTTAAAATGAATGCAGTCTTTGAAAAACGTCTCATATAGAGGTCAAAACCTCGCAACGAAATCAATTAATATGGAACGTTTTTAATCAATAAGAACGGGACATTTCAGTTGGTATCCGAGCGTTGGTCTTAGAGAACCAGAAAATTTGCATTAGTGTGTCTTATCGAGTTTGTTGGGATGCATTAGTGATTCTGGACTTCGACCGTGTTTTCTTTAAAAATGATTGCTTAACATTTTTGTTGGAAACTATATATTTTTAACATATGAATATTATGTGATATATTAATCTCTTAACGTGTTTGATATTATGTGATAGATGTCTACCTCTAGAACAAGTCCCATTGACTCACCTAATAATAATGAAGAGTCAAATGTAAATTGGAATGATTCGTGGACTGATTCACAAGTTCCCGAAGAGGAACCGGAAGAAGAGTCGGAACCGGAAGAAGAATCGGAACCGGAAGAAGAATCGGAACCGGTGGGAGAAATAATAAAACGGTTAAGTAAAAGAGAATCCTCAACCAACCGACCAAGGTTAATTATGGTCAATGGTGTTTCCGCCAAGGAAGCAAAATATTGGGAGGATTACCAATTCTCCGATGAATCGGATTCCGACGAGAATTCCAATGATGTTATAGAAATTACCCCAACTGAATTTAAAAAGGCAAAAGAAAATAATAAGGGAAAGAGCATAAAAATAGAGAAATCTAATTCCAACCCCGATGAACTTTATATGTATCGTCAACCCCCGAAGTCCTTAAGTTGTAACAATGACCCGGGAACCTCTAAACCACCAGGTTTTTCTAAACCAATGTGGACAACGACGGCTCGTATTAGGGGAACATCATATATCCCTAGAAACTTGGCAAAACGAACCAAAACCGAAGAAGAAGAAACGAGCGAGTCGGAATAAGATAGTTGTATTCGTGTGGTGTAATATATGTAATATAGTGTTCTTATGCTTTATGATATATGTAAAAATTGCTTGTATTAATAAGTATTTTTTTATGAATCTAACTCTTGTCTATTTTACAGTTTAAAAACACAAAATGGATAGACAACCCAATATTTTAAGAGACCTACCCGGAGACATGATTGATGAAATCTTGTCTAGAGTCGGCCAGAATTCCTCGGCACAACTATTTAAGGCGAGATCAGTTTGTAAGACATTCGAAGAACGTTCCAAGAATGTCTTGATTTATAAGAGACTTTCGTTTGAAAGATGGGGGATAGCACATTGGGAAACCCATAAGTTACGATGTGTTTACTTTGACGCATATATTGCGGGGAACCCAAATGCTATTTTATGCAACGGGTTAAGAAATTATTTTGACTCAATATATCCGAATATTGGACTTCGTGATTTAGAAAAAGCGGCTAACATGCAACATAAAGAATCATGTTATGCTTACGGATTAGTAATGTTCGCTTCTCACCAAAGTGAGAACAAGAACATCGGGCTACAACTATTAAACAAAATGTTTCCACAAGTGACGGAGTCGGTAATTGGGGTAAGAAATGAGGTTTTTAGATTGTTACGGGACTGTTGGACATTACGTAACCCTCGTCCCTTTGACGACGTTACAACACGCTGTCTTATCAACGACCATAACGGTTATGTTCCACAAGACCAAGGATGGGAAGTAGTCCTAGTAAAACCAGAATGCATGACTTGTTTCTGGACGTATGAATTACGTGTCTTTATTGCCTTTGCTGAACGACTTGTGTACTAGCTAGAATTATCTTCACAACTATCTTGTATCAAAGTTATTGTGTGCTATATTTCATGCTTTATGTAAAATAAGCGGTATTGTAAGTTTGTAAAATATTGTATAAAAGTTTGAACGCGAAATATTATTATAATCAGTTTTTCATATAGAATTGTAGTAGTTGAATTGTATATTAGCTACTAAGTATGAACTTAACGGGTAGGTACTACCCGAATTTAAACTTATAAAACGCTAATATGAAGAAAAAGCTTTTATAAATGAGTTCATATTATGCTACGAAATACTATTAACTACTCTTAATATTCTGTATGATTAACTTGTTCCATTTGACTATTTTGAAGGAAATGGCACCGACTACTCGACACACCGTGAATATGAATGAAGAGGAATTCCGTACTTTTCTAGCTTCAAACATAGCCGCAGTACAGGCTGCGCTACATACCAACAATAACCTTGGATCTAGCAGTACAGGAAATCGTGTAGGATGCACCTACAAAGAATTCACTGCCTGCAAACCTTTGGAATTTGATGGAACCGAAGGACCGATCGGATTGAAACGGTGGACCGAGAAGGTCGAATCGGTGTTTGCCATAAGTAAGTGTACTGAAGAGGACAAAGTGAAGTACGCTACGCATACCTTCACAGGTTCTGCGTTAACATGGTGGAATACCTATCTAGAGCAAGTGGGACAAGACGATGCGTACGCACTACCGTGGTCAGCATTCAAGCACTTGATGAACGAGAAGTACCGTCCTAGAACCGAGGTCAATAAGCTCAAGACAGAACTTAGAGGGTTACGAACCCAAGGATTTGATATTACCACGTACGAAAGACGATTCACAGAATTGTGCCTATTGTGTCCGGGAGCATTCGAAGATGAGGAAGAGAAGATCGACGCATTTGTGAAAGGATTACCGGAAAGAATCCAAGAAGATATAAGTTCACACGAGCCCGCCTCTATACAACAGGCATGTAGAATGGCTCACAAACTAGTGAACCAGATTGAAGAAAGAATTAAAGAACAGACTGCTGAAGAGGCCAATGTGAAGCAAGTCAAAAGAAAGTGGGAGGATAACGGTGATAAGAATCACCAATACAACAACAACAGCAATTACAACAATAATCGCAACAATTATCCCAACAATCGCAACATCAATCGCAACTACAACAAACGGCCCAACAACAACAACAACAACAACCGCAACAGCAACTACAACAATCATCCCAACAACAATAATAACCGCAACAACAACAACAATCAGAAGCAGCTATGCCAAAGGTGTGAAAAGTATCACTCGGGGTTCTGCACCAAATTTTGCAACAAGTGTAAAAGAAATGGTCATAGCGCGGCGAAGTGTGAGGTTTACGGACCAGGGGTTAATAGAACGAAAGGAACAAATGGTGTCGGAACGAGTAATGGCGGAGCAAGTAGTGTCGGAGCAAGTTATGCCAATGTAGTTTGTTATAAATGTGGAAAACCGGGCCACATTATTAGAAATTGCCCGAACCAGGAGAACACGAATGGACAAGGCCGCGGAAGAGTTTTCAATATTAATGCGGCAGAGGCACAGGAAGACCCGGAGCTTGTTACGGGTACGTTTCTTATTGACAATAAATCTGCTTACGTTTTATTTGATTCGGGTGCGGATAGAAGCTATATGAGTAGAGATTTTTGTGCTAAATTAAGTTGTCCATTGACGCCTTTGGATAGTAAATTTTTACTCGAATTAGCAAATGGTAAATTAATTTCAGCAGATAATATATGTCGGAATCGAGAAATTAAACTGGTTAGCGAAACATTTAAGATTGATTTGATACCAGTAGAGTTAGGGAGTTTTGATGTGATAATCGGTATGGACTGGTTGAAAGAAGTGAAAGCAGAGATCGTCTGTTACAAAAATGCAATTCGCATTATACGAGAAAAAGGAAAACCCTTAATGGTGTACGGAGAAAAAGGGCAACACGAAGCTACATCTTATTAGTAATTTGAAGGCACAAAAACTAATAAGAAAAGGTTGCTATGCTGTTCTAGCACACGTCGAGAAAGTACAAACTGAAGAAAAGAGCATCAATGATGTTCCCATTGCAAAAGAATTTCCCGATGTATTTCCGAAAGAATTACCGGGATTACCCCCACATCGATCCGTTGAATTTCAAATAGATCTTGTACCAGGAGCTGCACCAATAGCTCGTGCTCCTTACAGACTCGCACCCAGCGAAATGAAAGAACTGCAAAGCCAATTACAAGAACTTTTAGAGCGTGGTTTCATTCGACCAAGCACATCACCGTGGGGAGCTCCTGTTTTGTTTGTCAAGAAGAAAGATGGTACATTCAGGTTGTGTATCGACTACCGAGAGTTGAACAAACTTACCATCAAGAATCGCTACCCACTACCGAGAATCGACGACTTATTTGATCAACTACAAGGCTCGTCTGTTTATTCAAAGATTGACTTACGTTCCGGGTATCATCAAATGCGGGTGAAAGAAGATGATATTCCAAAGACTGCTTTCAGAACACGTTACGGTCATTACGAGTTTATGGTCATGCCGTTTGGTTTAACTAATGCACCAGCTGTGTTCATGGACCTTATGAACCGAGTGTGTGGACCATACCTTGACAAGTTTGTCATTGTTTTCATTGATGACATACTTATTTACTCAAAGAATGACCAAGAACATGGTGAACATTTGAGAAAGGTGTTAGAAGTATTGAGGAAGGAAGAATTGTACGCTAAGTTTTCAAAGTGTGCATTTTGGTTGGAAGAAGTTCAATTCCTCGGTCACATAGTGAACAAAGAAGGTATTAAGGTGGATCCGGCAAAGATAGAAACTGTTGAAAAGTGGGAAACCCCGAAAACTCCGAAACACATACGCCAGTTTTTAGGACTAGCTGGTTACTACAGAAGGTTCATCCAAGACTTTTCCAGAATAGCAAAACCCTTGACTGCATTAACGCATAAAGGGAAGAAATTTGAATGGAATGATGAACAAGAGAAAGCGTTTCAGTTATTGAAGAAAAAGCTAACTACGGCACCTATATTGTCATTGCCTGAAGGGAATGATGATTTTGTGATTTATTGTGACGCATCAAAGCAAGGTCGCGGTTGTGTATTAATGCAACGAACGAAGGTGATTGCTTATGCGTCTAGACAATTGAAGATTCACGAACAAAATTATACGACGCATGATTTGGAATTAGGCGCGGTTGTTTTTGCATTAAAGACTTGGAGGCACTACTTATATGGGGTCAAAAGTATTATATATACCGACCACAAAAGTCTTCAACACATATTTAATCAGAAACAACTGAATATGAGGCAGCGTAGGTGGATTGAATTATTGAATGATTACGACTTTGAGATTCGTTACCACCCGGGGAAGGCAAATGTGGTAGCCGATGCCTTGAGCAGGAAGGACAGAGAACCCATTCGAGTAAAATCTATGAATATAATGATTCATAATAACCTTACTACTCAAATAAAGGAGGCGCAACAAGGAGTTTTAAAAGAGGGAAATTTAAAGGATGAAATACCCAAAGGATCGGAGAAGCATCTTAATATTCGGAAAGACGGAACCCGGTATAGGGCTGAAAGGATTTGGGTACCAAAATTTGGAGATATGAGAGAAATGGTACTTAGAGAATCTCATAAAACCAGATACTCAATACATCCTGGAACGGGGAAGATGTACAAGGATCTCAAGAAACATTTTTGGTGGCCGGGTATGAAAGCCGACGTTGCTAAATACGTAGGAGAATGTTTGACGTGTTCTAAGGTCAAAGCTGAGCATCAGAAACCATCAGGTCTACTTCAACAACCCGAAATCCCAGAATGGAAATGGGAAAACATTACCATGGATTTCATCACTAAATTGCCAAGGACTGCAAGTGGTTTTGATACTATTTGGGTAATAGTTGATCGTCTCACCAAATCAGCACACTTCCTGCCAATAAGAGAAGATGACAAGATGGAGAAGTTAGCACGACTGTATTTGAAGGAAGTCATCTCCAGACATGGAATACCAATCTCTATTATCTCTGATAGGGATGGCAGATTTATTTCAAGATTCTGGCAGACATTACAGCAAGCATTAGGAACTCGTCTAGACATGAGTACTGCCTATCATCCACAAACTGATGGGCAGAGCGAAAGGACGATACAAACGCTTGAAGACATGCTACGAGCATGTGTTATTGATTTCGGAAACAGTTGGGATCGACATCTACCGTTAGCAGAATTTTCCTACAACAACAGCTACCATTCAAGCATTGAGATGGCGCCGTTTGAAGCACTTTATGGTAGAAAGTGCAGGTCTCCGATTTGTTGGAGTGAAGTGGGGGATAGACAGATTACGGGTCCGGAGATTATACAAGAAACTACCGAGAAGATCATCCAAATTCAACAACGGTTGAAAACCGCCCAAAGTCGACAAAAGAGCTACGCTGACATTAAAAGAAAAGATATAGAATTTGAAATTGGAGAGATGGTCATGCTTAAAGTTGCACCTTGGAAAGGCGTTGTTCGATTTGGTAAACGAGGGAAATTAAATCCAAGGTATATTGGACCATTCAAGATTATTGATCGTGTCGGACCAGTAGCTTACCGACTTGAGTTACCTCAACAACTCGCGGCTGTACATAACACTTTCCACGTCTCGAATTTGAAGAAATGTTTTGCTAAAGAAGATCTCACTATTCCGTTAGATGAAATCCAAATCAACGAAAAACTTCAATTCATCGAAGAACCCGTCGAAATAATGGATCGTGAGGTTAAAAGACTTAAGCAAAACAAGATACCAATTGTTAAGGTTCGATGGAATGCTCGTAGAGGACCCGAGTTCACCTGGGAGCGTGAAGATCAGATGAAGAAGAAATACCCGCATCTCTTTCCAGAAGATTCGTCAACACCTTCAACAGCTTAAAATTTCGGGACGAAATTTATTTAACGGGTAGGTACTGTAGTGACCCGAACTTTTCCATGTTTATATATATTAATTGAGATTGGTATTTACATGATTAAATATTTCCAACATATTAAGCAATCAAACTTGTTAAGACTTGATTAATTGAAATAGGTTTCATATAGACAATTGACTACCCAAGTTGACCGGTGATTCACGAACGTTAAAACTTGTAAAAACTATATGATGACATATATATGGTTATATATATAGTTAACATGATATTATGATAAGTAAACATATCATTAAGTATATTAACAATGAACTACATATGTAAAAACAAGACTACTAACTTAATGATTTTGAAACGAGACATATATGTAACGATTATCGTTGTAACGACATTTAATGTATATATATCATATTAAGAGATATTCGTACATCATAATATCATGATAATATAATAATTTAAAATCTCTTTTGATATTATAAACATTGGGTTAACAACATTTAACAAGATCGTTAACCTAAAGGTTTCAAAACAACATTTACATGTAACGACTAACGATGACTTAACGACTCAGTTAAAATGTATATACATGTAGTGTTTTAATATGTATTCATACACTTTTGAAAGACTTCAAGACACTTATCAAAATATTTCTACTTAACAAAAATGCTTACAATTACATCCTCGTTCAGTTTCATCAACAATTCTACTCGTATGCACCCGTATTCGTACTCGTACAATACACAGCTTTTAGATGTATGTACTATTGGTATATACACTCCAATGATCAGCTCTTAGCAGCCCATGTGAGTCACCTAACACATGTGGGAACCATCATTTGGCAACTAGCATGAAATATCTCATAAAATTACAAAAATATGAGTAATCATTCATGACTTATTTACATGAAAACAAAATTACATATCCTTTATATCTAATCCATACATCAACAACCAAAAACACCTACAAACACTTTCATTCTTCAATTTTCTTCATCTAATTGATCTCTCTCAAGTTCTATCTTCAAGTTCTAAGTGTTCTTCATATATTCCAAAAGTTCTAGTTTCATAAAATCAAGAATACTTTCAAGTTTGCTAGCTCACTTCCAATCTTGTAAGGTGATCATCCAACCTCAAGAAATCTTTGTTTCTTACAGTAGGTTATCATTCTAATACAAGGTAATAATCATATTCAAACTTTGGTTCAATTTCTATAACTATAACAATCTTATTTCAAGTGATGATCTTACTTGAACTTGTTTTCGTGTCATGATTCTGCTTCAAGAACTTCGAGTCATCCAAGGATCCATTGAAGCTAGATCTATTTTTCTCTTTTCCAGTAGGTTTATCCAAGGAACTTAAGGTAGTAATGATGTTCATAACATCATTCGATTCATACATATAAAGCTATCTTATTCGAAGGTTTAAACTTGTAATCACTAGAACATAGTTTAGTTAATTCTAAACTTGTTCGCAAACAAAAGTTAATCCTTCTAACTTGACTTTTAAAATCAACTAAACACATGTTCTATATCTGTATGATATGCTAACTTAATGATTTAAAACTTGGAAACACGAAAAACACCGTAAAACCGGATTTACGCCGTCGTAGTAACACCGCGGGCTGTTTTGGGTTAGTTAATTAAAAACTATGATAAACTTTGATTTAAAAGTTGTTATTCTGAGAAAATGATTTTTATTATGAACATGAAACTATATCCAAAAATTATGGTTAAACTCAAAGTGGAAGTATGTTTTCTAAAATGGTCATCTAGACGTCGTTCTTTCGACTGAAATGACTACCTTTACAAAAACGAATTGTAACTTATTTTTCCGACTATAAACCTATACTTTTTCTGTTTAGATTCATAAAATAGAGTTCAATATGAAACCATAGCAATTTGATTCACTCAAAACGGATTTAAAATGAAGAAGTTATGGGTAAAACAAGATTGGATAATTTTTCTCATTTTAGCTACGTGAAAATTGGTAACAAATCTATTCCAACCATAACTTAATCAACTTGTATTGTATATGATATAATCTTGAGATACCATAGACACGTATACAATGTTTCGACCTATCATGTCTACACATCTATATATATTTCGGAACAACCATAGACACTCTATATGTGAATGTTGGAGTTAGCTATACAGGGTTGAGGTTGATTCCAAAATATATATAGTTTGAGTTGTGATCAATACTGAGATACGTATACACTGGGTCGTGGATTGATTCAAGATAATATTTATCGATTTATTTCTGTACATCTAACTGTGGACAACTAGTTGTAGGTTACTAACGAGAACAGCTGACTTAATAAACTTAAAACATCAAAATATATTAAAAGTATTGTAAATATATTTTGAACATACTTTGATATATATGTATATATTGTTATAGGTTCGTGAATCAACCAGTGGCCAAGTCTTATTTCCCGACGAAGTAAAAATCTGTGAAAGTGAGTTATAGTCCCACTTTTAAAATCTAATATTTTTGGGATGAGAATACATGCAGGTTTTATAAATGATTTACAAAGTAGACACAAGTACGTGAAACTACATTCTATGGTTGAATTATCGAAATCGAATATGCCCCTTTTTATTAAGTCTGGTAATCTAAGAATTAGGGAACAGACACCCTAATTGACGCGAATCCTAAAGATAGATCTATTGGGCCTAACAAACCCCATCCAAAGAACCGGATGCTTTAGTAC
Organism: Rutidosis leptorrhynchoides; assembly: GCF_046630445.1. Lineage (NCBI taxonomy): Eukaryota > Viridiplantae > Streptophyta > Magnoliopsida > Asterales > Asteraceae > Rutidosis > Rutidosis leptorrhynchoides. Next base: position 74,212,651 of record NC_092343.1, on the reverse strand, counting down.
TTCGAAATTTATATCATATCCGAAGGGTGTCCCGGAATGATGGGGATATTCTTATATATGCATCTTGTTAATGTCGGTTACCCAGTGTTCACCATATGAATGATTTTTATCTCTATGTATGGGATGTGTATTGAAATATGAAATCTTGTGGTCTATTATTATGATTTGATATATATAGGTTAAACCTATAACTCACCAACATTTTTGTTGACGTTTTAAGCATGTTTATTCTCAGGTGATTATTAAGAGCTTCCGCTGTCGCATACTTAAATAAGGACGAGATTTGGAGTCCATGCTTGTATGATATTGTGTAAAAACTGCATTCAAGAAACTTATTTTGTTGTAACATATTTGTATTGTAAACCATTATGTAATGGTCGTGTGTAAACAGGATATTTTAGATTATCATTATTTGATAATCTACGTAAAGCTTTTTAAACCTTTATTGATGAAATAAAGGTTATGGTTTGTTTTAAAATGAATGCAGTCTTTGAAAAACGTCTCATATAGAGGTCAAAACCTCGCAACGAAATCAATTAATATGGAACGTTTTTAATCAATAAGAACGGGACATTTCAGCTTAGAGCCTAAATTGAACTCCAGGCACGTTGTAAAACCTATGAAAATTTGATTCTACCATTTTCATGGCGTCTCTGTTTATTTTATTTTATTTTTTTTTATTTTCTTATTTTCCTTTTCATTATTACTTTTTTTTTCCATTTTTATGGCCGGAGGTCCCCTTGAAAGCAATCTCTTTACCCGTCAAATAGAGAGAGGGAGGACTTTCTCCGCTCTTGTGAGTGTCTAACTCGGGGTGAAGAAATGATTTCTCTTTATTCTAGGATAGAGGAAGGATTGTTTACATCCCACCTCCCCCATACCCCACTCATATGGGATTGGGTATTGTTGTTGTTGTTGTTGTTGTTGTATATAGATGACAACTTGATTACAACTTCTTCATTTTCAAGTATCATAAATAGAGCATCATACATACTCATTTATACATCCCAAATTACAAGTGTTCTTGTATACTAAAAAGATAAATAGAGAATTTGTGAGTGTTAGTCTCCTAATTACAAAATATATAAAGATTAGTGTTTATCCTTGTAATTAGAGAGAAGTGTAATTTCTCTTATTCTTATTAGTAAAACGTTTTCTTTCCTTGCCCGTGGTTTTTACCCTATTGTGGTTTTCCACGTTAAATCTCGATGTCTCTCTATTGTCGTTATTTCAATTATCACTAGCGGTTTGCTATAATTCGGTGTCGCTATTCTCAACAAGTGGTATCAAGAGCTAAGGTTCTTATATTTAATGTGTATTAATCTACTTATCGCATGCTCGGTGGTCGCCACGATAGTGGACCTTTCACATCAGAAAATAAGTAAGATTATTTTCACTCGATAAAAGTTCTCGGGTACTATTTCTCGAAAAATAGTATTGTGGAAAAGAAGATTGTAATTATAGCAATGTCTACGAAATTTGAAATTGAAAAGTTCAACAGGAGTAATTTCTCATTATGGAAACTAAAGATGAAAGTTATCCTTAGAAATGATAAGTGTTTAGCGGCTATCAGTGAACGGTCATCTGAGTTCACTGATGAAAAGTGGGAAAAGATAGACGGTCAAGCTAACACAAATCTTCATCTGGCACTAGGAGATGGCGTTTTGTTTAGCATAGAAGAAAAGAAAACGACGAAACAGATTTGGGATCACCTCGTAAAATTGTACGAGACCAAATCACTCCACAACAAGATATTCCTAAAAAGGAAACTCTATGCTTTACGCATTAGTGAATCCACTTCAGTGAATGAGCACATTAATAGCTTAAATACTCTATTCTCTCAACTCGTTTCATTGAGTTGCAATATAGAGGTACAATATCGTGCTGAACTTCTACTTCAGAGTCTACCTGACTCGTATGATCAACTCATTATCAACATAACCAATAATATTCTCTCAGAATATCTAGTCTATGATGTTGCTGCTGCTGTTCTAAAAGAAGAGGGTCGGCGCAATAGAAAGGAGGATAGACAGGCCGGTTCACGTCAAGTGGAGGCCTTGGTGGTGACAGGAGGTAGATCAACAGAACGTGACCCAAGTGGGAGTCACAATCATGGTAAACTGAAGTCTAAGGAAAAGAAGACTTACACATGCTACAATTGTGGCAAGAAATGTCACTTGAAGAAGAATTGTCAGAGTTTAAATAACTCTAATCCTCAAGGAAATATTGCAAGCACTTTAGAAGATGAGACTACTTTGGTTAGTGAGGCAGTGGTAGCAAATGAAGGCAGAAAGACATTTGTTGATGTCTGGTTATTTGACTCAGGAGCTACTTTTCGCATGACCCCTAGAAGAGAATGGTTCAAACAATATGAACGTATTTTAGGAGGATCTGTATACAGTTGCAGTGATCATAAACTAAAGATCACTGGAATTGGAGATATCATTTTGAAGATTGTGACGCCCCGTACAAAATTTACGTGTACGGATCATCAACAACAGGATCATTACAAGGTCAAACACTATATGCTGTTTTAAAATAAGTTTGCATTCATAAAAAATGTAGTGACCCGAACTTTTTCATGTTTATTTATATTAATTGAATTTGTTATTTTTCATGATTAAGTGTTTCCAACATGTTAAGCAATCAAACTTGTTAAGGCTTGATTAATTGAAATAGGTTTCATATAGACAATTGACCACCCAAGTTGACCGGTGATTCACGAACGTTAAAACTTGTAAAAAACTATATGATGACATATATATGGATATATATATATATAGTTAACATGTTATTATGATAGGTATGTATCTCATTAAGTATTTTAACAATGAGTTATATACATAAAAATGAGACTATTGAATTAAGAAACTCGAAAATGATATATATAACGATTATCGTTATAACGTCTTACTAAGTACATATGAATCATATTAAGATATTGATACACTTTGTTAAACATGTTAAATGATAAGTAAATATATCATTAAGTGTATTAACAATGAACTACATATGTAAAAACAAGACTACTAACTTAAGGATTTCGAAACAAGGCATATATGTAACGATTATCGTTGTAACAACATTTAACTGTATATATATCATACTAAGATATATTAATATATCATAATATCATGATAATGTAATAATTTAACATCTCTTTAGATACAATAAACAATGGGTTAACAACATTTAACAAGATCGTTAACCTAAAGGTGTCAAAACAACATTTACATGTAACGACTAACGATGATTTAACGACTCAGTTAAAATGTATATACATGTAGTGTTTTAATATGTATTCATACACTTTTGAAAGACTTCAAGACAATTATCAAAATACTTCTACTTAACAAAAATGCTTACAATTACATCCTCGTTCAGTTTCATCAACAATTCTACTCGTATGCACCCGTATTCGTACTCGTACAATACACAGCTTTTAGATGTATGTACTATTGGTATATACACTCCAATGATCAGCTCTTAGCAGCCCATGTGAGTCACCTAACACATGTGGGAACCATCATTTGACAACTAGCATGAAATATCTCATAAAATTACAAAAATATTAGTAATCATTCATGACTTATTTACAAGTAAACAAAATTACACATCCTTTATATCTAATTCATATACCAACGACCAAAAACACCTACAAACACTTTCATTCTTCAATTTTCTTCATCTAATTGATCTCTCTCAAGTTCTATCTTCAAGTTCTAAGTGTTCTTCATAAATTCTATAAGTTCTAGTTTCATAAAATCAAGAATACTTCCAAGTTTGCTAGCTTACTTCCAATCTTGTAAAGTGATCATCCAACCTCAAGAAATCTTTCTTATTTACAGTAAGATATCTTTCTAATACAAGGTAATACTCATATTCAAACTTTGATTCAATTTCTATAGCTATAACAATCTTATTTCGAGTGAAAATCTTACTTGAACTTGTTTTCGTGTCATGATTCTGCTTCAAGAACTTTCAAGCTATTCAAGGATCCTTTGAAGCTAGATCTATTTTTCTCATTTCCAGTAGGTTTACCTACTAAAATTAAGGTAGTAATGATGTTCATAACATCATTCGATTCATACATATAAAACTATCTTATTCGAAGATTTAAACTTGTAATTACTAGAACATAGTTTAGTTAATTCTAAACTTGTTCGCAAATAAAGTTAATCATTCTAACTTGACTTTTAAAATCAACTAGACACATGTTCTATATCTATATGATATTTTAACTTAATGATTTAAAACCGGAAAACACGAAAAACACCGTAAAATCGGATATACGCCGTCGTAGTAACACCGCGGGCTGTTTTGGGTTAGTTAATTAAAAACTATGATAAACTTTGATTTAAAAGTTATTCTTCTGGGAAAAGGATTTTTCTTATGAACATGAAACTATATCCAAAAATCATGGTTAAACTCAAAGTGAAAGTATGTTTTCCAAAATGGTCATCTAGACGTCGTTCTTTCAACTGAAATGACTACCTTTACAAAAACGACTTGTAACCTGTATTTCCGACTATAAACTTATACTTTTTCTGTTTAGATTCATAAACTTAAGTTCAGTATGAAACCATAGCAACTTGAAACACTCAAAACGGATTTAAAACGAAGAATTTATGGGTAAAACAAGATTGGATATTTTTGCTTGTTGTAGCTACGTGAAAATTGATAACAAATCTATATTAATCATATCCTAGCTAACTTATATTGTATTATACATGTATTCTAATATATTATGTAATCTTGGGATACCATAGACACGTATGCAAATGTTTTGACATATCATATCGACCCATCTATATATATTATTTGGAACAACCATAGACACTCTATATGCAGTAATGTTGGAGTTAGCTATACAGGGTTGAGGTTGATTCCAAAAATATATATATTTTGAGTTGTGATCTAGCCTGAGACGTGTATACACTGGGTCGTGGATTGGGTCAAGATAATATATATCAATTTATTTTCTGTACATCTAACTATGGACAACTAGTTGTAGGTTACTAACGAGGACAGCTGACTTAATAAACTTAAAACATTAAAACGTATTAAAAATGTTGTAAGTATATTTTGAACATACTTTGATATATATGTACATATTTGTTATAGCTTCGTGAATCGACCAGTGGTCAAGTCTTACTTCCCGACGAAGTAAAAATCTGTAAAAGTGAGTTATAGTCCCACTTTTAAAATCTAATATTTTGGGATGAGAATAAATGCAGTTTTATAAATGTTTTACAAAATAGACACAAGTAAATGAAACTACATTCTATGGCTGGATTATTAAGGTGGTGTTTGGCTTTGCGATTTGAGCCTGCTTTTTTGATTATCACGTTTTCAAATCGCAAATAATTAACTTTTAGTGTTTGGCTAATAAATAGTAAAAATTGTTTTTTTGCGTTTACTTATGCATCAAAACGCGGTTTTCAAGAAGTATGTATATAGTTACTGCAGAGAAAACGCAAAAATCAATAAAAGCTCTGGCCTGTGACTTTACTATACTACCCCTATAAATAACGTCTCTTTTTACGATACATACAACAGTATATAGTATGACTAAGTACTCCGTAATTTGTTTTTCTTGGCCCCATATGCTCTAACAAAATAGTACTATGGCTTCTCAAAAAGTAATCTTTCATATACATCACCACAATGACTGTACTAAATACGTAAAACAACTTGAGTTACTATTATTTTAATTTTTAATTTAATTTAATCATATCAAAACATATTAAAGAACGACTGTGTTTATAGATTACATCATGCATTATGGATATTTATGTATTTTATTACTTTAATAAAATGTCCTTTTTGGTAATTTTACAAGTTTAATTATCAAATAATTTAATTTTTCCAAACACTCAAAAACTGATTATCTGATTATCACGATATCAAACAAAATAATCAAATCCAAACACTATTTATTAAAACCACGTTTTGCTAAAGCTGATTATTTGATTATGATTATTTAAAACGCATAATCAATTTTCAAAACGCAAATCCAAACACCCCCTAAATCGAATATGCCCTTTTTTAGTCTGGTAATCTAAGAATTAGGGAATAGACACCCTAATTGAAGTGAGTCCTAAAGATAGATTTATTGGGCCCAACGAGCACCCATCCAAAGTATCAGATGCTTTAGTACTTCGAATTCATCATGTCCGAAGGGAGTCCCGAAATGATAGGGGATATTCTATATGCATCTTGTTAAGGTCGGTTACCAGGTGTTCACCATATGAATGACTTTTATCTCTATGTATGGGATGTTTATTGAAATATGAAATCTTGTGGTCTATTATTACGATTTGATAAATATATAGGTTAAACCTATAACTCACCAACATTTTTTGTTGACGTTTTAAGCATGTTTATTCTCAGGTGATTATTAAGAGCTTCCGCTGTTGCATACTAAAATAAGGACAAGATTTGGAGTCCATGCTTGTATGATATTATGTAAAAACTGCATTCAAGAAATTTATTTTTGATGTAATATATTCTTATTGTAAACCATTATGTAATGGTCGTGTGTAAACGGTATATTTTAGATTATCATTATTTGATAATCTACGTAATATTTTTTTAAACCTTTATCGATAAATTAAAGGTTATGGTTGTTTTAAAAATGAATGCAGTCTTTGAAAAACGTCTCAAATAGAGGTCAAAACCTCGCGACGAAATCAATTAATATGGAACGTTTATAATCAATATGAACGGGATATTTCAAAAAAGGGGTGACGTCTTAACCAACGTCAATGTTTTACAAACGATAGTATGCTTCTACGAATAGAAACAATTAACATAAGTACGAGACCCAAAGGTCATTACAAATTCATTGTTTCAAAAATAACATAGTTTGTGAATGCAAGGTAAACGTTTCATGCAGAGACATCTCTAACAAAAGCAGCGAGAGTCTACACAGCAAGACTACTACAGCGGAAGCATCAAACCTCTAAGCACTTGAGAAAACATGCTTAAAAATGTCAACACGAATGTTGGTGAGCTATAGTTTAAATGTAACAGTAATGTAAGGTAGGCCACGAGATTTCGTATTTCAAAACAGTATGAAAAGTATATGCTTAACCGTGGCACTTGGTAACTAACTTAACGTAATATCACCCCCTAAAAGTACACTTGGCGAGTGCGTAAGTTTACGAAGTATTAAACACCCGTTAAATGCTAGCGCGACTAGCCCGAGTGGGGATGTCAAACCCTATGGATCCATATCTAAGATTTGCGTTCACCGGTTCAAAAACTAATGACTAAACGTTACCGAGCTAAGGGGAAAGTTTATGCTGCTATATAACCCACACATATTTAAAGTTTAAGTACTCGTGCCTAGTATGTAAAACGTAAAAAGCGCATGTATTCTCAGTTCCCAAAATAGTTAAAGTAAAAAAGGGATGCTATAACTCACAGTGAAAAGTAGTAAAGTCGATACGAGATAAGTAAGCAAGTAGTTGGTCCGAAAGGTCCTCAACCTAAGTCAAAAGTTACTAAGTCAGTAAATCGTTCCCAAAGGTTTAAAAGTATGTAAATTAGGTCTTAAGTATCATCATCATTCAACAACGTAAGTAAAAAGTAATGTAAGTTTTCAATCAAGAATAGAGATAGAAACAAGGGCTGACTTCGTTCAGCCGCCACGACCTCTATACGAACTGAAATGAGGTGATACCAGCGGCCATGGCTCCGTATATGAGTCCTTTAATCACTGACCAATTTTCAGAACCAAACTCGTCTTCGTTTGACCTTGGCGACGGTTTAAGTGCGAGTAGGTCAGAAATTTCAGCACAACGTTAAAAGGGCGTAGTGACTTTCGGAAGGCTATAAATCCTAAACCGTATATCGGATTTAGGCGAGGCCTAAACGGAAAATCATCTACTCGAACCGATCTAACTGGAAATCAACTTTCCAATAGCCCAGGGAGTTTGATCAGACCCAGAAAATAGTAAGCAAAGTGCTCCAGTGGGATTCTTGGTGCTTGATGTTCATCACGGTTCTCATCCTTGATGCTTGTAGCTTCAAGTGTACAACTCGTTGATGTGTTTGCATCACCTTAACCAAGTTTTGACCATCATGACACTAGTGTATGTCTAAGATAAATATCACAACTCATTTAAGGGTTGTAAGAAGGTTGATGAACCAAAGTTACATCAAGATCTTAGATCCGACACATACATGAGTTCTAATAGTAATATTAATCTATAAAATTGAATGTAAACTAAATAAACAAGATATTAAGTTGTAGAACTTAGATCTTAGTTAGATCTTGAAGATCCTAGACTAAAAAGTCTAGATCTAGTGTTCTTAAGTTAAACCCTAAGTTATAGAACTTGGATTTTCATTATAATAAAACCATAAGTTATGAAACTTAAGTTTTTATCTTGTAGAATGTATATAAGCTTATAAGCTTTTGTTTTAGACAAAATTGGAAGACCATAAGCTATAGAAACTTAGATCCAACATAAGTGTATGAAGTTATAACTAGAAAGTTTAACTTCCATGTTCTTGAACTTACAAAGTTTAAACTTTAGTTTCAAGAAAAATGAGATCAAGTTTAACTAGTAATACTTGACCAAAATTATACAATCACGAATTTAGAAAAAGATGAAGAAATAAATTAAAGTTACAAGTAATAAGTTCATGTTTGTTTCATACTTAAGGAGATTCAAGTCAAAGCTTGGATCTTAAGACAATAAACCTTAAGTTTCCAAAACATGAACACAAGTAAGATCTTAAAGCTTATGAACTTTAGATCTTTATAACTTTTTAAGTGTAGAACCATAAGCTAACAAGCTTAGATCCTTGTTCTTGATTCCTCATCAAACGAAGGATGGAAGAAGCAAGATTCATGAAGATATAAACTAGAAAGCTTGATCTTTAACAACAAACAAGTGAAATGATGATGCTTACTAGTCGATTTCAAAGGAAGAAAGAAGAAAGAAAGAAAATATTTTACTTACAATTTAGAGAGAAAAAGTCTAGAGAAAGAAGTAGTGTAAGAAAGATATTTGTGAAATGAAGTTCAAACTAGCATATAAGTAACAAAAAAAAAAAATAAAAAAAAATGGAACTCCCTTCCCCATGCCAAACCGTCGGTTTTGGGGTCCAAAAGGGGAAGTCAAAATTGCTCTTTCATGTGTGGGAGGGTGGTGTTTGCTAGGAAAGTGTATAAGGTTAAATACATGGGAAGGTGGTACATGCATGCTTGAAACATCTTTGTCTCCAACACTTAACTAATTAATCTTGTTTATCCTTAATAAATCACTAGCATAAAAATGGGCTCACTAACTAATCCATTAAGTGGTGTAGGGTGGGCCTTGATAGTCCAAGTCCAATAACATAAGCCCATGTATAAGTATGCAACAAATTAGTAAAAAGCCCAAGTAATTAACTACTTACATTAGTTAATTAGGAATAATTAATAATAATTAATTATGAATTTAAATAATATTTGAAATATTATTCGTGAAAAGCGCGTGTCGAAAAGACGAGTCGGGACATTGAAAAGTCAATTACGGTGACAAGAAAAATGTATAAGAATACATTTATCAAAACGCAAGTATTAATAATAAATATTAATAATATAAGTTGGAAAATCTAGGGTCGTTACATTACCCACCTGTTAAAGGAAATTTCGTCTCGAAATTTTAAGCTGAGGTAGATGGAGGAGTTAGGAAAAGGTGAGGATACTTCTGCATCATTTGATCCTCTCGTTCCCAAGTAAACTCATATCCTTGTTTGGCATTCCATCGGACTCGGACGATCGTAATCTTGTTGCGTTTCAAAGTTTTGACCTCACGGTCCATAATTTTGACAGGTTCTTCCACGAAGTGGAGTTTGTCATCAATCGTAAGTTCCTCCAGTGGTATGACAAGTTCCGGTTCAGCAAGACACTTCTTCAAATTCGATACGTGGAAGGTAGGATGAACTGAGCTCAATTGAGTCGGAAGATCCAGACGGTAAGCAACGGGTCCAACACGCTCCAAGATTTCAAAAGGACCAATGTATCGCGGATTGAGCTTCCCACGTTTTTCAAAATGGATTACACCTTTTCAAGGTGCGACTTTCAACATTACACTGTCACCCACGTTGAATTCGAAGTCTTTACGTTTAAGATCGGCATAACTCTTTTCCCGATCACGGGCCGTCTTGAGTCTCGCTTGAATTTGGACAATCTTCTCGATTGTTTCATGGACTAACTCGAGCCCGTTGATTTGCTTTTCGCCTACTTCGGCCCAACAAATAGGAGAACGGCATTTGCGGCCATACAACGCTTCGAAAGGTGCGGCATTAATACTCGAATGATAACTGTTGTTGTAAGAGAATTCGACTAGCAGCAAATGCCTTTCCCAAGCCTTTCCGAAATCAATGACACAAGCACGCAACATGTCCTCCAAAGTCTGAATCGTGCATTCGCTTTGTCCGTCGGTCTGCGGGTGATACGCAGTACTCATGTCGAGACGGGTCCCCAAGGCTTCTTCCAAAGAACGCTAAAATCTGGAAGCAAAACGGGTATCGCGATCTGAGATGATCGATAAGGGCATACCATGACGAGATACAATCTCTTTTATGTATAGTTGAGCGAGTCTCTCCATCGTATCCGTTTCCTTCATGGCTAAGAAGTGTGCAGATTTGGTAAGACGGTCAATAATAACCCAGATAGTATCGTATCCGCCCACCGTCTTTGGTAGCTTCATAATGAAATCCATTGTTATCCTTTCCCACTTCCATTGCGGGATTTCCGGTTGTTGAAGTAACCCAGAGGGCCTCTGATGTTCGGCCTTAACCTTCGAGCAAGTCAAACACTTCCCAACATAAGTTGCAACATCCTTCTTAAGATTAGGCCACCAATACTGTTCCTTGAGATCGTGGTACATCTTACCGGCTCCTGGATGAATCGAATATCTCGACTTGTGGGCTTCATCTAGTATAAGGCTCCGTAGATCTCCATAACGAGGTACCCAAATTCTTCCGGCGAAGTATCGGAGTCCAGTCTCCTTAACCTCAAATCGAGAGACGAGAATGTTCAAGTGTTCATGAGAAATATTCTCCTCTTTGAGAGCCTCATCTTGGGCTACTCGGATTTGGCTATTGAGATTTGAATGGATGGTGATGTTCAAGGCGCGGACATGAAGAGGTACCATTATTTCCTTTCGGCTCAAGGCATCGGCTACAACATTTGCCTTGCCAGGATGGTAACGAAGTTCACAATCATAGTCGTTCAGCATCTCGATCCATCGTCGCTGTCTCATGTTCAGTTGTTTCTGATCGAATATGTGTTGGAGGCTTTTGTGGTCGGTGAAGATAGTACTTTTAGTTCCATAAAGATAGTGTCTCCACAATTTGAGCGCAAAGACAACGGCTCCAAGTTCGAGATCGTGAGTAGTGTAGTTTCGCTCGTGAATCTTCAGTTGACGAGAAGCATAAGCAATGACCTTCGTTCTTTGCATCAATACGCAACCAAAACCATGTTTCGAGGCGTCGCAGTACACATCGAAGTCGTCACTGCCTTCAGGAAGGGATATGATAGGTGCGGTGGTCAATTTCTGCTTCAAGGTTTGAAATGCTGATTCTTGTTCGGTTTCCCAAACGAACTTCTTCCCTTTGTGAGTCAGTACGGTCAAAGGACGCGCAATCAGAGAGAAACCTTCAATAAATCTTCGGTAGTAACCGGCGAGGCCTAAAAATTGGCGGATATGAGTCGAAGTAGTGGGGGTTTCCCACTTGCTGATAGCTTCGATCTTTGCGGGATCAACTTAGATACCCTGGTCGCCCACAATATGACCCAGAAATTGGACTTCCTTCAACCAAAACTCACACTTGGAGAATTTGGCATAAAGTTGCTCTTGTCTCAAAAGTTTCAACACTAGTCGAAGATGTTGCTCATGTTATTCTTCGCTTTTGGAGTAGATGAGGATATCATCTATGAAGACGATAACGAACTTATCCAGGTATGGCTTGCATACACGATTCATGAGATCCATAAACACGGCAGGTGCATTGGTTAAACCGAATGGCATCACGAGAAACTCATAGTGACCATAACAGGTTCTGAATGCAGTTTTCATCACATCACTCTCCTTCACCCTCAACTGGTGATAACCGGATCGCAAATCGATCTTAGAGTAAATGCTTGATCCTTGCAGCTGATCGAAGAGATCATCAATTCGGGGAAGGGGATACCGATTCTTGATCGTCAATTTATTGAGTTCACAGTAGTCGATATACATGCGGAAAGATCCGTCCTTCTTCTTCACAAACAAAACAGGAGCGCCCCAAGGCGAAGAACTTGGTTGGATAAATCCACGGTCTAGCAGTTCTTGTAGTTGGCTCTGCAACTCTTGCATTTCGAAAGGTGCGAGTCGATAAGGTACGCGAGCTACCGGTGCAGCTCCTGGCACTAAATCGATCTGAAACTCCACTGCTCTCGATGGTGGTAATCCAGGCAATTCTTCCGGAAAGACATCGGGAAATTCGTTCACAATTCGTACATCATCCACGCTCTTCACCTCGGTTTCTAATGTTTTCACATGTGCTAAAACAGCAAGACGTCCTTTCTTCATGATCTTTTGTGCTTTCATGCAACTAATGAGGTTCAGCTTCGAGTTACATCTCTCTTCGTAAATAATCAGTGGCTCACCATCTCCGTGTGGTATACGAAGCTCTATCTCCACAAATAATGTCGGCCCTTACCTTGGTCAACCAGTCCAAACCGACAATCACGTCAAAACTTCCCAATTTGATGGGTATCAAGTTAATCTCGAAATCCACACCAGCTATGTTGATAATACCTCCTCGGCTAATTTGGTCAACTTTCTCAAGTTTTCCATTGGCTACTTCAACAAGCATACTCTCCTTTAAAGGAACTAACGACCAATTTATCTTAGAGCAAAAGTGTCTACATACATAACTCCTATCGGCACTAGTATCAAACAGGACAGAAGCTAATAGATTGTTGAGAGTGAATATACCTGTAACCAAGTCGGGGTTCTCACGGGCATCCCTTGCGTTTACGTTGAAAGCTCTTCCACGCGCTGGCCTGCCGTCCTTTCTCTTGTTGGGACATTCATTCCTGAAGTGGCCCTGCTGTCCACACTCATAGCGTTTCCTTGGTCCAGTAGGGTTTGTCTTCACAGTTGGGGTGGTGATCTTGCAGTCTTTGCCAATATGCCCAGTCCTTTTACACTTTTCACATACCATGTTGCAGTACCCAGTATGATGCTTGTAGCATCTCTTGCACTGCGGAAGACTACCCTTGTAGTTAGGGTTCGAGCTAGGGTTCGGGTTAGGATTCTTCCAGTCGTTGTTTCCCTTGAAATTCTCATACCTCTTAGCTGGGTTTTGATCAAAACATTTTCCCTTATTTCCGTCCCACTTACGTTTCCCATTACTAGCTCCCAATTCTGACTTCACTTTCTCTGGTTCCTGTTGGGTAATTTGATTCATCAGGGTGTGCGCCATGCACATAGCTTCCGGGACATCAGCTGGTTTCGAAGAGGTGACATTTCCCTGAATGGTCTTGGGAAGTCCCCACAAATACCGTTCCATTTGCTTAAATTCAGGGGTAACCATCGTGGGACACATCAGAGCTAATTCCAGGTACCTTCGGTTATAACCATTAAGATCGGTTCCCACAACCTTCAACTCCCAAAACTCAGCTTCCATTTTCTGAATCTCCGTTCTGGGGCAGTACTCCTCGATCATAGCCCCCTTAAAATTCCTCCCATGGTGTAGCATAAGCCTCGTCAATTCTCTTAGCCTGAGCAAGTGTGTTCCACCAAATTAAAGCGCCGTCCGACAGCGTGCAGGAGGCATACTTAGTTTTGTTCATTTCTGAGCAGTTACTCACACGGAATACAACTTCCAATTTCTCAAACCATCTCGTCAGTCCAACTAGCCCCTCAGTACCACTGAAATTGTGGGGCTTGCAGCTCTGGAATTCCTTATAAGTACACCCGTTTTGAATGTGCTGGTTAACAAGTGGAGCTTGGGGGTTGGCATCCGCCATAGCTGCGGCTACTCGAGCAGCAATCATTTCCTCGATCTGTGCTGCTGTGGGCGTTTCCCTTGGAACTCTTCTGTTTGCCATTGATCTTCTAAACAAAAATTTTGACTTAAGTCAAAATCCAGCATTCAATAAATAATAATACAGTATATGGTAACCAACATGGAATCAACACAACACATGTTAATTAAGTATTGCAACTAGATACAGATACCACAAAATCATCATATAGTAACGTAAATAGAACACCGTACAAAAATTAAACAACACTAAGTTCCATTCATTAATAAGAAAGTTGCATACATCCGCATAAGGTTCGTATAATACATGAGTAAAACATGAAACTACAAACGGGATTACATAATGAAATCTAATACAATAGCCCTATGGTGACGGTGGGTAAAGGATGTCCATCATGTGGGACACCGGGTCCTCGAGCTCAATTACCCGAGCACGCAGGGCATGCACTTCCCTCGTCAGTTCCTCGACGACGGGAGATGCTGGTGGGGCAGGCGGTGCAGATGGTGCTGGTGGAGCCGGTGGTGCAGATGGTGCAGTACCAGAAGTAGATGGTGCGTAACGGGAAACCTTACGCACGAATGGATCAGCTGGGTATGGCACAACCAGCTTACGGGCGGTAACCCTAACCAACTGTTCACGTGCGTCCAAGAACGGTCTACCTCCGTTAACCCCTAAAATTTTAACCCCTGGAATAACAGTACCATCCAAATGATACCGCTTCTTTGGCGGGGTAGAGGGCGGCTGCACGGGCGCCTCCTCAGGGTCCTCCTCGGAGTCATCCTCGGAATCCTCCTCGCTGGAGTCATCGGATGATGAGTCGTCCGAATCATCTGAAGGTGGATCTGCTCGGCCGGTGGTCATAAGTCGATATCTGCTAGGCAAGATCGGCACGACACGTCCATCGGCAAGGCGTCTGACCCAATGTCCTCGCTCGTTACGGAAAGGACCGTCCCCGTTTCCCCCAGGAATCACAGCACCACCGGAATGGTGATGTAGCTCCGGGAGTCCTGGGCTAGGTGGAGCTGGAATCTCCTCTGGATCCTCGTATCCGTCTGAGATGATCATCAGGTCAGGTGCGTGGCTACTGTTGAAATGTCCCGTTCTTATTGATTAAAAACGTTCCATATTAATTGATTTCGTTGCGAGGTTTTGACCTCTATATGAGACGTTTTTCAAAGACTGCATTCATTTTTAAAACAAACCATAACCTTTATTTCATAAATAAAGGTTTAAAAATCTTTACGTAGATTATCAAATAATGATAATCTAAAATATCCTGTTTACACACGACCATTACATAATGGTTTACAATACAAATATGTACATCGAAATCAGTTTCTTGAATGCAGTTTTTACACAATATCATACAAATATGGACTCCAAATCTTGTTCTTATTTTAGTATGCAACAGCGGAAGCTCTTAGTATTCACCTGAGAATAAACATGCTTTAAACGTCAACAAAAATGTTGGTGAGTTATAGGTTTAACCTATATATATCAAATTGTAACAATAGACCACAAGATTTCATATTTCAATACACATCCCATACATAGAGATAAAAATCATTCATATGGTGAACACCTGGTAACCGACATTAACAAGATGCGTATATAAGAATATCCCCATCATTCCGGGACACCCTTCGGATATGATATAAATTTCGAAGTACTAAAGCATCCGGTACTTTGGATGGGGTTTGTTAGGCCCAATAGATCTATCTTTAGGATTCGCGTCAATTAGGGTGTCTGTTCCCTAATTCTTAGATTACCAGACTTAATAAAAAGGGGCATATTCAATTTCGATAATTCAACCATAGAATGTAGTTTCACGTACTTGTGTCTATTTTGTAAATCATTTATAAAACCTGCATGTATTCTCATCCCAAAAATATTAGATTTTAAAAGTGGGACTATAACTCACTTTCACAGATTTTTACTTCGTCGGGAAGAAAGACTTGGCCACTGGTTGATTCACGAACCTATAACAATATATACATATATATCAAAGTATGTTCAAAATATATTTACAACACTTTTTAATATATTTTGATGTTTTAAGTTAGTAACCTACAACTAGTTGTCCACAGTTAGATGTACAGAAATAAATCGATAAATATTATCTTGAATCAATCCACGACCCAGTGTATACGTATCTCAGTATTGATCACAACTCAAACTATATATATTTTGGAATCAACCTCAACCCTGTATAGCTAACTCCAACATTCACATATAGAGTGTCTATGGTTGTTCCGAAATATATATAGATGTGTCGACATGATAGGTCGAAATATTGTATACGTGTCTATGGTATCTCAAGATTACATAATATACAATACAAGTTGATTAAGTTATGGTTGGAATAGATTTGTTACCAATTTTCACGTAGCTAAAATGAGAAAAATTATCCAATCTTGTTTTACACATAACTTCTTCATTTTAAATCCGTTTTGAGTGAATCAAATTGCTATGGTTTCATATTGAACTCTATTTTATGAATCTAAACAGAAAAAGTATAGGTTTATAGTCGGAAAAATAAGTTACAAGTCGTTTTTTGTAAAGGTAGTCATTTCAGTCGAAAGAACGACGTCTAGATGACCATTTTAGAAAACATACTTCCACTTTGAGTTTAACCATAATTTTTGGATATAGTTTCATGTTCATAATGAAAATCATTTTCTCAGAATAAAAACTTTTAAATCAAAGTTTATCATAGTTTTTAATTAACTAACCCAAAACAACCCGCGGTGTTACTACGACGGCGTAAATCCGGTTTTACGGTGTTTTTCGTGTTTCCAGGTTTTAAATCATTAAGTTAGCATATCATATAGATATAGAACATGTGTTTAGTTGATTTTAGAAGTCAAGTTAGAAGGATTAACTTTTGTTTGCGAACAAGTTTAGAATTAACTAAACTATGTTCTAGTGATTACGAGTTTAAACCTTCGAATAAGATAGTTTTATATATATGAATCGAATGATGTTATGGATATCATTACTACCTCAAGTTTAGTAGGTAAACCTACTGAAAGTGATAAGAAATGATCTAGCTTCAAAGGATCTTGGATGGCTTGAAAGTTCTTGAAGTAGGATCATGACACAAAAACAAGTTCAAGTAAGATTTTTACTCGAATTAAGATAGTTTATAGTTATAGAAATTGAATCAAAGTTTGAATATGAATATTACCTTGAATAAGAAAGATAACCTACTGTATATAACAAAGGTTTCTTGATCTTAGATGATTACTTGGAATGGATTAGAAAGCTTGGAAGTAAATTAGTAAACTTGAAGGGATTTTTGAAGTGTTCTTGAAGTGTTCTTCCTATGATAATTATAGCCTGATTCTTGAAGTGATTTTTGATGAAGATGATGATTAACTACTGGAAAAATACGTTCATAATAGTGTGTGTGTGTGTGTGTGTGTTGAGAGAGAATTAGAAAGAGAATTGGAAGTGAAATGGAGTGAATGATGAGTGATAATTGGTGAGTGGTGAGTGGGGTTAAAAGGAGTTCTAGTTAGTTGACTAGCTCATGGTAAAGGTTAAAATTGATTAGTCATACATGACATAATCAAGAGTGGAATCCCATGCTAGTTCCTATTGGTATATACCCATAGTAAGTACGTTTTGAAGCTGTGTATAATACGGGTAAGAATACGACTAGAATTCTTGATGAAAGAAAAGAATGGGAAAGTAACTGTAACCATTTTCGTTAAGTATGAGTGTTTTGATATATGTCTTGAAGTCTTCCAAAAGTATTTTAATACATCTAAATACACTACATGTATATACATTTTAACTGAGTCGTTAAGTCATCGTTAGTCGTTACATGTAAGTGTTGTTTTGAAACCTTTAAGTTAACGATCTCAATTAATGTTGTTAACCCATTGTTTATTATATCTAATGAGATGTTAAATTATTATATTATCATGATATTATGATATATTAATATATCTTAATATGATATATATACATTTAAATGTCGTTACAACGATAATCGTTACATATATGTCTCGTTTCGAAATCCTTAAGTTAGTAGTCTTGTTTATATGTATATAACTCATTGTTAATATACTTATGGAGATACTTACTTATCATAATCTCATGTTAACCATATGTATATCCATATATATATATCGTCATGTCGTTTTTACAAGTTTTAACGTTCGTGAATCGCCGGTCAACTTGGGTGGTCAATTGTCTATATGAAACATATTTCAATTAATCAAGTATTAACAAGTTTGATTGCTTAACATGTTGGAAACATTTAATCATGTAAATATCAATCTCAATTAATATATATAAACATGGAAAAGTTCGGGTCACTACAGTACCTACCCGTTAAATAAATTTCGTCCCGAAATTTTAAGCTGTTGAAGGTGCTGACGAATCTTCTGGAAATAGATGCGGGTATTTCTTCTTTATCTGATCTTCACGCTCCCAGGTGAACTCGGGTCCTCTACGAGCATTCCATCGAACCTTAACAATTGGTATCTTGTTTTGCTTAAGTCTTTTAACCTCACGATCCATTATTTCGACGGGTTCTTCGATGAATTGGAGTTTTTCGTTGATTTGGATTTCATCTAACGGAATAGTGAGATCTTCTTTAGCAAAACATTTCTTCAAATTCGAGACGTGGAAAGTGTTATGTACAGCCGCGAGTTGTTGAGGTAACTCAAGTCGGTAAGCTACTGGTCCGACACGATTAATAATCTTGAATGGTCCAATATACCTTGGATTTAATTTCCCTCGTTTACCAAATCGAACAACGCCTTTCCAAGGTGCAACTTTAAGCATGACCATCTCTCCAATTTCAAATTCTATATCTTTTCTTTTAATGTCAGCGTAGCTCTTTTGTCGACTTTGGGCGGCTTTCAACCGTTGTTGAATTTGGATGATCTTCTCGGTAGTTTCTTGTATAATCTCTGGACCCGTAATCTGTCTATCCCCCACTTCACTCCAACAAATCGGAGACCTGCACTTTCTACCATAAAGTGCTTCAAACGGCGCCATCTCAATGCTTGAATGGTAGCTGTTGTTGTAGGAAAATTCTGCTAACGGTAGATGTCGATCCCAACTGTTTCCGAAATCAATAACACATGCTCGTAGCATGTCTTCAAGCGTTTGTATCGTCCTTTTGCTCTGCCCATCATTTTGTGGATGATAGGCAGTACTCATGTCTAGACGAGTTCCTAATGCTTGCTGTAATGTCTGCCAGAATCTTGAAATAAATCTGCCATCCCTATCAGAGATAATAGAGATTGGTATTCCATGTCTGGAGACGACTTCCTTCAAATACAGTCGTGCTAACTTCTCCATCTTGTCATCTTCTCTTATTGGCAGGAAGTGTGCTGATTTGGTGAGACGATCAACTATTACCCAAATAGTATCAAAACCACTTGCAGTCCTTGGCAATTTAGTGATGAAATCCATGGTAATGTTTTTCCATTTCCATTCCGGAATTTCGGGTTGTTGAAGTAGACCTGATGGTTTCTGATGCTCAGCTTTGACCTTAGAACACGTCAAACATTCTCCTACGTATTTAGCAACATCGGCTTTCATACCCGGCCACCAAAAATGTTTCTTGAGATCCTTGTACATCTTCCCCGTTCCAGGATGTATTGAGTATCTGGTTTTATGAGCTTCTCTAAGTACCATTTCTCTCATATCTCCAAATTTTGGTACCCAAATCCTTTCAGCCCTATACCGGGTTCCGTCTTCCCGAATATTAAGATGCTTCTCCGATCCTTTGGGTATTTCATCCTTTAAATTTCCCTCTTTTAAAACTCCTTGTTGCGCCTCCTTTATTTGAGTAGTAAGGTTATTATGAATCATTATATTCATAGATTTTACTCGAATGGGTTCTCTGTCCTTCCTGCTCAAGGCATCGGCTACCACATTTGCCTTCTGATGTGGTAGCGGAGTGGTATAAAATACTATTAATTTTTATAAGGAAATACTATTAAATACGATACAATTTTACACAAGTTATTTATTTATTTATCGAGTGGATATACTTAAACCTTGCTACAACACTTATAGGCAGTGTACCTAATCGTATTATAGTATAGTTTTTAGTAAGTCCGGTTCGTTCCACAGGGAAAGCTCGAGAAGTTTAACGCACACAAAATAGAAAAATAGAAAAATATATATCTATAAAGTAGTAGTATTATTATTATAAAAAAGGGGGGTTTTTACCATTTAATGACCGGTTTGTCGATTTTTAAAACTTAAAACACAATTAAAACCTAATGCAAAATATAAAAATAACTAAAACTTAATTTAAAGAGTAAATTAAATGACGATAATTAAAATGACAGAAATTAAAGTGCGAAAATTAAAAGTGCAATTAAATACAATAACAATAAAAATGCGATAATTAGAAGTGCAATTAAATATAAAATAAAGGAAATTAAATATGAAATAAAAGAATTATGCTTATTTAAACTTCCGTAATCATGATGTTTGACGTGTTGATTTTAATTTTATGCCCATGGGTTAATTGTCCTTTGTCCTGAATTATTTAATATGTCCGTTTGGTTTTTGTCCATAACAGTCCATCAGTCATAAATATAAAGTGCGAGTGTCCTCATCAAATTATTCTTATACCCGAAGTTAAATATTCCAACTAATTGGGGACTTAAACTGTAACAAGATTTTAATACTTTGTTTAATAATTACACCAGGATGTCGACTGAGTGTAACCCAAGGTTTTAATATTTTGTTATCAACTATACCAAGTGTCCTTGTACATAATTTCACCCCTGTTTTAATTATTCTAGTGGCTATTAATCCATTCCCGTGTCCGGTTAAATGAACGATTATTCGTACATATAAATACCCCGCCCATCGTGTCCGATTGAGTGTATATGGTAATTTATAGGGACGCCCAATTGTAAATCTTTATATTAACATTAACAAACTATCATTTAGTTAAACAAATATAAAGCCCATTAATAGCCCATAGTCTAATTTCCACAAGTGTCGTTCTTTTGTCCAAACCCCAATTATGGTACAAAGCCCAATTACCCAATTTTAGTAATTAGCCCAACATCATGATTACTTCGTTTTAAATAAGCATAATAATAACTTAGCTACGAGACATTAGATTAAAAAGGTTGAACATAACTTACAGTGATTAATAATAGAGTAATATTATACGGGCAGAATTTCGACTTATACACTCAAACTATCTCTATCATAAATCTTATTATTATCATAATTTAAAATTAAAATTAAGATTATTGTTATATCTGATTACATTAACATTATGATAGAGAATTATAGATATAAATTATAGATATTGATATTGAATGATAGATAGAAAGATAAGAAAAAGATAGAAAAAGGTATATTTAAATCTACGAACTACATCGCCTTTTATAGGCAAAAGTTGAAATTGAATTTTCATTTACGACCCCTGAACTATGCTCAATTAACAACTTTTTATTATTTAATATTATTCTTATTATGAATTATTTAAATATTATATTTTATTCTTGTGCATAGTTGACTCGTAATTTTTACACCGTTGCGTCGAGCGCTGAAAGTTGGTTCATGCCTCGGTTCCGGATTTTCGAACGCCCTTTCGTACAATTTTATATCGTGTACTTTGCGTTTTGTAACTTGTACTCTTGTCATTTTTAGACGTTCTTCATCAATAATTTGAACCTTTTTGATTGTATCTTGTACTTTTGAGCTTTTTGGACCTTTGTGTCTTCAATTCGTCGTTTTCGCCTTTTGTCTTCGCACTTATTTAATATAAACGAATATTACTTGAAAATGGAACAATTGCAACTAAAATCTTGTCTTTCTTGGGGGATAATGCTATGAAATATATGTTCCTTTTTAGCCTTATCAATATTCCCACACTTAAGCGTTGCTTGTCCTCAAGCAATATAGTCTTGAAAAACACTTGAATCACTTCTTTATTCTTCACACTTTGTACATCAGTGACTTCAATACGGCGGTATAAACAATGGTAGTAACGATGTGGTTAAAGGTGGGTGTGTCTTTTATAGTTGCCTCGGGTTTAGGTCAACGACACTGGCAATCAAATAGCCGATTTACTTTCGGTTTCCAAAGCAAAGTGCACATTTGAAAGGCGGTTTACAGTCCCACATGACTATAAAAATTTAGATCCTTTAAGAAAATTGGATCTTTATGAAAACATTTGATCTTTTGAAAATTCAAGCTAGATTTTACCCTAGACAAGTTTTCTGATTTGATCCATCATTGGTGTTGCAAAATATATTTGTGGATCATTATTTTGGCTAAAACTTTTAGGCTCGTGTAATCCACTGCTATCCCGGTATCGGAAAGCACACATCCAGTTTACTTGTTCCGTATATTACCTTTCGGTAAACTACCGTCCGGTTGTAAAGGAAAGCGATGAACAAGAAACTGTTAAGGCAATGTCTAATGACATGCATTTGTTCATGGTCTAATTACGTGTCGGATGCTAGTACTATCCTTGGTAGGAGCAATAGTAAAGATCATCCTATGATTTTTCGGTCTGGCACAAGGTCCTGTCTCCGACCATGCTATGCAACCACCGTTCTTACGGTTGACACCCGATTTGGTTCAGGTGACCTAATGAATTCCAGGTGAATTCCTAGGATTTTACGTTCAATGGTAATGAACGCATTGAAAATGGGTTTTCAGAAAACAAATCGGTTTGTATTTTTTATCAAAATATTTTCTCGTTCAAGCTCGAGTTTAGATATCATCGAATTCCATGAGTTTGAATTCTCAATCTTTAAGGTCAATCTCTAGAATTGAGTAATATCAGTCTTAAAAGCTGATTTTTACTCTTTAAGGAGATTATCCTTTCTGGGGGTCTGATTCATTAGTCTTATCAAGCTAATTTGCACGGCGTCCTCCCCATTTTACAAGACAGATCCTCTCATGGTTAGGATAAGTCTGACCACTTGGCGACCCTGTTTAATGCTGAGGTCCGTGGATTTCCTGCTGATTTTAGTGATGACTTTTCTAGATTTTTCATCAACCTACAGCTGGTCTGGACGACAACTTCTTGACCTAAATCAAGAAGCGCGTGTCTTTTTCGGAAGACTTTACTTCCTTTTAATGATGGAATTGATTCATCGTGTAGATCCATCTTTTTATCTTTATTATAATATTGCGGGTAAAACGGTCAATTTAGTCCAAAACAAAAGTATCTTAAATTATTTGTTACAGAAATATGTTACATATGTTTAAAATAACTTGGTAAATTTTCCCACACTTGACTTTTATTTTCTTTTATTTGCCTTTTTGTTCTCCTCTATTCCGTTCTTAAATGAATTTTAACATTTTGGTTTGTTTCTCAATTTATGTCCTTTCCGAGGTTACAATAATTTCGGTGTTAAAACCTAGTTTTATCGTTCATAAATATGTATAAACATGATTTTGAGTTCATTTAATTGAAAATTTTGAAAATTTTTACTAGAATTGGGTAGTCAGTATATAAGACTAGGGCTGTTCTTTATTATCAGAGAACACTAGATTCTAATACAACTACTGCTTTATTAGTATTTTTAATGGTAACCCAGTGTTTAAGATAAAAAATTTAAAATCCGAAAGAATTTAACCCCTTCCCACACTTAAGATCTTGCAATGCCCTCATTTGCAAGAAATCAGTAACAATTTAAATTATTGAGGGTGATTTGCGTAGAAAAATGATTAAATTTTACCAAAGTTTCCAAACATATTGGATTTTTTTTTTTTTAGAAATCTTTAACTTATAAAAAAAATATTAATTAATTTTAAAAATTTGTTTCTCTTGTTATTTAGGACGAGGTCGTTTCGGATCGATGTCCTAGTCCGTCATTCGACAAAATTTTAAAATTTGTCTTTTTGTAGCGATTGTTTTAAAAGCTAAGATTTTAGGGTTTTTTTTTTTTTTTTTTTTTGTTTTTGGCATACTTTAATTCAATAAGATTAAAAATAATGATAATAATAACTCTCGTCCCTCCCTCGGGTAAAGCAATTTCGGTTCAATGACCTAGTCTTCAACTTACGACGAATTTTAAAAATCATATTTTTAACTTAATGAGATAAAGTAAATTTTTGTTTTTAAATTCACACAACTTAAATATAAAATTCAAAATTAATATTAAAAATTCACACCAAACTTAAAAATTTGAAATGCATAAAATTAAAAATTCATATTTTAAAAATTAAAAATTCACACCAAACTTAATTTTAAAAATTCATATTATAAATTCACACCAAACTTATATTAATTTTTTAAATATTTACAATTTTAAAAATATTGTTTTTACAAAGTTTACAATATTAATTTAAGATTTAAATATTAATTTTAAAAATATGGTAAAAATAAAATTAAAAATCTTTTTGGCTTTTTATCCCACTTTAATCAATCAAATATTATCAAAAATATGCGCCCCTTTTTTCGGTAAAGTAATTTCGGTTCCAAGACCTAATTTAACTCATGACGAATTTTTGAAATATTTTGGGTTGATTGATTAAAGATATTTATACCTTAAGAATAAACGTTAAATTTCGCAGTGATGTAATAAATTTTTGAATGATATCAATAATTTCGGTCGCCAAACCTAATTTTATTCAATACCAATTTAATACTTTATAGCGAACAAATTAGCGTTTATTATCAAAAGGTTAAAAATAAAAATAAAAAATAAAAACTGTACAAACATACCTGTGAAATAGATTTCTTAGTTATATGATCTATCCCATTCATAAGATAGTCGGTTTAATTGGTTTTCCATGGCTACATAAGCGTAACCTCGAGCATTCAGTGTTTTTTCTTCTAAACATATGAACGGTCCGTCTCTGCATAAAGTAACAAATTCGGTGTTTGAATAGGTTTGATTATTTGAACATTTACCTCCATGTGACCATTTTCCGCATTTGTGACATCTTTCTAGGTGTCGTGCTCTTCTTTTCGCTGCGGATTTTGATTTTCCTTTACCAAATTGTAACTTATTATCTTCGCATCTGGATTCTTTTCTAACTCCGTCCAATCTTTCTCTGATTACTGATACTATTTCACTTGGTAGTGTGTCATTATTACGTTTAGTGATCAAAGCGTGTAGCATTAGACCATGGTTTAGTTCACAGGCAGTCTTCATTTTGTAAAAACCTAAAAAAAAATAAAAATTCAGAATGGGGGGAGAAGACTAGTTCTTTAGGGTCTGCTAGGGAAAGACCATTCGGGTTCCATTTTCGAGAACTACATGAAAATAGACAATCTAACTCTAACAGAAATACATATTATCCTTTAAAGACTTGATTCTCCCCACACTTAGTTAGCTGTGGTGTCGAAATTGTGATTAACTTCGTTGTCGACTTCCATCGGACCATGTATGTAATGTTTAACTCTGTGACCATTAACTTTAAATTCAATCCCATTTGAATTTATTAATTCTATTGTTCCGTATGGGAAAACTCTTTTGACTATGAATGGTCCAGACCATCTTGATTTCAATTTTTCAGGAAATAGCTTGAATCGTGAATTGAAAAGAAGAACTCTGTCTCCTTCTTTAAATTCTTTTAAACTTCTGATTCTTTTATCATGCCATTTCTTCGTTCTTTCTTTATAGATTAACGAATTTTCGTATGCTTCATGTCTTAATTCTTCTAATTCGTTTAGTTGACTTAATCGTAGACGTCCGGCTTCATGTAAATCAAGATTACATGTCTTCAAAGCCCAAAATGCTTTGTGTTCAATTTCTACTGGAAGATGACATGCTTTTCCATAAACAAGTCTAAAAGGTGTGGTTCCAATTGGAGTTTTGTAGGCTGTTCTAAAAGCCCAGAGTGCATCCTCCAATTTAATGGACCATTCCTTCGGATTTGATCCTACGGTTTTCTCTAGAATACGTTTTAAGGCTCGGTTGGTATTTTCAACTTGTTCACTTGTTTGTGGATGATATGCGGTGGAGATTTTATGAGTTACTCCATATCTTTTAAGAACTTTCTCAAGTTGATTATTACAGAAATGAGTACCCCGATCACTTATTAAAGCTTTCGGTGTTCCAAACCTTGCAAAAAGACGTTTTAAAAAATTGACTACAACTCGTGCATCGTTAGTTGGGAGAGCTTGTGCTTCCGCCCATTTAGATACATAATCAATGGCTACGAGTATATATAGATTATTATGAGATTTTGGAAATGGACCCATAAAGTCAATACCCCAAATGTCAAATACTTCACATACTTGGATGACATTTTGTGGCATTTCATCACGTTGACTTATTTTTCCGGCCCTTTGACAAGCATCACAGGATTTGCAAAGAAGGTGTGCGTCTTTGTAAATTGTAGGCCAATAGAATCCAGCATCGAAGACTTTTCTTGCTGTGAGTTGAGGCCCATAATGCCCTCCTGTTGGTCCTGTGTGACAATGGTTTAATATTTTACTAGCTTCATCTCCAAATACACATCGGCGTATTATTCCATCGGGACAACTTTTAAACAGATGTGGATCTTCCCAAAAATAGTGTTTTATATCACTGAAGAATTTCTTTCGTCTTTGGTACGATAATCCTTTTTCAAAGAATCCACATACTAAATAATTTGCATAGTCTGCAAACCATGGGATTTCTTTATAATCTATCTTCAATAGATATTCATCAGGAAAGTTGTCTTGTATGGCTGATTCATTTAGAACTTCTAATTCGGGATTTTCAAGACGAGAAAGATGATCAGCGGCGAGATTTTCTGCTCCTCTTTTATCTCGGATTTCAATATCAAACTCTTGTAAGAGTAAGATCCAACGGATTAATCTTGGTTTAGCATCTTGTTTTGAA
Source organism: Rutidosis leptorrhynchoides (assembly GCF_046630445.1). Taxonomy (NCBI): domain Eukaryota; kingdom Viridiplantae; phylum Streptophyta; class Magnoliopsida; order Asterales; family Asteraceae; genus Rutidosis; species Rutidosis leptorrhynchoides. The sequence goes on along the minus strand of NC_092343.1, from coordinate 74,185,819 downwards.
AATAGGTATCTAAGAGCAGAATGGTCGGTATAGACCACTGTTTTTGCTAGAACGAGATATGATCGAAATTTGTCAAAAGCAAAGACAATAGCAAGGAGTTCTTTTTCAGTAGTTGTATAGTTCGTTTGTGCTCCTTGTAACGTCTTACTAGCATAATATATAGGTTGAAATCGTTTTTCAATCCTTTGTCCTAAAACGGCTCCCATTGCAAAATCACTTGCATCGCACATTAGTTCAAATGGTAGATTCCAATTTGGTGTGATCATGATCGGCGCATTAGTGAGTTTTTCTTTAAGAATATTAAAAGATTTGATACATTCATCTGAAAAGATGAATGGAGCATCCTTCTCTAGGAGTTTATTCAAAGGAGTGGCAATTTTAGAAAAATCTTTTATAAAACGTCGGTAAAAACCGGCATGCCCTAGAAAACTCCTAACTCCTCTAACATTGGTGGGATATGGAAGTTTAGAAATTACATCTACTTTAGCTCTATCCACTTCAATTCCTTCTTTTGAAATTTTATGACCAAGAACGATGCCTTCTTTAACCATGAAATGGCATTTCTCCCAATTAAGAACTAGATTTGATTGTTCGCATTTAATTAGCATTCGTTCCAGATTAACTAGACATGATTCAAATGTATCACCGAAGACTGAAAAGTCATCCATGAAAACTTCCATGCATTCTTCTATCATGTCGTGAAAAATCGCCATCATACACCTTTGAAAGGTTGCAGGGGCGTTGCAAAGTCCAAATGGCATGCGTTTGTAAGCAAAAGTACCATAAGGGCACGTGAATGTGGTTTTCTCTTGATCTTCGGGTGCTATTGGAATTTGAAAATATCCGGAAAATCCATCTAGAAAACAATAGTAACTATTTCCGGCTAATCTTTCCAACATTTGATCTATGAAAGGTAAGGAAAAGTGATCTTTTCTGGTGGCGTCATTTAATTTTCTATAATCAATACACACACGCCATCCTGTTACAGTCCTAGTAGGAATAAGCTCATTTTTCTCATTTGTAATGACAGACATGCCACCCTTCTTAGGTACGCATTGAACTGGGCTTACCCATAGACTATCAGAGATTGGATATATCAAACCTGCATCTAGCAGTTTAATAATCTTTTTCTTAACTACATCTTGCATATTAGGATTTAGTCTTCGTTGGCGTTGCACATACGTTTTATGACCTTCTTCCATAAGGATTTTATGTGTGCAATACGAAGGACTTATTCCTTTAATATCATGAATCTTCCATGCAATGGTTGGTTTATGAGCTTTCAACACAGAAATGAGTTGTGATTTCTCATTTTCAGTAAGAGAAGACGATATTATTACAGGTAATTCAGATTCACCATGTAAATAAGCGTATTCCAAATGGTTTGGAAGTGGCTTTAACTCTAATTTCGGAGGTTCTTCTATCGATGATTTGTATCGATATTTGTCTTCTTCTTTTAGCATTTGAATTTCTTCTGTTGTTGGTTCATATCCATTAGCTATTAGTGTATCTAACATTTCAGCTTCATCAATTTGTTCTGTTCCTTCTCCTAAAGAACATTCTCCTGTTCCTTGTAATTCTGGAAATTCTTCTAATAATTCTGCATGTGTATCTATAGTTTGAATATAATAACATGTATCATCTGCAGATTGCGGTTGTTGCATTGCTCTATCAACTGAAAAGGTAACACTCTCGTCCTCTATACTTAGGGTCAGTTTCTTACCGAACACGTCTATCATTGCTTTAGCCGTGTTTAAGAATGGTCTTCCTAATATGAGAGGAACTTGAGAATCTTCTTCCATGTCCAAGACAACAAAATCTACTGGAAATACTAAAGTACCAACTTTAACTAGCATGTTCTCCATTATCCCTCTAGGATATTTTATTGATCGATCGGCTAGTTGTATGCTTATTCTTATTGGTTTCAATTCTCCAAGGTCTAGTTTAGCGTATAGTGAATACGGCATTAAATTTATACTAGCACCTAAATCTGCTAATGCTTCTATTGAACTAAGACTACCCAGAAAACATGGAATTGTGAAACTTCCTGGATCAGATAGTTTTACTGGTATCTTATTCAACAGCACTGCTGAACAATTTGCATTCATAGTGACAGCCGAGAGTTCTTCCATTTTCTTTCTATTTGTGATTAGATCTTTCAAAAATTTAGCATATCTAGGCATTCCTGAAATCACATCAATGAAAGGAAGATTTACATTTATTTGTTTAAACATATCCAAAAACTTGGATTGCTCGGCTTCAAGTCTTTCTTTTCTCATTTTACTTGGGTAAGGAAGCGGTGGTTGGTATGGTTTGACATAAGGTTTAGCCTTAACTGTGTTATCTTCATTAACCTTTTCAACTACCGGTTCTTTTTCCTTATCTTGATCAGATTGTGGTTCTTGTGGAGTAGGAATAGAATCATCTGAAATTACAGGTATTTCAGGTGGTTTAAGTGTAATACCACTTCTTGTGGTAATGGCTTTGGCTGTTTCATTCCGAGGATTAGCATTTGTATTACTAGGTAGACTTCCCGGTTTTCTTTCACCAATTAATCTTGCTAAGTTACTTACTTCTTGTTCCAGATTTTGAATAGAAGTTTGTTGATTTCTAAATGCTTGAGCATTTTGTTCATTGGTTTGTTTTTGAGATGTGAAAAATTGCGTTTGAGTTTCAACTAGCTTCGTCATCATATCTTCTAAATTCTGCTTTTTATCATCGGTTTGTTGTGGTGGTTTGTTTTGAAAATTAGGTCTTTGCTGATTGTAATTGTTATTAGATACTTGTTGATTGGTAGGACCTTGTTGGTTGTTGTATGGAATATTTCGGTTATAATTCTGGTTTTGATTGTAAATCGGTCTTGGCGGTTGATAATTATTCTGATAATTATTTACAGGCCTTTGGTTTATGTATGAAATATTCTCTCTTTGTTCCATTGTTAATTCAATACTGAGACAATCTTTTGTCAAATGTGGTCCTCCACACTGCTCACAACTAATTCGTATTGAGTGAATATCTTTAGTCATCTTTTCCATTCGTCTCTCCACAGCATCTATCTTTGCGGAAATGGAATCTAAGTCATGACTAGAATCGGCTCTAGCTGCTTTAGATGATCTAACGATATCTTTTTCTTGATGCCACTCATGTGAGTGGGAAGCAGTGTTATCAATGATTTTATAAGCTTCAGTTGCGGTTTTCTTCATAATGGAACCACCGGCTGCTATGTCGATGTCTTTCCTTGTAGTGATGTCACAACCTTGGTAGAATATTTGCACTATTTGATAAGTATCTAAACCATGTTGCGGACATCCTCTTAACAACTTTCCAAATCTTGTCCACGCCTCATATAGAGTTTCATTTGGCTTTTGCTTGAATGTAACAATTTCTCCTTGAAGTCTTACGGCTTTGGATGCAGGAAAGAATTGTTTAAGAAATTTGTCAACTAAAACATCCCATGTATCAATCGCCCCTTCAGGTAACGATTCCAACCAATCTTTGGCTTCTCCCTTTAAAGTCCAGGGAAATAACATGAGATATATCTGTTCATCCTCAACTTTTCGGATTTTAAATAGTGTGCAGATCCTATTAAAGGTACGTAGATGTTCATTTGGATCTTCCTTCGGCGCACCACTAAATTGGCATTGATTAGTCACCATGTGTAGAATTTGTCCTTTGATTTCATAATCTGGCGCATTAATGTCTGGATGAGTAATTGCGTGACCTTGGCCAGTGCATTTAGCTCTCATTCGGTCTTCCATACTTAAAGGTTCCAGATTCTCCATAATTGAATTTGTTGAATCGGAATCACTAGAGGATTCTGATTTAATGGTTCGTTCCTCAACAATCTCTGTTTGAATGATTGGTGGTTCCGGGGGAAAGTTTAGTGGTTCAGGATCTACGAACCGTTCCTGAATATTCTCCGGATTCTCAATTGTGAGGTCGGGTTCAAAAAATGGATTATCGGAAATTTGAACTGAAGTACTTGGTCGACTGGATGACGATTCTAAAGAAAAATCAACGGCGGTTATATTTGCTAAATGTCTTGATCGAGTTACAGGTGGTGAACGTACAAAAGGTGGTGAACGTCTTGCTCGGTGCATTCACTGAATATCCTATTAGTTTTTAAAAAGGAAAGAAAAATTATATAAGTTATCCAATCAATAGACTTTTCTGATTTTGCCCACGTTTCGAATAGCCAAAAGATGCAGCAGAGGGGCAGGATTCGTTTGGTCTCAATATAATTGAGTACTGTTTGGCTCCAATAACCCGATCCACGTACAAATCCAACTATTACTACGAACCAGAAAATTTTGATGTCTATCAATTTAACCACTTAAAATAAATTTTCGTAATTTTAAGAAATTTAGAGAAGAAGTAGAAAAAATTCTAAGTCCTAAAAACTAGAATGGCGAGAAATAAGAGAGAAAAAGAGTGCGCGTCGAAAAGTGTCGAAAAATGAAAAAGACGAAGAGTGGTTTGTAAACACGCGGTTAATCCAACCTTATAACTATCACTATCTTAAAATTAAAACTACAAATAGAGATTACTAATTGGAATTGTAATTGATACATAGGTAAAAGCGTCAAAAAAAATAAAAATAAGAAAATAGCGCGAAAAAACGGCGTCGCAAAATTCTCAAGCACCTAAAACTTAGTCTAAGGAATAAGCACTTAAGGAATTTTACGGCAAAGCCTAAAAATCTAGAAATAAAAATAACTACGGCAAAACTAAACTTAATACTAAAAGTTGCGACTATAGTCTAAAAATCTAAAGGTAATAAAACAAAAACAAAAAAAAAAACATTTTTTTTATAGACAAAATCTTAAAAATATATTTTTAAATTTTTTTTTTTTTTTTTTGCAAACAATAAACAAGGGTGTCCAAGTTGATTTTTTTTATTTTTAATATTTAAAATGTATATATCACAAAAACTAGATAAAACTTAAAAAAAAAAAAAAATTCTGTGGCGTTTCGCTTCGGCGTTCCCCGGTAGCGGCGCCAAAAGTACTTGATGTGGTAGCGGAGTGGTATAAAATACTATTAATTTTTACAAGGAAATACTATTAAATACGATACAATTTTACACAAGTTATTTATTTATTTATCGAGTGGATATACTTAAACCTTGCTACAACACTTATAGGCAGTGTACCTAATCGTATTATAGTATAGTTTTTAGTAAGTCCGGTTCGTTCCACAGGGAAAGCTCGAGAAGTTTAACGCACACAAAATAGAAAAATAGAAAAATATATATCTATAAAGTAGTAGTATTATTATTATAAAAAAGGGGGGGTTTTACCATTTAATGACCGGTTTGTCGATTTTTAAAACTTAAAACACAATTAAAACCTAATGCAAAATATAAAAATAACTAAAACTTAATTTAAAGAGTAAATTAAATGACGATAATTAAAATGACAGAAATTAAATTGCGAAAATTAAAAGTGCAATTAAATACAATAACAATAAAAATGCGATAATTAGAAGTGCAATTAAATATAAAATAAAGGAAATTAAATATGAAATAAAAGAATTATGCTTATTTAAACTTCCGTAATCATGATGTTTGACGTGTTGATTTTAATTTTATGCCCATGGGTTAATTGTCCTTTGTCCTGAATTATTTAATATGTCCGTTTGGTTTTTGTCCATAACAGTCCATCAGTCATAAATATAAAGTGCGAGTGTCCTCATCAAATTATTCTTATACCCGAAGTTAAATATTCCAACTAATTGGGGACTTAAACTGTAACAAGATTTTAATACTTTGTTTAATAATTACACCAGGATGTCGACTGAGTGTAACCCAAGGTTTTAATATTTTGTTATCAATTATACCAAGTGTCCTTGTACATAATTTCACCCCTGTTTTAATTATTCTAGTGGCTATTAATCCATTCCCGTGTCCGGTTAGATGAACGATTATTCGTACATATAAATACCCCGCCCATCGTGTCTGATTGAGTGTATATGGTAATTTATAGGGACGCCCAATTGTAAATCTTTATATTAACATTAACAAACTATCATTTAGTTAAACAAATATAAAGCCCATTAATAGCCCATAGTCTAATTTCCACAAGTGTCGTTCTTTTGTCCAAACCCCAATTATGGTACAAAGCCCAATTACCCAATTTTAGTAATTAGCCCAACATCATGATTACTTCGTTTTAAATAAGCATAATAATAACTTAGCTACGAGACATTAGATTAAAAAGGTTGAACATAACTTACAGTGATTAATAATAGAGTAATATTATACGGGCAGAATTTCGACTTATACACTCAAACTATCTCTATCATAAATCTTATTATTATCATAATTTAAAATTAAAATTAAGATTATTGTTATATCTGATTACATTAACATTATGATAGAGAATTATAGATATAAATTATAGATATTGATATTGAATGATAGATAGAAAGATAAGAAAAAGATAGAAAAAGGTATATTTAAATCTACGAACTACATCGCCTTTTATAGGCAAAAGTTGAAATTGAATTTTCATTTACGACCCCTGAACTATGCTCAATTAACAACTTTTTATTATTTAATATTATTCTTATTATGAATTATTTAAATATTATATTTTATTCTTGTGCATAGTTGACTCGTAATTTTTACACCGTTGCGTCGAGCGCTGAAAGTTGGTTCATGCCTCGGTTCCGGATTTTCGAACGCCCTTTCGTACAATTTTATATCGTGTACTTTGCGTTTTGTAACTTGTACTCTTGTCATTTTTAGACGTTCTTCATCAATAATTTGAACCTTTTTGATTGTATCTTGTACTTTTGAGCTTTTTGGACCTTTGTGTCTTCAATTCGTTATTTTCGCCTTTTGTCTTCGCACTTATTTAATATAAACGAATATTACTTGAAAATGGAACAATTGCAACTAAAATCTTGTCTTTCTTGGGGGATAATGCTATGAAATATATGTTCCTTTTTAGCCTTATCACCTTTCCCGGGTGGTAACGAATCTCAAAGTCGTAATCATTCAATAATTCAATCCACCTACGCTGCCTCATATTCAGTTGTTTCTGATTAAATATGTGTTGAAGACTTTTGTGATCGGTATATATAATACTTTTGACCCCATATAAGTAGTGCCTCCAAGTCTTTAATGCAAAAACAACCGCTCCTAATTCCAAATCATGCGTCGTATAATTTTGTTCGTGAATCTTCAATTGTCTAGACGCATAAGCAATCACCTTCGTTCGTTGCATTAATACACAACCGAGACCTTGCTTTGATGCGTCACAATAAATCACAAAATCATCATTCCCTTCAGGCAATGACAATATAGGTGCCGTAGTTAGCTTTTTCTTCAATAACTGAAACGCTTTCTCTTGTTCATCATTCCATTCAAATTTCTTCCCTTTATGCGTTAATGCAGTCAAGGGTTTTGCTATTCTGGAAAAGTCTTGGATGAACCTTCTGTAGTAACCAGCTAGTCCTAAAAACTGGCGTATGTGTTTCGGAGTTTTTGGGGTTTCCCACTTTTCAACAGTTTCTATCTTTGCCGGATCCACCTTAATACCTTCTTTGTTCACTATGTGACCGAGGAATTGAACTTCTTCCAACCAAAATGCACACTTTGAAAACTTAGCGTACAATTCTTCCTTCCTCAATACTTCTAACACCTTTCTCAAATGTTCACCGTGTTCTTGGTCATTCTTTGAGTAAATAAGTATGTCATCAATGAAAACAATGACAAACTTGTCAAGGTATGGTCCACACACTCGGTTCATAAGGTCCATGAACACAGCTGGTGTATTAGTTAAACCAAATGGCATGACCATAAACTTGTAATGACCGTAACGTGTTCTGAAAGCAGTCTTTGGAATATCATCTTCTTTCACCCGCATTTGATGATACCCGGAACGTAAGTCAATCTTTGAATAAACAGACGAGCCTTGTAGTTGAGCAAATAAGTCGTCGATTCTCGGTAGTGGGTAGCGGTTCTTGATGGTAAGTTTGTTCAACTCTCGGTAGTCGATACACAACCTGAATGTACCATCTTTCTTCTTGACAAACAAAACAGGAGCTCCCCACGGTGATGTGCTTGGTCGAATGAAACCACGCTCTAAAAGTTCTTGTAATTGGCTTTGCAGTTCTTTCATCTCGCTGGGTGCGAGTCTGTAAGGAGCACGAGCTATTGGTGCAGCTCCTGGTACAAGATCTATTTGAAATTCAACGGATCGATGTGGGGGTAATCTCGGTAATTCTTTCGGAAATACATCGGGAAATTCTTTTGCGACGGGAACATCATTGATGCTCTTTTCTTCAGTTTGTACTTTCTCGACGTGTGCTAGAACAGCATAGCAACCTTTTCTTATTAGTTTTTGTGCCTTCAAATTAATAAGATGTAGCTTCGTGTTGCCCTTTTCTCCGTACACCATTAAGGGTTTTCCTTTTTCTCGTATAATGCGAATTGCATTTTTGTAACAAACGATCTCTGCTTTCACTTCTTTCAACCAGTCCATACCGATTATCACATCAAAACTCCCTAACTCTACTGGTATCAAGTCAATCTTAAATGTTTCGCTAACCAGTTTAATTTCTCGATTCCGACATATATTATCTGCTGAAATTAATTTACCATTTGCTAATTCGAGTAAAAATTTACTATCCAAAGGCGTCAATGGACAACTTAATTTAGCACAAAAATCTCTACTCATATAGCTTCTATCCGCACCCGAATCAAATAAAACGTAAGCAGATTTATTGTCAATAAGAAACGTACCCGTAACAAGCTCCGGGTCTTCCTGTGCCTCTGCCGCATTAATATTGAAAACTCTTCCGCGGCCTTGTCCATTTGTGTTCTCCTGGTTCGGGCAATTTCTAATAATGTGGCCCGGTTTTCCACATTTATAACAAACTACATTGGCATAACTTGCTCCGACACTACTTGCTCCGCCATTACTCATTCCGACACCATTTGTTCCTTTCGTTCTGTTAACCCCTGGTCCGTAGACCTCACACTTCGCCGCGCTATGACCATTTCTTTTACACTTGTTGCAAAATTTGGTGCAGAACCCCGAGTGATACTTTTCACACCTTTGGCATAGCAGCTTCTGATTGTTGTTGTTGTTGCGGTTGTTATTGTTGTTGGGATGATTGTTGTAGTTGCAGTTGCTGTTGTTGTTGTTGTTGTTGTTGTTGTTGTTGTTGTTGTTGTTGTTGGGCCGTTTGTTATAGTTGCGATTGATGTTGCGATTGTTGGGATAATTGTTGCGATTATTATTGTAATTGCTGTTGTTGTTGTATTGGTGATTCTTATCACCGTTTTCCTCCCACTTTCTTTTGACTTGCTTCACATTGGCCTCTTCAGCCGTCTGTTCTTTAATTCTTTCCTCAATCTGGTTCACTAGTTTGTGAGCCATTCTACATGCCTGTTGTATGGAGGCGGGCTCGTGTGAACTTATATCTTCTTGGATTCTTTCCGGTAATCCTTTCACAAACGCGTCGATCTTCTCTTCCTCATCTTCGAACGCTCCCGGACACAATAGGCACAATTCTGTGAATCGTCTTTCGTACGTGGTAATATCAAATCCTTGGGTTCGTAACCCTCTAAGTTCTGTCTTGAGCTTATTGACCTCGGTTCTGGGACGGTACTTCTCGTTCATCAAGTGCTTGAATGCTGACCACTGTAGTGCGTACGCATCATCTTGTCCCACTTGCTCTAGATAGGTATTCCACCATGTTAACGCAGAACCTGTGAAGGTATGCGTAGCGTACTTCACTTTGTCCTCTTCAGTACACTTACTTATGGCAAACACCGATTCGACCTTCTCGGTCCACCGTTTCAATCCGATCGGTCCTTCGGTTCCATCAAATTCCAAAGGTTTGCAGGCAGTGAATTCTTTGTAGGTGCATCCTACACGATTTCCTGTACTGCTAGATCCAAGGTTATTGTTGGTATGTAGCGCAGCCTGTACTGCGGCTATGTTTGAAGCTAGAAAAGTACGGAATTCCTCTTCATTCATATTCACGGTGTGTCGAGTAGTCGGTGCCATTTCCTTCAAAATAGTCAAATGGAACAAGTTAATCATACAGAATATTAAGAGTAGTTAATAGTATTTCATAGCATAATATGAACTCATATATAAAAGCTTTTTCTTCATATTAGCGTTTTATAAGTTTAAATTCGGGTAGTACCTACCCGTTAAGTTCATACTTAGTAGCTAATATACAATTCAACTACTACAATTCTATATGAAAAACTGATTATAATAATATTTCGCGTTCAAACTTTTATACAATATTTTACAAACTTATAATACCGCTTATTTTACATAAAGCATGAAATATAGCACACAATAACTTTGATACAAGATAGTTGTGAAGATAATTCTAGCTAGTACACAAGTCGTTCAGCAAAGGCAATAAAGACACGTAATTCATACGTCCAGAAACAAGTCATGCATTCTGGTTTTACTAGGACTACTTCCCATCCTTGGTCTTGTGGAATATAACCATTATGGCCGTTGATAAGACAGTGTATTGTAACGTCGTCAAAGGAACGAGGGTTACGTAATGTCCAACAGTCTCGTAACAATCTAAAAACCTCATTTCTTACCCCAATTACCGACTCCGTCACTTGTGGGAACGTTTTGTTTAATAGTTGTAGCCCGATGTTCTTGTTCTCACTTTGGTGAGAAGCGAACATTACTAATCCGTAAGCATAACATGCTTCTTTATGTTGCATGTTAGCCGCTTTTTCTAAATCACGAAGTCCAATATTCGGATATATTGAGTCAAAATAATTTCTTAACCCATTGCGTAAAATAGCATTTGGGTTCCCCGCAATATATGCGTCAAAGTAAACACATCGTAACTTATGGATTTCCCAATGTGATATCCCCCATCTTTCGAACGAAAGCCTTTTATAAACCAAGGCATTCTTGGAACGTTCTTCGAATGTCTTACAAACTGATCTCGCCTTAAATAGTTGTGCTGAGGAATTCTGACCGACTCTAGACAAGATTTCATCAATCATGTCTCCGGGTAGGTCTCTTAAAATATTAGGTTGTCTATCCATTTTGTGTTTTTATACTGTAAAATAGACAAGAGTTAGATTCATAAAAAAAATACTTATTAATACAAGCAATTTTTACATATATCATAAAGCATAAGCACACTATATTACATATATTACACCACACGAATACAACTATCTTATTCCGACTCGCTCATTTCTTCTTCTTCGGTTTTGGTTCGTTTTGACAAGTTTCTAGGGATATATGATGTTCCCCTAATATGAGCCGTCGTTTTCCACATTGGTTTAGAAAAACCTGGTGGTTTAGAGGTTCCCGGGTCATTGTTACAACTTAAGGACTTCGGGGGTTGACGATACATATAAAGTTCATCGGGGTTGGAATTAGATTTCTCTATTTTTATGCCCTTTCCCTTATTATTTTCTTTTGCCTTTTTAAATTCAGTTGGGGTAATTTCTATAACATCATCGGAATTCTCGTCGGAATCCGATTCATCGGAGAATTGGTAATCCTCCCAATATTTTGCTTCCTTGGCGGAAACACCATTGACCATAATTAACCTTGGTCGGTTGGTTGAGGATTTTCTTTTACTTAACCATTTTATTATTTCCCCCACCGGTTCTATTTCTTCTTCCGGTTCCGATTCTTCTTCCGGTTCCGACTCTTCTTCCGGTTCCTCTTCGGGAACTTGTGAATCAGTCCATGAATCATTCCAATTTACATTTGACTCTTCATTATTATTAAGAGAGTCAATGGGACTTGTTCTAGAGGTAGACATCTATCACATAATATCAAACATGTTAAGAGATTAATATATCACAAAATATATACATGTTAATAATATATAGTTTCCAACAAAAATGTTAAGCAATCATTTTTAAAGAAAACACGGTCGAAGTCCAGACTCACTAATGCATCCTAACAAACTCGATAAGACACACTAATGCAAATTTTCTGGTTCTCTAAGACCAACGCTCGGATACCAACTGAAATGTCCCGTTCTTATTGATTAAAAACGTTCCATATTAATTGATTTCGTTGCGAGGTTTTGACCTCTATATGAGACGTTTTTCAAAGACTGCATTCATTTTTAAAACAAACCATAACCTTTATTTCATAAATAAAGGTTTAAAAAGCTTTACGTAGATTATCAAATAATGATAATCTAAAATATCCTGTTTACACACGACCATTACATAATGGTTTACAATACAAATATGTACATCGAAATCAGTTTCTTGAATGCAATTTTTACACAATATCATACAAACATGGACTCCAAATCTTGTTCTTATTTTAGTATGCAACAGCGGAAGCTCTTAGTATTCACCTGAGAATAAACATGCTTTAAACGTCAACAAAAATGTTGGTGAGTTATAGGTTTAACCAATATATATCAAATTGTAACAATAGACCACAAGATTTCATATTTCAATACACATCCCATACATAGAGATAAAAATCATTCATATGGTGAACACCTGGTAACCGACATTAACAAGATGCATATATAAGAATATCCCCATCATTCCGGGACACCCTTCGGATATGATATAAATTTCGAAGTACTAAAGCATCCGGTACTTTGGATGGGGTTTGTTAGGCCCAATAGATCTATCTTTAGGATTCGTGTCAATTAGGGTGTCTGTTCCCTAATTCTTAGATTACCAGACTTAATAAAAAGGGGCATATTCGATTTCGATAATTCAACCATAGAATGTAGTTTCACGTACTTGTGTCTATTTTGTAAATCATTTATAAAACCTGCATGTATTCTCATCCCAAAAATATTAGATTTTAAAAGTGGGACTATAACTCACTTTCACAGATTTTTACTTCGTTGGGAAGTAAGACTTGGCCACTGGTTGATTCACGAACCTATAACAATATATACATATATATCAAAGTATGTTCAAAATATATTTACAACACTTTTTAATATATTTTGATGTTTTAAGTTTATTAAGTCAGCTGTCCTCGTTAGTAACCTACAACTAGTTGTCCACAGTTAGATGTACAGAAATAAATCGATAAATATTATCTTGAATCAATCCACGACCCAGTGTATATGTATCTCAGTATTGATCACAACTCAAACTATATATATTTTGGAATCAACCTCAACCCTGTATAGCTAACTCCAACATTCACATATAGAGTGTCTATGGTTGTTCCGAAATATATATAGATGTGTCGACATGATAGGTCGAAACATTGTATACGTGCCTATGGTATCTCAAGATTACATAATATACAATACAAGTTGATTAAGTTATGGTTGGAATAGATTTGTTACCAATTTTCACCTAGCTAAAATGAGAAAAATTATCCAATCTTGTTTTACCCATAACTTCTTCATTTTAAATCCGTTTTGAGTGAATCAAATTGCTATGGTTTCATATTGAACTCTATTTTATGAATCTAAACAGAAAAAGTATAGGTTTATAGTCAGAAAAATAAGTTACAAATCTTTTTTGTAAAGGTAGTCATTTCAGTCGAAAGAACGACGTCTAGATGACCATTTTAGAAAACATACTTCCACTTTGAGTTTAACCATAATTTTTGGATATAGTTTCATGTTCATAATGAAAATCATTTTCTCAGAATAACAACTTTTAAATCAAAGTTTATCATAGTTTTTAATTAACTAACCCAAAACAGCCCGCGGTGTTACTACGACGGCGTAAATCCGGTTTTACGGTGTTTTTCGTGTTTCCAGGTTTTAAATCATTAAGTTAGCATATCATATAGATATAGAACATGTGTTTAGTTGATTTTAGAAGTCAAGTTAGAAGGATTAACTTTTGTTTGCGAACAAATTTAGAATTAACTAACTATGTTCTAGTGATTACGAGTTTAAACCTTCGAATAAGATAGTTTTATATATATGAATTGAATGATGTTATGGACATCATTACTACCTCAAGTTTAGTAGGTAAACCTACTGGAAGTGACAAGAAATGATCTAGCTTCAAAGGATCTTGGATGGCTTGAAAGTTCTTGAAGTAGGATCATGACACAAAAACAAGTTCAAGTAAGATTTTTACTCGAATTAAGATAGTTTATAGTTATAGAAATTGAATCAAAGTTTGAATATGAATATTACCTTGAATAAGAAAGATAACCTACTATATATAACAAAGGTTTCTTGATCTTAGATGATTACTTGGAATGGATTAGAAAGCTTGGAAGTAAATTAGTAAACTTGAAGGGATTTTTGAAGTGTTCTTGAAGTGTTCTTCCTATGATGATTATAGCTTGATTCTTGAAGTGATTTTTGATGAAGATGATGATTAACTACTGGAAAAATACGTTCATAATAGTGTGTGTGTGTGTTGAGAGAGAATTAGAAAGAGAATTGGAAGTGAAATGGAGTGAATGATGAGTGGTAATTGGTGAGTGGTGAGTGGGGTTAAAAGGAGTTCTAGTTAGTTGACTAGCTCATGGTAGAAGTTAAAATTGATTAGTCATACATGACATAATCAAGAGTGGAATCCCATGCTAGTTCCTATTGGTATATACCCATAGTAAGTACGTTTTGAAGCTGTGTATAATACGGGTAAGAATACGACTAGAATTCTTGATGAAAGAAAAGAATGGGAAAGTAACTGTAACCATTTTTGTTAAGTATGAGTGTTTTGATATATGTCTTGAAGTCTTCCAAAAGTATGTTAATACATCTAAATACACTACATGTATATACATTTTAACTGAGTCGTTAAGTCATCGTTAGTCGTTACATGTAAGTGTTGTTTTGAAACCTTTAAGTTAACGATCTCAATTAATGTTGTTAACCCATTGTTTATTATATCTAATGAGATGTTAAATTATTATATTATCATGATATTATGATATATTAATATATCTTAATATGATATATATACATTTAAATGTCGTTACAACGATAATCGTTACATATATGTCTCGTTTCGAAATCCTTAAGTTAGTAGTCTTGTTTATATGTATATAACTCATTGTTAATATACTTATGGAGATACTTACTTATCATAATCTCATGTTAACCATATGTATATCCATATATATATCGTCATGTCATTTTTACAAGTTTTAACGTTCGTGAATCGCCGGTCAACTTGGGTGGGCAATTGTCTATATGAAACATATTTCAATTAATCAAGTCTTAACAAGTTTGATTGCTTAACATGTTGGAAACATTTAATCATGTAAATATCAATCTCAATTAATATATATAAACATGGAAAAGTTCGGGTCACTACAACTGTCCCCAGAGGACGAATCGCCAGAGTCGCTGGAGGGTAGCGATGACGGGATCTGTGAGTCAGCAGCAGTAGCAGGAGAGGTGGCAGATGAATCTGAGTCACTCTCCAAGTCAATGATGATGGGTGGAATGTCCGACATCTGAACAAGGAAAAATAACTTTTTCCATGTCACTAAGAAATATAGCAAGCACGTAATGAGGCAAAATAACTACGACAGTCTAGATCATCTATATCAGTAAATAGCGTGGCAATAATAACAAATCCTACAGAAGTATCGTGCAATCGAAAGCAGATAGTAGCATACAGTAGTGAAAATAGGTAGTAGCATACGACATATAGCAGTAAAAGTAAACAGTAGCATGCAGCAAGTTCCGCAGAAACAAGTAAACTAGCAAGTTGTAGATTAGTCCTATTAGTGAATCCTACTTGGCTCGGTCTAGACTCACTAATGCAACCTAATTCCCTACAACCAATGCTCTGATACCAAATGTGACGCCTCGTACAAAATTAACGTGTACGGATCATCAACAATATGATCATTACAAGGTCAAACACTATATGCTGTTTTAAAATAAGTTTGCATTCACAAAAAGGGGTGACGTCTTAACCAACATCAATGTTTTACAAACGATAGTATGCTTCTACGAATAAAAACAATTAACATAAGTACGAGACCCAAAGGTCATTACAAATTCATTGTTTCAAAAGTAACATAGTTTGCGAATGCAAGGTAAACGTTTCATGCAGAGACATCTCTAACAAAAGCAATGGGAGTCTACACAGCAAGACTACTACAGCGGAAGCATCAAACCTCTAAGCACCTGAGAAAACATGCTTAAAAATGTCAACATGAATTTTGGTGAGCTATAGTTTAAATGTAACAGTAATGTAAGGTAGGTCACGAGATTTCGTATTTCAAAACAGTATGAAAAGTATATGCTTAACCGTGGGCACTTGGTAACTAACTTAACGCAATATCACCCCCTAAAAGTACACTTGGCGAGTGCGTAAGTTTACGAAGTATTAAACACCCGTTAACTGCTAGCGCGACTAGCCCGAGTGGGGATGTCAAACCCTATGGATCCATATCTAAGATTCGCGTTCACCGGTTCAAAAACCAATGACTAAACGTTACCGAGCTAAGGGGAAAGTTTATGCCGCTATATAACCCACACATATTTAAAGTTTAAGTACTCGTGCCTAGTATGTAAAACGTAAAAAGAGCATGTATTCTCAGTTCTCAAAATAGTTAAAGTAAAAAAAGGATGCTATAACTCACAGTGAAAAGTAGTAAAGTCGATACGAGATAAGTAAGCAAGTAGTTGGTTCGAAAGGTCCTCAACCTAAGTCAAAAGTTACTAAGTCAGTAAATCGTTCCCAAAGGTTTAAAAGTATGTAAATTAGGTCTTAAGTATCATCATCATTCAACAACGTAAGTAAAAAGTAAAGTAAGTTTTCAATCAAGAATAGAGATCGAAACAAGGGCTGACTTCGTTCAGCTGCCACGACCTCTATACGAACTGAAATGAGGTGAGACCAGTGGACATGGATCCGTATATGAGTCCTTTAAGTGCGAGTAGGTCAGAAATTTCAGCACAACGTTAAAAGGGCGTAGTGACTTTCGGAAGGCTATAAATCCTAAACCATATATCGGATTTAGGCGAGGCCTAAACGGAAAATCATCTACTCGAACTGATCTAACTGGAAATCAACTTTCCAGTAGCCCAGGGAGTTTGATCAGACCCAGAAAACAGTAAGAAAAGTACTCCGGTGGGATTCTTGGTGCTTGATGTTCATCACGTTTCTCATCCTTGATGCTTGTAGCTTCAAGGGTACAACTCGTTGATGTATTTGCATCACCTTAACCAAGTTTTGACCATCATGACACTAGTGTATGTCTAAGATAAATATCACAACTCATTTAAGGGTTGTAAGAAGGTTGATGAACCAAAGTTACATCAAGATCTTAGATCCGACACATACATGAGTTCTAATAGTAATATAAAGCTATAAAATTGAATGTAAACTAAATAAACAAGATCTTAAGTTGTAGAACTTAGATCTTAGTTAGATCTTGAAGATCCTAGACTAAAAAGTCTAGATCTAGTGTTCTTAAGTTAAACCCTAAGTTATAGAACTTGGATCTTCACTTTAATAAAACCATAAGTTATGAAACTTAAGTTTTTATCTTGTAGAATGTATATAAGCTTATAAGCTTTTGTTTTAGACAAAATTGGAAGACCATAGGCTATAGAAACTTAGATACAACATAAGTGTATGAAGTTATAACTAGAAAGTTTAACTTCCATGTTCTTGAACTTACAAAATTTAAACTTTAGTTTCAAGAAAAATGAGATCAAGTTTAACTAGTAATACTTGACCAAAATTATACAATCACGAATTTAGAAAAAGATGAAGAAATAAATTAAAGTTACAAGTAAAAAGTTCATGTTTGTTTCATACTTAAGGAGATTCAAGTCAAAGCTTGGATCTTAAGACAATAAACCTTAAGTTTCCAAAACATGAACACAAGTAAGATCTTAAAGCTTATGAACTTTAGATCTTTATAACTTTTCAAGTGTAGAACCATAAGCTAACAAGCTTAGATCCTTGTTCTTGATTCCTCATCAAACAAAGGATGGAAGAAGCAAGATTCATGAAGATACAAACTAGAAAGCTTGATCTTTAACAACAAACAACAAACAAGTGAAATGATGATGCTTACTAGTCGATTTCAAAGGAAGAAAGAAGAAAGAAAGAAAATATTTTACTTACAATTTAGAGAGAAAAAGTCTAGAGAAAGAAGTAGTGTAAGAAAGATATGTGTGAAATGAAGTTCAAACTAGCATATAAGTAACAAAAAAAAGAAAAGAAAATGGAACTCCCTCCCCCCATGCCAAACCGTCGGTTTTGGGGTCCAAAAGGGGAAGTCAAAATTACTCTTTCATGTGTGGGAGGGTGGTGTTTGCTAGGAAAGTGTATAAGGTTAAATGCATGGGAAGGTGTTGCATGCATGCTTGAAACATCTTTGTCTCCAACACTTAACTAATTAATCTTGTTTATCCTTAATAAATCACTAACATAAAAATGGGCTCACTAATTAATCCATTAAGTGGTGTAGGGTGGGCCTTGATAGTCCAAGTCCAATAATATAAGCCCATTTATATGTATGCAACAAATTAGTAAAAAATCCAACTAATTAACTACTTACATTAGTTAATTAGGAATAATTGATAATAATTAATTATGAACGTAAATAATATTTGAAATATTATTCGTGAAAAGCGCGTGTCGAAAAGACGAGTCGGGACATTGGAAAGTCAATTACGGTGACAAGGAAAATGTATAAGAATACATTTATCAAAACGCAAGTATTAATAATAAATATTAATAATATAAGTTGAAAAATCTAGGGTCGTTACAAAGATGCATGATGGTACTGTTCGTACTATTCAAGGAGTACGACACGTGGAGGGTTTAAAGAAGAACTTATTGTCTTTAGGACGTTTAGATGATCTTAGTTGTAAGATGGAGATACAAGACTAGATCATGAAAATCATGAAAGGCGCAATTGTATTTATGAAAGGAGAAAAGGTGGGTGCTAATCTATACATTATGAAAGGCGAGACAGTACGGGAAGCGGAAGCATCTGTTGATTTGAATAGTTCAAGAAATAAAGCTGCTATAACATGGCATCAAAAGCTTGGACACATGTCTGAACAAGGTATGAAGATTCTTGTTGAAAAAAATCTTATTCCTGGTCTTACAAAGGTATCGCTACCTTTCTGTGAGCATTGTGTAATTAGCAAGCAACATCGCCTGAAGTTTAACGCATCAAATTCTAGAAGTAAATTGGTTCTAGAATTAGTTCACTCTGATGTGTGGCAAACACCAGTTCAATCCCTAGGAGGAGCAAAGTATTTTGTATCATTTATTGATGATTACACTAGGAGATGTTGGGTGTACCTAATCAAGAGGAAGGCAGATGTGTTTGAAGTTTTCAAAGTTTACAAAGCGCGGGTTGAACTTGAATCTGGTAAAAAGCTCAAGTTTGAAGACAGATAATGGAGGAGAATACACTGGTGATAAATTTGAAAGTTCTGCAAACAAGAAGGTATCAAAAGACAATTCACGACGACATACACTCCTCAACAAAATGGAGTGGTAGAGCGGATGAACAGAACCTTGTTAGATAGAACAAGGGCGATGTTGGCAACTGCAGGCTTGGGAAAATCATTATGGGCAAAAGCAGTCATTACTGTCTATTATGTGATAAATCGGTCACCATCAACTGCGATTGAGTTGAAATCGCCAATGGAGATGTGGACTGGAAAACCAGTTGATTATTCAGATCTTCATGTATTCGGAAGTCCTGTGTACGCAATGTACAACTCTCAAGAAATGACAAAGTTGGATCCGAAGTCCAGAGAGTGTTTGTTCTTGGGGTATGCTGACGGAGTTAAGGGGTATCGCTTATGGGACCCCACTGCCCACAAAGTAGTTGTCAGCAGAGATGTTGTCTTCACGGAAGACAAAGATATTGAAGATGTCAGCACTTCAAAAGAAACTACACCGATACAGGTGGGAAATAGATTTCATAGAGATTCTTCTGAAGCAGTACCAGAGCACGATGAAAATCAAGTAGTCGTTGATGAAGCTCCAGCGACTCGTATTTCTAATAGGGAAAGGAAACGTCCATGGTGGCACTCAGATTATATTATGGAAAGCAATGTTGCATATTGTCTTCTAACAGAGGAAGGAGATCCAGTAACTCTTTGCGAGGCACTGAATCATTCAGATGCATCTCAGTGGATGGCAGCTATGCAGGAAGAAATTGAAGCTCTTCATAAAAATAAAACATGGGAACTTGTGCCATTACCGGAAGGTAGAAAACCTATTGGAAATAAATGGGTGTATAAGATCAAGCGAAATGGCGATGATCAAGTGGAGCGGTATCGTGCAAAAATGGTGGTCAAAGGATATGCTCAGAAAGAAGGAATAAACTTTAATGAAATCTTTGCCCCTGTGGTTCGACTTACAATAGTTCAAGTAGTTCTAGCAATTTGTGCTACATTTGATTTGCATCTAGAGCAGCTAGATGTGAAAACTGCATTTCTTCATGGAAACCTTGAAGAAGAAAGTTATATGCTTCAACCAGAAGGTTTTGAACTGCAAGAGAACTTGGTTTGCAGGTTAAAGAAATCTCTGTATGGTCTCAAACAGGCACCGAGATGTTGGTACAAGAGATTTGATTCTTTCATAATGAGCCTTGAATATAGCAGAATTCATTCAGACCCTTGTGCATATTTCAAGAGGTTTGGGGACAATGATTTTGTCATTTTACTGTTATATGTAGACGACATGTTGGTTGCAGGCCCTAACAAAGATCGTATTAATAAGTTGAAGGCTCAGTTGAGTAGGGAGTTTGAAATGAAAGACTTGGGTGCCGCAAACAAGATTCTAGGGATGCAAATTCACCGAGACAGAGATAATAGGAAGATTTGGCTTTCTCAAAAGAATTACTTGAGGAAAATCTTGCAGCACTTCAATATGCAAGATAGTAAGTCAATCTCAACCCCGTTTCCTACTAATCTCAAGTTATCCTCCGTTATGAGTCCTAGCAGTGAAGACGAGAGGACGGAGATGTCTCGAGTACCGTATGCATCGACAGTGGGAAGTTTAATATTCGCAATGATATGTACAAGACCAGACACACATGCAGTGGGAGTAGTTAGCCGGTACATGGCGAATCCTGGTAGAGAGCATTGGGATGCGGTTAAGAGGATCCTAAGATACATCAAGGGAACCTTAGATGTTGCATTATGTTACGGGGAACGAGAATTTATTGTCAAAGGATATGTTGATTCAGATTATGCAGGTGATATTGATAACAGTAAATCTACCACTGCTATGTTTTCACACTTTTTGGTGGAACGGTAAGCTGGGTATCAAAACTGCAGTCAGTTATGGCCACGTCAACAACAGAGGCAGAATATGTAGCAGCTACTCAAGCTGCTAAAGAGGCAGTATGGTTAAAGATGTTGTTAGAGGAACTAGGGCAAAAACAAGAGAATATCGCTCTGTTTTGTGACAACCAGAGTGCCTTGCATCTTGCAAGGAATCCGGCATTTCATTTAAAGACAAAGCATATACGAGTTCGGTATCACTTCATTCGTCAGAAAGTGGAAGAAGGAACCGTGGTTGTGCAGAAAATTCATACTGACAACAATGTAACTGATTATCTAACGAAGTCAATCAGCAGTGACAAGTTTACTTGGTGTCGTTCCTCATGCGGCCTAGCGGAAACGTAATCAACATTATCGTCAAGGAAGGATTATCGTGTGAAGATTGATTTAGCTTCAATCAAATCTTCAAGTGGGAGATTGTTGAAGTAATAATCTAGAAGGTGGCATGACAAATTCAATTTGATCACAACTTTCATATGGTTGTCAAGTTGATTATAACTTTCATAAAGTTGTCAATTTGATTACAACTACCATATAGATGACAACTTGATTACAACTAGCATATGGTTGTCAAATTGTATACAACTTCTTCATTTTCAAGTAGTATAAATAGAGCATCATACATGCTCATTTATACATCCCAAATTACAAGTGTTTACAAGTGTTCTTGTATACTAAAAAGATAAATAGAGAGTTTGTGAGTGTTAGTCTCCTAATTACAAGATATATAAAGATTAGTGCTTATCCTTGTAATTAGAGAGAAGTGTAATTCATATTATTCTTATTAGTAAAACGTTTTCTTTCCTTGCCCGTGGTTTTTTACCCTATTGGGGTTTTCCACGTTAAATCTCGGTGTCTCTTTATTGTCGCTATTTCAATTATTACTAGCGGTTTGCTATAATTCGGTATCGCTATTCTCAACATAAATTTCAAAATAGTGAGTGATTTTTTTTTTTTTTTGGTCGCGTATGTGTTGATTAGAGTCACGGTCCATCTATTTGGGTCAAGGGTTCAACATCAAGATGGGTAAAATCTGATGAAAGTCGATCTATACACAAAAGGATGGAGATACCTTTTATAAATTCATTGGAAACAGCTTATGTGTGTGTGGAATATGATTGTGAAGATCGTTAATACCCCTCTGGGTGATTTCGAAACAACCGTTCTAAAAAAAAATTTCACTAGGAACAATGCAATCTTATTTTCACTTATTGCCCTCTATTTAACATTCTAACACAAACCCAAAACAATTATTTTGTGTCAATGAGATTCACTTGCTTGGTGCTTCGGTCGCGGAGTTTGCTTTGAAGGATTGTCAAAATTCATACATTACGGAGGGGTTATTTTCACAACTACTAATACTATTGATACTCAGTTTGTTACTATTAATAACAGAATACCTATTACTCGTAACTTTCTTGACAACATAAAATTCTATTAGGGCGTTGTTGATAGCGTGATATAAGAATTCTCTACCAAAATTTGGGATCTTATGTAACCTTAAAATATAATTATCTACCTTGAATTTCATACAAACGGAGGAATTAAGTGGTAGCTATAGCTTTTTAAGAATGTTTTTTAATAAATTTATAGGTTTTTTAGGGTAAACCGTAAGTTTCAAAGGAGTTCTGAAACAATTAATTTGGCATATAAAGAGAAGTGTAATGAATGTATTTAAAAGCTCCTCCACTAAATATATGCATAATCAAATTTTCCGCACCTAAACTCACTATAATATAAATTGATAAAAGCGTACCTTAAATGTAGTGTAGTTTCTGTGATTTTGTCGAGTGTTGAAAGTTTGTATGAAATGAGTGACATTAATGAGGAAAGCGTATTAGTTAAATGTTTGTGTAATCTCTGTAAAAGAAAGTTCTAAAATAAAACATTATCTTAAAAACACAAAAAAATATCAGAAATTCTTATCCAAATATCTTTTCCGGATAAAATACAAGTCGCGGAGTCCCTGCGTAAGCTGTGACTCGCAACTGACCGCTACACACGGTCAGTCGCAAGTCGTAGTTGGGCATGGCCGGGAATTCTCGGTCATTACCAATAACTTTTTCGTTGCGACCTAAAGTTTATCAGCCATCAAAGAGATAAACTGGAAATCCCAAGGCTCCCTTGTGATTTATGAGTGTGTTTTGGCAAATATTTCATTTTGAGGGCATTTACACTAAACATATAGATTCACACATCAATCAAATTGTACAATAGTGAAAAGTTAACGCCTACATTATCATATAACATAACTTCGATGTATGGATCAATTTATTTGATGGGTTCGTCATCTCCCTTTCGGAATACCACCCAATGAAGCTAAAGAAGTTAAAACTAGGCTAATCGTGTGGTTCCTGAATTTGTATAAAGCCACGTCGTTTCAAATCAAACAAACGATTGTCGACATCCACAAGACCACAAGGCTAATTGGTGATACTGAAAAAGAACTAATTACACACACAGTACCCATATTTGCATTTCAATTGTTCAATACAAACACAACACACAAAAAACCCCAAAAGCACATAATTTTAGCTTCAAAAACCTTATCTAATAACTAGAAACCACAAATAAATAGAACTTAATCGTATCAAATGAACATATAAATATTTCAGTAACCGTTTCAACTCTAGTGCACCAGAATTAACCTTTTGATGCCTATACTACACACCCCTGAAAACACATTTTGGTTGATTTTGCTTTACGAAAAACTCGAACGGTTCACTTACATCCCGGCATTCAATGCTTTCTGAATATCTTTCTGCAATGAAGTTGAGAAAACTAAAACTATTAGCTGTGGACTATCATGAGTGAGAATACATGTTAGCAAAAATGGACGAGGTGTGCAAGTTAACTAACATGTCAAAATGGGTCAGACTAGGTTGACCCATAACAGTTGCTGATAAATTTTTTTGCCTTTCTATAAATTATGTACTACGGAGCGTTTGCAGGCATTAGAATCTGAGTTGGCTAAATTTGACACCCCTACCGCCTGGCATCAAATTAAACGCGTTCGGGGCGTCATTTTTTGGCAACGGGCAGATGAGGAGCGTGTGAATCAACGTGGCGCGTTGTGATTGGTTGGCTATTATAGCCGTTGGTATTCAACGTTTTTCTTCTTTTAAATTCCAAATTTTAATATTTTTATCTATAAATACTAGCTCACTTAAAAAAAATCATATTACATGTCAAATATTATTTAAAAAATTATATCATTCGAGAGTTTGAAGCATTCAAAGTATAGTTTAAATGACTTTTGTCCCAATTCATTGTTTGACATGTTATATAATAACCAGAATCGACTCATAAGTGTTTGGGTCCAAATTGCTACTCCAAATACAGAATAAACAAAAAGTATGACATAAGGTTCTAGAAGTAATTACCTCGATGGATAACGGTGAAGTCGATGGTCCATAACGGCGTATGACGTGACCTTCTTTATCCACAAGAAACTTGGTGAAGTTCCATTTGATTCTGGATCCACAAAATCCTCCTTTCTTTGCTTTAAGAAACTTGTACAATGGTGCGGCTTTGGGCCCGTTGACACGAACCTTTTAAAAAGAAACAACTTATTAGAGTCAACTTGACCCATTCAAAAGTCAAACATATGACACTATCATACTTATCATAAATAAATACACTCAAGAAAACAAAAAGATCAAGTTTTTGGTACAAAACTAACCTTTTGGAAGATGGGGTATTCGGCGTTAAACCTAGAACAAGCAAATTCTTCAACTTTTTCACTTGATTCGGGTTCTTGGTTCAAGAATTGATTGCATGGAAATGCCAAAATCTCAAGACCTGATAATAGTACATTACAGTTCAGTTTTTGCTACAAGCTCGAAAATATTATGTTGTTTGAATTTTAATAGAATTTGTGGTGCAGACCAGTAATTTTTCCAATTCCATCATCATTTACCCCTTTGAGATTGGAATCAAAGCTCACTATTTATAAGTCAACAGCATCAAGATAAGAAATCAGAATTTTAACTCCATGTTCAATATTCATCAAGAACTAAACTAATACCTTGTAGTATATATTTTATATACGTAATATAACCAAAATAAATACGAAAATTCACGGTTAAGTATTATTCTTTTTATGTTCTTTTTTTATCTGAACTGTGGGGGGAAACTCATGATAAAAACATTCTAGCAGGATGCTAGGGGGAAAAAAGGCTTTGCAAGCCAATCGTTCCAACTAGAAACATTACGACCTCTATATTTTAGCCAATTAAAAGAATACAAACGAATCCAATAAAAAAAGATCTGATTTCTTCAACTTATTCGGATTGAAAATGACGCTAACTCGATTTAGGGACATCTAATATCCGTTTTCTGTACAAAACTGAATATCAAGTCAAGATACATCATACATGTATATTTAGTTCCAACTACAGATGATTTGACATCCAAAGTTCTAACTACTCAACAAATCTGGTGATTAAAGGATTCACAAATGAATTTTTGAAGGAAATTAATGATTTTTGCCTGTATTTCATCAATGAATATTTCATTTGACAATAATAACATAAAATGGTTGCTTCCCTGCTTGATAAAAAACACGTTTCCGTGTTTTTTCTTAATCATATAAATGTAGAATCACTTATCTATTCATGGCATAAATCAACTGAATACACTGTTATCTAAAATTAATAATTCAGCAAGAAATAGCGTTCATATAAAAATCATATTGAAACCATATATCTAATGATGTATATTGAATATGAGTAAAAGCATAATACCTTTAGCTCTGTAGCTTTCATAAAGCTGAGTCATTTGTGGGTAGTTTGAGTTTGTAAATCCACTGTTTCAACCCCAAACAAAACAAAACAAACAAACAATTAATACACACACACACACACACACACACACACACACACACACAAAAACTAAAATCTTGTTCATAATATTTAGAAAATGAATATTTTTTATTGATATAGAAATAATATGTATCCAACCATAGTTTGATATATACATAAAACAGGCTCCTATCTATAATCTATAATTATAATTACAAAAAAATTAATCTTGTTCATAAATAACCCAAAAAAAAAATAAAGTTAAGAACTAACCATTTAGAAGCAACATTAACTATAAGTACAACTTTTCCCTTGTACATACTTAGATCCACATCTTTACCTTTACTATCCTGCACAAGTCATTTATTTATTTAATCAAATAAAAAAATATTTTTCATACAGAAAAAAGTTTTGGTAATAGCAGCTTACATGAAGAGATTATTATTATTATTATTATCACTATTATATTATTTGCAAATCAGATGATTTTGATCTGATGATAATCACTAATAATAATAAAAAAAAATCATACCATATAAAAAACATGATACCTTGACAGTAAATTCATGAATAGAATTTTCAGGAACAGATGAAGCAGCACCCATTTAAATTGACTAATAAAAATGTTTAATTTGATGATTAGTTTATGTTTTTTTTTTTATGAGCAGCAAAAGTAAAGCACAGGAGTCAATTATGGAAGATTTTATTGGGCTAAGATATTTTATATTTATATTTAGGATAAATTTAGACAGGATGGAATTAATGTAGGTTGTTGAGGTTGCCAGCAAATGTCATCTATATTTTATATTGATGACTGCATCAATTAAAAATTAAGGGTGTGTTCGGTGCAATCAGATGATAACTATGGAATTTTATTTTAATTTTTTTAATAATTTGAAAGTCGTAATTTTGTTGTCAACACAGTTTGACTTTTTTATTGGACTTTTTGTACCTTTGTTTATTTAGGCCAACCAAAATTGTAAGCTTTTTGCACATTTTTATTTCCTTTTTATATAGTCATTTTTTTTTCAATTCACTTTCTATGATATGTCTAAACCTTTACTGAAATATCTATGTCAAACTTTTAAAAACGTTACCGGCAAAAATGGTCTTATAAAGGATCTGTTCTAGAGATTGTTTGAAAAGGAAATCAAATAAAATGAATGACATAATAAGGAGGAAGAGGTTCCAATTTATGAGAAAGACTTGAAAAGAAAATTACATTAATACTTCGTAATAATGATGTGCATGGACGTGAAAAGGCCAAAGCTTCTATTATTGGAGATAATGAATCGTCAAATACGAGTTTTGAATCATCATGTGAGAATAATGTATCGGCAACTATGGGTGTGATTAGGGATGAAGTCATCAGGGACACCCCTGTCAATAAACCTAGTATCAATACACCAACAGTGAGTATTAATGAGGTTGAAGAAGGTGAGTTTCTAAGGGATCCGTCTCCGTCCGAGGATCCTTCATCAACGTCATCCAATCCGGATTCCACGATTGACGACGATCCGTTGCCGGAGGAATGTTATGAAAACGTGGGTCCGTCGCCGGATGACCCTTCATCAACGATATCTACTCCGGATCTCAAGTCTGATGTCGATCAGTTGCCGGATGATGGGCACTCTGATATGGCTTCCAATGTGGGATGTGCGGGTCTCGAGAAAAACTGTTTTCAATTTCAAACCAATCTGGGCCGGAGCTCTCCATTGGGCCAGACCAAAATTCTGAAATGGCCAAACAAGCCCCAAATGGGATGGGCCTGGGTTCAAACGAACGTGATGTGGTGTGACGATCGCTCAAAATCCATATGGACAATACGTCATTCATTGATTTCATTGCGAGGTATTTGACCTCTATATGATACGTTTTGTAAACATTGCATTCTTTTGAAAAGGCACACCATAAATGAATATTTAAATCAAAGGTTTTCAACATTTGATGATTTCTACATATAGACAATCACTGTAAATAATAGTTTACAATAGTACTTCCGTTGACAATGCAGTCAAAATAAGATACATGGTGATGATTTGGTGAATGCAACGTTTTCTTGAAAAATATGTCATGTATGACTCCATGCACATAGCTTGTCTAACATATAAGCAAACAGCGGAAGACTTCTAGAAACCTGAGAATAAACATGCTTAAAAGTGTCAACACAAAGGTTGGTGAGTTCATAGTTTTAATGTTGCGCATAATCTGTATATAAAGGTGGATCACAAGATTTCAGTTGTTCAATCCGGAAACGTTTATCAAAATATTCTACGAAATTGAGCACCCTGGTAACTAAACTTAACGTATATATAATTTGTACCCTTTGTATAATCATCTTAATAATACACGCAAACCAACGTGTACGCTTCTCAAATAGCATACGTCCGTTAAAAGGCTAGTGCTCTAGCTCGGACGGGGATATCAAGCCCTATGGATCCATATACTACTACTCGCGCCCACCAGTTCTTATAACTGGCAGTTAACAGTTACCAAAGCTAAGGGATTTTCGATTCAAACTCAGTGTAGAATTTAGTATGTACTTGTATCCATTGCGTTTAAAATAAAGTGCATGTATTCTCAGCCCAAAAATATATATTGCAAAAGCAATTAAAAAGGGAGCAAATGAAACTCACCTTAGCAGCATATAAAGTCGTTCACCAAAATGTGATCGAAACTCGGATTACCAAATAACCGTAGATGTCAACCTAGAGAACATATGTTGGTCAATAAATGTCTATCAAGCTAGGTCAGGTCATAGTGTATCACAATCCTAATGCTCGAGATCGACATACAAAAGTTATCCAAAGTCGTTTCAAAAAGTCAATTTTGACAGTTGTTTAACAAAACGAGACGTACCTTATATAAGGATTCATTTACTCGGTTGGTAATATTCAAAAATCCAATTTATCAATCTCGTAAACAAGTTGTTTAAATCTTAATTGCAGATTCAAAAGCAATTTCAATTAACGTCAATCATAATTCAGTTGATCATATCTTTTAACCCGTTCATCGAATTTATTCGATATCTAAATGAAAAGTTATTGATTTTTCGCCAGCTTTTCGAAAACATGTATATCATATACCTTTTACCAGTAATATATGTATTTAATTCGTGATTCATTATAAACTGTTTAACGACGAAATTTAGTATACAAGTATGTATAAATATATATTCGAGCACTAGACATGGATACACTATTAATATATAATAGATAAGATATAAATGCTTACATATCAATATTGTGATTTAATATTGTAGGAAGGTACGTAGATGTAACGGAGATGATAAACACTAGATTTGATTCACAAATATACCCCCGAACATTACCCATAACCTCCTTGGCAATAACCCATAATTTCCTTAGCTTTATCCCGCTCATAAAACTTGTTTTGAATTTATTCGAGCAAAACCTCGTCGTAGTATTTTATGTGTAATACTAATAATAAGAATAATATTAAAAATAATAAGATTTAATATTATTAATATTCTTAATAATAATAATAATAATAATAATAATAATAATAATAATAATAATAATAATAATAATAATAATAATAATATAATAAGTAAATAAATAAGGAGTAATGGAATGAATCAGAAACAGATATGCTCGAGCTTTTATAGGTGTGGCCTGAATTCAGACCCCATGCGATCGCATGGTTCTGAAGGCCATTTGCCATGCGATCGCATGGCCCGTTTTTCCAGCTCACATATTTTTGTAATTTAGCTCGTCGACATAATTTAATATAATATATATAATATATTTAATTTATATAATTAATTATATATTATATTAAATTCACATGCATAGTTGACTTGTAATTTTTGTTCCGATAAGTCGTACGTTGTCACTCGACTTATGTCCCGGTTTCGGTTTTTCGAATGCCCTTTCGTACGCTGAGAAAACTAGTACTTTTCGTTTCGTGACTCGTACCTTTGTCAAAATATAAACTTAATCATTGATAACTATGTCACTCTAAGTGTAGCTTTAATCAATTAAGTGTTTTGGTTATTTACTTCTATAAATCATCGTCTCGTAGTATATATACATATACATATATATATATTTTACTTTGAAATAGTGTTTACTGTAGCACAGTTACTGTAGCAAAGCCATTTTTTACTGTAGCAATTCAATGTAGCAAAGTCAATTTCACTGTAGCAAATAGTGATTTTCGAAGACAATGTAGCATTTTGGGTACTGTAGCAATTTGAAAATACTGTAGCAAATTAGTGTTTTACTGGTTCATCTTAAACGCTTTAGTTAACTTATCTAAATATCAATCGAATTAATAAATGAATGTTACTATCGTTTACTAAATAACTTAAAATTATATATATGTATATATCTTTTTAATATACATAAATCAGTTTTTAAATACACATTGTAAGTTATTTATAATTAATTTTAATAATAAATATTTCAACTTATCATATATATTCAAATAGATATTTAAACCAATAAGTTTAATGTACGGTATCAAACAATTAATACATCGTTACATTTTCAAGTTATAGTATATATGTATCTATTTACATATAATTGTTCGCGAATCGTCGAAAACAACCGAATGGTATTTAAATATATAAAAGTAGTTCAAAAATTTTGAGATTCAGTTTTACAGACTTTGCTTATCGTGTCGGAAATGTTAATCATACAAAGATTAAGTTTAAATTTGGTCAGAAATTTCCGGGTCATCACATGTGGGTGACCCTAGCACAATCGGAAGAGATTGCGATGATTTACATGACGTGTCCCCTTGTTTAACATATACCGCGGTAGCTCGTTTTCGTGTTAAGGGGAAAAAAAACTCTTCCTTTGATTAAAAGTCGTTTCATTAAACAAGTGTGGGATATGAGAAATATGAAACGCAGTCGACTTCGGGATAAATTTCGATGGCAAGATAGATATCTTATCGAGAACGTGATGAAAGACTCGGAAGAGGGTATTGATTGTTGCTCAGGTTGCTCTTCCTGTGCGTCATCGGATTCGGAATCATAGTCTAATTAGCTGTCGTGTCGTGTTCTTTTATTATCCTCTTGATTGTGTGTTTCCTATAGCTTCGTGTTGTTAGTTGTTTGTGAGTTTTTTTTTTGTGCGGTCGCTTGTAGCCTCGTGTCTGTGAGTTTTTTTGGTGCGGTCGTGTAGCCTCGTGTCTTGTCTAGCTCCTTGCTAGTTTGTTTCATGTTCTTTTTATTTTTATAAAACTTACTTGCCTTTCAAAAAAAAAAAAAAATACTTTTAGTTCTTTTTCATTATCATTAATATAAAATTCAAAAAAATCACTTCTCTTAATTTTTCGTCCGTTTTATCTCCTTTCCCCCAAAAATAAACTTAGAAACAAAGCCATAAAGTTATTTTTTTAAAACAGCAATTGGGATCACCCGAAGGGACTAAATCACCCATTGCGATCATCTCTCGTTTCGACTATACCGATGCAGTGATAATGACCTCACCCCCATCGCTGCCCGGGAGAAAACCTTGAAACCGATCCAAGGGCACAACCAAGGAAAACCCCTTCCCCTTTACTCACCAAACGATATGAAAAAAGTGTCATGGATGGATCCAACGGGGGTCGAACTCCTGACATCACAACTTCACCATAAAGTTATTTAAATTATTTGACATAATAGGTTTTATATAAGTGTAAATTGTTTGTTTATTAGTCATTCTAGAATCAAGTCATACAATTTCGGATTGTAGCACCTAAAACTTGTAAGGACCAACAATGTACTAATTAATTTATTTTATCTTTTGTTTTCTTGTCATTACGGAGTATTTTATTATAATATATCACATGAGTCTTTTTAAGCAGGGAGATAACTTTTTTTATAAAAGGATTCAGTACAAAATAATGGACAGAAATTTACGATGATACCTTTAATAATATACGTACTACATATTGCATTTCTTTAAAAAAAATAAAAATAAAAATAATGCGTACAGATCTATCAGAATGATAAAACTAAGGGTCCGTTTGATTGTATCGGTAGCATCTAAATGACAAATATTATTAAACCGTTCAAATCTTCTGACCGATTCAAATTTGTAATACTCTATTAATTATTCAGCACATTTATTTTCTTTAATATCCTACATTCCTACATATTATATCCCGATCACCTATCAAACACTCATATTTATTTATTCATACATTTAAAAAGTTAATATATTAATTTAACATTATTCAAAAAGTTCATTTCTATTGATTATCAAACAAATTATTATCATTGACAACAAGTTCAACCATAACTTTAAAATCATTCAGACTTGTAATTAATCGGTATTTAATCAGTCTATTTTATCAAATTTCGAATTGAATATATTAATTTCGAATTGAATTGAATATATTATTCAAAAAACACATTAATTTCGAATTGAATATGTATACAATTTATAAAGTTTGGCTACTTCCGATAAAACTCAAATTTTTGGAAGAAAAAAAAAAACCCCCGCCTTACTTTCTTGAAAAAGGTGTTGCCCACATGTTATTTTGGTAAAACTTTTTGGGTAGTTAAGTTTCCATTTTTATACATTTGTGTAATACCAAGATTAAAAGTCTCACAATTTAGCAACCATTTTGACAACATGATGGATTAATATTAATATAATATATAATCTAAAAAACCACTAAAATTCAACTATCACCTCATTGATCCATCACATCTATAAAAGATAAACAACTAACTACCAACTTAGTTTTATGGCAAGATCCAATAAAGCTTCAACTTGGCGAATCACCTTCTTCTTCTCTTGTTCTTTCAATCTATTTGCAACCGATTGTGGATCAAGAGCTTCGATGTTTGAATCTCCAGTTTCTGGAGATCGAACTTCTTTTAGCAATGAGTCAACTTCTCTTATAAAATCGATCCTCAGCAAAAGATCGTCCGCCTCCATTGCTGGTCTAGCTAGAGGTCCATGATGCTAATGAAGAAAAAGATACAGAGATTAAACTCTATACTATGGATAATACAAAATTACAAATAAAAATAAAGACATTTTAAACAATCCAGTATTGTAAACGGGACTAGCCGGCCCGTTTCGCCCAAAATTGTCTAGTTGGTCAACGCTAAAAAGTTTGGTCAAATTCGGTCAAAGTTGGTCTGAATCTGTCTGAGTCGGGTCTGAGATGGTCAAAGTCAAGGTTGGTCAAAGTTTGGAATTTTTATACTCAAATTTCGTGCCACATACATTTTTGAAATATTTAGGTTTGATATATTTGGGCAATATATACTCGCTATATTTTAAGTATATAGTGCTAAAAGTCAAAGGTTAGTCAATGTCTAACTCGACCCCGACTCAACCGACTAGTCGTTTCAAAGTCTTGATCGACTCCTCTCCGTCTATCGACTTTTCCAAGCTTGAATCAATCTATGCGAGCCAATTCAAATAATATACTCATAACACATCGAATGTATTAAATTGTCAAGTTGACTTACTAAGTAAACTAGTCAAACGGGTTACCTTTTTTCAATTTATATTAACATGTAACCAAATTGGTGAAAGTAAAATAACAAGAATTTAAAATACAAGTTGAAAGTTGCACAACTTTAATTATTACTCTAACTAACACATTTTTGGAAATAATTAGCCACAAAGTATTTTAGAATTTAGATCAACCTGACCCGACCGGACCCGACCATTCACCCGACCCGACCACTCATTTTAGATAGGAATGGCACATGCGGGCAATGGGCACGGATCCTTAATACCCGTGCCCCCCGTCAAGATTTTTTCTTTACCCGCGGGTACCCGTTTACCCGCCAACGGGTATATTTTTTGCCCGTATCTGCGACCCGCGAGTTTACAAAATGTGCAATTTAACTATTTTTTAGTTACGGGTACCCACTACCCACGGGTAAACCCGTGAATAATTATGAAAATACATTAAAAAGACTAAATTATATAATTATAATTAAGTATATGTATGCGGGTAAACGGGTATACCAGCGGGTAGCTAAAATGGGCATCACATATTGACGGGTCGGGTTTGACCCGCGACGGGTATAATTTACCCTCGACCCGTTAACGGGTACAAAATTATACATGACCCGTGCCCAATGGTACATTTTTTCATTAAATACCCGCCCGTCACGGGCACCCGCGGGTCACGGGTATTTTTCCGCCTATTGCCATCCCTAATTTTAAACTATGTCATAATCATAACTAGTGTGTTTTGCTACCTGCAGAATATAATTGTGAAAAATTGGGTTGTACCTTATCGAGATCAAACCCTGATGGGACCAACAAACTGAACGGGTCTTCGCGTGGGAAGGTTTCAACCATGCGTTTTTTACATGCTTTGAGCCATCCGTCATCATCAAAACCGTCATGCATTATTAATAGATCGTTAAGTAATCTCATTGCTGGACTAGCTTGCCTTTTCAAGATCTCCGTCTGTCACGCAAAACCGTCAAAGAAACAAAAAGTCAACGCGTTGGTCAAACATTCAATTAAAAATTTGAAACGATACATAAACGATGTGATGAACATAACGTACCTCTACACGCCTGTATAACAGATCTAGACTTCTTATTACGTCTTTTTCTTCCTGGAAAGTTAAGGGAGTTTAGTGTAAATTAGTGAAATTTTAAGGCCCACTTCGTTGGGCATTTAAAAAAAAAAGAAAAATAGCCCAAAAAAAGAGAGAGGAAAGATTAAAAAAATAAGATAATTGAAAAAGGGCCAAATTTACCCCTTTTGAACAGTAACGTTTCCACCGTAATTAGTATGTGTGAGTAATAATAAGTAATTAGAGACAAGAAAGATTTATAAAAAAAACATGATGATGACATGATGATGTCATCGCCGGAAAAAATGAAGCAAAAAAAAAAAAAAGAAAAACTGAAAAGGGTAAAATGACAGTTTTACCCAGGTGAACACAGTAGTAATTAGAGACAAGAAAGATTTAAAAAAAAAAAAAAAAAAAAAAGAGGATGAAGACATGATGATGTCATCGACGGAAAAAATGAAGTAAAAAAAGAAGAAAAACTGAAAAGGAAAAAATGACGGTTTTACCCATGTGAACAGTAACTTTTTGACCATAATTAGTATAAAGTAAAAAAAGGGAAAATGGCGGTTCTACCCATGTGAACAGTAACTTTTCGACCATAATTAGATATGTGGAGTAATTAGAGGTCTTGCTATATTGAAAGAAAGGTAATAAACTGAACAGATGGCAAGTTTTGTACGGAGTATAAATTAGAGGTCTTTGCAATATCGAAAGAATGTTAATAAAGTACAAAGATGGAAACTTTGACCTGCTATATCATGAACGTTTCAGGTAAACCCACCCATTTTGCCATCTAGAAAATATTATGTATAACTTTCTATAAATTGCTAGCAAGAATGGTTTGTTCAACTTTTATGTTGAAACATATACTATTATGGGGCAGGATCAATGGGGAAGTAACCAATCGGGGGGAAGCGGGGGTAAGCAAAAAAAAAAAAATTCCGTTTTTTTTGGAATTTTTTTCAGTCATCAAGATTACACGAAAATATGAACATTTAAAAAAGACACTTCGTGACGAATGTCATTATTTAGGCAGGAAAACGATCGACAAAAATAACATTCAAGATAATATTGATCGTGAAGAATGTTAACGTTTTTTTTTCTTCATGTTTTGTGAAGTAAAATTTAGCCCGATTTAGAGTTTAGGGTTTAGGGTTTAGGGTTTGGGGTTTTGGGTTTAGGGACTAAACCCAAAACCCCAAACCCTAAACCCTAAACTCTAAACCGTTCGTGTTAAAAACTCAATCTAAATCCTGAATCTAAACCCTAAACCCTAATTTCTAAACCCTAATATCTAAACCCTATAAACCCTAATATCTAAAACCTCAACATACGCTCGAAAAACACGATAGTTGTTGTATATTAATTCTTCGATCGTTTTCCCGTCAAAATAAAAACATTTATCACAAAATGTCTTTATTAAATGTTCATATTTTCATCCAATCTATAATGTTCGTGAACAAAGTTTTTTCAAAAAACGAAAAAAAAAAAAAAAAAAATTTGCTTCCCCCCGCTTCCCCCCGATTGGTTACTTCCCCCTTGATCCTACCACTATTATTAAATACCATAAATTCCTACATTATGAAAATTAAACAATATCAAAGATGATGATATAGATAGCATACATACATCACGGCGAGCAAGGTCAAGACGGGTCCAGATGACCATAAGAACAAGTTCAGTCAGTTCACCTTTCTCTGCAGCTTCCTCAATTTTCTATGCACAGAAAACATACAACCTTTACATATAGATGTATAATTCACAAAAAATGCTCATTTAATTGCAGATACAGAACATGGAATAAAAAAAGGGA
The DNA here is from genome assembly GCF_046630445.1 of Rutidosis leptorrhynchoides. Classification (NCBI taxonomy): domain Eukaryota; kingdom Viridiplantae; phylum Streptophyta; class Magnoliopsida; order Asterales; family Asteraceae; genus Rutidosis; species Rutidosis leptorrhynchoides. The sequence goes on along the minus strand of NC_092343.1, from coordinate 74,149,477 downwards.
CAGATTATCCACCATATATATGTGCTAGACATGCTAATTGGTAACGGGTCAAAGTCGGTTGACCTGCAACCATTTTTTGTTACAATTAGATCTTCATATAATCAACGAGCATGTTTTATATGATTTAAAACTATCTTATTCCAATAATAAACTAAACACTTAAATAAAGCAATACAAGAGCCCAAGAGGTTGTGTTTAAGCCATTAAGAAATCACTTTTGGCAACTTTTCAACCCGTCGTCTGATTTGACCCATAATAAGGATTAAACACTAAAACACCATCTAAGTTGTATCTACTTAAGATCACATATATATATTTTTACATGAACAAAAGTGGATGATTTAGAAGTCATAGTAACGGATTACCTCTTCAACTTCTTCAGCGGATTTTATAAAACTGGACACCAATTTTTTGGCTTTAAAAACATCTTCTTGAGGATAATTCTTCAATAACATGCCAATTTCGCGATACTCATCAACTATTCGTTCTTCTTCTTCATCTTCTTCTTGACGTAGCCGCTCCAACTCTTTAGTCTTTTCTCGTTGTTGGGCTTGCCATTCCTAGAAATAGTTCGATATAAAATGAACAAAAAATTATTTGCAATACTTGACACTATAAGCAAATAAAAGTCATAAATCCTAAACCCTAAAGCTTTAACATGAGCTACATAACAGACGCCATATTAGATTCAAGATATCAACAAACATGAAACCTTCTATAGATATAACCCTAATTAGTCAAATACAAGAATTACCCTTTATAAATAATAAGGATGATGAGGATTAAGTAATTTGGCTTATAAAAGAACATAACCCATTTCAAATAAGCATAAAGATTGGAACTTTTCAAGAAATTAAACCATCATGAAGCTTTTTAGCTATAACCCGGCTTTGTGTATTGTGAAATTTTACAAAATTTAGAAATTTTATATAATTTCAAGAGATAAAGTTGCAAAATTTGTGAAGCATTTCAACCAGTAAGAAGTACCCATTTAATTAAACAGATTAAAATAGTAAGAAGGAAATTTGAGTTACTTCATCATGAAATTCTTTAGGGAGGCCAGCTAATACTTCATCTTCTAGCTTCTTGCTTCTGCACACAACTGCAAATAAAACAGTAATTAAGTAATTGAAAAATAATATAATAGCAATAATTAAAGATGGGATAAATTGAAAGAAATAGTAGATGGATAGATAGATACTGACACGTGAGTTTTCTGTTTGGAAGACAAAGATTTGGAAGGATGGTAAACTGAGAATTTGAGATTCGAGGGAAAAATGAAAGCTGGAACAAGACTTGTGCCTGCATATTTAATGAACTGTGTACTTTCACACGAATCAACAATTGCTGTTTCTGGTCTTGTATTGAGAGAGATTACGGTCAGGTTAAAACCTAAACCAGCACATTTTGGCGTGAGCCTAACTGTCACTCGAATATTGGTCATTCTTGGCAAATCGTTAGTTTAGAGCACGAGCTGTCCGTGTCTCTTTCTCAAAGTCCATTTCAGTGTCAAAAATGGACTTTGAAAATGATTAAGGTGGGGTGTCGTTCATTGTCAATTTCAATCTATTTCAGGGTCGATTTTAATTTTGAACCAATAGAAACGTAGAATAATTAAAAATAAATAAAATAAATAAATAAAATAGTTGAAACCACCGTCTGAGGGGAGACGGTGGCCAACGACCCCGAAATTGACACTGAGCCGGTATCCATATTCTTCAGTTGTCCATTTTCGACGGTGAAATTGACTCTCAGGCACTTACCCGTTTAACATCAAAATGTCAAGTAAATTTTGTATTGGTATGATCTGATTTCCCATAAAGAAAGTAGGGGTTCTACCCATGCGTTTGTAAAATATATTTTTTAGGTTAACCGTCCATTTCATGGACCCTGAGGTCTCGAACGTCTAGCGTTCGAGTCTTATCCGAGTGAGTTTTACCATCTTTATTCCTCCTAAGAGGTGAGTGTGTTCCGACATCGCGTTAACCCCTAATCGCTGTTACAAAAATCGGTTTACTCATTTGATAAAATTAAGTAAAACTCATTTAAACTTCTACCGTAGCCTAATAGTTGAGATCCTTTTTTTCTTCGAAAAAACCAATAACTTAAATACCATGTATTTGTGTCTAAAATGGTCAAAATGTTTCATGAAGAGTCACAACCTTTGATTCATACCCATATATGACTTGGAAGCTATAATTCATGTATTTGTGTCTAAAATGGTCCAAATACATGAAAAAACCGTATAGGAATGCCCTGGAACAACCCCAAAACGTTTGGGGATCAAATGCATCTTTTGGGTTGAAAAGACACATTTTCAGCGTCCGTGTGTTAAGCCACACCGCGGCCCAAAGACCCACGTCGCAGCTTAACAAAGAACCAAACACCCAAAATAAGCAAAACTCTCAGCCAGCATTTCACCCTTTAAGCCGCGCCGCGGCTTAAAGCTACTACACACCAAAAAACCTTTTTAATCTTATTTCCAAACGCGTTTAGCCTTTCAAGTCGCATTTCTAATGTTCCAAACATTATTTCCAAGCTCATTTACATTACCTCAAACCATATTACCCTTTACGAACGTGTACTCCACACTCTTAATATTCGTGTAGCGTTTCAACGGTTTAATCACTTTCAACTTAGCAATCCAATCAACTAAAATGACATTGGATCATGTTAAAATCACCAACAATTCCCCCCACCCCCACCCCCACCCCCACCCAATTTTAGTATGATCCTTGATTACCAAAACACCAACAAACATAAAACTAATGCATAAGTGTAAATGTCACATGGATTGAATTTACACATAGTATATTACACGTGCAAGAATTCGAAAATCACGGTGCTCTAATAGTTTGAACTCATCAATTCATTTGAAAACCTGTCGATAATATACACACACTAGTTTCATACTTTCCGCAATTAACTGGACACGTTAAAAGCCATGTGTCCCAATCCTCTCATGAACATTTCAAAAGCTAAGTCCAAGCTTTCTTGAGGTTGCTTGACCTCATGTTCACATAGGTAGTTTTCCTTTAACCTTGCTCCCGCGATGCAATTTTTCAAGAAAACTATTAAGAAGTATCAAACTTCAACCTTCTTTATCTCACAGGTCCGAACACAACCCTTTTACCCAACTAAATTTACCCTTAACTCTAAACCCACGAACATTTAATGACAAGATCTTCATGATTAAACACAGCTTAGACGAATTGGAAAGTAGAGACATTACTTACAGTGGGTTGAGGTTTGGCCACCTCAATCCAATTTGTTCCCCGTACTCTCTTAGCTCCACGTTATTAATTGAACTGTGATGACCCGTCCTAATCCATCCGGACGAAACCCATATCGATTCTAAACGATTCACAACAGTTGATTTCATCGCGAGGTACTTGACCTCTATATGATACATTTTACAAACATTGCATTCGATTTTAAAAGACAATCTCTCTTTACAACGAAAGTTGACGACATGCATACCATTTCATAATATATCCAACTATAATTGACTTAATAATAATCTTGATGAACTCGAAGACTCGAATGCAACGTCTTTTGAAATATGCCATGAATGACTCCAAGTAATGTCCTTAAAATGAGCAAATGCACAGCGGAAGATTTATTGCATACCTGAGAATAAACATGCTTTCAAGTGTCAACCAAAAGGTTGGTGAGTTCATTAGTTTAATCTAAATAATCATTTCATAATTTTAATAGACCACAAGATTTCATATTTCCATTTCTCATAAACATACGTCCCATGCATAGAGACAAAAATATCATTCATATGGATTGAACACCTGGTAACCGACATTCACAATATGCATATAAGAATATCCCCATCATTCCGGGATCCTCCTTCGGACATGATATAAATTTCGAAGTACTAAAGCATCCGATACTTTGGATGGGGCTTGTTGGGCCCGATAGATCTATCTTTAGGATTCGCGTCAATTAGGGTGTCTGTTCCCAAATTCTTAGATTACCAGACTTAATAAAAAGGGGCATATTCGGTTTAATAATCCAACCATAGAATGTAGTTTCACGTACTTGTGTCTATTTCATAAAACAGTTATAAAAACAGCGCATGTATTCTCAGTCCCAAAAATATATATTGCAAAAGCATTTAAAAAGGGAATAATGAAACTCACGCATATAAATATTGTAAAACATTTAATAAAGCATTTGCATGTATTCTCAGCCCAAAAACGTAAAGAGTAAAAAGGGCAAATGAAACTCACGCATATAAATATTGTAAAACAGTTAATAAAGCATTTGCATGTATTCTCAGCCCAAAAATGTAATGAGTAAAAAGGGATCAAATGAAACTCACCTAATGTATTTTGTAGTAAAAATACATATAACAACATTAAACAACTGAACAATGCAGGATTGGCCTCGGATTCACGAACTTATATCATTTGTATATTTATTAAAACGTATATTTGTAATTGAACAATTTATTTTATTATTAGAGATATAATTTTTGTATTAATATCATATATATGTTAATTTATATATTTTATAACAATACTAATATAGTTAGGTTTTGTATTTAATATATTATTATATAATTATCTTTCGTTTGCAAAAAATAATATTTATAATAATACCCGATTAAGGATAATAATAATAATGATAGTATTAGTAGTAATAAAAAAATGTGAATAAAAATGTTAATTTTAATAAAGATAATAATTTTAATAATAAGGTTATGTAATAGGTTTAATAACAAGATTTTAAGAATCATATTAATGATACTAATAATAAATATAAAAGTTATATTATTTTTATAATAAAACATCAGTTTTGATTCTATTTCCTAAGACTTAATAATACTTAGTACCAATATTTTGTAATCATAACTATAAATATGATAATAATATTAATGTTAATGGTAATAATAATGAATTGCATTATGATAGTGATAATAATACTAATAATACTTGTTGTTAATACTTGGTGATAATAATAATATTGATAAAATATTAATTATACATATAATCATATTCTAATGTTAATACAATAATAATTATCTCAATAATGATAATAGTTAATTATAATCATAGTATTAATCTTAATAATAAGATTCGTAATAATAATAATAATAATAATACTTACAAATATAATTATAATGATAATAATTATAATACTTATACATGTGATAATAATAATGTTTATAACATTAATGATAACAATAATAATAATAATACTAACAATCCTAATAATAATAATAATAATAATAATAATAATAATAATAATAATAATAATAATAATAATTTTTAAAAGTAAAAACTACCTTCTAAAGCCCTTTTTTAAAAAGGATTGCACCAAGACGGGTTTGAACCCGAGACCTCTCGTTAATCTGAACGCGTCTAGACAAGCTGAGCTACTGACCATATTCTGAATAATTACCCAACTTAACTTTATTTATTCCCGATTCAGTCTGGTTCTGTTTCTTCCTCCTTCAGCTCAATTAGTCAACTAAGGAACTCGATTAACAATAACATTAAAATTCTAACTTGGTTTTTAGGCTTAACTAACAGAGGGAATTTGTTTGCGGGGTTTGAAGTTTATAGAAACAAAAAAAAATATACAAGTACCTGATACTGTTCGTAAAAATAAAAATAAAAATCAAAGTTTGATTTTTAAAATTCCAGAAATCAAATCATTTGCTAACCATCAACTACTTGTTTAATTTAAGACTTGTGACAGAATATAGAAACAATTAAAGGTTATTTTAATTAAACAGAAAATAAAATAAGCTGAACAAAATTGTGAAGAACCCGTTTTTGAAACTCAAAATCAAATACAAATATAGATGCTGTTATAGACCTCGATTACTTCCTGAAAAATATTTCAAATCATCATTAAAAACTATCTGAACCTTTAATTTAACTTGAAACATCAAATTGAACGCGAATTTTTCCAAGAACAGATTTGTTGACTTTTGAAATCGAAACTTTGACCTCAAAATTAGAATTCAATAATAGGAATTGGAATTTCAACTTTTGCAGAAAGATTGAGTGTTAAATTCCCAACAGAACTACATTAACACAATTTGAGATTGGTTACAAAATCGTTTAATTTGAAAAATGGGTTGAAAACAGGGCAGTGGGTTTATTATTTGGTTTTTCTGTTTGAGTTTCACGAATTGCAGTAACTGTCATTCATAATGTGAATACACACATGATTTAGCAGTTAATTAGATCTTAATTGATTCGTGAAATCGATGTTTAACAAGTTACAGACAACAAGTACAAATGTTTTCTTCAGTCGCGTAATAAAATATATAAAGGGATTGATACATGTAACAGAATTTTGGATTGTTTCAGCTAATTGATTCCAATTAGTACGACCTTAATAGTAGACAGATAAGTTAATCATAGTAGGATTGTGAAAGAAAACTGTTTACGTACTTAATAAATCTCCTAAATGTATATATATATTTTTTTTATACATATCTATATCTGTTTATTAATAAATCTGTTTTTTTATATATGTTTATGTATCTATCTATTTAATTGTGTTATGTAGTTGTATTTATATGTATATATATATATATATATATATATATATATATATATATATATATATATATATATATATGTTATTATTATTTATAATAAATATAAACTTATTAATAATAATATTGTTGTTAATAATTATAATAATAACCAATAATAGTAATAATAATAATAATAGTATTGATGTCAATGATATTAATAATAATAATATTAATGTTAATAATAATATTAATATCAAATTAATTAAATACAAATAATAATAATAATTATTTTAATAATAATAATGATATTACTTATCTTGGTATTTATGTTAATAATAAAGATAAAATAATGCTAGAAAAATCCTATAATAATATGTAATAATATTAATAACTATTAATAACATTATTTAATAACAATACTAATAACAATAATTTGTATGTTTTAATTTCTATATATGTTATTAAATAGTTATACATTTTATATATTTTAATATACATACAATCTTAATTTTTGTATAGAATCATATATATATATATATATATATATATATATATATATATATATATATATATATATATATATATATATATATATATATTAAAAGCAACTTAATTATTTGGTATATTATTTTATAATTATCTTTCGTTTGCAAAAATTAATATTTATAATAATACCCGATTAAGGATAATAACAATAATGATAGTATTAGTAGTAATAAAAAAATGTGAGTAAAAATGTTAATTTTAATAAAGATAATAATTTTAATAATAAGGTTATGTAATAGGTTTAATAACAAGATTTTAAGAATCATATTAATGATACTAATAATAAATATAAAAGTTATATTATTTTTATAATAAAACATCAGTTTTGATTCTATTTCCTAAGACTTAATAATACTTAGTACCAATATTTTGTAATCATAACTATAAATATGATAATAATATTAATGTTAATGGTAATAATAATGAATTGCATTATGATAGTGATAATAATACTAATAATACTTGTTGTTAATACTTGGTGATAATAATAATATTGATACAATATTAATTATACATATAATCATATTCTAATGTTAATACAATAATAATTATCTCAATAATAATAATAGTTAATTATAATCATAGTATTAATCTTAATAATAAGATTCATAATAATAATAATAATAATAATACTTACAAATATAATTATAATGATAATAATTATAATACTTATACATGTGATAATAATAATGTTTATAACATTAATGATAATAATAATAATAATAATAATAATAATAATAATAATAATAATAATAATAATAATAATAATAATAATAATAATAATAATAATAATTTTTAAAAGTAAAAACTACCTTCTAAAGCCCTTTTTTAAAAAGGATTGCACCAAGACGGGTTTGAACCCGAGACCTCTCGTTAATCTGAACGCGTCTAGACAAGCTGAGCTACTGACCATATTCTGAATAATTACCCAACTTAACTTTATTTATTCCCGATTCAGTCTGGTTCTGTTTCTTCCTCCTTCAGCTCAATTAGTCAACTAAGGAACTCGATTAACAATAACATTAAAATTCTAACTTGGTTTTTAGGCTTAACTAACAGAGGGAATTTGTTTGTGGGGTTTGAAGTTTATAGAAACAAAAAAAATATACAAGTACCTGATACTGTTCGTAAAAAAATAAAAAAATAAAAAAATAAAAAAAATTCAAAGTTTGATTTTTAAAATTCCAGAAATCAAATCATTTGCTAACCATCAACTACTTGTTTAATTTAAGACTTGTGACAGAATATAGAAACAATTAAAGGTTGTTTTAATTAAACAGAAAATAAAATAAGCTGAACAAAATTGTGAAGAACCCGTTTTTGAAACTCAAAATCAAATTCAAATATAGAGGCTGTTATAGACCTCGATTACTTCCTGAAAAATATTTCAAATCATCATTAAAAACTATCTGAACCTTTAATTTAACTTGAAACATCAAATTGAACGCGAATTTTTCCAAGAACAGATTTGTTGACTTTTGAAATCGAAACTTTGACCTCAAAATTAGAATTCAATAATAGGAATTGGAATTTCAACTTTTGCAAAAAGATTGAGTGTTAAATTCCCAATAGAACTACATTAACACAATTTGAGATTGGTTACAAAATCGTTTAATTTGAAAAATGGGTTGAAAACAGGGCAGTGGGTTTATTATTTGGTTTTTCTGTTTGAGTTTCATGAATTGCAGTAACTGTCATTCATAATGTGAATACACACATGATTTAGCAGTTAATTAGATCTTAATTGATTCGTGAAATCGATGTTTAACAAATTACAGACAACAAGTACAAATGTTTTCTTCAGTCGCGTAATAAAATATATAAAGGGATTGATACATGTAACAGAATTTTGGATTGTTTCAGCTAATTGATTCCAATTAGTACGACCTTAATAGTAGACAGATAAGTTAATCACAGTAGGATTGTGAAAGAAAACTGTTTACGTACTTAATAAATCTCCTAAATGTATATATATATTTTTTATATATATATCTATATCTGTTTATTAATAAATCTATTTTTTTATATATGTTTATGTATCTATCTATTTAATTGTGTTATGTACTTGTATTTATATGTATATATATATTTATATATATCTGTTATTATTATTTATAATAAATATAAACTTATTAATAATAATATTGTTGTTAATAATTATAATAATAACCAATAATAGTAATAATAATAATAATAGTATTGATGTCAATGATATTAATAATATTAATATTAATGTTAATAATAATATTAATATCAAATTAATTAAATACAAATAATAATAATAATTATTTTAATAATAATAATGATATTACTTATCTTGGTATTTATGTTAATAATAAAGATAAAATAATGCTTGAAAATTCCTATAATAATATGTAATAATATTAATAACTATTAATAACATTATTTAATAACAATACTAATAACAATAATTTGTATGTTTCAATTTCTATATATGTTATTAAATAGTTATACATTTTATATATTATAATATACATACAATCTTAATTTTTGTATAGAATCATATATATATATATATATATATATATATATATATATATATATATATATATATATATATATATATATATATATATATATATATTAAAAGCAACTTAATTATTTGGTATATTATTTTACATAATTAACTCTAATGATTAATTTTATATTTTATATTTTAAATTTTCAATTTGTTACATCTACTTACATTTATATACATATTTATTTACAAACAATAGTTCGTGAATCGTCGGGAGCAGTCAAAGGTAAAATGATATTATGAATATAGTTTAAGAAAATTTCTAAGACTCAACATTACAGACTTTGCTTATTGTGTCGAAATCATATAAAGATTAAGTTTAAATTTGGTTGGAAATTCCCGGGTCGTCACAGTACCTACCCGTTAAAGAAATTTCGTCCCGAAATTTGAGTAAGGTGGTCATGGCTAACAATAAAAATGTTTTCATGACGAATATGAGTTGATAAACAGAGTTTTATCATTATTGATTAATATAGATAAAACAATTCGATTATTCGAAGCGTATAAGTGAAGCTATCACAAAAGAGTGAATTGAATAATTGTATGTTCATCTTAGTCGGTGACGTAGTCACGATTGAATTTAGAATTTAAGGTGCGTCTTAACTTTTGATAGAGTCAAGGTTGAATTTAGGAAAAAAAATAATGTTCGTCTTAACTTTTGGCGTTGTCTCGATTGAATTCTAGAATTCAGGGAATTCAGAGAAAATCTTCGAAATCTAAAGGATTTGATTCTTCAGCGAGTAAGGAAAATTAAGATCTCTAAAATTAAATACGGTGATCCGCCTCGATTACTCTGTCTGATATTTCCGTTATAAATTAAGCTCTTCCGGTCCCTTATTCTCACCATTACTATACAATCCCCAAATTCAAAAGATTGTAAAAATGCTTAATCCAATTCTAAACCCTGATATTTTCCTAATTATCATTTCTGTCATCCTTCTTTTCAATCTTCCACCAGAAAATTCGTTTACTTCTACTTCGCCCTTGGAATTGTAATGTTTTTAATTCTCCCGTGTCTTTATGTTGCGATAAACATTAATATACACGGTTTGTAATTTATGTGTTGTTATCGCGCTTTATATTCTCCCTTATATTTCAAAGCTCTATGCTTTTGTTTTCTCTTCCCGACTTCAAGTCAAGCGAATAACGGTCCAGAATTCGTAAGTACAGAGTTTCAAATGAACATGGCTAATGTTCTAAGAGTGAGATTGTAATAGCACGATCTAGATTGGTTAATTTACTATAATTCAAGAGAAAAGATAGAACTATCAGGAAGATATATTCTTGATTTGTTTGGAGATTAGGTAGAATGTAAGAGTCGTGTAACATGGCACATGATGACGTTATGATATGTGAATCATCACGTCTCATTAGAAACTCAGCATGACCTACTGTAATATAATCACATTGATCAAGTGTCATTATATTATACTAACTCATGCATCAATTCCCAACATTACTTCAATAACATTCATATTTTAAGCTCGAAAGTTTACAGAATATAGAAACTAACAGTTTCTATATGATGTAACACTGATAGTACGAAGAGATTAATGATTTCAGATAAGAACAGTTATGAAAATATCTTCAGAAATATGGAGGATATTTATAATGAAATATATGATGATATATTGGAATTTCTAATATCGATGGATGATGAAAAAGATTTATTCGTAAGGGTTTAGATTCGGAAGCAATGTATTCGCTAAAGATTTCATCGAAAACAGAATCATTTTGGATTCTTTGAAGTCAAACTTATTCTTTATGATTTGTCCACGGCTTCCTTCATAGTTTCGCATAATCCGTTTTTCGATACCAAATTTTCTATTGAGTGTTTCCAATACTCCATTCTTTATCATCAAACTTTCGAGAGTTAAGGTCGTGTACAGTTTGTGCTGCTGTATTCAGCTTTTTCAGAATTTGTGGTATTGCTTTGTAGACTGAGTGCTTTTCAGAATTTCAGAATGAAAGATCATAATTCTAAGAGACAAATGTTATACATATAACTGCTGATGTAGTTATGCTGTGAGTTTTCAAAGTACTGATTGTTGATTTCCAGTGATTGGTATGGCAGTTCTCGTTACAAGATACGGATGAGTATATGATAGGGTTTCAATGAATAAATATAATGATTTATCGGAGAGATTTAAACCAAGAAGCAACGAGATTGCTGGTACGTCTGCTGGTAATATGGTAAAATATGAAAGGTTCCACGGTATCAATAAAAGAGAACGCATATATATCAAGATTATAATAAGGTTGTTTCGAACGAAAAGTCGAAGTTGACTTGTTGGAGCTGTGACAAAATTGGCTAATTTGGAAAGAGATTGCAAAGTTATTTTCGGTAATAATAACGCTAAAGGAAATAGCACAGCTACGTGTTAAACGTTTACTCAGGTTCCGGGTGTTTTCAGGTGCATAACTATATGCATCAATCTTTTCTCCCGTAAATGAAGTGCGATTGGTTCATCCTCTCGATTGAGGTGTTTTCAAGAATCATGAAAGGTTTGAACGCAGAATGTAATCGTGAAGATACAAATGATGTTTAAGACGAAATCAAGTGGCAATTTGAAGAATTGTTTAGTTTCATATGTTATAATCAATATTTTAATTCATTTTAATTATCCAATATTATATTTTTTTTTTATTTTTTTTTTTATTGTTAAAAAGAGAATATGTGTGAGAGAGAAACTTCTAGGAAAGAGAGTGAGGATGGAGTGTGGGAAGAGGTGAGGAAAAAAAAACACTCAACGGACACGGGTACGGCAAAAGATCTTCATGGTGGTTCCAACTGGATCGAATACAACGAGCGTATAACCGGAAAACATCTCAAATCGTTTATGTTTTTCAACTTTCCGGATGAGTGGAACATTGTGGAACTTTGGAAGATGTTCAAACAATACGGGTGGGTTAGGGACATTTTTATCCCTAAGAAGACTTTAAAGAATGGGAAGCGGTTTGCCTTTGTTCGCTTTGGTGAGGTAAACGACGAAGAAAAGCTACTGAAGAAGTTGCGTGAGATCAGAATTGATGGAAACATTCTGATGATATTTAAGGCGAAGGAACGGTCTCGCAATAATGATGGGGAAAACGGGGGTAGAGTACACAATGATCGTAGCATGGGTGAAGAGGGGAATCGGGGACCTGGTGACCAACAACAGAAATCGGTGCAGAGCAAAAGTGGTATATTACCCCCTTCTTTCAGAGATGAACGTAGATTTAATGATGTTGTGAGAAATCACACTGCAAGAGTTGATGACCTTAGGGACACGGTCCTTAATCCAAAACTTAAAAACCAATATGCTGCCCCCAAGTGAAAAAGGAACGCGAGGTGACTATTAGTACTGAAGAAGATAACCTAGTGGTGATGAAGAAGGCTCTCGTGGGTGAAGTAACCAAGTTAGAACATCTTGGTAACTTTCGCTCCTTGTGTAATGCTGAAGGTTTAACTGAGTACGAACTAAAATATCTTGGAGGATTAGAGATAATGGTAATCTTCAAAGATGATATCACAGCCAACAATGTCATTGAGCAAGAGAACCATTGTCTAAAGCGATGGCTCACTAACATCCGCCCAGGTGACCGATCATTCCCATCAGCAGGCAAACTTACATGGATCAATATAATGGGGGTTCCTATCAAGTATTGGAAGGAGTCAACGTTCCGGAAAATCGGGCAATGGTGGGGACCAATTCTAGATACTCAAAACTGTGTGTTTAAAGGGGACCAAAATCTAATAGCAGGGAGAGTTCTGATCAAAGTCCGAAGTCCAAATATGATAAACGAGATCGTCAAACTACGCGCTGGTCTGGAGGTATTTTATGTTCAGGTAGCCGAAGAAATCAGTGACATTGTTGAGTTGGATTTGGAGGACCCATGTAATAGCGATTGGGATGAAGATGAGTATGTTTCGGAAGAAGACACTTCACAGTACACTTCTGACGAAGAAGATGAAGGTGGTCAGAAGGCAGATGTTGACGGTGCCGCCATGACCGGAAAATTAGTTCCGGAGAAAGAGGTAGGAGATGAAGGATCGGGTTGCAACGCTGGTACCATTGGGAACATGAAAATTAACTGTAGCGGCTCCTGCAATTCCAAGAAAAACAATATTTGCAAGACAAAGCGTGACATGGGAAACTCAACCGACGAGAATTGCAAGACAAAGCGTGACATGGGAAACTCAACTGACGAGTCCACGGGGCAAAACTCGAGTTTTTCAAACCCTAGTGTGAATGACGATGTAGATGAATATGAGCCTGTTAAGGAAAGTGAGTCCATTATGCATCCTAAGCCCAATTTAGGGGAGGAAGTGCAACATGCTGCTCATAACCTTGTAAATGAGCCCAGCAACAAAAAAGTAAATGAGTCCAACAATTTTGAAGTTGACTCGGCCCAGCAAGAAGTCGTGAGGCCCATTGATACTAATGAGCCCCTTAACAATAATAATGAGTCCAACTGGAATTGCAACCCTAATTCTCCCCTAAGCAACACACGTGAGGTCCCTGATACATTTGATGTTGAGGTGAGAGTAGGTAAGGCGTCAAATTCTGCTGCAAAAATAAAAGGTAAAAAGAAACGGGAATCCAATCGTGCTGAGAATATGTCTAATTCGGAGGTAGGCTCCGAGGAGGATTTGGATCAGATGGTCGATGATTTGTGTGACGATGGGATCAATATTGAAGCAATTCGGAGCAGAAAGATCAATAATGCTGAAAGAGTCTCGTCAATGGGTAACTGGAGGGCGTCCTCTTTAATTATGCGAGGAAAGTGCTTTACTAGGTCACATCATAAAGTGGAGAAGAAAAGAAGTAAAGGTGGGGCATCCAGAGGTAGTAGCAGGGACCACAAGTCCATTGGTAATAAGGGCAGACAATCCAAGTCGAACAAACTGTCAGGTTGTTGTGCGAATAATGACACATCAGAGGACAGTGTTGGGATTGGAGAATTTGCAAATCGCATCAGACTGGAATGGGATTGTGGACCGGCACAGGTCTAAATCTCTTACTGTCTCTCGTTTCTGTTATTTCCATTATGAAAATTATGTCCTTTAATATTAGGGGATTTGGGTCGGGTAAAGATCGCAAAATAGGGGACTTTAAAAAACTGATGTGTCGTGAACAACCTTGGATTGTTGCGTTACAAGAGACCAAATGTAATACCATTGATGAAAAATGGGTCAAATTAATTAGTGGTTTTGATGATGTGGGTTTTGTTCAAAAGGAAAAGGTCGGGAAATCGGGCGGGTTATTGCTTTTTTGGGATAAAAATGATTTTTTGGCAGAACAAGTCCATAAGGATGAGTTCTACATTGCGGTTAAAGGGAAATGGCGGGGAAGGGACGAACCCCTAATTATTGTTAACGTTTATGGGCCACATGACGATGCTAACAAACAAAAATTGTGGGCGAGTCTCAAAAATTTTGTAGGACAATATGATGTGGCATGGGTCCTCTGTGGGGATTTCAATGAAGTACGAGAAGAGTCGGAGAGGCAAAGTTGTGTGTTCATGGAAAAAAGGGCTAAGTGGTTCAACGAGTTCATAAACAATGCGCAACTGATTGATGTACCGCTGGGTGGAAAAAGATTCACTAGAATTTGCGACAATGGCATTAAGTTTAGCAAGCTCGATAGGTTTCTTATATCCGAAAAGTTTAATGATATGTGGGACGAAGTGTCCGCGATTGCCCTTGAGAGGAAAATGTCGGACCACTGTCCTATAGTTTTAAGGGATAGAGCCATCGATTTCGGACCTAAACCTATTAAAGTTTTTGACGAATGGTTAGTTGTAGAAGGTGCGGAAAAAATTATCAATGAGGCGTGGAAAGCCAAGGTCAGTAGCCAAAGACTTGATTGTGTTTTTAGACTCAAACTAAAAAATGTGAAAATCGCTTTGAAAGAATGGAGTCAACGGACGTTCGGGAAATTAGACATGGAAATCGAGGGATTGAAGAATGAAGCTTGCGATTGGGAAAAAATGGCCGAGGATAAGATTCTTACTGATGACGAAAGGGGAAAATGGCTTGATATAAGAAAAAAAATGGATAGATTTAGAAAAAGTCAAGACAAACATGGCAAGGCAAAAGTCTCGGGTTAAATGGATACCTGAAGGAGAAGAAAACACAAGATATTTTCATTCATTTATTTGTTGAAGACATTCCAAACGAAACATCAGAGGTCTTAATATTAGTGGTGTTTGGTGTGAGGACCCCATCGAAATTAAGCATGAAGTGTTTAGACATTTTAGTGCTCAATTTAAATTGAACACCACTAACAAGATGAAGCTGTCTGATGGCGGTCCCGCTAGTCGAATTGATGGGCCTGCTGGCCCAATGCCGAATCTGTTGACATCTGAACAAGCTGCCAACCTTGAGATCATGTTTAGTGAAGCAGAATTATATAGTGCCATTAAGGAATGTTGCGTGTCGAAGGCTCCCGGACCGGATGGGTTCAAGTTTAAATTTTTCAAGTTGTATTGGGAATTGGTTAAAGTGGATCTTATAAATGCCCTCAATTGGTTTTGGGACAAATGTGAAATCTCTAATGGGTGCAACGCGTCCTTTGTAACTCTAGTGCCTAAGAAAATAGATCCTTTGTGTCTAAACGAGTTTCGTCCCATTAGCTTGATCGGTTGTTACTACAAAATTCTCGCAAAAATTCTCTCCATTCATATTCGCAAGGTGTTACCGGGCCTCATTAGTAGTGAACAAAGCGCGTTTCTTAAAGGTAGATACATCTTGGATGGTGCTCTCATTGTTAACGAGTCGATTGAATTTCTCAAAAGAAATAAATGGAAAAGTCTATTGTTCAAAGTGGATTTCGAGAAAGCCTTTGATAGCTTAAGTTGGGAATTCCTACTCGAGATTATGAGACGAATGGGTTTTGGGGAAAGATGGCGTAAGTGGATCTTAGCTTGTCTCAAATCGGCTTCAATCTCAATCCTTGTTAATGGGTCGCCCACTAATGAATTTCATATTGAACGTGGAGTGCGACAAGGCGACCCGTTGTCCCCGTTTCTCTTTATCATCGCTGCCGAGGGGTTAAACTACCTCACCAAAAATGCTATTGATTGCGGGCTTTACAAAGGTGTTAGAATTGACTCGGATAATGTTAATATCTCGCACCTACAATACGCGGATGACACTATCTTCCTTGGCGAATGGAATCGCCAAAATTTTTGCAACTTGATGAAACTTCTCAAATGCTTCGAAAACGCCTCGGGTCTCAAAATTAACTACAACAAAAGTCAACTATTCAGGCTAGGAGTTAAAAAGGATGAAGTAGAGGTCTTGGCTAATCGGGTGGGATGTAAAATTGGCGAATTTCCTTTAACTTATCTCAGGTTGCCGATGGGAAAGAATATGAATCGTGTAGAAAATTGGAATCCCGTGATCGAAAAATTTAACTCTAGACTATCGAATTGGAAAGCTCAAACGATTTCGTATGGTGGAAGGTTAACGCTCGTCAAATCGGTCCTAAGTAGCATACCACTATATTATTTTTCGTTGTTTCGTGCCCCGTTGAGTGTTCTTAAAAAACTTGAGTGTATTAGACGAAATTTTTTCTGGGGGGGGGGGGGGGTTCGGGTGAGTGCTCTAAATTAAATTGGGTTAAATGGGATAATGCCCTTCGACCTTATGATGAGGGAGGGCTTAACATCGGGTCTCTTCGGGGGAAAAATTTGGCTTTGGTGGGGAAATGGTTTTGGAGGGCCAAAACTGAATGTAATTCTCTTTGGGTTTCGGTTGTTAAAAGTATACACGGCGCTAACGGTTTACTCCTTCATTCGAGTTTATATAACCCGAATGGAAAGAGTAGTGTGTGGGCTAACATTGTACGTGCAGGTAACGCTATTGAGACAGCGGGAGTTGATTTCTCCAACTCCTTTTCTAGACTTATTGGCGATGGACTGAACACGAACTTCTGGGGTGACCCGTGGCTCATTGCATCACCATTGAAAGAGAGATTCAAAAGGATTTTTCACTTGGATGTTGATCGAGATGCTAATGTACGAGACAGGATCACTTGGGCGGTTGATTCGGTTGTGACAAATTGGAATTGGCTACGAGAGCCTTCGGGCAGGGCGTTAACCGAGCTGAATCTATCATTGGTCTTATTGAACTCATATGTTAAATCGGATAGGGTCACGGATTCGTGGGTATGGAACTTGGCAACTAGCGGGATTTTTTCTACCAAAAGGCTCTCCTCACTTATTGATGAAAAAGTACTTGGAGGCAATGCAACATCGAATGTTGAAACACTCAGGAATAATTTTGTGCCATTGAAAGTGGAACTTCTCATATGGAGGGTGCTAAAGAGACGGATTCCGGTTCGTACCGAACTTGATAAGCGCGGTATCGATCTAGACTCAGTTAGGTGCCCTCTTTGTGATAACGACGTGGAAACTATCGAGCACTTGATGATCTTTTGTCAACATTCGATGGACATTTGGGAACGGGTTTATAAGTGGTGGGGGTTAGGTTCGGTTGTAAATCTTAGTATTAATGAGGCCTTCCAAGGCAATTGTAACCGAGCCCTATCTCCATTGGGAATGAAGATGTGGCAAGCGTTGGAATGGACTTGTGCGTACATAATTTTGAGAAATCGGAATCAAAAAGTCTTCTCTAAGGTTTGTTGGAACCCTCCAACGACCTTAATGGAGATACAACTAAAATCCTTTGAATGGATATCTTCTCGAGTAAAGGGTCGCAAGTTAGATTGGTTGAAGTGGCTCTTGGATCCGTGGTCTTGTGTGATTTAGCTATGGTTCATGAGTTCCAGTGTTGCTCCCTCCACAACCTCTAAGCTCTCGGCAATTGTAATTTTTGTTTAGTTTGATTCATACTTGTTTTCTAGCTTTTATATTTCGTGCTTGTACAGCCTATTGGCATTAGGGCTTCATAGCCTTCTCGTGTAAAGGGTTGAGCCCCCTGTTTGGCTCTCGCGTTTTATATAATTTGCCTTTCGAAAAAAAAATTATCCAATATTATTAGTCCACAGTCGATAGTCCACAGCTGACAGTCCAATAATTCATATATAGTTTAATATATAATATTCGAATTAATTAATACGTGTCGTGACCCGTATACGTCTCAGACTCGATCACAACTCAAACTATATATATTATTGTGGAATCAACCTCAACCCTGTATAGAGAACTCGATCATTACTGCATATAGAGTGTCTATGGTGATTCCAAATAATATATATAGATGCGTCGATATGATATGTCAAAACCTTGTATACGTGTCCCGATATTTAAAGTGCGTAAAATAAATAACAGAAAACTAAATAACGATAAATAAAGTGCGTAAAGTAAATAACATAAATTTAATGACGATACATAAAATTGCGAGAATGTAAATTGCGATAAATAAACTGCGATAACTAAAATGTAATCAGTTAGCTAGGAACAGTTAGCGTGGATTCTTAACAAAATTTCAATTAGTTAATTCGTTTGTTTCTAACAACTTTTATTTTGTCCAATTTTTTTCTTCATTATGCCACTTGTTGGATTGTGATAAATCAAAATTCCAAATATGAAATTGAATAAAAAAAATGGTTATTCTGCGGTGAACGTATTTGTATCTCTGTAGATGTAAGTATAACCTATTAAAGTGAAATCTAAATATTCGAAGAATGTACAGTATAACCTATTAAAGTGAAATCTAAATATTCCTCGGGTATTACCTACCCGTTAAAATATTTTCACCATTAACAGTTTATACGAAAGTATTTTTAATTACAATCTTTATGAAAATATACTTACATATATATTTTCTTCAGATGTAATCATAGATTTAATGAGTTAATATAATATTAATCTCATTTGATTTACCGTTAGAACTAGAATATATAATCTCTAAAACATTGAAGATTACATAATCGTCATGTCAAACGAAGATAAATGATGTAGAACGATTCGCAGATTGATGATTATGCTCGAGGTACATAATCAGATGTTGAGGTATATGATGTGAACTTGAGTTGTTGGTGGTACTGGTATTGATGTTGGTGCTGGTGATGTTGCTGAAGCTGGTACGTTTTGCACCATATTCTCCAAATTGATTACTAGAGCGCGAAGTTCATTGACTTCTTGTATTACTCTGGGATGATTGTCGGTCGGAACGAGCGGATGAATAAGGTTTAGAATCTGAGTTATGATATAGTCATGGCGAGATATTCGAGAAATGAGGGTGAAAATGGTGTTACGAACAGGTTCGCCGGTAAGTGCTTCAGGTTCTTCGCCAAAAGGTGAATTCGGTTAGTGGAAAGGATCGCCTTCTTCGTGTCTCCATTGATTTAATAGACTACGAACCCATCAGATGAATTGGGGATGGCTGATTCGTTGTTTTCATTCTAGTGACACAGCTTTTGGAGTTTAGGTGAAACTCGATGTCGGAATAGCTGTCGGAATAACTATCGGAATAGCTATCGGAATCTGAAGGACTCGAACTGGTTGAGGGATTCATCTCGTACGATCAGACGAAGGATTTTTGATAAAAAAATAGATTATAGGATGTAGATTAGTACCTTGCAATACATAATTTACATATGCATATATAATACTAAAATCCCATAAGTTACGGAGGAATCTACGGAAGCTGTCAGGTAAAGATAACAATAACAGATACGCTAAGATATGAATTAGCAGATACGCTAAGATATGAATTTTGTCTATACACTATTCATGCAGTCAATGCAATAAGATGTGTCTAGACTAAGAATAATAAGCAGGTAATTTACTAAGGATGATAAACAAATGATTTCTGACAAAACTGATAAGCAAAACATTTGACATGCAGACACGGTCAGAGTCCAGACTCACTAATGCATCCTAACGACTTATCAGTTAGACACACTAATGCAGACCTGGTTCGCTAAGACCATCGCTCTGATACCAACTGTGATGACCCGTCCTAATCAATCCGGACGAAACCCATATCGATTCTAAACGATTCACAACAGTTGATTTCATCGCGAGGTACTTGACCTCTATATGATACATTTTACAAACATTGCATTTGATTTTAAAAGACAATCTCTCTTTACAACGAAAGTTGACGACATGCATACCATTTCATAATATATCCAACTATAATTGACTTAATAATAATCTTGATGAACTCGACGACTCGAATGCAACGTCTTTTGAAATATGCCATGAATGACTCCAAGTAATGTCCTTAAAATGAGCAAATGCACAGCGGAAGATTTATTGCATACCTGAGAATAAACATGCTTTTAAGTGTCAACCAAAAGGTTGGTGAGTTCATTAGTTTAACATAAATAATCATTTCATAATTTTAATAGACCACAAGATTTCATATTTCCATTTCTCATAAACATACGTTCCATGCATAGAGACAAAAATATCATTCATATGGATTGAATACCTGGTAACCGACATTCACAATATGCATATAAGAATATCCCCATCATTCCGGGATCCTCCTTCGGACATGATATAAATTTTGAAGTACTAAAGCATCCGATACTTTGGATGGGGCTTGTTGGGCCCGATAGATCTATCTTTAGGATTCGCGTCAATTAGGGTGTCTGTTCCCAAATTCTTAGATTACCAGACTTAATAAAAAGGGGCATATTCGGTTTAATAATCCAACCATAGAATGTAGTTTCACGTACTTGTGTCTATTTCATAAAACAGTTATAAAAACAGCGCATGTATTCTCAGTCCCAAAAATATATATTGCAAAAGCATTTAAAAAGGGAATAATGAAACTCACGCATATAAATATTGTAAAACATTTAATAAAGCATTTGCATGTATTCTCAGCCCAAAAACGTAAAGAGTAAAAAAGGCAAATGAAACTCACGCATATAAATATTGTAAAACAGTTAATAAAGCATTTGCATGTATTCTCAGCCCAAAAATGTAATGAGTAAAAAGGGATCAAATGAAACTCACCTAATGTATTTTGTAGTAAAAATACATACAACAACATTAAACAACTGAACAATTCAGGATTGGCCTCGGATTCACGAACCTATATCATTTGTATATTTATTAAAACGTATATTTGTAATTGAACAATTTATTTTATTATTAGAGATATAATTTTTGTATTAATATCATATATATGTTAATTTATATATTTTATAACAATACTAATATAGTTAGGTTTTGTATTTAATATATTATTATATAATTATCTTTCGTTTGCAAAAATTAATATTTATAATAATACCCGATTAAGGATAATAACAATAATGATAGTATTAGTAGTAATAAAAAAATGTGAATAAAAATGTTAATTTTAATAAAGATAATAATTTTAATAATAAGGTTATGTAATAGGTTTAATAACAAGATTTTAAGAATCATATTAATGATACTAATAATAAATATAAAAGTTATATTATTTTTATAATAAAACATCAGTTTTGATTCTATTTCCTAAGACTTAATAATACTTAGTACCAATATTTTGTAATCATAACTATAAATATGATAATAATATTAATGTTAATGGTAATAATAATGAATTGCATTATGATAGTGATAATAATACTAATAATACTTCTTGTTAAAACTTGGTGATAATAATAATATTGATAAAATATTAATTATACATATAATCATATTCTAACGTTAATACAATAATAATTATCTCAATAATAATAATAGTTAATTATAATCATAGTATTAATCTTAATAATAAGATTCATAATAATAATAATAATAATAATAATAATACTTACAAATATAATTATAATGATAATAATTATAATACTTATACATGTGATAATAATAATGTTTATAACATTAATGATAACAATAATAATAATAATACTAACAATCCTAATAATAATAATAATAATAATAATAATAATAATAATAATAATAATAATAATAATAATAATAATAATAATAATAATAATAATAATTTTTAAAAGTAAAAACTACCTTCTAAAGCCCTTTTTTAAAAAGGATTGCACCAAGACAGCTTTGAACCCGAGACCTCTCGTTAATCTGAACGCGTCTAGACAAGCTGAGCTACTGACCATATTCTGAATAATTACCCAACTTAACTTTATTTATTCCCGATTCAGTCTGGTTCTGTTTCTTCCTCCTTCAGCTCAATTAGTCAACTAAGGAACTCGATTAACAATAACATTAAAATTCTAACTTGGTTTTTAGGCTTAACTAACAGAGGGAATTTGTTTGCGGGGTTTGAAGTTTATAGAAACAAAAAAAAATATACAAGTACCTGATACTGTTCGTAAAAATAAAAATAAAAATCAAAGTTTGATTTTTAAAATTCCAGAAATCAAATCATTTGCTAACCATCAACTACTTGTTTAATTTAAGACTTGTGACAGAATATAGAAACAATTAAAGGTTGTTTTAATTAAACAGAAAATAAAATAAGCTGAACAAAATTGTGAAGAACCCGTTTTTGAAACTCAAAATCAAATACAAATATAGAGGCTGTTATAGACCTCGATTACTTCCTGAAAAATATTTCAAATCATCATTAAAAACTATCTGAGCCTTTAATTTAACTTGAAACATCAAATTGAACGCGAATTTTTCCAAGAACAGATTTGTTGACTTTTGAAATCGAAACTTTGACCTCAAAATTAGAATTCAATAATAGGAATTGGAATTTCAACTTTTGCAGAAAGATTGAGTGTTAAATTCCCAACAGAACTACATTAACACAATTTGAGATTGGTTACAAAATCGTTTAATTTGAAAAATGGGTTGAAAACAGGGCAGTGGGTTTATTATTTGGTTTTTCTGTTTGAGTTTCATGAATTGCAGTAACTGTCATTCATAATGTGAATACACACATGATTTAGCAGTTAATTAGATCTTAATTGATTCGTGAAATCGATGTTTAACAAATTACAGACAACAAGTACAAATGTTTTCTTCAGTCGCATAATAAAATATATAAAGGGATTGATACATGTAACAGAATTTTGGATTGTTTCAGCTAATTGATTCCAATTAGTACGACCTTAATAGTAGACAGATAAGTTAATCACAGTAGGATTGTGAAAGAAAACTGTTTATGTACTTAATAAATCTCCTAAATGTATATATATATTTTTTATATATATATCTATATCTGTTTATTAATAAATCTGTTTTTTTATATATGTTTATGTATCTATCTATTTAATTGTGTTATGTACTTGTATTTATATGTATATATATATTTATATATATCTGTTATTATTATTTATAATAAATATAAACTTATTAATGATAATATTGTTGTTAATAATTATAATAATAACCAATAATAGTAATAATAATAATAATAGTATTGATGTCAATGATATTAATAATAATAATAATATTAATGTTAATAATAATATTAATATCAAATTAATTAAATACAAATAATAATAATAATTATTTTAATAATAATAATGATATTACTTATCTTGGTATTTATGTTAATAATAAAGATAAAATAATGCTAGAAAAATCCTATAATAATATGTAATAATATTAATAACTATTAATAACATTATTTAATAACAATACTAATAACAATAATTTGTATGTTTCAATTTCTATATATGTTATTAAATAGTTATACATTTTATATATTTTAATATACATACAATCTTAATTTTTGTATAGAATCATATATATATATATATATATATATATATATATATATATATATATATATATATATATATATATATATATATATATATATATATATATATTTAAAAGCAACTTAATTATTTGGTATATTATTTTACATAATTAACTCTAATGATTAATTTTATATTTTAAATTTTCAATTTGTTACATCTACTTACATTTATATACATATTTATTTACAAACAATAGTTCGTGAATCGTCGGGAGCAGTCAAAGGTAAAATGATATTATGAATATAGTTTAAGAAAATTTCTAAGACTCAACATTACAGACTTTGCTTATTGTGTCGAAATCATATAAAGATTAAGTTTAAATTTGGTTGGAAATTCCCGGGTCATCACATGAACCCCCCAATGAGACCCCGTTTCTTTGTGACGCATCAGAAGCTCTTGATCTACTCTTCCTGGAAACCGATTTTCTCTTACAATTTTTGCACTTTGTTCGGTCATCAGGGTTTATTCCACACCTCGCCATCTTCTTTAGCTTCTTGATCCTGGAAGAAGCTTTCCAATTCCCAATTGAATCCCAGTAGCAGCTATTACAAATCGAAGCCTCGAAAGAATTACTATTGCTCCTCAATTTTGCCCCATCGCCCCTCTTTTTTTTTTTTCTTTTCTCTTTAATCTTTTGATTTACATCCTTGTCTCTCGACTTCTCGTTAATGACTGTCCTTGGAATATCAGGCCCATGATCTACACCAGGCACATCCTTGCCATTCAAACCCAGATAGGGCCTTTTTGGGCTCTTAGGGCCCAAGTCATTTACTCCACTACTATTGTTTATGGCCTCCTTCTCGAAAGAAACATGAGGCCCATCATTGTTTTGATTATGAGTATTTGCAGATACCTCGTTACCAGGCCTATTTGGGCCAAGCCCAACAGAATCAATGTTTCCTTCAATTGGCCTGTTGGCGTTATCATTGGGTCCTACATCAATCTTTTCGTTCCCCAATTCCTTGTAGCCATCATCCGCTTGTTTATTTCCAAACGATTGTTCCCAATCTTTATTGGAAATAGGATCATTATTATTATTACTCTTTGTCTCTGCAAAAAACTCCTCGTTATCCTCAAAGAGTTCCCCAATTCCCAGACATCTTGACTCTTGATATTCTTCTTCAACTATTGGGATATTCCGGTTATCTCTACCGGCATCCACACCAGAAGGTTTGAATCCCGGTATCTTAATTAATTCTGAATTATCAATTTGGTTGTAGTCATCTGAATCAGAGATTGATAAGGATGTATCATCATCATCCTCATCATCGTCATCAGTTGGTCCTATGACATCATCACTATCGGAAAACTCATCAGACTCAACAACGTCAGTGCTAGAGTCCGACTGTGGAATACCATCACTCCAGATGCTTTTGTTTTCCCAATCACAATCAGCTTTTTCCTCCTCCTTAATGTTAATGAAGTAGACTTTGGACCTATGAATTAGTTTTAGCGAATCCTCAACCATCTCTGCGTTTTGCAGCTTGACAAGCACCCTACCATAATTTAACTTCTGTGCAACATCCAGTGAGCAATTGTGGAGTTCATACACCGTGCCCCACCATTCCGCAATAGAGCAAAATGTTTTTTCTGTCCAGCATTGAGGTGGGACACCTTTAATCTTCAACCAAGACATTTTACCATCCGGCCAATAATCCGAATTCCATATCATGGCTTTGTGAATCCATCTTTTAAGAGGGTGTTCCTCTCGATTAATAATGTTCAAAGCTGTTTCCTTGTTGCTAAAGATGATTAGGATGCTTAGTCCACCAAGAGATTTGATTTAAACATCAGTGAAACCTTCCTCCATGCAAATGGTTTCAATGTTTTTAAGGATATCCAAATTTTTCACATCACAGACTATAGCTTTCTTCAATACTTCAAGGTTGTTATTATTATCATCAATCACAATCTTTTTTTCCCTTACCGTACTCCGCCTAGGATTTGGGATATTAGTTTCACCCCAACGAAGGTCTTCTGCTTCATTCCTCCTTTTATTGTTGAGTTTCTAACACAAGTCTTCTGTTGTATTACCAATCACCTCATTGAATCTCCTACCATCTTGAAATCTATATAAGTATGAACCCCCCTTTGCAGCACCTTCCTGTCCATTGGGTATTGGTCTGTGAGAATCCTTCTCCTTAGGAATAGGTTTGCGTTCAGTAGCCTTGAAGATCTTGATATATTTGCCCTCAATCTTAATGTTTTCCAGTGCTCGCAACAATTTGTCCGCATCTTTTACCTCCGCAAATCTAACAAAAGCAAAACGTTCACCATTTCGAAGCTTATTTTTTGCTAGGTATACATCTCGAACTGCTCCATATGGCTTGAATGCTTTCCACAAATCGATCACCTTCCATGCCCCTGGAAAGTTGAAGAACATGAACGATGTGAGATCGTTTCTTCCTGACCATCTGAATCGGTGTTGAAAGTCGCCATTGTATTGTAGTGACCCGAACTTTTCCATGTTTATATATATTAATTGAGATTGATATTTACATGATTAAATGTTTCCAACATGTTAAGCAATCAAACTTGTTAAGACTTGATTAATTGAAATATGTTTCATATAGACAATTGACCACCCAAGTTGACCGGCGATTCACGAACGTTAAAACTTGTAAAAACGACATGACGATATATATATGGATATACATATGGTTAACATGAGATTATGATAAGTAAGTATCTCCATAAGTATATTAACAATGAGTTATATACATATAAACAAGACTACTAACTTAAGGATTTCGAAACGAGACATATATGTAACGATTATCGTTGTAACGACATTTAAATGTATATATATCATATTAAGAGATATTCATACATGATAATATCATGATAATATAATAATTTAAAATCTCATTTGATATTATAAACATTAGGTTAACAACATTTAACAAGATCGTTAACCTAAAGGTTTCAAAACAACACTTACATGTAACGACTAACGATGACTTAACGACTCAGTTAAAATGTATATACATGTAGTGTTTTAATATGTATTTATACACTTTTGAAAGACTTCAATACACTTATCAAAATACTTCTACTTAACAAAAATTCTTACAATTACATCCTCGTTCAGTTTCATCAACAATTCTACTCGTATGCACCCGTATTCGTACTCGTACAATACACAGCTTTTAGATGTATGTACTATTGGTATATACACTCCAATGATCAGCTCTTAGCAGCCCATGTGAGTCACCTAACACATGTGGGATCCATCATTTGGCAACTAGCATGAAATATCTCATAAAATTACAAAAAATATGAGTAATCATTCATGACTTATTTACATGAAAACAAAATTACATATTTTTTATATCTAATCCATACACTAACGACCAAAAACACCTACAAACACTTTCATTCTTCAATTTTCTTCATCTAATTGATCTCTCTCAAGTTCTATCTTCAAGTTCTAAGTGTTCTTCATAAATTCTACAAGTTCTAGTTACATAAAATCAAGAATACTTTCAAGTTTGCTAGCTCACTTCCAATCTTGTAAGGTGATCATCCAACCTCAAGAAATCTTTGTTTTTTTACAGTAGGTTATCATTCTAATACAAGGTAATAATCATATTCAAACTTTGGTTCAATTTCTATAACTATAACAATCTTATTTCAAGTGATGATCTTACTTGAACTTGTTTTCGTGTCATGATTCTGCTTCAAGAACTTCGAGCCATCCAAGGATCCGTTGAAGCTAGATCCATTTTTCTCTTTTCCAGTAGGTTTATCCAAGGAACTTAAGGTAGTAATGATGTTCATAACATCATTCGATTCATACATATAAAGCTATCTTATTCGAAGGTTTAAACTTGTAATTACTAGAATATAGTTTAGTTAATTCTAAACTTGTTCGCAAACAAAAGTTAATCCTTCTAACTTGACTTTTAAAATCAACTAAACACATGTTCTATATCTATATGATATGCTAACTTAATGATTTAAAACCTGGAAACACGAAAAACACCGTAAAACCGAATTTACGCCGTCGTAGTAACACCGCGGGCTGTTTTGGGTTAGTTAATTAAAAACTATGATAAACTTTGATTTAAAAGTTGTTATTCTGAGAAAATGATTTTTATTATGAACATGAAACTATATCCAAAAATTATGGTTAAACTAAAAGTGGAAGTATGTTTTCTAAAATGGTCATCTAGACGTCGTTCTTTCGACTGAAATGACTACCTTTACAAAAACGACTTGTAACTTATTTTTCCGACTAAAAACCTATACTTTTTCTGTTTAGATTCATAAAATAGAGTTCAATATGAAACCATAGCAATTTGATTCACTCAAAACGGATTTAAAATGAAGAAGTTATGGGTAAAACAAGATTGGATAATTTTTCTCATTTTAGCTACGTGAAAATTGGTAACAAATCTATTCCAACCATAACTTAATCAACTTGTATTGTATATTATGTAATCTTGAGATACAATAGACACGTATACAATGTTTCGACCTATCATGTCGACACATCTATATATATTTCGGAACAACCATAGACACTCTATATGTGAATGTTGGAGTTAGCTATACAGGGTTGAGGTTGATTCCAAAATATATATAGTTTGAGTTGTGATCAATACTGAGATACGTATACACTGGGTCGTGGATTGATTCAAGATAATATTTATCGATTTATTTCTGTACATCTAACTGTGGACAACTAGTTGTAGGTTACTAACGAGGACAGCTGACTTAATAAACTTAAAACATCAAAATATATTAAAAGTGTTGTAAATATGTTTTGAACATACTTTGATATATATGTATATATTGTTATAGGTTCGTGAATCAACCAGTGGCTAAGTCTTACTTCCCGACGAAGTAAAAATCTGTGAAAGTGAGTTATAGTCCCACTTTTAAAATCTAATATTTTTGTGATGAGAATACATGCTGGTTTTATAAATGATTTACAAAATAGACACAAGTACCTGAAACTACATTCTATGGTTGAATTATTGAAATCGAATATGCCCTTTTTTATTAAGTCTGGTAATCTAAGAATTAGGGAACAGACACCCTAATTTACGCGAATCCTAAAGATAGATCTATTGGGCCTAACAAACCCCATCCAATGTACCGGATGCTTTAGTACTTCGAAATTTATATCATATCCGAAGGGTGTCCCGGAATGATGGGGATATTCTTATATATGCATCTTGTTAATGTCGGTTACTAGGTGTTCACCATATGAATGACTTTTATCTCTATGTATGGGATGTGTATTGAAATATGAAATCTTGTGGTCTATTATTATGATTTGATATATATAGGTTAAACCTATAACTCACCAACATTTTTGTTGACATTTTAAGCATGTTTATTCTCAGGTGATTATTAAGAGCTTCCGCTGTCGCATACTTAAATAAGGACGAGATTTGGAGTCCATGCTTGTATGATATTGTGTAAAAACTGCATTCAAGAAACTTATTTTGCTGTAACATATTTGTATTGTAAACCATTATGTAATGGTCGTGTGTAAACAGGATATTTTAGATTATCATTATTTGATAATCTACGTAAAGCTTTTTAAACCTTTATTGATGAAATAAAGG
This sequence comes from Rutidosis leptorrhynchoides, assembly GCF_046630445.1. Classification (NCBI taxonomy): domain Eukaryota; kingdom Viridiplantae; phylum Streptophyta; class Magnoliopsida; order Asterales; family Asteraceae; genus Rutidosis; species Rutidosis leptorrhynchoides. The sequence continues at coordinate 74,119,663 of NC_092343.1, read as the reverse complement.
TTATGGTTTGTTTTAAAATGAATGCAGTCTTTGAAAAACGTCTCATATAGAGGTCAAAACCTCGCAAAGAAATCAATTAATATGGAACGTTTTTAATCAATAAGAACGGGACATTTCAGTTGGTATCCCAGCGTTGGTCTTAGAGAACTAGAATTTTGCATTAGTGTATCTTATCGAGTTTGTTAGGATGCATTAGTGAGTCTGGACTTCGACCGTGTTTACTTGAAAAATGATTGCTTAACAAATTTTGTTGGAAACTATATATTTTTAACATGTGAATATTATGTGATATATTAATCTCTTAACGCGTTTGATATTATGTGATAGATGTCTACCTCTAGAACAAGTCCCATTGACTCACCTAATAATAATGAAGAGTCAAATGTAAATTGGAATGATTCGTGGACTGATTCACATGTTCCCGAAGAGGAACCGGAAGAAGAGTCGGAACCGGAAGAAGAATCGGAACCGGAAGAAGAATCGGAACCGGAAGAAGAATCGGAACCGGATGAAGAAATAGAACCGGTGGGGGAAATAATAAAACGGTTAAGTAAAAGAAAATCCTCAACCAACCGACCAAGGTTAATTATGGTCAATGGTGTTTCCGCCAAGGAAGCAAAATATTGGGAGGATTACCAATTCTCCGATGAATCGGATTCCGACGAGAATTCCGATGATGTTATAGAAATTACCCCAACTGAATTTAAAAAGGCAAAAGAAAATAATAAGGGAAAGGACATAAAAATAGAGAAATCTAATTCCAACCCCGATGAACTTTATATGTATCGTCAACCCCCGAAGTCCTTAAGTTGTAACAATGACCCGGGAACCTCTAAACCACCAGGTTTTTCTAAACCAATGTGGAAAATTACGGCTCGTATTAGGGGAACATCATATATCCCTAGAAACTTGGCAAAACGAACCAAAACCGAAGAAGAAGAAACAAGCGAGTCGGAATAAGATAGTTGTATTCGTGTGGTGTAATATATGTAATATAGTGTGCTTATGCTTTATGATATATGTAAAAATTGCTTGTATTAATAAGTATTTTTTTTTATGAATCTAACTCTTGTCTATTTTACAGTATAAAAACATAAAATGGATAGACAACCCAATATTTTAAGAGACCTACCCGGAGACCTGATTGATGAAATCTTGTCTAGAGTCGGTCAGAATTCTTCGGCACAACTATTTAAGGCGAGATCAGTTTGTAAGACATTCGAAGAACGTTCCAAGAATGCCTTGGTTTATAAAAGGCTTTCGTTCGAAAGATGGGGGATATCACATTGGGAAATCCATAAGTTACGATGTGTTTACTTTGACGCATATATTGCGGGGAACCCAAATGCTATTTTACGCAATGGGTTAAGAAATTATTTTGACTCAATATATCCGAATATTGGACTTCGTGATTTAGAAAAAGCGGCTAACATGCAACATATAAAAGCATGTTATGCTTACGGATTAGTAATGTTCGCTTCTCACCAAAGTGAGAACAAGAACATCGGGCTACAACTATTAAACAAAACGTTCCCACAAGTGACGGAGTCGGTAATTGGGGTAAGAAATGAGGTTTTTAGATTGTTACGGGACTGTTGGACATTACGTAACCCTCGTCCCTTTGACGACGTTACAACACGCTGTCTTATCAACGGCCATAACGGTTATGTTCCACAAGACCAAGGATGGGAAGTAGTCCTAGTAAAACCAGAATGCATGACTTGTTTCTGGACGTATGAATTACGTGTCTTTATTGCCTTTGCTGAACGACTTGTGTACTAGCTAGAATTATCTTCACAACTATCTTGTATCAAAGTTATTGTGTGCTATATTTCGTGCTTTATGTAAAATAAGCGGTATTGTAAGTTTGTAAAATATTGTATAAAAGTTTGAACGCGAAATATTATTATAATCAGTTTTTCATATAGAATTGTAGTAGTTGAATTGTATATTAGCTACTAAGTATGAACTTAACGAGTAGGTACTACCCGAATTTAAACTTATAAAACGCTAATATGAAGAAAAAGCTTTTATAAATGAGTTCATATTATGCTACGAAATACTATTAACTACTCTTAATATTCTGTATGATTAACTTGTTCCATTTGACTATTTTGAAGGAAATGGCACCGACTACTCGACACACCGTGAATATGAATGAAGAGGAATTCCGTACTTTTCTAGCTTCAAACATAGCTACAGTACAGGCTGCGCTACATACCAACAATAACCTTGGATCTAGCAGTACAGGAAATCGTGTAGGATGCACCTACAAAGAATTCACTGCCTGCAAACCTTTGGAATTTGATGGAACCGAAGGACAGATCGGATTGAAACGGTGGACCGAGAAGGTCGAATCGGTGTTTGCCATAAGTAAGTGTACTGAAGAGGACAAAGTAAAGTACGCTACGCATACCTTCACAGGTTCTGCGTTAACATGGTGGAATACCTATCTAGAGCAAGTGGGACAAGATGATGCTTACGCACTACCGAGGTCAGCATTCAAGCACTTGATGAACGAGAAGTACCGTCCTAGAACCGAGGTCAATAAGCTCAAGACAGAACTTATAGGGTTACGAACCCAAGGATTTGATATTACCACATACGAAAGACGATTCACAGAATTGTGCTTATTGTGTCCGGGAGCGTTCGAAGATGAGGAAGAGAAGATCGACGCGTTTGTGAAAGGATTACCGGAAAGAATCCAAGAAGATATAAGTTCACACGAGCCCGCCTCCATACAACAGGCATGTAGAATGGCTCACAAACTAATGAACCAGATTGAAGAAAGAATTAAAGAACAGACTGCTGAAGAGGCCAATGTGAAGCAAGTCAAAAGAAAGTGGGAGGAAAACGGTGATAAGAATCACCAATACAACAACAACAGCAATTACAACAATAATCGCAACAATTATCCCAACAATCGCAACATCAATCGCAACTACAACAAACGGCCCAAAAAACAACAACAACAACAACAACAGCAACTACAACAATCATCCCAACAACAATAATAACCGCAACAACAACAACAATCAGAAGCAGCTATGTCAAAGGTGTGAAAAGTATCACTCGGGGTTCTGCACCAAATTTTGCAACAAGTGTAAAAGAAATGGTCATAGCGTGGCGAAGTGTGAGGTTTACGGACCAGGGGTTAATAGAACGAAAGGAACAAATAGTGTCGGAACGAGTAATGGCGGAGGAAGCAGTGTCGGAGCAAGTTATGCCAATATAGTTTGTTATAAATGTGGAAAACCGGGCCACATTATTAGAAATTGCCCGAACCAGAAGAACACGAATGGACAAGGCCGTGGAAGAGTTTTCAATATTAATGCGGCAGAGGCACAGGAAGACCCGGAGCTTGTTACGGGTACGTTTCTTATTGACAATAAATCTGCTTACGTTTTATTTGATTCGGGTGCGGATAGAAGCTATATGAGTAGAGATTTTTGTGCTAAATTAAGTTGTCCATTGACGCCTTTGGATAGTAAATTTTTACTCGAATTAGCAAATGGTAAATTAATTTCAGCAGATAATATATGTCGGAATCGAGAAATTAAACTGGTTAGCAAAACATTTAAGATTGATTTGATACCTGTAGAGTTAGGGAGTTTTGATGTGATAATCGGTATGGACTGGTTGAAAGAAGTGAAAGCAGAGATCGTTTGTTACAAAAATGCAATTTGCATTATACGAGAAAAAGGAAAACCCTTAATGGTGTACGGAGAAAAGGGCAACACGAAGCTACATCTTATTAGTAATTTGAAGGCACAAAAACTAATAAGAAAAGGTTGCTATGCTGTTCTAGCACACGTCGAGAAAGTACAAACTGAAGAAAAGAGCATCAATGATGTTCCCATTGCAAAAGAATTTCCCGATGTATTTCCGAAAGAATTACCGGGATTACCCCCACATCGATCCGTTGAATTTCAAATAGATCTTGTACCAGGAGCTGCACCAATAGCTCGTGCTCCTTACAGACTCGCACCCATCGAGATGAAAGAACTACAAAGCCAATTACAAGAACTTTTAGAGCGTGGTTTCATTCGACCAAGCACATCACCGTAGGGAGCTCCTGTTTTGTTTGTCAAGAAGAAAGATGGTACATTCAAGTTGTGTATCGACTACCAAGAGTTGAACAAACTTACCATCAAGAACCGCTACCCACTACCGAGAATCGACGACTTATTTGATCAACTATGCTCGTCTGTTTATTCAAAGATTGACTTACGTTCCGGGTATCATCAAATGCGGGTGAAAGAAGATGATATTCCAAAGACTGCTTTCAGAACACGTTACGGTCATTACAAGTTTATGGTCATGCCGTTTGGTTTAACTAATGCACCAGCTATTTTCATGGACCTTATGAACCGAGTGTGTGGACCATACCTTGACAAGTTTGTCATTGTTTTCATTGATGACATACTTATTTACTCAAAGAATGACCAAGAACACGGTGAACATTTGAGAAAGGTGTTAGAAGTATTGAGGAAGGAAGAATTGTACGCTAAGTTTTCAAAGTGTGCATTTTGGTTGGAAGAAGTTCAATTCCTCGGTCACATAGTGAACAAAGAAGGTATTAAGGTGGATCCGGCAAAGATAGAAACTGTTGAAAAGTGGGAAACCCCGAAAACTCCGAAACACATACGCCAGTTTTTAGGACTAGCTGGTTACTACAGAAGTTCATCCAAGACTTTTCCAGAATAGCAAAACCCTTGACTGCATTAACGCATAAAGGGAAGAAATTTGAATGGAATGATGAACAAGAGAAAGCGTTTCAGTTATTGAAGAAAAAGCTAACTACGGCACCTATATTGTCATTGCTTGAAGGGAATGATGATTTTGTGATTTATTGTGACGCATCAAAGCAAGGTCTCGGTTGTGTATTAATGCAACGAACGAAGGTGATTGCTTATGCGTCTAGACAATTGAAGATTCATGAACAAAATTATACGACGCATGATTTGGAACTAGGAGCGGTTGTTTTTGCATTAAAGACTTGGAGGCACTACTTATATGGGGTCAAAAGTATTATATATACCGACCACAAAAGTCTTCAACACATATTTAATCAGAAACAACTGAATATGAGGCAGCGTAGGTGGATTGAATTGTTGAATGATTACGACTTTGAGATTCGTTACCACCCGGGAAAGGCAAATGTGGTAGCCGATGCCTTGAGCAGGAAGGACAGAGAACCCATTCGAGTAAAATCTATGAATATAATGATTCATAATAACCTTACTACTCAAATAAAGGAGGCGCAACAAGGAGTTTTAAAAGAGGGAAATTTAAAGGATGAAATACCCAAGGGATCGGAGAAGCATCTTAATATTCGGGAAGACGGAACCCGGTATAGGGCTGAAAGGATTTGGGTACCAAAATTTGGAAATATGAGAGAAATGGTACTTAGAGAAGCTCATAAAACCAGATACTCAATACATCCTGGAACGGGGAAGATGTACAAGGATCTCAAGAAACATTTTTGGTGGCCAGGTATGAAAGCCGATGTTGCTAAATATGTAGGAGAATGTTTGACGTGTTCTAAGGTCAAAGCTGAGCATCAGAAACCATCAGGTCTACTTCAACAACCCGAAATCCCGGAATGGAAATGGGAAAACATTACCAAGGATTTCATCACTAAATTGCCAAGGACTGCAAGTGGTTTTAATACTATTTGGGTAATAGTTGATCGTCTCACCAAATCAGCACACTTCCTACCAATAAGAGAAGATGACAAGATGGAGAAGTTAGCACGACTGTATTTGAAGGAAGTCGTCTCCAGACATGGAATACCAATCTCTATTATCTCTGATAGGGATGGCAGATTTATTTCAAGATTCTGGCAGACATTACAGCAAGCATTAGGAACTCGTCTAGACATGAGTACTGCTTATCATCCACAAACTGATGGGCAGAGCGAAAGGACGATACAAACGCTTGAAGACATGCTACGAGCATGTGTTATTGATTTCGGAAACAGTTGGGATCGACATCTACCGTTAGCAGAATTTTCCTACAACAACAGCTACCATTCAAGCATTGAGATGGCGCCGTTTGAAGCACTTTATGGTAGAAAGTGCAGGTCTCTGATTTGTTGGAGTGAAGTGGGGGATAGACAGATTACGGGTCCGGAGATTATACAAGAAACTACCGAGAAGATCATCCAAATTCAACAACGGTTGAAAACCGCCCAAAGTCGACAAAAGAGCTACGCTGACATTAAAAGAAAAGATATAGAATTTGAAATTAGAGAGATGGTCATGCTTAAAGTTGCACCTTGGAAAGGCGTTGTTCGATTTGGTAAACGAGGGAAATTAAATCCAAGGTATATTGGACCATTCAAGATTATTGATCGTGTCGGACCAGTAGCTTACCGACTTGAGTTACCTCAACAACTCGCGGCTGTACATAACACTTTCCACGTCTAGAATTTGAAGAAATGTTTTGCTAAAGAAGATCTCACTATTCCGTTAGATGAAATCCAAATCAACGAAAAACTTCAATTCATCGAAGAACCCGTCGAAATAATGGATCGTGAGGTTAAAAGACTTAAGCAAAACAAGATACCAATTGTTAAGGTTCGATGGAATGCTCGTAGAGGACCCGAGTTCACCTCGGAGCGTGAAGATCAGATGAAGAAGAAATACCCGCATCTATTTCCAGAAGATTCGTCAACACCTTCAACAGCTTAAAATTTCGGGACGAAATTTATTTAACGGGTAGGTACTGTAGTGACCCGAACTTTTCCATGTTTATATATATTAATTGAGATTGATATTTACATGATTAAATGTTTCCAACATGTTAAGCAATCAATCTTGTTAAGACTTGATTAATTGAAATATGTTTCATATAGACAATTGACCACCCAAGTTGACCGGCGATTCACGAACGTTAAAACTTGTAAAAACGACATGACGATATATATATGGATATACATATGGTTAACATGAGATTATGATAAGTAAGTATCTCCATAAGTATATTAATAATGAGTTATATACATATAAACAAGACTACTAACTTAAGGATTTCGAAACGAGACATATATGTAACGATTATCGTTGTAACGACATTTAAATGTATATATATCATATTAAGAGATATTCATACATGATAATATCATGATAATATAATAATTTAAAATCTCATTTGATATTATAAACATTAGGTTAACAACATTTAACAAGATCGTTAACCTAAAGGTTTCAAAACAACACTTATATGTAACGACTAACGATGACTTAACGACTCAGTTAAAATGTATATACATGTAGTGTTTTAATATGTATTTATACACTTTTGAAAGACTTCAATACACTTATCAAAATACTTCTACTTAACAAAAATTCTTACAATTACATCCTCGTTCAGTTTCATCAACAATTCTACTCGTATGCACCCGTATTCGTACTCGTACAATACACAGCTTTTAGATGTATGTACTATTGGTATATACACTCCAATGATCAGCTCTTAGCAGCCCATGTGAGTCACCTAACACATGTGGGATCCATCATTTGGCAACTAGCATGAAATATCTCATAAAATTACAAAAAATATGAGTAATCATTCATGACTTATTTACATGAAAACAAAATTACATATTTTTTATATCTAATCCATACACCAACGACCAAAAACACCTACAAACACTTTCATTCTTCAATTTTCTTCATCTAATTGATCTCTCTCAAGTTCTATCTTCAAGTTCTAAGTGTTCTTCATAAATTCTACAAGTTCTAGTTACATAAAATCAAGAATACTTTCAAGTTTGCTAGCTCACTTCCAATCTTGTAAGGTGATCATCCAACCTCAAGAAATCTTTGTTTTTTACAGTAGGTTATCATTCTAATACAAGGTAATAATCATATTCAAACTTTGGTTCAATTTCTATAACTATAACAATCTTATTTCAAGTGATGATCTTACTTGAACTTGTTTTCGTGTCATGATTCTGCTTCAAGAACTTCGAGCCATCCAAGGATCCGTTGAAGCTAGATCCATTTTTCTCTTTTCCAGTAGGTTTATCCAAGGAACTTAAGGTAGTAATGATGTTCATAACATCATTCGATTCATACATATAAAGCTATCTTATTCGAAGGTTTAAACTTGTAATCACTAGAACATAGTTTAGTTAATTCTAAACTTGTTCGCAAACAAAAGTTAATCCTTCTAACTTGACTTTTAAAATAAACTAAACACATGTTATATATCTATATGATATGCTAACTTAATGATTTAAAACCTGAAAACACGAAAAACACCGTAAAACCGGATTTACGCCGTCGTAGTAACACCGCGGGCTGTTTTGCGTTAGTTAATTAAAAACTATGATAAACTTTGATTTAAAAGTTGTTATTCTGAGAAAATGATTTTTATTATGAACATGAAACTATATCAAAAAATTATGGTTAAACTCAAAGTGGAAGTATGTTTTCTAAAATGGTCATCTAGACGTCGTTCTTTCGACTGAAATGACTACCTTTACAAAAACGACTTGTAACTTATTTTTCCGACTAAAAACCTATACTTTTTCTGTTTAGATTCATAAAATAGAGTTCAATATGAAACCATAGCAATTTGATTCACTCAAAACGGATTTAAAATGAAGAAGTTATGGGTAAAACAAGATTGGATAATTTTTCTCATTTTAGCTACGTGAAAATTGGTAACAAATCTATTCCAACCATAACTTAATCAACTTGTATTGTATATTATGTAATCTTGAGATACCATAGACACGTATACAATGTTTCGACCTATCATGTCGACACATCTATATATATTTCGGAACAACCATAGACACTCTATATGTGAATGTTGGAGTTAGCTATACAGGGTTGAGGTTGATTCCAAAATATATATAGTTTGAGTTGTGATCAATACTGAGATACGTATACACTGGGTCGTGGATTGATTCAAGATAATATTTATCGATTTATTTCTGTACATCTAACTGTGGACAACTAGTTGTAGGTTAATAACGAGGACAGCTGACTTAATAAACTTAAAACATCAAAATATATTAAAAGTGTTGTAAATATATTTTGAACATACTTTGATATATATGTATATATTGAAATAGGTTCGTGAATCAACCAGTGGCCAAGTCTTACTTCCCGACGAAGTAAAAATCTGTGAAAGTGAGTTATAGTCCCACTTTTAAAATCTAATATTTTTGGGATGAGAATACATGCTGGTTTTATAAATGATTTACAAAATAGACACAAGTACGTGAAACTACATTCTATGGTTGAATTATCGAAATCGAATATGCCCCTTTTTATTAAGTCTGGTAATCTAAGAATTAGGGAACAGACACCTTAATTGACGCGAATCCTAAAGATAGATCTATTGGGCCTAACAAACCCCATCCAAAGTACCGGATGCTTTAGTACTTCGAAATTTATATCATATCCGAAGGGTGTCCCGGAATGATGGGGATATTCTTATATATGTGATAATGCTAAAAACGAACATATATTTCATAGCATTATTTCTCAAGAAAGAAAAGCTTTTAGTTGCAATTGTTCTATTTACAAGTGATATTCGTTTAAATAATAAAAGGTGAAGACAAAAGACAGATTCGACGAATTGAAGACGCAAACGACCAAAAAGCTCAAAAGTACAAAAGATAATCAAAAAGGTTCCAATTATTGATAAGAAACGTCTCGAAATTACAAGAGTACAAGATTCAAAACGCAAAGTACAAGATATTAAATTGTACGCAAGGACGTTCGAAAATCCGGAACCGGGACCAGAGTCAACTCTTAACGCTCGACGCAACGGACTAAAAATTACAAGTTAACTATGTTTATAAATATAATATAATATATAATTAATTATATTAATTATATATATATTATATTTATAAATAAAAACCGTCGGCAGAGAAAGACTCCAAAGGGACTGAGCTGTAAATTCATTCTCCGCGACTCGCGGAGTTTGAAGAGGATTTCACCGCGAGTCGCGGAGCCCCCAGTTTTGAAACTCCCTATAAAGCAAACCGATTTCTGATCATTTTCATCCATCTTTTTTCTCCTCATTCATACGATATATATATATATATAATTTATATTTTAATTTTAATTTTAATTATAATTCTAATAATAAGGGTATGTTAGCAAATATTGTAAGGGTGTAAGTCGAAATTCTGTTCGTGTAACGCTACGCTATTTTTAATCATTGTAAGTTATGTTCAACCTTTTTATATTAATGTCTCGTAGCTAAGTTATTATTATGCTTATTTAAAACGAAGTAATCATGATGTTGGGCTAATTACTAAAATTGGGTAATTGGGCTTTGTACCATAATTGGGGTTTGGACAAAAGAACGACACTTGTGGAAATTAGACTATGGGCTATTAATGGGCTTTATATTTGTTTAACTAAATGAAAGTTTGTTAATGTTAATATAAAGATTTACAATTGGGCGTCCCTATAAATTACCATATACACTCGATCGGACACGATGGGCGGGGTATTTATATGTACGAATAATCGTTCATTTAACCGGACACGGGAATGGATTAATAGCCACTAGAATAATTAAAACAGGAGTGAAATTACATTCAAGGGTAATTGGTGTAATTGCTAACAAAGTAGTAAAACCTTGGTTTACACGAAGTTGATAACCTGGTGTATTCATTAAACAAAGTATTAAAACCTTGTTACAATTCGAATCCCCAATTAGTTGGAATATTTAACTTCGGGTATAAGGATAATTTGACGAGGACACTCGCACTTTATATTTATGACTGATGGACTGTTATGGACAAAAACCAGACGGACATATTAAATAATCCAGGACAAAGGACAATTAACCCATGGGCATAAAACTAAAATCAACACGTCAAACATCATGATTACGGAAGTTTAAATAAGCATAATTCTTTTATTTCATATATAATTTCCTTTATTTTATATTTAATTGCACTTCTAATTATCGCATTTTTATTGTTATTGTATTTAATCGCACTTTTAATTATCGTCCTTTTTAATTATCGCAAGTTTATTTTATCGCACTTTTATTATTCGTAATTTCATTTATCGTTATTTACTTCATGCTTTAATTTAAGTCTTGTATTTATTTTTAATATTTTACATTTGGTTTTAACTGCGACTAAAGTTTTAAAATCGACAAACCGGTCATTAAACGGTAAAAACCCCCCTTTATAATAATAATATTACTTATATATATATTTGTATTTTTATAAAAGTAAACTAATATAGCGTTGAGCTTTGTTTAAAAAAAAGATTCCCTGTAGAACGAACCGGACTTACTAAAAACTACACTACTGTACGATTAGGTACACTGCCTATAAGTGTTGTAGCAAGGTTTAAGTATATCCATTCTATAAATAAATAAATATCTTGTGTAAAATTGTATCGTATTTAATAGTTTTTCCTAGTAAAATATAAACTATTTCGTATACCTTAGCTTTGACATCAAGTATTTTTGGCGCCGCTGCCGGAGAACCTCTTAAACGCCGGAAGCGCAACGCTAATATTAAAAAAAAAAAGAGATTTTTAGTTAACTTTTATTAAAATTCGTTTTTGTAAAAATACGTTTTAATTATTCAAAAATATAAAAAGAAAAATAAAAATTTAAGTATTTTTAAGATTTTGTTAAATATTTGAGTTTTATAAGTTTCTTTATTTTTATTTTAGTTTATAAAAATATAAGTTTTATTTAAATATCTTTTATTTATTTAAAAACAGAAAACAGAAAATAAAAAAAAATAAATAAAGAAAAACGCGTCGAATTTAATAAGCTGTCATCTGAATTTCTGAACCCCGCGACTCGCGGGGTTTTCTGCATTAATTAACGCGACTCGCGGAGCTGCTCTGACACGCGAACAGGAAGCCCTAATCCTACATTTATTACGGATTATTATTAATTATTATTATTATTAACCCTAATTATTATTATTATTATTATAATTAATTTTATTTTAACTTTTACTTTTTATTTAATTTATGTATTTAGTATTAATTAGTTTTATTAAATTGTAAAATTAGTAGTTTTATTAAATAAATAATATAAAAATAATATTTTTATAAAAATTGTAATTTTTACAACTTTTTGTATATTTTTATATTTTGTCCCTTTTTAATCTCTTTAGCGTAACTTTTGTATTTTTAGCTCATATTTAGTTTTAAACTTAGTTTTTGCCATAGTTATTTTTACTTCTAGATTTTTAGGCTTTGCCGTAGAATTCCTTAAGTGCTTTTTCTTTAGACTAAGATTTAGGTACTTTAGAATTTTGCGACACCTTTTTAAGTTTTAGTTTCTTTTTATGTTATTTCCATTTGGGATTTAGTTTTTCCTGTAAGCTTTAATATTTTTAGACACCTTTTACTATGTATCAATTATCATTCCAATTAGTAATTTCAATTTGCGATTATAATTTTAAGTTAGTTGTAGTAATAAGATTAGGTTAGTCAAGTATTTTTAAGTTTTATAAGTTTCTTTTATTTTTTTTTCGTCACCTTTTATTTTTCAACCATTTTTCTTTTTCGACCTTTTGCGACGAACTCTTTTTCTCTCTTATTTCTCGCCATTCTAGTTTTTAGGACTTAGAATTTTTTCTACTTCTTATCTAAATTTTCTTAAAATTACGAAAATTTATTTTAAGTGGTTAAATTGATAGACATCAAAATTTTCTGGTTCGTAGTAATAGTTGGATTTGTACGTGGACCGGGTTATTGGAGCCAAACAGTCCTCAATTATATTGAGACCAAACGAATCCTGCCCCTCTGCTGCATCTTTTGGCTATTCGAAACGTGGGCAAAATCAGAAAAGTCTATTAATTGGATAACTTATTATAATTTTTCTTCCTTTTTAAAACTAATAGGATATTCAGTGAATGCACCGAGCAAGACGTTCACCACCTTTTGTACGTTCACCACCTGTAACTAGATTAAGACATTTAGCAAATATAACCGCCGTTAATTTTTCTTTAGAATCGTCATCCAGTCGACCAAGTACTTCAGTTCAAATTTCCGATAATCCATTTTTTGAACCCGACCTCACAATTGAGAATCCGGAGAATATTCAGGAACGGTTCGTAGATCCTGAACCACTAAACTTTCCTCCGGAGCCACCAATCATTCAAACAGAGATTGTTGAGGAACGAACCATTAAATCAGAATCATCTAGTGATACCGATTCAACAAATTCAATTATGGAGAATCTGGAACCTTTAAGTATGGAAGACCGAATGAGAGCTAAACGCACTGGCCAAGGTCACGCAATTACTCATCCAGACATTAATGCGCCAGATTATGAAATCAAAGGACAAATTCTACACATGGTGACTAATCAATGCCAATTTAGTGGTGCGCCGAAGGAAGATCCAAATGAACATCTACGTACCTTTAATAGGATCTGCACACTATTTAAAATCCGTGAAGTGGAGGATGAACAGATATATCTCATGTTATTTCCTTGGACTTTAAAGGGAGAAGCCAAAGATTGGTTGGAATCGTTACCTGAAGGGGCGATTGATACATGGGATGTTTTAGTTGACAAATTTCTTAAACAATTCTTTCCTGCATCTAAAGCCGTAAGACTTCAAGCAGAAATTGTTACGTTTACACAGAAGCCAAATGAAACTCTATATGAGGCGTGGACAAGATATGGAAAGTTATTAAGAGGATGTCCGCAACATGGTTTAGACACCTGTCAAATAGTACAAATATTCTACCAAGGATGCGACATCACTACAAGGAAAGACATAGATATAGCAGCTGGTGGTTCTATTATGAAGAAAACCGAAACTGATGCTTACAAAATTATTGATAACACTGCTTCCCACTCACATGAGTGGCACCAAGAAAAAGATATCATTAGATCATCTAAAGCAGCTAGAGCCGATTCTAGCCATGACTTAGATTCCATTTCCGCAAAGATAGATGCTGTGGAGAGACGAATGGAAAAGATGACTAAAGATATTCACTCAATACGAATTAGTTGTGAGCAGTGTGGAGGACCACATTTGACAAAAGATTGTCTCAGTATTGAATTAACAATGGAACAAAGAGAGAATATTTCATACATAAACCAAAGGCCTGGAAATAATTATCAGAATAATTATCAACCGCCAAGACCGATTTACAATCAAAACCAGAATTATAACCGAAATATTCCATACAACAACCAACAAGGTCCTAGCAATCAACAAGTATCCAATAATAATTACAATCAGCAAAGACCAAATTTTCAAAACAAACCACCACAACAAACCGATGATAAAAAGCTGAATTTAGAAGATATGATGACGAAGCTAGTTGAAACTCAAACGCAGTTTTTCACCTCTCAGAAACAAACCAATGAACAAAATGCTCAAGCATTTAGAAATCAACAAGCTTCTATTCAAAATCTGGAACAGGAAGTAAGTAACCTAGCAAGGTTAATAGGTGAAAGAAAACCGGGAAGTCTACCTAGTGATACAAATGCTAACCCCCGGAATGAAACAGCTAAAGCTATTACCACAAGAAGTGGTACAACACTTAAACCACCTGAAATACCTGTAACTTCTGATGAAGCTATTCCTACTCCACAAGAACCACAACCTGATCAAGATAAGGAAAAAGAACCGGTAGTTGAAAAGGTTAATGAAGATAACACAGTTAAGGATAAACCTTATGTTAAACCATACCAACCACCACTTCCTTACCCGAGTAAAATGAAGAAAGAAAAACTTGAAGCCGAGCAATCCAAATTCTTGGATATGTTTAAACAGATAAATGTAAATCTTCCTTTCATTGATGTGATTTCAGGAATGCCTAGATATGCTAAATTCTTGAAAGATCTAATCTCAAATAGAAAGAAAATGGAAGAACTCTCGGCTGTTACTATGAATGCTAATTGTTCAGCAGTGCTGTTGAATAAGATACCAGAAAAATTATCTGATCCAGGAAGTTTCACAATTTCATGTTTTCTGGGTAGTCTTAGTTCAATAGAAGCATTGGCAGACTTAGGTGCTAGTATAAATCTAATGCCATATTCACTATACACTAAACTAGACCTTGGAGAATTGAAACCAACCAGAATAAGCATACAACTAGCCGATAGATCAATAAAATATCCTAGAGGGATAATGGAGAACATGCTAGTTAAAGTTGGTACTTTAGTATTCCCGGTAGATTTTGTTGTTCTGGACATGGAAGAAGATTCTCAAGTTCCTCTCATATTAGGAAGACCATTCTTAAACAAGGCTAAAGCAATGATAGACGTGTTCGGTAAGAAACTGACCCTAAGTATAGAGGATGAGAGTGTTACCTTTTCAGTTGATAGAGCAATGCAACAACCACAATCTGCAGATGATACATGTTATTATATTCAAACTATAGATGCACATGCAGAATTATTAGAAGAATTTCCAGAATTACAAGGAACAGGAGAATGTTCTTTAGGAGAAGGTAATGAACCAATTGATGAAGCTGAAATGTTAGCTACACTTATAGCTAATGGATATGAACCAACAACAGAAGAAATTCAAATGCTAAAAGAAGAAGACAGATATCGATACAAATCATCGATAGAAGAACCTCCGAAATTAGAGTTAAAGCCACTTCCAAACCATTTGGAATATGCTTATTTACATGGTGAATCTGAATTACCTGTAATAATATCGTCTTCTCTTACTGAAAATGAGAAATCACAACTCATTTCTGTGTTGAAAGCTCATAAACTAGCCATTGCATGGAAGATTCATGATATTAAAGGAATAAGTCCTTCGTATTGCACACATAAAATCCTTATGGAAGAAGGTCATAAAACGTATGTGCAACGCCAACGAAGACTAAATCCTAATATGCAAGATGTAGTTAAGAAAGAGATTATTAAACTGCTAGATGCAGGTTTAATTTATCCAATCTCTGATAGTCCATGGGTAAGCCCAGTTCAATGCGTGCCTAAGAAGGGTGGCATGACTGTCATTACAAATGAGAAAAATGAGCTTATTCCTATTAGGACTGTAACAGGATGGCGTGTGTGTATTGATTATAGAAAATTAAATGACGCCACCAGAAAAGATCACTTTCCCTTACCTTTCATAGATCAAATGTTGGAAAGATTAGCCGGAAATAGTTACTATTGTTTTCTAGATGGATTTTCCGGATATTTTCAAATTCCAATAGCACCCGAAGATCAAGAGAAAACCACATTCACGTACCCTTATGGTACTTTTGCTTACAAACGCATGCCATTTGGACTTTGTAACGCCCCTGCAACCTTTCAAAGGTGTATGATGGCGATTTTTCACGACATGATAGAAGAATGCATGGAAGTATTCATGGATGACTTTTCAGTCTTCGGTGATACATTTAAATCATGTCTAGTTAATCTGGAATGAATGCTAATTAGATGCGAAAAATCAAATCTAGTTCTTAATTGGGAGAAATGCCATTTCATGGTTAAAGAAGGCATCGTTCTTGGACATAAAATTTCAAAAGAAGGAATTGAAGTGGATAGAGCTAAAGTAGATGTAATTGCTAAACTTCCACATCCCACCAATGTTAGAGGAGTTAGGAGTTTTCTAGGGCATGCCGGTTTTTACCGACGTTTCATAAAAGATTTTTCTAAAATTGCCACTCCTATGAATAAACTCCTAGAAAAGGATGCGCCATTCATCTTTTCAGATGAGTGTATCAAATCTTTTAATATTCTTAAAGAGAAACTCACTAATGCGCCGATCATGATAACACCAAATTGGAATCTACCATTTGAACTAATGTGCGATGCAAGTGATTTTGCAATGGGAGCCGTTTTAGGACAAAGGATTGAAAAACGATTTCAACCTATTTATTACGCTAGTAAGACATTACAAGGAGCACAGACGAATTACACAACTACTGAAAAAGAACTCCTTGCTATTGTCTTTGCTTTTGACAAATTTCGATCATATCTCGTTCTAGCAAAAACGGTGGTCTATACCGACCATTCTGCTCTTAGATACCTATTTTCAAAACAAGATGCTAAACCAAGATTAATCCGTTGGATCTTACTCTTACAAGAGTTTGATATTGAAATCCGAGATAAAAGAGGAGCAGAAAATCTCGCCGCTGATCATCTTTCTCGTCTTGAAAATCCCGAATTAGAAGTTCTAAATGAATCGGCCATACAAGACAACTTTCCTGATGAATATCTATTGAAGATAGATTATAATGAAATCCCATGGTTTGCAGACTATGCAAACTACTTAGTTTGTGGATTCCTTGAAAAAGGATTATCATACCAAAGACGAAAGAAATTCTTCAGTGATATAAAACACTATTTCTGGGAAGATCCACACCTGTTTAAAAGTTGTCCCGATGGAATAATACGCCGATGTGTATTTGGAGATGAAGCTAGTAAAATTTTAAACCATTGTCACACAGGACCAACAGGAGGGCATTATGGGCCTCAACTAACAGCAAGAAAATTTTATGATACTGGATTCTATTGGCCTACAATTTACAAAGACGCACACCTTCTTTGCAAATCCTGTGATGCATGTCAAAGGGCCGGAAAAATAAGTCAACGTGATGAAATGCCACAAAATGTCATCCAAGTATGTGAAGTATTTGACATTTGGGGTATTGACTTTATGGGTCCATTTCCAAAATCTCATAATAATCTATATATACTCGTAGCCATTGATTATGTATCTAAATGGGCGGAAGCACAAGCTCTCCCAACTAACGATGCACGAGTTGTAGTCAACTTTTTAAAACGTCTTTTTGCAAGGTTTGGAACACCGAAAGCTTTAATAAGTGATCGGGGTACTCATTTCTGTAATAATCAACTTGAGAAAGTTCTTAAAAGATATGGAGTAACTCATAAAATCTCCACCGCATATCATCCACAAACAAGTGGACAAGTTGAAAATACCAACCGAGCTTTAAAACGTATTCTAGAGAAAACCGTAGGATCAAATCCGAAGGAATGGTCCATTAAATTGGAGGATGCACTCTGGGCTTTTAGAACAGCCTACAAAACTGCAATTGGAACCACACCTTTTAGACTTGTTTATGGAAAAGCCTGTCATCTTCCAGTAGAAATTGAACACAAAGCATTTTGGGCTTTGAAAACATGTAATCTTGATTTACATGAAGCTGGACGTCTACGATTAAGTCAACTAAACGAATTAGAAGAATTAAGACATGAAGCATACGAAAATTCGTTAATCTATAAAGAAAGAACGAAGAAATGGCATGATAAAAGAATCAGAAGTTCAAAAGAATTTAAAGAAGGAGACAGAGTTCTTCTTTTCAATTCACGATTCAAGCTATTTCCTGGAAAATTGAAATCAAGATGGTCTGGACCATTCATAGTCAAAAGAGTTTTCCCATACGGAACGATAGAATTGATAAATTCAAATGGGATTGAATTTAAATTTAATGGTCACAGAGTTAAACATTACATACATGGTCCGATGGAAGTCGACAACGAAGTTAATCACAATTTCGACACCACAGCTAACTAAGTGTGGGGAGAATCAAGTCTTTAAAGGAAAATATGTATTTCTGTTAGAGTTAGATTGTCTGTTTTCGTGTAGTTCTCGAAAATGGAACCCGAATGGTCTTTCCCTAGCAGACCCTAAAGAACTAGTCTTCTCCCCCCATTCTGAATTTTTATTTTTTTTAGGTTTTTACAAAATGAAGACTGCCTGTGAACTAAACCATGGTCTAATGCTACATGCTTTGATCACTAAATGTAATAATGACATACTCCCGAGTGAATTAGTATCAGTAATCAGAGAAAGAATGGACGGAGTTAGAAAAGAATCCAGATGCGAAGATAATAAGTTACAATTTGGTAAAGGAAAATCAAAATCCGCAGCGAAAAGAAGAGCACGACACCTAGAAAGATGTCACAAATGCGGAAAATGGTCACATGGAGGTAAATGTTCAAATAATCAAACCTATTCAAATACCGAATTTGTTACTTTATGCAGAGACGGACCGTTCATATGTTTAGAAGAAAAGACACTGAATGCTCGAGGTTACGCCTATGTAGCCATGGAAAACCAATTAAACCGACTATCTTATGAATGGGATAGATCATATAACTAAGAAATCTATTTCACAGGTATGTATGTACAGTTTTTATTTTTATTTTTATTTTTAACCTTTTGATAATAAACGCTAATTTGTTCGCTAAAAAGTATTAAATTGGTATTGAATAAAATTAGGTTTGGCGACCGAAATTATTGATATCATTCAAAAATTTATTACATCACTGCGAAATTTAACGTTTATTCTTAAGGTATAAATATCTTTAATCAATCAACCCAAAATATTTCAAAAATTCGTCATGAGTTAAATTAGGTCTTGGAACCGAAATTACTTTACCGAAAAGAGGGGCGCATATTTTTGATAATATTTGATTGATTAAAGTGGGATAAAAAGCCAAAAAGATTTTTAATTTTATTTTTACCATGTTTTTAAAATTAATATTTAAATCTTAAATTAATATTGTAAACTTTGTAAAAACAATATATTTAAAATTGTAAATATTTGAAAAATTAATATAAGTTTGATATGAATTTATAAATTAAATTTGGTGTGAATTTTTAATTTTTAAAATATAAATTTTTAATTTTATGCATTTCAAATTTTAAGTTTGGTGTGAATTTTTAATATAAATTTTGAATTTTATATTTAAGTTGTGTGAATTTAAAAACAAAAATTTACTCTATCTCATTAAGTTAAAAATATGATTTTTAAAATTCGTCGTAAGTTGAAGACTAGGTCTTTGAACCGAAATTGCTTTACCCGAGGGAGGGAAGAGAACTTTTATTATCATTATTTTTAAATCTTATTGAATTAAAGTATGCCAAAAACATAAAAAAAAAAAACCCCCAAAAATCTTAGCTTTTAAAACAATCGCTACAAAAAGACAAATTTTAAAATTTTGTCGAGGGACGGACTAGGACATCGATCCGAAACGACCTCGTCCTAAATAACAAGGGAAACAAAATTTTAAAATTAATTACTTAATTGTTTTAATAAGTTAATGATTATAAAATATAAAAAAAAAAAAAAAAAATACCAAACTCCGCGACTCGCGGAGTTTGGAGCTTAAATCTTCGCGACTCGCGGAGGGGTCGGAAATCAGAAAAAAAAATAAAGAGCTGCAAACTGATCAGTCCACACCCCCAACATCAAAATAACTGCGAAAAACACTCCGCAAAAACACGAAAAAAACCCCCAAAATCACAATTTTTAACCGTTAATCACCAAATCTTTTGCTAAAATCATGTTGAGAAGGATGCTATCTAAGAATTACTCAAGAAAAACGGTAAATTTCTACACCTAAACACCATTTAATTCGAAATTTGATGTTCTTGAGCAATTTTTTTTCCAATTTGATTTTGATGCTTTTTAGTGTAATTAGGCTTAAATTGTTTATGTATTATGCTTGTATAACCTAGATTGATGCTATTTAACATGATTAGAAGCCTTAAACTTCAAATTTTGAATAATCTAGGGTTTGTGTTCTTGAGCAATTTGGGGCTTTTTGATATAAACAGGTTATGGCCGATTTTTGTCATGAATTGTTGCTAAATTGAGTAGTGTAACATGTCTAGGTAGTTAAATGATCCAAACTTTGAGCCTAAACATGATTTTGAGAATTAAAGTGGACTTTTTCAAGTCTAAAATTCATGAACTTGATTTTTGAAAGATAATGCCATTTGAAACTTGTTTAATTGCTAGTAATGATTATTTTGACATGTTATTTGAGTTGAATGATTATGAACTTGGCGAACATTTTCGTATATGCTTATTTGAAAAAGTGTAGATTTGATGAAAATATGAAAATGAGCTTAAGTTTGATATAAATTGATAATGTCATTGTAATTATTTTGATTGATGATTTTGCTGACACTAATGCATATTTGGATGCACAAAATTTGTGTTTGATGTGTTTTGCAGACTGAAAGGGGTGAATCTTCATCCCAAGCCCGCAATGTTCCTGCTGAGAATGTGGAACAACAGGAGGTGGATAACTACTACAAACAGGATATACCTCATCCAGTCATGACCTTTTCTGATATGCACTTGGAAGAGTTGCACCCGAACCTGAGATTTGACAGACTTTGGATAGATTATCTAAAATATCAAAGGGGTTTGCATACTCTTCATTCTAAGGTTGTTGAGGTACCGAGGGTCATAGAATGGGGACCCTTAGAAGCTGTAGAATTGGCCGGGCCAATTAGGGAATTACTTGTACAGAGGTATGGTAATTCTTCTTTTAATGACTGGGTACGTTTATTCACCATACGTAGAACTGTATATAAAGTATGGTGTGAAGAATTGTTATGTAGTATTGATAGTGTTCCAAATGAACATATATTTAGTAGCAATATCGTTCCAATATGTAAAGTT
The DNA here is from genome assembly GCF_046630445.1 of Rutidosis leptorrhynchoides. Classification (NCBI taxonomy): domain Eukaryota; kingdom Viridiplantae; phylum Streptophyta; class Magnoliopsida; order Asterales; family Asteraceae; genus Rutidosis; species Rutidosis leptorrhynchoides. The sequence goes on along the minus strand of NC_092343.1, from coordinate 74,098,280 downwards.
TTTAAATGTAATTTCCTTATTTTTAGTTGTAATAGTTAAATAAATAAGTGCGAAGACGAAAGACGCAAATCGCTCGAAAATGAAGATTTAAAGACAAAAACGAAGATTTGAAAGACCAAAACATCCAAAAAGCTCAAATGTACAAGATACAATTCAAAAGGTTCAATTTATTGATGAAGAACGTCTAAAAATGACAAGAGTACAAGTTACAAAACGCAAAGTACAAGATATAAAATTGTACGAAAGGACGTTCGAAAATCCGGAACCAGGGCATGAACCAACTTTCAGCGCTCGACGCAACGGTGTAAAAATTACGAGTCAACTATGCACAAGAATAAAATATAATATTTAAATAATTCATAATAAGAATAATATTAAATAATAAAAAGTTGTTAATTGAGCATAGTTCAGGGGTCGTAAATGAAAATTTCAATTCTAATTTGCCTATAAGAAGAACCGATGTATTACGATGAAAAGGGAGAGATATTTTTTTCGATCTTTTTTTCTTTCTATCTTTTTTCTTATTTTTCTATATCAAATATCAATATCTATGTTTATAATTCTCTATCATAATGTTAATGTAATCAGATATAACAATAATCTTAATTTTAATTTTAAATTATGATAATAATAAGATTTATGATAGAGATCGTTTGAGTGTGTAAGTCGAAATTCTGTCCGTGTAACGCTACGCTATTTTTAATCATTGTAAGTTATGTTCAACCTTTTTACATTAATGTCTCGTAGCTAAGTCGTTATTATGCTTATTTAAAATGAAGTAATCATGATGTTGGGCTAATTACTAAAATTGGGTAATTGGGCTTTGTACCATAATTGGGGTTTGAATAAAAGAACGACACTTGTGGAAATTGAACTATGGGCTATTAATAGATGGGGGGTATTGTCTAATTGAGTGACAACTCATTGGAGTCTGTCGAACCTATCTTCAAATTAATTAACCTAATAATTAATAATGATTATGGTTGTCCTATTTAGTGATGTTCATATGGAATCTGTTATAATCATTTAATTAATCAATTGGGTTGGGTAATTGATTATTCATTCTGATCAAGTGGATGAATTAATATTCATAAACTAATTAAAACAGGGGTGGATTACATACAGTGATAACTGATGTAATTGTTGACAGAAGTGATAACTGCGTCACAGTTTAAATCCTTAATCAGTTGGAATATTTGACTTCGGGTATAAGGGTAATTTGACGAGGATACTCGCACTTTATATTTATGACCGATGGACTATTATGGACAAAAACCAGATAGACGTATCAAATAAACCAGGACAAAGGACAATTAACCCATGGTAATAAATTAAAATCAACACGTCAAACATCATGATTACGGAAGTTTAAATAAGCATAATTCTTTTATTGTATTTCTCATCGTATCTTTATTTACTGTCATTTTATTACTCGCAATTTTATTTACTGTCATTTTATTTATTGTCATTATTTTACGCACTTTAATTATCGTCATTTATCTTTGCGCTTAAAATATAGAATCGACAAACCGGTCATTAAACGGTAAAACCCCCCTTTTATAATAATATTACTACTTATATAATTATATATATTTTGTATAAATATAGTTTTTAAAAATATAGTAAGTATCACCAGCTCCCTGTGGAACGAACCGGACTTACTAAAAACTACACTACTCTACGATTAGGTACACTGCCTATAGTGTTGTAGCAAGGTTTAGGTATATCCCATCCGTAAGTTAATAAAACTTGTGTCATATTTTGTAGTATTTTCTAGTAAAAATAATACTATTTCGTACCCTCACGCTACATCATCAAGTTTTTTGGCGCCGCTGCCGGGGAGCGCTAAAACGCTATATTTTTAATTATAATAATATTGAAATAAAATATAATAATATAATAATATTGAAATAGAATATAATAATATAATAATATTGAAATAGAATATAATAATATAAAAATATTTAAGAATAAAAGTTTACGTAAAATTTAAAAAAAAAAGTCGTATTTATTAAATACTTCAGGGGTATATTATGTAACTTATAATTAATAATTGCTATCATGTCGCTTTCATGTGAATAGTAAATTAATTAATTTATTTTCATTTACTATTCATGAATAGTAAATGAATTAAAAAAAAAAAAAAAAAAAAAAAAAAATCGTTTTTTTTAAAAAAAAAAAAAAAAAAATCGTTTTTTTTTTAAAAAAAAAAAAAAAAAAAAAAAAAAAAAAAATCGTTTTTTTTTAAAAATTTTTTAAAAAAAAAAAAAACGTAAAAAAAAAAAAAAAAAAAAAAAAAAACGTAAAAAAAAAAAAAAACAAAAAAAAAAAACAAAAACGTAAAAAAAAAAATATATATTTTTAAAATTTTGTCTCTAAAAAAAAAAAAAAAAAAAAAAAATGTTTTTTTTAGTTTTATTACCTTTAGATTTTTAGACTATAGTCGCAACTTTTAGTATTAAGTTTAGTTTTGCCATAGTTATTTTTACTTCTAGAATTTTTAGGCTTTGCCGTAAAATCCCTTAAGTGCTTATTCCTTAGACTAAGTTTTAGGTGCTTTAGAATTTTACGACGCCGTATTTCGCACTACTTTCTTATTTTTATTTTCCGACGCCTATTTTTCGACCTTTTATTTTTCGATCTTTTTCGACGAACTCTTTTTCTTTCTTATTTCTCGCTATTCTAGTTTTAGGACATAGATTTTTATTCTACTTCTTATCTAAATTTCTTAAAATTACGAAAATTTATTTTAAGTGGTTAAATTAATAGACATCAAAATTTTCTGGTTCGTAGTAATAGTTGGATTTGTACGTGGACCGGGTTATTGGAGCCAAACAGTACTCAATTATATTGAGACCAAACGAATCCTGCCCCTCTGCTGCATCTTTTGGCTATTCAAAACGTGGGCAAAATCAGAAAAGTCTATTAATTGGATAACTTATTATAATTTTTCTTTCCTTTTTAAAAACTAATAGGATATTCAGTGAATGCACCGAGCAAGACGTTCGCCGCCGGTCATACGTTCACCACCTGTAACTCGATCAAGACATCTAGCAAATATTGTCGCCGTTGATTTTTCTTTAGAATCGTCATCTAGTCGAACAAGAACTCCAACTCAAATTTCCGATAATCCATCTTTTGAACCCGACTTCACAATTAAGAACCCGGAGCATATTCAAGGACAATTCCAAGATCTTGAACCACTAATTATTCCTCCTGAGCCACAAACCATTAAATCAGAATCCTCTAGTGATTCGTATTCAACGAATTCAATTATGGAAGTAACTGAACCTCTAAGTATGGAAGATCGAATGAGAGCCACACGCACGGGCCAAGGTCACGCCATTATTAAACCAGAAGTTAATGCTCCAGATTATGAAATTAAAGGACAAATTCTACACATGGTAACTAATCAGTGCCAATATAGTGGTACGCCGAATGAAGACCCAAACGAACACCTTCGTACGTTTAAAAGAATTTGTACACTATTCAAAATCCGAGAAGTGGAGGATGAACAGATCTATCTCATGTTGTTTCCCTGGACTTTAAAGGGAGAAGCCAAAGATTGGTTAGAATCGTTACCTGAAGGGGCGATTGACACATGGGATGTTTTAGTTGAGAAATTTCTTAAAAGATTCTTTCCGGCATCTAAAGCCGTGAGACTTCAAGGAGAAATTGTTACGTTCGCGCAAAATCCAAATGAAACATTATATGAGGCGTGGACAAGATTCGGAAGGATGTTGAGAGGATGTCCTCAACACGGATTAGATACTTTTCAAATAGTACAAATCTTCTATAAAGGCGTAGACATCGCCACACGAAAAGACATCGACATAACCGCTGGTGGTTCCATCATGAAGAAAACCGCAACTGAAGCTTACAAAATTATTGATAACACAGCCTCCCACTCGCATGAGTGGCACCAAGAAAAAGATATCTTTCGATCATCTAAAGCGGCTAGAGCCGATTCTAGCCCTGACTTTGATTCCGTTTCCGCAAAAATAGATGCTTTCGAAAGACGAATGGAAAAGATGAATAAAGATATTCACGCAATACGAATCAGTTGTGAGCAATGCGGTGGACCACACTTATTGAAAGATTGTCACATTGAACCAACATTGGAACAACGAGAGAATGTTTCCTATATGAACCAAAGGCCTGGAAATAATTATCAAAATAATTATCAACCGCCAAAGCTAAACTTCAATCGAAATCAAAACATTCTTTACAATCCAAAAGGACCCGAAAATAACTGGTATAACCAACAAGGTCCGAATAACCAACCAACTCAAAACAACACTTTAAATCAACAAAGACCTGGCTTATATAAACCACAACAACAAACCGAAGAGAAAAAGTCAAATATGGAAGACGTGGTATTCAAGCTAGTTGAATCTCAAACACAATTTATTGAAACTCAAACCCAAACGAACGAGAGATTTGATCAGTCATTAAGAACTCAACAAGCTTCCATTTTGAATCTAGAAAAACACGTAGGTACTCTTGCTAGCATGATGAGTGAGAGGGAACAAGGAAAGCTACCGAGTAATACTGAAGTAAATCCTCGGAATGAGAATGTTAATATGGTTTCAACGAATTCTGAAAAACCAGCACCAGAAGATGGGAAGGTTTTAGATGAGAGTAACAATGAAGAAGTTACACCACCACCACCCGAGTATGTAAAGCCAGTGGTGGCACCATACAAACCACCCATCCCGTTTCCAAGAAAAGGAGTTGAGTATGAGCAAGTGATAGGTAATAAAGATTGTGATACCTCTGGAAAGAAGAAGAAGAAAAAGAATAAGAAAGTGCAAGAAACAAAAGCCGTAAATATAAACCCGGTGAAGACAGTTCCACCAAAACCTCCACCTAGGGTAGGTGATCCGGGTGAATTTATTGTTCCTTGTCTACTTAGTGATTGTGTCATGTATGATGCACTAGCAGATTTAGGTGCAAGTGTAAGTGTTATGCCTCTTTCCTTATATAAGAGATTAGGTGTAGGTAAGTTAAGTCCAACGGATATGAGTGTTCGACTCTTTGATCAAACCATTAAGCACCCAGTTGGAATTGCTGACAATCTACCCGTTCAAGTAGGCAATTTAACCTTTCTAGTCGAATTTATTGTCATTGACATAGAAGAGGACCCAAACGTTCCTCTAATTTTAGGTCGACCATTCTTTGCGTCCACCGGGGCGTTATTTGATGTAGGAAATGGAAGAATGACACTTAAAAGTGGTAACAAATCAATCACCTTTATGATTCGAAAGTCTAAATCTCCACCAACTAAAACCGTTAAACCAGTAAAAACGATTGGTAATAACCATGTTGTTTTACCAACTCCAACGGTAGTGCTTAGCAATAATAAAACGCCTAAGTGTGGGGAAAATGAAGTAAAACCTAATGATGACTTGATAATAAAGAACCCCGTTGTTGATACGAAATTAAATGACCCCGTTATTAACAGTTCAATGAAGAAACTTTTTAAACGGGCTATCGATGCTAGAAGTAAGGGGAACTTTAAGTTATGTAACCGGTTAGTATCCAATCTGTCGCCTAAAGAAAAGGCGAAACTAGTTGAATTTTGGGATATTACGGAAGAAGCAGGGCACTGGCTTAAAGAAAAAGTCACAGATAGGCAAGTTGATTATGGACCAAAAGAAATTGACGATGAAGTTAATCACAATTTCGACACCACAGCTACCTAAGTGTGGGGAGATTCAAATGTTCTAAGAAAATGTTATCTAGAGTTATTTGTTCTGTTCTCGTGTAGTTCCGAGAATGGAATTCGATTGGTCTTTTCCGCTAGCAGACACTAAAGAACTAGTTTTCTCCCTCCATTCTGAATTTTTGTTTTGTAGGTTTTATATAAAATTAATATGTTTTTTTTTTAAGTTTTGTGTGAATTTTAAAAATAAAATTTACTTTAATTCATTAAGTTGAAAAAAATGATTTCTAAAATTCGTCGTGAGTTGAAGACTAGGTCATTAAGCCGAAATTACTTTACCCGAGGGCGGGGCGACAAATTTTGTTATCATTATTTTTAATTTTATTGATTTAAAGTATGTCAAAAATATTATACTTTATAAATTTTTGAAAAGTGGGGTTATAAACCAAACTTCAAAAATATATATATATATATATATGTTTGTATTTTATCTTATGTACAAAACAGGGTAAAACAGTGCACTTTCAAAGACTGTCATGAAGTTCAGCAAAAGCTACTGATTTTGACAAGACGCAAAAAAAAAAATCAAATGTGAAATAACAATATGTTTGCAAACTCGGTATTTTTAATCACTTTTCTACGCTAATCACCCTCATGAATTTAAATTATAGTCTGATTTCATGCAAATGAGGGCATTGCATGATCTTAAGTGTGGGGAAGGGTTATAAATTCTCTCGGGTTTATACTTGGTTTATTTGCCAAATTTTGTGAAAATTTGAAAAATTTTCAACTAAATGAATTTAAAATCATGTTTATACATATTTATGAACGGTGAAAACTAGGTGTTAATACCGAAATTATCGTTACCTCGAAAAGGACATAAATTGAGAAACACCCTAAAACGCTAGAATTCATTTAAAATGGAATAGAAGAAAATAAAAAGGCAAAGAAAGAAATTAAGTGTGGGGAGAATGTACCAAGTTATTCAATTGAAAACTATCTATCACATGTTCTGTAAAGATATTGCAGGTACTTTTGCTTTGGATGATACTAATCAGTTTTACCCGGTTTACTGTAATACATTTGAAAAAAAGATGGATCTACACGATGAATCAATTCCATCATTAAAAGGAAGTAAAGTCTTCCGAAAAAAGACACGCGCTTCTTGATTTAGGTCATGAAGTTGTCGTCCAGACCAGCTGTAGGTTGACGAAAAATCTAGAAAAGTCATCACTAAAATCAGCAGGAAATCCACGGACCTCAGCATCAAACAGGGTCGCCAAGTGGTCAGATTTATCCTAACCATGAGAAGGATTTATCTCGTACAATGGGGAGGCACCGTGCAAATTAGCTTGATAAGACTAATGAATCAGATCCCCAGAAAGGATAATCTCCTTAAAGATTAAAAATCAGCTTTTAAGACTGATATTACTCAATCCTTGAGATTGACCTTAAAGATTGAGAATTCAAACTCATGGAATTCGATGATATCTAAACTCGAGCTTGAACGAGAAAATATTTTGATCAAAAATACAAACCGATTTGTTTTCTGAAAATCCATTTTCAATGCGTTCATTACCATTGAACGTAAAATCCTAGGAATTCACCTGGAATTCATTAGGTCACCTGAACCAAATCGGGTGTCAACCGTAAGAACGGTGGTTGCATAGCATGGTCGAAGACAGGACCTTGTGCCAGACCGAAAAATTATAGGATGATCTTTACTATCGCTCCTACCAAGGATAGTTCTAGCATCCGACACGTTAATAAGACCATAATAATCTGCATGTCACGGGACATTGCCTTAACAGTTTCTTGTTCATCGCTTTCCTTTACAACCGGACGGTAGTTTGCCGAAAGGTAATATACGGAACAAGTAAACTGGATGTGTGCTTTCCGATACCGGGATAGCAGTGGATTACACGAACCTAAATGTTTTTAGCCAAAATATTGATCCACAAATATATTTTGCAACACCGATGGTGGGTCAAATCATAAAACTTGTCTAGGGTAAAATCTAGCTTGAATTTTTAAAAGATCAAATGTTTTCATAAAGATCCTATTTCCTAAAGGATCTAAATTTTTATAGTCATGTGGGACTGTAAACCGCCTTTCAAATGTGCACTTTGCTTTGGAAACCGAAAGTAAATCGGCTATTTGATTGCAAGTGTCGTTGACCTAAACCCGAGGCAACTGTGGATGACACACCCACCTTTAACCATCATTACTGTCATTGTTTATACCGCTATATCAAAATCACTGATGTACAAAATGTGATGAATAAAAAAGTGATTCATGTATGTTTTTATTTCAAGTTCTGTATTGCTTGAGGACAAGCAACGCTCAAGTGTGGGGATATTTGATAGTGTTCCAAATGAACATATATTTAGTAGCAATATCGTTCCAATATGTAAAGTTTTTAAATGTAATTTCCTTATTTTTAGTTGTAATAGTTAAATAAATAAGTGCGAAGACGAAAGACGCAAATCGCTCGAAAATGAAGATTTAAAGACAAAAACGAAGATTTGAAAGATCAAAACATCCAAAAAGCTCAAATGTACAAGATACAATTCAAAAGGTTCAATTTATTGATGAAGAACGTCTAAAAATGACAAGAGTACAAGTTACAAAACGCAAAGTACAAGATATAAAATTGTACGAAAGGACGTTCGAAAATCCGGAACCAGGGCATGAACCAACTTTCAGCGCTCGACGCAACGGTGTAAAAATTACGAGTCAACTATGCACAAGAATAAAATATAATATTTAAATAATTCATAATAAGAATAATATTAAATAATAAAAAGTTGTTAATTGAGCATAGTTCAGGGGTCGTAAATGAAAATTTCAATTCTAATTTGCCTATAAGAAGAACCGATGTATTACGATGAAAAGGGAGAGATATTTTTTTCGATCTTTTTTTCTTTCTATCTTTTTTCTTATTTTTCTATATCAAATATCAATATCTATGTTTATAATTCTCTATCATAATGTTAATGTAATCAGATATAACAATAATCTTAATTTTAATTTTAAATTATGATAATAATAAGATTTATGATAGAGATCGTTTGAGTGTGTAAGTCGAAATTCTGTCCGTGTAACGCTACGCTATTTTTAATCATTGTAAGTTATGTTCAACCTTTTTACATTAATGTCTCGTAGCTAAGTCGTTATTATGCTTATTTAAAATGAAGTAATCATGATGTTGGGCTAATTACTAAAATTGGGTAATTGGGCTTTGTACCATAATTGGGGTTTGAATAAAAGAACGACACTTGTGGAAATTGAACTATGGGCTATTAATAGATGGGGGGTATTGTCTAATTGAGTGACAACTCATTGGAGTCTGTCGAACCTATCTTCAAATTAATTAACCTAATAATTAATAATGATTATGGTTGTCCTATTTAGTGATGTTCATATGGAATCTGTTATAATCATTTAATTAATCAATTGGGTTGGGTAATTGATTATTCATTCTGATCAAGTGGATGAATTAATATTCATAAACTAATTAAAACAGGGGTGGATTACATACAGTGATAACTGATGTAATTGTTGACAGAAGTGATAACTGCGTCACAGTTTAAATCCTTAATCAGTTGGAATATTTGACTTCGGGTATAAGGGTAATTTGACGAGGATACTCGCACTTTATATTTATGACCGATGGACTATTATGGACAAAAACCAGATAGACGTATCAAATAAACCAGGACAAAGGACAATTAACCCATGGTAATAAATTAAAATCAACACGTCAAACATCATGATTACGGAAGTTTAAATAAGCATAATTCTTTTATTGTATTTCTCATCGTATCTTTATTTACTGTCATTTTATTACTCGCAATTTTATTTACTGTCATTTTATTTATTGTCATTATTTTACGCACTTTAATTATCGTCATTTATCTTTGCGCTTAAAATATAGAATCGACAAACCGGTCATTAAACGGTAAAACCCCCCTTTTATAATAATATTACTACTTATATAATTATATATATTTTGTATAAATATAGTTTTTAAAAATATAGTAAGTATCACCAGCTCCCTGTGGAACGAACTGGACTTACTAAAAACTACACTACTCTACGATTAGGTACACTGCCTATAGTGTTGTAGCAAGGTTTAGGTATATCCCATCCGTAAGTTAATAAAACTTGTGTCATATTTTGTAGTATTTTCTAGTAAAAATAATACTATTTCGTACCCTCACGCTACATCATCAAGTATAGAGTTGAATGATCGGGTAGCTAGTTTAACCGATCGTTCTTTTATTAGATTTTTGTTAGGCGGTTCGATGCGCCACATGTCTTTACTGGACATGGCTCAGGCTTTACGTATATATACGCCTGAGGAGTTAGCGTCTGCCGATTGTAGAGGATTGATACTAAACGGTAGAAAGATAGATGAAAATTTTGATACACACGGTGTGTGGAGTCAAATGACAAGCCATCACCGTTTCAAAGGGGGAAATTACTCTTATTTGGATATAGATAGAGCCGAATTAAGAGTGATACATAGGTTTTTAGCTAATTCGATTACACAAAGGGGTAAGAACAAGGAAAAAGTAAATGAACAGGATTTGTTTTACCATATGTGTATTCGAGACCCACAAAGCGCTGTAAGTATACCGTATTGTGTGGGTTATTATTTATCAGCTATGGTTTGGGGGATGAGACCGCATAGCATAATAGGAGGTGGTATTTTTATTACTTTGATTGGTGAATATCTCGGTGTGGATATAAGTCGGGGGGATTATTAGTAGAAGAACCGGAACCCCGCGATACTATAGGTTTAAATGTATACCATGGTGCGAAAGTTTTAAAGAGGCAAAATAACGCCGCAGTACGATACCATGGTAGACATCCACAGGTGGAGAGAAACTAACAGCAAGGTAATGTAGGAGGGGGGAATGAGATGCAAGAAATGCAAAGGTTTATAGCTTCTCAGGAATACGAAAATGCTAGACAGAGAGCATTTGAAGATTGGCAAGTTCATCAGAACCAAATCATAGCTCATTGCCAACATATAGGTAGAAACTATATTCCTACACCGAAACCCATCTTCCCTCCTTGGTCTATAGAGATGCAGCCACCATATCCTACGTATGACCCTGCCGAAGCATTCTATAGCACCTATGGTTATGCCTGGAACCCCTATTGGTACCAATATCATCCTTAGTTTACTTATTATTTTTTTTTTATTTTGTAATTTGTAATTATTGATACGTTTAATACTTTTGTTAATATTGTAATCATTTTTATAATTATCTAACTTTTATTCTTAGATTTTAATAATTTTTGAATGTGGGGTAATATACCAAACTTCAAAAATATGTATATATGTTTGCAGTTTATCTTATGTACACAACAGGGTAAAACAACGCATTTTCAAAGACTGGCATTAAGTTCAGCAAAAGCAACTAATTTTGACGACAAGATGCAAAATATATGTGAAATAACAACAAGACGGAATGAACAAATGATGTGCACCATTTATCATTCAGCAAACAAACGCCAATATATTTGGAAACTTTGGTAAAAATTTAATCATTTTCACACAAATCACCCTCAATAATTTAAATTGTTACTGATTTCTTGCAAATGAGGGCATTGCAAGATCTTAAGTGTGGGAAGGGGTTAAATTCTTTCGGATTTTAAAATTTTTATCTTAAACACTTGGTTACCATTAAAAATACTAGTAAAGCAGTAGTTGTATTAGAATCTAGTGCTCTCTGATAAAAAAGAACAGCCCTAGTCTTATATACTGACTACCCAATTCTAGTAAAATTTTTCAAAATTTTCAATTAAATGAATTCAAAATCATGTTTATACATATTTATTAACGATAAAACTAGGTTTTAACACCGAAATTATTGTTACCTCGGAAAGGACATAAATTGAGAAACAAACTAAAATGTTAAAATTCATTTAAAATGGAATAGAGGACGATAAAAAGGAAAATAAAAGCCAAGTGTGGGAAAATTTACCAAGTTATCTTAAACATATGTCACATATATCTGTAACAAATAACTGAAAATACTTTTGCTTTGGACTAAACTAAACTGTTTTACCCGATGAAAGAAAAGAAGAGATGGATCTACACGATGAATCAATTCCATCATTAAAAGGAAGTAAAGTCTTCCGAAAAAGACACGCTCTTCTTGATTTAGGTCAAGAAGTTGTCGTCCAGACCAGCTGTAGGTTGACGAAAAATCTAGAAAAGTCATCACTAAAATCGGTTGGAAATCCACGGACCTCAGCATAAAACAGGGTCGCCAAGTGGTCAGATTTATCCTAACCATGAGAAGGATTTATCTCGTACAATGGGGGGGCACCATGCAAATTAGCTGGATAAGACTAATGAATCAGATCCCCAGAAAGGATAATCTCCTTAAAGATTAAAAATCAGCTTTTAAGACTGATATTACTCAATCCTAGAGATTGACCTTAAAGATTGAGAATTACAAACTCATGGAATTCAATGATATCTAAACTCGAGCTTGAACGAGAAAATATTTTGATCAAAATTACAAACCGATTTGTTTTCTGAAAACCCTATTTTTAATGCGTTCATTACCATTGAACGTAAAATCCTAGGAATTCACCTGGAATTCATTAGGTCACCTGAACCAAATCGGGTGTCAACCGTAAGAACGGTGGTTGCATAGTGGTCAAAGACAGGACCTTGTGCCATACCGAAAAATCATAAGGGTGAGCTTTACTATTGCTCCTACCAAGGATAGTAATTGCGTCCGACACGTTATAGACCATAATTAAAAGCATGTCAGGGGACATTGCCTTAACAGTTGCTTGTTCAACGCTTTCCTTTACAACCGGATGGTAGTTTACCGAAAGGTAATATACGGGACAAGTAAACTGGACGTGTTGCTTTCCAAATACAAGGTTAGCAAGTGGGTGACACAAAACCGCAAGTTTGAGCTAAAATTTTCAAATCTGAAACCCACCAAACCCACAAAAATATTTTGCAAACACCGGTAAAGGGTTATCCCGGAAAACTTATCTAGGGTAAAAACTAGATTTAATTTTCAAAAGATCAAATGTTTTCATAAAGATCCAATTTCCTTAATGGATCTAAATTTTTATAGTCATGTGGGACTGTAAACCATATCGTTACTACCATTGTTTATACCGCCGTATAGAAATCACTGATGTACAAAGTGTGAAGAATAAAGAAGTGATTCTAGTATTTCAAGACGATATTGCTTGAGGACATGCAACGCTCAAGTGTGGGAATATTTGATAATGCTAAAAACGAACATATATTTCATAGCATTATTTCTCAAGAAAGACAAGCTTTTAGTTGCAATTGTTCTATTTACAAGTGATATTCGTTTAAATAATAAAAGGTGAAGACAAAAGACAGATTCGACGAATTGAAGACGCAAACGACCAAAAAGCTCAAAAGTACAAAAGACAATCAAAAAGGTTTCAATTATTGATAAGAAACGTCTCGAAATTACAAGAGTACAAGATTCAAAACGCAAAGTACAAGATATTAAATTGTACGCAAGGACGTTCGAAAATCCGGAACCGGGACCAGAGTCAACTCTTAACGCTCGACGCAACGGACTAAAAATTACAAGTTAACTATGTATATAAATATAATATAATATATAATTAATTATATTAATTATATATATATTATATTTATAAATAAAAACCGTCGGCAGAGAAAGACTCCAAAGGGACTGAGCTGTAAATTCATTCTTCGCGACTCGCGAAGTTTGAAGAGGATTTCACCGCGAGTCGCGGAGCCCCCAGTTTTGAAACTCCCTATAAAGCAAACCGAATTCTGATCATTTTCATCCATCTTTTTTCTCCTCATTCATACGATATATATATATATATATATATATATATATAATTTATATTTTAATTTTAATTTTAATTATAATTCTAATAATAAGGGTATGTTAGCAAATGTTGTAAGGGTGTAAGTCGAAATTCTGTCCATGTAACGCTACGCTATTTTTAATCATTGTAAGTTATGTTCAACCTTTTTATATTAATGTCTCGTAGCTAAGTTATTATTATGCTTATTTAAAACGAAGTAATCATGATGTTGGGTTAATTACTAAAATTGGGTAATTGGGCTTTGTACCATAATTGGGGTTTGGACAAAAGAACGACACTTGTGGAAATTAGACTATGGGCTATTAATGGGCTTTATATTTGTTTAACTAAATGAAAGTTTGTTAATGTTAATATAAAGATTTACAATTGGGCGTCCCTATAAATTACCATATACACTCGATCGGACACGATGGGCGGGGTATTTATATGTACGAATAATCGTTCATTTAACCGGACACGGGAATGGATTAATAGCCACTAGAATAATTAAAACAGGGGTGAAATTACATTCAAGGGTAATTGGTGTAATTGCTAACAAAGTAGTAAAACCTTGGTTTACACGAAGTTGATAACCTGGTGTATTCATTAAACAAAGTATTAAAACCTTGTTACAATTCGAATCCCCAATTAGTTGGAATATTTAACTTCGGGTATAAGGATAATTTGACGAGGACACTCGCACTTTATATTTATGACTGATGGACTGTTATGGACAAAAACCAGACGGACATATTAAATAATCCAGGACAAAGGACAATTAACCCATGGGCATAAAACTAAAATCAACACGTCAAACATCATGATTACGGAAGTTTAAATAAGCATAATTCTTTTATTTCATATATAATTTCCTTTATTTTATATTTAATTGCACTTCTAATTATCGCATTTTTATTGTTATTGTATTTAATCGCACTTTTAATTATCGTCCTTTTTAATTATCGCAAGTTTATTTTATCGCACTTTTATTATTCGTAATTTCATTTATCGTTATTTACTTCATGCTTTAATTTAAGTCTTGTATTTATTTTTAATATTTTACATTTGGTTTTAACTGCGACTAAAGTTTTAAAATCGACAAACCGGTCATTAAACGGTAAAAACCCCCCTTTATAATAATAATATTACTTATATATATATTTGTATTTTTATAAAAGTAAACTAATATAGCGTTGAGCTTTGTTTAAAAAAAAGATTCCCTGTGGAACGAACCGGACTTACTAAAAACTACACTACTGTACGATTAGGTACACTGCCTATAAGTGTTGTAGCAAGGTTTAAGTATATCCATTCTATAAATAAATAAATATCTTGTGTAAAATTGTATCGTATTTAATAGTTTTTCCTAGTAAAATATAAACTATTTCGTATACCTTAGCTTTGACATCAATATGCATCTTGTTAATGTCGGTTACCAGGTGTTCACCATATGAATGACTTTTATCTCTATGTATGGGATGTGTATTGAAATATGAAATCTTGTGGTCTATTATTATGATTTGATATATATAGGTTAAACCTATAACTCACCAACATTTTTGTTGACATTTTAAGCATGTTTATTCTCAGGTGATTATTAAGAGTTTCAGCTATCGCATACTTAAATAAGGACGAGATTTGGAGTCCATGCTTGTATGATATTGTGTAAAAACTGCATTCAAGAAACTTATTTTGTTGTAACATATTTGTATTTGATGTAAAGAAATCGTGTATATAATTTATCGTATGGAAAACACCGGTTTTAAAGATTGCTACACACTAACGGGCAGTGTACCCGATCGTGTAGTAGTATAGTAACTGGTTTAGTTCCGTGTATCGTTCCAAGGACAGTTATATCAGTCAAACTAGAATTAGAAACTATATTATGATTAACTAAGTAAATTAAAGTTAAAAGTACAAGTTTTATGTTTTGGTGGCTATTTAACGATTTAGCCAAATCAAAGAAGGTTAAATGTAAAAACAATATTTTTGTCTTTTAAGTTTATGAAATGATAATAAATGCAAATAAAGCAAGTAAGATAGTTTTGAATTAAATCAAAGAGATGAAATGTTTATCTAGATATTTTACCCTCGGTATTGGATGTAAGTTTAGATATTAAGTCCTGATTGAATAATTATGTGTGTAGTTATCTAATAGGTTCACTAAGAGTTCTCTCGGATAAACACGCAAATACAATAACAAGATCAAGGGTTCCCTTTTCACTATAGTTCTTGTATTTGTAATCAAATAACTATAAGCATGCTAATCACCTAAATCGACTCGCCAAGAGTTCTCTTTAGCAAGTATTCAAACTAGAATTACTAAGTGAGGGTTCCCTATTACTTAGACCTTTTCGTTTGTGACTAGTTGATCAACAAGATCAAAGACTTGAATAACAATTGTCTTTGCGTTTGCCCTACACAATTCATTCCTATTTTGTTTAACCTTTTTAATCTAGTTTACCCCTTTGGTCCGGTTTAGCAAACAATCAATCTAAGACAAGTTGATTGTAAATCAATATGATACATCAACAAGAGTTCTCTTTATCAACAACATATCAATTAACTAAATACAAATGATTTTAACAACAATAAGCATGATTCTTAATTCAAGCTTCAATCTATCACGCATAATACATTCAATCAATAAGATTACATCCAATACCTTGGTTATTAATCTAGACAAACATTATAGAAACTAGCCAATAATCATGGTAACAGACAACAATACAATCAAATTATTAACTGAAATCATTGCTGAGAAACAAGGAAATAACCTACAAGAACAAGAGTTCTTGGATGAAGAAGGATTTGACCTTTGATTCCTTGATGTTTTAGCCTCTTCCAAGAGCTTGGAGTTCTCCAATTTGCTCTTCAAAAATCGTCTCTAGACTCTCTGGTTCGTAATTGATATGAAACAGTCCCAAAAACTGAAGTTTTTAAAGTGGAGAAAGTAGGTAAAAAGCAGAAAAGTCGCCCCAAACCTACTACGGGACGTCGTCCCAAAAGGCAGGACGGCGTCCCACTAAACAAGCCAGGACGGCGTCCCAAACAACCAAGACGGCGTCCCATATTAAAGGGCAGGACGACGTCCCCATGCCCTGGACGGCGTCCCAATTTGCTGATTTTGACTGTTTCGTTTTCTTTTTAATCTCCTTTCATTTGTACTAAGTCTAACATATCGGAAGCTTTGTTTTATCATTTTAGAGTGCTATCTTGACCCTAACTCGTATCGGGATCAACCAATGTCATAAATCATCAAAACTATTTGCAAATCATTCTTCCGATACAAATTTGCGCATCTTGGCTTATCACTTGTAGATCACCTTCATTATCTTCGATTCTAGAGCGTTTTTAGTGATATTGCGATAGATATATATGATGTTATTGAGCAATATCAAAACACCCCACACTTAAACCTTGCTTGTCCTCAAGCAATTCTTTCTTTACAAAGTGGAACAATTATCAAATACAATCACACAATATATATTACAAACATTACATGAATCATTCGAAGCACACGAAACACACACGTTGATATGAAACACAACTCACACTATATGAAACACACGCTTTAAGTAACACACTCACGCTATATACACAATGAAAACACACACACACATTTTTGGGAGATTAGAGCCAAGTATCCGAAAAATTTGATCCTAGGGAAATCAGGACCTTGATGAAAACGTTTTATGGTTTTGAAAATATCATGCTAGTTTTTAATACTAGACACGTTTTCCGATTTTGTCGGATTTTCTGAATTTTTTTTTTTTTTAAAAAAATGAGTGCGGGTTTCCCGCTATTGGTCAAGCCAATCCCTCCCACGGTACCTAACATTACGAGATGTTGGTAGAAAATAATGTGCTTAGGAGGATACACATTACGTCCGGATATCATTGACAATTATGAGGTAATCATCTAATCCGTTAAATCAATCATGAAGATTGAAATTCATCAGGCTTAAAAGCTGATATATTACCTTTCCGGAGGTTATCCACTGGGAATCTGATCAATCACTGACAATTTGTGTATCATGGTGCGCTTCCCATTTGGCTAGCAAATCTCCCTCATTGAGATAAGCTTTGACTACCAGTTTCCCTGTTTGACGTTGAGGCCTGATAGATTTCCAGTCGATGTTAGTAATGACTTTTCAAGAGTTTTTATCACCCTACGACTGGTCTGGACTACATCTTCTGAATTGAATCAGTAAGTGTGTCATTCGGAAGACTTTACTTCCTTGAGGATGGAACAGATACATCCTATTGGTTATAATAGGTGGTCGGACGCAACATTGTCCTTGTTAGGAGAAACAATGAGGATCGTCCTTAAGGTTTTCGATCTGGCGCGAGATCCGGTTTCCGACCACGCTATACAATCACCGCTCTCTCACGGTTTACACTCGTTTTGGTACAAGTGACCTACAAGTTAGCTTACTAAACTAGTAGGATTTTCATTCAAATAATTGAATGATAGAGCAACTTCAAAGACTATTAATAATTTAAAATGCAAAACAACATTTATTTTCTTTTAAAATCACAATGCATATGACATGGTTTTGTTTTTGGACTTTTAATCGTTTTTAAGGCTTACATGAAAATTTTAAAATTTTTATAATAAACGCCAAACGCCTTAATTTTAGTGAAACGAGTTCCCGATAAATTTCTACTCCCTACCCCACACTTGAGATCATGCAAGGCCCTCATTGCATGAAATCAGAAAAAGGATTAAATTTAGAGGGCAAAGTGATAGGGTGGTTGTAGAAATTTTCAATTTTTAACCTGTAAATCGTGGAACATGTAGACGGATGCCGCTGAACTTACTGCCAGCATAAGAGCATCGTCCATTCCGCGATTATCATCATACACATATCATAATATCAAATGTCGCTGAACTTAATGCCAGTCTTTGAAGTTCAAACATGCTGAAAAAATGAACAAACCACACAAATCACAATAAAAATAACGGTGTTTTTACAACCACAACCGTTTATCAAACCACACCATTAGTACATTATTACAAACCGAAATTATCTCAAAACACATCACACAAATTAAATTGTCTCAAAACAAAGTACAAAATGATCCAATAGGCACGCAGGCCTAGTTATCGTACGGCCAGAAATAATTACCCGAACCATCTCGGTACGGGCGTCCATGTGGTAATTGCCGCTCAAATCTTTCCCGAGCATCCTGCAACGCATCTGTAGAGTTATAAATCGGGTGAGGTGGAGGTGGGTGTTCAGGATCCGTGTAGTATTGTGGTGTCAGACGTGTCGTGCCGTAGTACTGTTCGGGGTTCGAATAAAATAACTCTGAGTTATGGTTATTCCAATCAATACCATAACTGTTCCACCCCTGATCATGTACTTGAGCGATCTGTCGTCGCTCCATTCATTCCTGACTATCCCACATTTGTTGGTTGTGCCTCCTTTGTTCGTTCGGGCTCAATCTCATGTTGTTAACACTACCAACCAAACTGTCCCAACTTGATTGGGACGGATGCCACGGAACCTGTTCACCGACGTTAGTCTGTGCCTCCATTTCCGCCTCCTCTTCCTGCTGCTGCTCTTGCTGAACACCACTGCCACTTGCGTCACCTGCACCAACTGCTACAAAAGGCACCAAATGCCCATTTCTATCTTTCATAATGATTTCAGCATTAATATAAAAAACCTTTTTTAATGGTTTCATGACACTCGTATACTCCTGTAATCTACTGAAATCGATGTTAAAATGTCGGGCAATTCGGGTGATGTAGTGGCCTCCCAGAAGTGGCTTCTGTAGCCGTGTTTCAGTCGCAATGGCAAGGAAATAATTACCGATTAGCCCAGGAATGTCGGTATAGGAACCCCGCTTGATTTGATCCATAATCCACAAATCTAATGTTTTCACCTTCTCATGACCCTCAACCCTCGCATTAAAAGTGCATGCGATGAGTCGATGAAGCAGCTTATCATCCCGGGCTGCGATTTCGTTGTACCTGTGCTTGCTTGATCTAAAATGTGCAGGCGCAATATTTGGCTTACAAATTCTGCGCCAATAAGAGGTGTCATCAAAAACATGCTGGCCAACGTAATCAGAAGCCCGCAAATATTCACCTAACTGATTATCGGTGAATTCCCCAAAAATTCCCAGAACTCTACAAAGCTGTAAACTGCTTATACCCCTATCTTGGCCCCCGAGACGAAACCGTAGAAACTCATTCGATAAATAATCGCTGACATTGTTAAACCGCATGGTAGAGTAAAATTCTTTAAGCAGTACCGGATAGATTGGTTCATTGATGCTAAAAACCTGTTCCCAAGTGTGGATGACTACTCTACCGTAAGGAATGGCGAGTAAATTAGAAACATGTCGGCGCATGCCCGCCTCTTCCAATGGCCCCCAGATAAAATACCAAGTGGCATTAATCGGCCTGCGGTTTATTCTCTCAAACGTTTCGGTGTAGTCTTCGTCGTTCTGAACCTGTGTTAACCAAACTCGAGGATCATTTAGATCCTCCTCCTCTTCTTCTCCGGAAGACGATGATGAATGATGTTGTTGTTGTGGTGGTGGTGGTGGTTGTTGTGGAGGAGCCAAACCTGCTGTCCTTCCTCTTTTTGCCGGTCCTCCTCTGCTTGGTTGTCCCTGCAAAACATTATACACCAAACCAAAAGAACATAGAAACCGTTGTGTTAATGTTAGCTAAAACATAACCGAGTAGCAGGAGAACTTAATCATTCAATTCCTAGTTCAAAAGTATTATGATTCATTTACACAAAAGTGCATGTTCACCGTTTCAAACCAAAGTCAACATGAATTCGTTAATACACTTTCAAAAACGAAAATCACAACTCCACAATGTAGCATAAACTTAGGAATCAAGGATTCAAGTATGTTTTGTTTATAGGTCATAACATTTAACTTTGCATTCTAAAGATATTCATCATAAATCATAACGCATTTTTCACAATTTTAGCTCAACTGACCATTATAACATCATACATTATAGCATTCTATTCCATTAATTTGCTTCAACAGGCCCTTTCAAATGAACATCAAGCATACATATTTCATAAACTCATTACAATTAACCAATATGCTTAGAAATTCAATAACATAAAAAAAAATGACCCGGCCAAGTTGACATCAACATCACCAACACAATCAAATACTTCACAAGAATCATAAACATCATACATAAACCCAACATCATAAATTAAGCACTCAAAATTCGGATTTAAATTCTACAAACCCTAGAATCATGAACAAACCCTTAAGAACATGTAATCTTTGCAAAATAAACACATAAGGGCAATTTAAACACCTAAGGCATGTTAATCTTAACAATAATCATGCAAATCAAACACCCCACACTTATCCTTTACCAATTTATAGAAATAAACATATAATTCAAGTAATTGATAAAGAAAAGTGTAAAAATGGAGTATCCATACCCAAAAGTTCATGATTTGAAGCTTGAATTTGAAGAAGGAAACGCGAAATTGAAGTAGAAATTAGGGTTTTTGGAGAGTGGTTCGGGTTAGGGCAGAGAAAAATAGAGAAGAGTGTGTTTTGTGGATAAGAAATGAGTGGGTAGGTGTTTTAAAACGTCTAATTTTTCTGAGTCAGGGGGTCAGGACGTCGTCCTGGATATCTAGACGGCGTCTAGGATAAAGAAGTGGGACGACGTCTTGCCATTTAGGACGGCATCTAGGTTAGTAAAACGGGACGGCGTCTTGCCATTTAGGACGGCGTCCTGTTACACTAAAACCCACTGATCTGTTTTTCTGAGTCGTTCGCGTTTAGAGGTCATACGTTAATCATTTTGTACCAAACTAAAATTTATCGTGCACACAATGCAAACCTAATTACAATTGTGAACCATTTTTTTTTTACGAGTCGTTCACCAAACTCGTCCCCATTTAGATTTAGGCGTTTTTCTTGAAGTTGAGGCTAACCTCATCCTCAATTTCTAGGGGACCATCAACATAGTGTTTGACCCGGTGGCCATTCACTTTAAAAATATCACCCTTCCCGTTCTCCATTTCGACTGTACCATAAGGGTACACCTTTCTAACAACAAACGGTCCCGTCCATCGGGACTTAAGCTTTCCGGGTGATAACTTGAAACGGAAATTATAAACAAGGACACGATCGCCTTCCATGAATTCCTTTGGACGTTTCAATCTTTTGTCGTGCCATTGTTTGGTTTTTTTCTTGTAAATTAGAGAGTTGTCATAGGCTTCAAGCCTCAACTCGTCTAATTCATTTAGTTGGGTCAAACGTAACCGAACCGCTTCTTGGTAATCCAAATTGCATGCCCTTAGCGCCCAATGTGCTTTATGTTCAATCTCCAACGGGAGATGGCATGCTTTTCCGTATACCATACGGAAAGGAGTTGTTCCAATCGGTGTTTTGTAGGCCGTGCGAAAGGCCCACAATGCATCGTTTAACTTGGTTGACCACTCTTTTGGATTGGCACCAACGGTCTTTTCAAGTATGCGTTTTAATGACCGGTTGGTGTTTTCTACTTGCCCACTCGTTTGGGGATGATAAGATGTCGAAATTTTATGGATTACTCCATATCTTTTCAACACCTTTTCCAATTGCTTATTGCAAAAGTGGATGCCCCGGTCACTTATAAGAGCTTTTGGTGTGCCGAACCTAGAGAAAAGCTCCATCAAAAAGTTTACCACTACTCGGCCATCATTTGTTGGTAGAGGTTTTGCCTCCGCCCATTTAGAAACATAATCTATGGCGACAAGTATGTAGAGGTAAGAATGAGATTTTGGAAAGGGGCCCATAAAGTCAATTCCCCAAACATCGAACACCTCGCATACTTGGATGCTTTGTTGAGGCATTTCATCCCGTTTAGTTATTTGACCGGCCCGTTGGCACGCGTCACAAGCCTTACAAACAGCGTAGGCATCTTTGAATATTGTAGGCCAATAGAAACCGGCCTCATAAACTTTCTTCCCCGTGATTTGGGGACCAAAGTGCCCACCTGTTGGACCAAGGTGACAGTCAAGCAGAATTTCGGTGCATTCCTTCCCCGAAACACACCGACGGATTATCCCATCAGGACACTGTTTAAAGAGATATGGGTGTTCCCAAAAATAGTATTTTAAGTCACTAAAGAATTTCTTTCTTTTCTGGTGTGACATACCGGTTTCTAGGAATCCACCCGCAAGATAGTTGGCAATGTCTACAAACCATGGATCATCAATTTTCTCAACTCTCATGAGATTTTCATCAGGAAAATTATCTTGGATAACGGTCTCATGTAGAACCCCAAGATTCGGGTTCTCAAGTCGAGAAAGGTGATCGGCAGCTAGGTTTTCGGCACCCTTTTATCCTTTATATCGATGTCGAATTCTTGCAAAAGCAAGACCCAACGTATTAAACGGGGTTTAGCATCTTGCTTAGAAAGCAAGTACTTTAATGCCGAGTGGTCTGTGTAGACAACCGTCTTTGCTAGCACTAAATAGGATCGGAATTTGTCAAACGAAAAGACGATTGCAAGGAGTTCCTTCTCGGTGGTAGTGTAATTAAGTTGGGCTCCTTGCAGTGTCTTACTAGTATAGTAAATGGGCTTGAAATGTTTTTCTATTCTTTGCCCCAAGACGGCACCAATAGCAAAGTCACTGGCGTCACACATAAGTTCGAATGGTATTGACCAATTCGGCGATATGAGAATCGGTGACTGCGTGAGCTTTGCTTTAAGAAGATTAAAGGCGGCAAGACACTCGTCCGTAAAGACAAATGGAGCGTCCTTCTCAAGAAGTTTGTTCATGGGGGTTGCAATTTTGGAAAAATCTTTAATGAACCGCCGGTAAAAACCGGCGTGCCCCAGAAAACTTCTAACACCTTTCACATTCGTTGGTGGTGGTAATTTGGCTATTACTTCCACTTTAGCCCGATCCACCTCCAGACCTGCACAAGAAATTTTATGACCCAATACAATGCCCTCTTTTACCATAAAATGGCATTTTTCCCAGTTTAGTACAAGATTTGATTCTTCACACCTAATCAACATACGCTCAAGATTTTTAAGACATGATTCAAAAGAATCACCGAAGACTGAGAAGTCATCCATGAATACTTCCATAAAGTCTTCAATCATGTCATGAAAAATAGCTACCATACACCTTTGGAAGGTAGCAGGAGCATTGCATAAGCCAAAAGGCATACGTCGATAGGAGAAGGTACCATAAGGGCATGTAAAAGTCATTTTCTCTTGGTCCTCGGGTGCTATAGGGATTTGGAAATATCCTGAGAAACCGTCAAGAAAACAATAA
This sequence comes from Rutidosis leptorrhynchoides, assembly GCF_046630445.1. Lineage (NCBI taxonomy): Eukaryota > Viridiplantae > Streptophyta > Magnoliopsida > Asterales > Asteraceae > Rutidosis > Rutidosis leptorrhynchoides. The sequence goes on along the minus strand of NC_092343.1, from coordinate 74,074,467 downwards.
AAATTCTTTCCCGCTAATCTTTCCAACATTTGATCAATGTAAGGAAGGGGAAAATGGTCTTTTCGGGTAGCATCATTTAATTTTCTGTAGTCAATGCATACCCTCCAACCCGTGATAGTCCTGGTAGAAATTAATTGGTCGTCTTCATTTGTGACAACGGTCATGCCACCCTTTTTGGGCACGCATTGGACCGGACTCACCCAAGGACTATCCGAAATTGGATAAATAAGACCCGCATCTAGGAGTTTGACAATCTCCTTCTTAACAACTTCTTGCATATTGGGGTTGAGTCGCCTTTGTCTTTGTACACATGGCTTATAGTTATCTTCCATTAATATCTTATGTGTACAATAAGAGGGACTTATACCCTTGATGTCGTGAATTTTCCATGCTAAAGCCGTTTTATGGGCTTTTAACATGGAAACAAGCTTAGATTTTTCACTTACAGAGAGTTCGGATGAAATGATCACCGGGAGAGTAGAACCTTCTTGTAGGTAAGCATATTCCAAGTGACTTGGAAGTGGCTTCAGTTCCAAAACCGGAGGTTCTTCAATCGATGTTTTACATCGGTACTCATTCCCTAAATCCAACTTTCTGTACTCTTCATCATTTGGCTCATACCCGTTAGCCATCAAAGTGGTCAACATCTCCACTTCTTCTACCATTGTTTCCTCATCACCTTCCGCAAAAATGCATTCTCCTGTACCTTGCAATTCTGGAAATTCCTGCAACAACTCCGAATACGTGTCTACGGCTTGCAGATAATAACATTGATCATCAGTAGACTCGGGGTATTGCAAGGCATGGTCAACGGAAAAGGTAACCTTCATATCCTCAATACTAAGGGTCAATTTCTGCCCATGAACATCTATCATAGCTCTAGCGGTATTGAGGAAAGGTCGACCTAATATAAGAGGCACATGTGTGTCCTCCTCCATGTCTAGAATTACAAAGTCAGCCGGAAATACTAGGGTACCTACTTTTACTAACATATTCTCTAAAATTCCACGAGGGAATTTAACAGAGCGGTCTGCTAGTTGGATTGCCATTCGAGTTGGTTTCAGTTCCCCGGGGTTTAGCTTAACATATAATGAATAAGGCATTAAATTTATGCTAGCCCCTAAATTCGCTAATGCTTTAATGCATTCCAAATCTCCCAGGAGACATGGTATGGTAAAACTTCCAGGATCAGCTAACTTTTTCGGAATTTTGTTCATCAAAATTGCTGAACAATTAGCATTCATGGTGACGGATGAAAGTTCTTCCATTTTCTTCCGATTAGTAAGTAAGTCTTTTAAAAACTTAGCATACTTGGGCATACCCGAGATTACATCAATGAAAGGCATGTTTATGTTGATTTGTTTAAACATATCTAGGAATTTCGACCTTTCGGCCTCTAGCCTTTCTTGTTGTTGCTTTCTCGGGTATGGGAGCGGTGGTTGATATGGTTTCACTACGAATTTTTCCCGTTTTTCCTTTTCAACTACTTGCTCCGGCTCCTTAACCGGTTCATCATATTGGTTCAATGGAACCCTGAAATCAGAATTTTCGGGCATTTTTGGAGCATCGTATGCTAGACCACTCCGTGTGGTGATAACATTTGCGTGCTCATTTCGTGGGTTTTTACTGGTATCGCCCGGTAAACTACCTGGTTTCCTCTCGCTCAGTAAATTGGCTAAACCACTCATTTGTTTTTCTAAATTTTGAATTGATGCTTGTTGGTTTCTAAATTGATGTTCGTTTTTCTCGTTGGTTTGATTTATATTTGTGACAAGCTGAGTTTGTGATGTAATTAACTTTTCCAACATACTCTCTAAATTTGACTTTTTCTCCTCCTGCTGGGGTTTTTGATAATAACCCGGAGTTTGTTGTTGGAACCCACTACTTGACCCTTGTTGAAAATTGGAAGTTTGACCTTGAGGGTTGTAGGGGTTGTTAAAGTTCCGGTTAAATTGGGCTCTTCCCTGAAACTGGTTATTATTTCTTTGGCTTATAAAAGCCACTTCTTCTTTTTGAGCCATGGTTAACCCGGCATCACAATCTTTTCCTAAGTTGAGACCACCACAGTATTCACAACCTACTTTCATACTATGGATTTCCTTGGTGATTTTGTCCATGTTTCGGACAACACCATCTATTTTTACACCTAGGGAGCTTAAGTCATCATAAGCACCGGCGCTTTGGACTTGAGCATTTCGAGTGATTGGGCGTTCTTGATGCCACTCATGAGAATAATCGGCTAGTTTCTCGATTATCTCATAAGCCTCTTGCTCGGTTTTGTCCATAATTGAACCTCCGGCCGCCTGATCAATGGAAATTCGGGTTGCAACTTCGCAACCTTTGTAAAAGATTTGAACCTGTTGAAAGGTATCCAAACCATGGTTTGGACAACTTCTTAGCATTTTGGAAAATCGATTCCATGTTTCGTACAAGGTTTCCATTGGCTTTTGATAGAATTGGGTAATTTCGTGTTGGAGTCTCGCGGACTTAGAAGCTGGAAAATATTTCTTAAGAAATTTTTCCAACATACCATCCCACGTTCCTATCGTAGCCTCGGCCAGTGAATCTAACCAACTTCGGGCTTCCCCTTGGAGTGTCCATGGGAAAAGTCTTAAAAATATGGCCTGGTCAGTTTCTGGTTTAAGTTTGAAAAGAAGACATATCTCTTCAAAGAGACGAATATGTTCGTTTGCGTCTTCATTAGGACCACCACTAAATTGACACTTGTTATTAATCATTTGAAGAATAGGTCCTTTAATTTCAAAAGTTACCTCACCAGTAGGCGGAGTAATAGCACTACCTTGTCCGGTTCGAGTTGCTTTCATCCTTGCTGCCATTGATTGTCTTGGTACCAACGGTCTTTCTCCTTCCATTTCAAAATTTGGTGGTTGAACTGGTTTACCAAAGTCTGAATATCGAGGCTTGGTTGTACTTGATTCTGAATCAAAAGTTTCTTGCTTTGATGAAGATTCAAAAATTTCAAGTACTTCTTTTGGAATTTTACCAAGCTTTCTATCAGGTTCTGTAAACGGTGTAAGTAATGGAGATTCTGAACTTCGGGTATGTGGCATATGCAACCTATAATCTGTCAATCACACAACTAACAAAAACTATCACACATACCGATTCTATAAAATTAAAATTAAAGACTATTAATAATTTAAAATAATTAAGAAACTACTTAATCACAAATTTAGTTAATAATCCTATTTTGACACAAAACTGTCCCCGGCAGCGGCGCCAAAAACTTGATGTAAAGAAATCGTGTATATAATTTATCGTATGGAAAACACCGGTTTTAAAGATTGCTACACACTAACGGGCAGTGTACCCGATCGTGTAGTAGTATAGTAACTGGTTTAGTTCCGTGTATCGTTCCAAGGACAGTTATATCAGTCAAACTAGAATTAGAAACTATATTATGATTAACTAAGTAAATTAAAGTTAAAAGTACAAGTTTTATGTTTTGGTGGCTATTTAACGATTTAGCCAAATCAAAGAAGGTTAAATGTAAAAACAATATTTTTGTCTTTTAAGTTTATGAAATGATAATAAATGCAAATAAAGCAAGTAAGATAGTTTTGAATTAAATCAAAGAGATGAAATGTTTATCTAGATATTTTACCCTCGGTATTGGATGTAAGTTTAGATATTAAGTCCTGATTGAATAATTATGTGTGTAGTTATCTAATAGGTTCACTAAGAGTTCTCTCGGATAAACACGCAAATACAATAACAAGATCAAGGGTTCCCTTTTCACTATGGTTCTTGTATTTGTAATCAAATAACTATAAGCATGCTAATCACCTAAATCGACTCGCCAAGAGTTCTCTTTAGCAAGTATTCAAACTAGAATTACTAAGTGAGGGTTCCCTATTACTTAGACCTTTTCGTTTGTGACTAGTTGATCAACAAGATCAAAGACTTGAATAACAATTGTCTTTGCGTTCGCCCTACACAATTCATTCCTATTTTGTTTAACCTTTTTAATCTAGTTTACCCCCTTGGTCCGGTTTAGCAAACAATCAATCTAAGACAAGTTGATTGTAAATCAATATGATACATCAACAAGAGTTCTCTTTATCAACAACATATCAATTAACTAAATACAAATGATTTTAACAACAATAAGCATGATTCTTAATTCAAGCTTCAATCTATCACGCATAATACATTCAATCAATAAGATTACATCCAATACCTTGGTTATTAATCTAGACAAACATTATAGAAACTAGCCAATAATCATGGTAACAGACAACAATACAATCAAATTATTAACTGAAATCATTGCTGAGAAACAAGGAAATAACCTACAAGAACAAGAGTTCTTGGATGAAGAAGGATTTGACCTTTGATTCCTTGATGTTTTAGCCTCTTCCAAGAGCTTGGAGTTCTCCAATTTGCTCTTCAAAAATCGTCTCTAGACTCTCTGGTTCGTAATTGATATGAAACAGTCCCAAAAACTGAAGTTTTTAAAGTGGAGAAAGTAGGTAAAAAGCAGAAAAGTCGCCCCAAACCTACTACGGGACGTCGTCCCAAAAGGCAGGACGGCGTCCCACTAAACAAGCCAGGACGGCGTCCCAAACAACCAAGACGGCGTCCCATATCAAAGGGCAGGACGACGTCCCCATGCCCTGGACGGCGTCCCAATTTGCTGATTTTGACTGTTTCGTTTTCTTTTTAATCTCCTTTCATTTGTACTAAGTCTAACATATCGGAAGCTTTGTTTTATCATTTTAGAGTGCTATCTTGACCCTAACTCGTATCGGGATCAACCAATGTCATAAATCATCAAAACTCTTTGCAAATCATTCTTCCGATACAAATTTGCGCATCTTGGCTTATCACTTGTAGATCACCTTCATTATCTTCGATTCTAGAGCGTTTTTAGTGATATTGCGATAGATATATATGATGTTATTGAGCAATATCAGTATTGTAAACCATTATGTAATGGTCGTGTGTAAACAGGATATTTTAGATTATCATTATTTGATAATCTACGTAAAGCTTTTTAAACCTTTATTGATGAAATAAAGGTTATGGTTTGTTTTAAAATGAATGCAGTCTTTGAAAAACGTCTCATATAGAGGTCAAAACTTCGCAAAGAAATCAATTAATATGGAACGTTTTTAATCAATAAGAACGGGACATTTCATGTATCCTCCCCGTGCTCCATTCGTGCCTGACCTCCCTCTCTCTCTCTCTCTCTCTCTCTCTTCTTTCTCTCTCATACGTGTTTTCTCTCAATTTAACAAAATGATAGGTTTACCTTTGCTTTTGTCATAACAAAATTCAGTTGTTTGACTGTTTGAATTCTTGATTAAGTTTCTTTTAGGGAAACAGAATAGGATAAAGATTGTTAATTTAAGCAATTGCCATGTTTAGGTGACAATTTCTTTAGGTATTATTCAATTAGACCATGAAAGTTGTAAACTTTTAAGGATTTAGGTTAAAGATATTGGGTTTTCGTTCAGGGCCGGATATTGAGGCGTGCAAGCCGTGCGGCCGCACAGGGCCCAACATCTATAATGGCCCCTAAAAAATATCCTAACATTACATATATAGTCTCATTTTTACATATTTTGGTCCATTTGTTAATAAACAAATCGAAAAATCGAAAAATAAGATGCATAATCAATGTTGAATACTTCGTAATCTAATATTATGCTCCAATACTCCATGCTCATGCTCCAATACTTAATTGTCGAAGCTTAGCATTATGTTATATAAGAAAATTTTTTGTATACAAAAAGCCCATTTTTATTTTTCGAACAGGGCCCATAAAATTAACGGGACGACCCTGTTTTTGTTCATCTTGATGTGTAAGTATGTTGATTCTGTTTCAATGTGTTTGTATAGATGACAACTGCCATTGCCATTGCCATTGAAGATGTGAGAAGGGAGGTAAAGATATTGCGAGCCTTGTCCGGGTATAACAACCTTGTGAAGTTTTATGATGCCTATGAAGATTCCGAAAAAGTCTATGTTGTGATGGAGTACGTTTAATGATTAAAGTTTTTTTATTTTTGTTTTTCTCGTTTTCCCTAAATTGGGTAAAAATAATAATTAGTTTATTTATTATACGTAATTCAAGTTAGGCCCGAATAACAAAAAATAAAATAAATAAATAAATAAATAAATAAATAAATAAATAAATAAATAAATAACTTTGGGCTAAAATAAAGTCAACAAAAGAGCATTCATGGGCCAAAAAATCTACAACAGAAAAAGCAAGCTTGGGCAATTTAGAAGTTAGGGTTGTTTTCTTACGACGGAGACGGCTCATCAGATCATTAAGATTAAGATAAGATAATTAAAGGAAGGAAAAAAAGGTCTCTCTCAAATCCATCGAATCGAACTCTTATTTAATACGCCATCAATCAATCGCTGTAATCGTGGAAAGTAAGTTAGGGTTGTTTACTTTTGTTCGCGATCTATACTCGATACGATGAAGCTTCGGAATGGGAAGGTGTATAAAAAAAACAAAGGAGGATGCGGAATTATGGGTATACATCGAATCAAAATCCGTTATTTATTATCAAGTACATTATTTTGTTATTGTTTTGTTGAGACCTATAGTTTGAATTTGATTATTAGACTTGCAACACTTTTTTAAATTGAATTATCATGTTTCATGTAGCCTAAGTTAGGGAATGTGTCTGTCTGTGTGTGTGTGTGTGTGTGTGTGTGTGTGTGTGTGTGTGTGTGGACGACAATATATATGATTGGCTTTACCAATTTTTGTTCAGATTCGGGAACGGATGGAGTATCTAGAATTACAGAGGAAGGAAGAAGAGAAGGAAGAAGAGGTATCCATGGAATCAAAATCCCTGATTTATTATTAAGTGCATTATTTTGTTATTGTTTGTTAGGACTAGTTTGAATTTGATTATTATTATTATTAGACTTGCACAACACTTTTACATTGAATTTTTTATGTTGAAATAGTTGTTAGTATACATTATACATTATTCCTATATTATTGTTGAATATATATAAATATAAATATTCCTATATTTTTGTTTTAATAACAGAGAGAGATAGATAGACGTAGACGAGCGGGAAAGTTGCTGGGAGGCCTCTCACGTCCAACAAAGGAACTTATCATAGGAGTACAGAACCACCTGCCTCATTTTCATGGCCTAGTTGTTTGTTTATGTTTTCACATCATTTATTATGTAAAAGATATCGATTGGAGTTGGAAAAGCAGAATGTATTTGTATACTAGTGATGATTTTGTGAAATATTACGATGCTTATGATGATGATTCTATACAAGATGGGTCGGGTGGACTCGCTCACAAGGCACATGAAACTTACCAAACATACTTCTCCACAAAAATTAAAAAAGGGAAACTAAAAGATTATATCACTGACACTGTTGCTGAATCTTGCTGCTGTCTTGGCATGTGCTTGAAGACTACTGACTTTGGATCATCACATGATTATGTTTTTGAGATGATTTTCAAATTACATGACGACGACGACGACCGCCAACCTTTTAAGTTCTTGGATTCACTCTTTTTAAAACTAGATACACTTTTCCCAAGTCTCAAGCTTTCTTCTGGAGCACAATCATTTGGTGGTGGTCTTCAGTCACTGGTTATAGATTTTGACACTTTAAAAGCATGGGAACCTTTGTATAAGGTATGTGTTTTCTTCTCTCTCGAATATATCCATTTCTTCTTTATATCTACAGTAAAACCTCTCTAATTTAATACTCGATAAATTAATAGCCTCGATAAAATTAATAATTTGTCCGGTCCCAACTTGGGACCAGTACAAATTTAGACCCCAATCGATAAAATAATAAGATAATAATTTTTTTGAAATCCCAATGTAAATATTTTGGTCCCAGCGAAACTATAAATTAATAATTACTATTTCTTTTTTTTTTGAAATCCCAATATACATTGAACTTGACAAGTTCATTAATGTATGAATGTACATACATGAAAATTTTGAAGGTCCTTGTTTATGTTTTATTCAAATAAGTAAAATGAACGGACATGATATTTCGAATGCCAATGCATTAATTTGAGACTTGCTCACAAATATAAGCCAATTTTTTAAATTGATAATTTATTATTTATCAATATAATAATATCTCGCTAAATTAATAAAATATTCCGGTCCCAACATTATTAATTTATAGAGGTTTCACTGTATCTATTTATATAAACTATTAATTATTAATTTCGCTGCTGGGACGTTTTAGCATGATGATAATCACATATGATTTTAAAAAAAAAAATTCGAAAAAAAAAATTCGAAAAAAAAATATTGAAAAAAAATTTTCAAAAAAAAAAATTTTCGAATTTTTTTTTCAATCACATGTGATTTTCGCGCCACATGTCGCGTTCTCATTGGTCCCTTTATTTTCAAGCAAATTTATGAATGCAAGTGATTACAACTCATATAATATAATATATATTTGCTTTGTTTTGATCACAGATTAAGCGTTCATCCGTCTCGGCCTCTGTTGAATTTGCACATCTGAAGACGGAATTCTCTCAATTGTTTCATCCGGTTTCTTCCAATAATGCTGCTAGTGATGATATTGATTACAGGCTGACCTACTTCTCATTTCAGTTTAGTCGACCATTATGGATCCAGCTAGAAAGCGATCAAGACTTGATGGATTGCATTAATCATTGCAAAATCCAAAAAATCACTCAACTTTCAATCCGTGTTGTACAATGTCACGCCTCTAATCAAGGATTCCACCCAAGAGAACACCACGCGGCACTTTTGATTTCCCCTGATCAAGCTTCTTGATATGCTACTTACTACTAGGCTATGCTAAGCGGGCCAGCCTATGCCTCCATAATATATATGTGTTATATTATATTTTATATTTCGGGATATGTTTAATATTACTTGATACTTTTAACCGTCGTCGTTGACTCTGTTTGTTTTTATTTATTTCTATTATTACTATTACTATTTACTATTACTATTATTCTTAATTATTATTAATTATTCAGTTTGTTTTATAATGAATGAATTACGTGTTGTCTGGTTTTGGTTTTGATCCCCCTGCTTGGTATTCATTCTTCCTTTTACAAAGATAATAATTCTTTTGGATGTCTCTAAGGCCCTTTTGGATGGAAATTTTAGAACTATGTTGTTGATCTAAAACTATAATCCCAAGTCACTTTGATTTTTTTCTTTTAGACCAACAATGTTAGAGTCAATGACGAGGGTCCATACCATGTGGACTCACCGCCTTTTCATCCTAAAACACATGTTCAATGAAAACTTGTTCAACTCGAATCCGGACCACGTATTTCGTGGGAAGTAAAAACCCTTGGGTGAAAATCAAACCCGGGTCCCGTTCTTCATCACGTTACCATCACTTGGCCCAGGTTTATGTTCTCAAATCATGCTTGCGGTTTACAATTACATACAACTAGTTTTTTCCTAGAAAGTTGTTTGCCAAGTTTCCAGCTTTTTTTTTTTTTTTTTTTTTTTTGTTTCCAGCTTCCTTGTCGCCCACATATTGATCGTCTCAGGCCATTCCCTATCGTAACTAAACTATTCATCCTCTTAAACTTTCACATCAGCGCCACATCAACACCAATATCCTATAACTAACTCATAACTAAACACTCCCTATCATGGCTAAAACAATACTCCTCTTAATATACAACGTACAAGCAATAAAGCATCAAGTCCAACAATAAAAAGCACTGGGATCCGCAATTCTTATAACTCATCCGTTAAATCTATGGTGAAAGCGGGTAACTAATGCGGGTAACTAAGTGGTGCCTATGGTTAGTTACGGGTAATGAGCGGGTAATGGTGGTCTCGCATATATTATGCACACATCTATAAGTAAATTTAAATATATTATGTATTCTAGGTGGCAACGTCTCTAAATTCGTATGAATGCTTTGTTATACACTCGGGTTCCCATCTATACATATGGCAAGGAACTCAAAGTACTTATGAACAGCAACAACAGATGCAATGAATTTTGGATCGAGTTCATCTTTATGCGAAGAACGTGACCAATTTGGCCTTCGGTTCAATCTAAAAGGATTGAGGAAAAGTAAAAATACAGAATGATTCATTATATACTCGTTATGTTTCTGCATACTTTGAAGGTCTGATTTGAGGATTTCATAATCAATTCGTGAAGTCAAATTTCGGACTTCAAAAGTCAACGAGATGTTCATCATCAAATTCGAAGATTATGTTATGATTCTTGTTCAATCAATGATTTTCGAGTGTTCACGTGATCATTTCAATTTTCAATTTTCAAATCGAGCCCTGAAACACATCAAATCGAAATTTCAATTTTCAAGTGTTCATGAAGGTTTCATCACTGATCTTCATCAGATTTTGGAATATGTTGATGTTTTTGGCTTTGGTTTCTTTCAAAAAGTGTGAGTCGCTACCTATAGAGTGCATTGCAACTAATTCCAAGCTCTAATTTGTTCAAATTGATCGATTGAAATTTTCATGTTCTAATGTTGAAGACGAAGATGAACTGCAGAATCCAAGACGAAGCAATTTCTGTTTCAGATTAGAGTTCGGATTTTAGTTTAATCGATGATGATCGGTTTTGGAATTTGCAGATGAAACGATTATGTCTGGATAATGGTGTTCGATTTTCAGGTGGTTACTATGATGAATCTGAATATGATACGATGAATTGGAGATGATGATATAATCAGAAAAGTGTTGTGGTGGAAAAAAAAGGTTACGTGGACCGACACTTTTGCACTTAACGGACAAAGTTAACAAGACTACTTTTTTTATTAACTTTTGTAAAATAAGTCCTTTAAATGAAGTAAAATGAAATTGGTTCTCTTTAATAGGAAAAAGATGTAAGATAGTTACCTTTTAATGAAATTTTTATTATATATATATTTTGAAGGGATCCAGAGAGAACTAGAGGTGGGAGAAAACCCAGGGAACTCAATCTATACAGAGTTCGGATTCGAATTATGTACTAAGTAGCGACGCGATGAGCAACCGCCGCGACGCGAGATTGAGCTCAACATGTTCAATCTGCAACTTCAATCTGTTCAATCTGTACACAGATCGAACAATTGGAATCGGCCGCGACGCGATGAGCAATAATCGCGACGTGAGATTGAGCTCAAAATGTTCAGTCTGCTGCAGATCGAAGTTCAATCTGTGTATAAATCGAAGTTCAATATGCATACAGATTGAAGGTAAGTCTGCAGATCGAAGTTCAGTTTGTGTTGGTTCTCCGAGTTCTCTCATACCCTTGGTTCTCTCTGGATCATCACCCTATATATATATATATATATATATATATATATATATATATATATATATATATATATATATATATATATATATATAGTGTTTTAATCAAGAATGAAACACTTTTTTTAGGGGAAGTATTTTTTTTTCGTTTATTTTTAATTGTTTTTTTAAACATTAAGATCACATGAAAATATCAACGTTTAAAAAAGACACACTTTGTGATAAATGTTATTATTTTGGCAGGAAAACGTTCGAAGAAATAAATGATAACATGCATTATATATAATGTTTTAATTAAAGTTTGTTTTATAAGGGGTTATAAACTAGGGTTTAGAAATTAGGGTTTATAAATTAGGATTTAGAAACTAGGGTTTAGAAATTAGGGTTTATAAATTAGGATTTAGAAACTAGGGTTTAGAAATTTTGATTTAGGGTTTAGAAATTAGGTTTAGATTGAATTTTTAACACGAACGGTTTAGAGTTTATAGTTTGTTTAGGGTTTTGGGTTTAGGGATATGGGACGGAGAGAATGGTTTTTATTCATGTTAAAGGTTAACAATGTAATTTTTTTCATCAATCTGATTATTCATTCAAAATGATTATCGGGTTCTTGTCATTCAGAAGCAACTTCATTCAGAACCTTTGAATAGTTCAGATTATGAATCATTCGGCGATTAATCATTCAGATTATGAATCATTCGGCGATTAATCATTCAGTTTCATCAAAACACCTTACTCTAGTGCTCGAGTAAATATAAATTATCTACTCTAACTTATGACTATTTTTTACAGAATATCACATGATCGGGTGCAGTGACCAGTGGCGATTCCAGGATGAAAACCTTATGGGGTCCCAAAAAAGAAATTTCGAAGCTAATTATATTTGAAGTGTAATTTAGTGGTCATTTACCTTTAAAAAATCATAAATACTACGAATATATGGGTCCCGTAGTTAAATTTAGTGGTGTCATATACAATTTAAAGTATACATTCTATAAAAATTTAATACACTAGTGGGGTCATAGGACCCCACCCCTTATGCCTTAGAATCGCCATTGGCAGTGACGGAACATAGTTATACGTAAAGGAGATATCCGCTTCATCTGGATTTAACGGGGAAAAAAATTACCAAAAAATAAGATTTTTTTTAGTGTTCATGGTGACAATCAAAAATTTATTAAATTTTTACACCCGGATTCAAGTTCCGATGGTCAGATGTTGCCGAATGCAGATTAGTAATATCATTAAAATTAGTAAACTCATATCAAGATATATACTGCTATACTGCTACATTAGCATATTCTTGAACTTTTTAGTGGCGTTAACACAAAATTAATTGGGTTCCCAATCAGCAAACATGAACTAACTTTGGGCCTTGCCTTTTAATAAACTCCATTTTGTCTAAGAGCACATGAATTAGTGTGATGACCCGGAATTTTTGACCAAATTTAAACTGAATCTTTAACGTTTCCGACACGATAAGCAAAGTCTGTAAAGTTGAATCTCAAAATTTTTGAACTATTCAATTACCTTTCGATTGTTCTCAACGATTCGCGAACAATTATAGGTAAATAGATACATATATATACCATAACTTGAAAACGTTAACAAAATATTTAGTATATGATACTGTACATTAAACTTATTATCTTGAATATCTATTAGATATATTTAACTACGGAGGTTACTAAATATGATATAAATTAAAACTTTAAGTTAATAAATAAAAGGTGACAACGCATCACGGGTCTAGTATGCTCATGAATGGTGAGCTTAATGATTATTTTAGCATGTTGCATTAATTATTTTATTAAATTGGACCGAATGAAAAGAGATATAGTTATATCTCGCTTTTCTTTTTGATATAAAACAACAAGATGGCACGGGTTGGATAGGAGACAAATTTGTGGCGGATGGAATTTCTAGCCATGCATAACGTTAAAAAAAATAGCGACATGTTTATATTAAACAAGTTTAAACGTTGAATATTAAACAAGTCATGGATCCATCTAAATCTATCACATGACAAGAATTGGGACAATAATCTTGTTAACACGTGGATTTGGGTAGTTATAAATATTTCATGTCTATCGAGTATCACACAAACATATATTATCAACCTATTACTCCGTAATTTTGTACATTATTAATATTATTATTATATTATTATTATTGTTGTTATTGTATTATATTATTATTATTATAAAATATTAGTATTATTATTTTATAAATATGAATGAATATAATATTCCGTAGTTATGTAGTGTTTGTTTTTCATTTCAAAGAATGGCATATAGCCTTTTTACTTTCATTTATATTTTATCTAATTTGACCCAAATATATAAAGGCATTAATTAGACATAATAATATGGGATTTAGTAGTGTAATTACGTAAAAAAAAGAAAAAAAAAAACTAGAATAGATAAAGAGAGTAGTTAGGAGTCCAAAGTATTGAATGTTTCGAGGTTTGGCATGTTAGTCCCAACTTTTGGCTATAATTGGCCGGGCCCGTGTCATTTATTTAAACAAGTGGGTAAGCATGTCGGTAGTGTAAAACAAAACTTATGGTCACGGACTTGATGAGGTGGGTTAGGACAACATGGATACTATTTTTTTTTCTTCCTTCTTTTGTCGCACGATTGAAAATATGTGTATATATATATATATTTCAGTTAGTTAAACACCTAGATAGATATTACTCTATCTAATTATCTTTGTTTTACTATAAAACATAATCACATACATATACATGCTACGTAATAATAATAATAATAATAATAATAATATTATTATTATTATTATTATTATTATTATTATTATTATTATTATTATTATTATTAATCCACATAAAATACTACGACGAGGTTATGAGCAAGTTATTTCAAAACGGGTTTTATGAGCGGGATAGAGTTAAATAAATTATGGGTTATAGCTATGGAGGTTATGAGTATTGTTCGGGGGTATGCTCGTGAGGTCAAACTAGTGTTTATCATCTCCGTTGCGTCTACGTACTTTCCTACAATATTGAATCACAATATTGATACGTTGAGATCTACGGTTATTTTGCATTCCGAGTTTTGGTCACATTTCGATGAATGACCTTATGTGCTGCTAAGGTGAGTTTCATTGATCCCTTTTTAATTGCTTTTGCAATATATTTTTGGGCTGAGAATACATGCAATTTATTTTAAACGCAATGGACACAAATACATACTAAATTCTACACCGAGTTTGAACCGAAAATTCCTTAGCTTTGGTAACTAGTAACTGCCGGTTATAAGAATTGGTGGGCGCGAGTAGTAGTATATGGATCCATAGGGCTTGATATCCCCGTCCGAGCTAGAGCACTAGCCTTTTAACGGACGTATGCTATTTGAGAAGCGTACACGTTGGTTTGCGTGTATTTATTAAGATGATTATACAAAGGGTACAAATTATATATACGTTAAGTTTAGTTACCAGGGTGCTCAATTTCATAGAATATTTTGATAAACGTTTCTGGATGAAACAACTGAAATCTTGTGATCCACCTTTATGTACAGATTATGCAAAACATTAAAACTATGAACTCACCAACCTTTGTGTTGACACTTGTTAGCATGTTTATTCTCAGGTTCCCTAGAAGTCTTCCACTGTTTGCTTACATGTTATACAAGCTATGTGCATGGAGTCTTGCATGCTTTATTCAAGAAAACGTTGCATTCACAAAACCATCATCATGTATCTATTTTGACTGCATTGTCAACGGAAGTATTATTGTAAACTATTATTTACGGTGATTGTCTATATGTAGAAATCATCAGATGTCGAAAACCTTGGAATTAAATATTCATTTATGGTATGCCTTTTCAAAAGAATGCAATGTTTACAAAACGTATCATATAGAGGTCAAATACCTCGCAATGAAATCAATGAATGACGTGTTCGTCCATATGGATTTGGAGCGATCGTCACAGTTGGTATCAGAGCGTTGGTCCTAGCGAACCAGGTCTTGCATGAGTGTGTCTAACTGATAGTTGTTAGGATGCATTAGTAAGTCTGGACTTCGACCGTGTCTGCATGTCAAAAGTTTTGCTTATCATTTTTTGTCAGAAATTACCTGCTTATCATTCCTAGTCTAGACACGTTTTACTGCATTGATTACATGAATAGCGTATATACAAAATTCATGTCTTAGCGTATCTGTTACTGTAAACTTTTCCTGACATCTTCCGAAAATTTCTCCGTGATTTATGGAATTTGGTATTATATATACATATGTAAATTATGTATTGAAGAATACCAAACTACATTCTATAATCTAATTCACATAAAAAAAAATCATCTCTCTAATTATACAAGATGGATCCCGTATCTAGTTCAAACTCTGATAGCTATTCCGATGTGGATATTCACCCGAATTCCGAAGACAGTGTAACCGGAATGGATCAACCAATTAGCTATCATCTATTCTGGATGAATTGGGGATGGGTTCGTAGCCTACTTAATTATTGGAGACAAGAAGAAGGCGATCCCTTCTATCCACCACATTGCCCTCTTGGCGAAGAACCTGAAGCACTTACTGGCGAACCTGTTCGTAATACCATTTTCTCTCTCATCTCCAGAATATCTCGTCATGATCATATACTCTCTCAAATTCTGGATCTTATTCATCCGCTCGTCCGAACCGCCAATCATCCCGGTGTAGTAGAAGAAGTCAACGAGCTTCGTGCTCGGGTAATGGCTTTGAAGAATATGGTGCAAAGGTTACAAACACAAGCAGCATCACCGGCATCAATAGTACCACCGACAACAACACCAACAGTACCATTACCACCACCAACAACATCCGCATCGCAAACCTCAACTTCACAAATCTGTTCCACGAGCATCAACGTCATACGCACCGTAGTTACCAAGAAATACCAGCAACAATAACCGATGAAGTATTAACTCATTTCCCCCGAAGAAATTTTATGTATATTTAATTTATATGAATTTTGAAATCAAAATAAATATTTTCGTACTAAGCTATTACGTGTGAATCTTAACTGGTAGGTACTACTCGGTTAGTTCATATTACTAATATGCAATGATGTACATCCTTCCTTAACAACTTAACCATTGTTAACTACAATCTCCGTTTCAACTCCACGAATTCCATTTCATAATAAACCAAGTGTATTAATCAATTACATAATTGATTTTACATTTTCAATTTCAATATACTCGAAACTTTTCAGAAAACATCATCTGTGCCTTGTAAGCTTCACAAAAATTCCACGAGCACCAACATCCTTCACCGAGGAGTATCAATAAGAATAAATAATGAAGTATCGATTACATTAGCGAAATACTCCGCAAAGATTATGTAATCTTTAATGTTTTAGAGATTAATCATTTCTAAGTCAAGCCGAAAATTAAATGAGCTTAATATGATATTAACTCATTAAATCTGTGTTACATATGAAGAAAATATACATACATATATTTTCATAAAGACCGGTAATAAAAATTCTTTTGTACAAAATATTACTTGTGAAATCTTTAACGGGTAGGTAATTCCCGGGAAATATATAAGTTCACAATTAATATGTTATACTGTACATTCTTCAACTTTGATTCAAAAATTATTAACTATGCTCACAGCGATATACAATCGTTTCCATACAAATTCAATTACATATTCTGATATTGACGGATCAGAATCCAAGTCAAGATTTAACGGGTGACATCATTCTTAGAACTCTACATCTTTCAAAGCTATACTTTGACTTCAAAAATGTGAAAGATCCTTTAGCATTGTTATTACTGAAAATAACCTTGCAATTTCTTTTCAAAGTATCCAGTATTATCAACCGTTCAACCAGTCAACGACGACCTTTCAGACTTGTAACTTTGGCATATACATTTTTGTTATCGGAGAATCTTTCATGTTCCACCACATTAGCAGTAAATTTATCAACAACTTCATTGATCTTTGACCTTCCGAAAAATCCTTATACTCATTGAAACCGTATCATGTACTCATCCATATCTTGTAACAGCAATTGCCATACCAACTATCGGGAATTAGCAAGTAGTATTTTGAAATCTTGCAGCACGTCTACGCCAACAGTTATATGTGTTCATATAACGTCTACCTCCTGGACTTACATACTTCGAATGTGAAATTTCCGAAAAACACCCCAAACTACGAAACTAGTTCTCCGAATTTCAGAAAAATGTTGATGAAGCAGCAAAAACTGTAAACGACTTTAACAGTCAAAAGTTTGATGATAAAGAATAGTGTGTTGGAAAAGCACAGAAAAAGAGAAGGTTTGAAACTGGAAAACGGGTTGAGCAAAGTATGAACGAAGCTGTAGACAAATCACAAGGACGAAATCTACCTTCAAAGAATCCAAATGATTCAGTGTCTGCTAAAACCATTAGTAAGAATCTTACTTCTTATTCTAAACCTTCACAGACAGATTTTCCGCATCATCCTCTGATATTAGAAATTCTAAGATATCATCGTATCTTTCATTATAAATATCCTCCATATTTCTGGAGATAATTCCATAGTCATTCTTATCGGAAATCAATTTTCTCCTTGCGATATCTGTGTAACATCATAAAAGAAACTATTTTAGTTTCTAAATTTTGAAACCTTCGAATTTAAAATATGAATATTTTTGAAGTGGTGTTGGGAGCTGAAGCATGAGTTAGTATAATATAATGACACTTGATCAACGTGATTATATTACAGTAAGTCATGCTGAGTTTCTAATGGAACTTGATAAATGTTCACAGATCATACCCTCATCGTGAACCATGTTACATAACTCTTTCATTCTATTTAACCTCTAAACATATCAAGAAAATATTTTTCTTGATGATTCGGTCTTTTTCGAGGTATTCTGGTAATTTGACAAGTCAGATTGTGCCATTACCGTTTCTTTCTTAGAACATTAATTATGTTCATTTCAAAATCCACACCTACAAATTTTGGACCATTATTCGCTTGACTTAAAGTCGGGAAGAGAAAACGAAAGCATGTAGCTCCGAAATATAATGGAAAATATAAAGCCCGAAAACAACCCCGAAATTACAAACCGTGTATATCAATGCGTATAGCAATATAAAGACACGGGAGAATGAAAAACAATATAACCCCAAGGTAATAGTAGAAGAAAATAACCTCCTCTGGTGGCAGATGAAAAAGAAGAATGAATGATATGATAGCCAAGAAAATATCAAGAATCAGAACTAGATGAAGCATTTTCACAAATCTTTTGTAAGTATGAATTAAGAAAGAAGATTATAGGAGTGGTGAAAATAAATGAAACGGAAGAGGTTAATTTATAGCAAAATATCAGACATAGCAATCGAGGCAGATTACGCATTTAATCAAAGGAAATCCTAATTTCCTTAAATTCCGAAGAATCAAATCTTATTTAAATTATGAAGATTTTCTATTCCTTAAATTCTGGAAATCAATCGTTACTACATCAAGAGATAAGACGAATCTCTATTCTCCATTTCACTCTATTACGATAACTTCTCTCATACGCTTCGAGTAATTGGATTGTTTTATCCGTATTATTCAATGGTGATAAAATTCTATTTACCAACTCATATTCGTCATGAAAACATTTTTATTGTCAGCCATGACGACCTCACTCAAATTTCGGGACGAAATTTCTTTAACGGGTAGGTACTGTGATGACCCGGAAATTTTTGACCAAATTTAAACTTAATCTTTAACGTTTCCAACACGATAAGCAAAGTCTGTAAAGTTGAATCTCAAAATTTTTGAACTATTCAATTACCTTTCGATTGTTCTCAACTATTCGCGAACAATTATAGGTAAATAGATACATATATATACCATAACTTGAAAACGTTAACAAAATATTTAGTATATGATACTGTACATTAAACTTATTATCTTGAATATCTATTAGATATATTTAACTACGGAGGTTAATAAATATGATATAAATTAAAACTTTAAGTTAATAAATAAAAGGTGACAACGCATCACGGGTCTAGTATGCTCATGAATGGTGAGCTTAATGATTATTTTAGCATGTTGCATTAATTATTTTATTAAATTGGACCGAATGGAAAGAGATATAGTTATATCTCGCTTTTCTTTTTGATATAAAACAACAAGATGGCACGGGTTGGATAGGAGACAAATTTGTGGCGGATGGAATTTCTAGCCATGCATAACGTTAAAAAAAATAGCGACATGTTTATATTAAACAAGTCATGGATCCATCTAAATCTATCACATGACAAGAATTGGGACAATAATCTTGTTAACACGTGGATTTGGGTAGTTATAAATATTTCATGTCTATCGAGTATCACACAAACATATATTATCAACCTATTACTCCGTAATTTTGTACATTATTAATATTATTATTATATTATTATTATTGTTGTTATTGTATTATATTATTATTATTATAAAATATTAGTATTATTATTTTATAAATATGAATGAATATAATATTTCGTAGTTATGTAGTGTTTGTTTTTCATTTCAAAGAATGGCATATAGCCTTTTTACTTTCATTTATATTTTATCTAATTTGACCCAAATATATAAAGGCATTAATTAGACATAATAATATGGGATTTAGTTGTGTAATTACGTTAAAAAAAAAAGAAGAAAAAAAAAACTAGAATAGATAAAGAGAGTAGTTAGGAGTCCAAAGTATTGAATGTTTCGAGGTTTGGCATGTTAGTCCCAACTTTTGGCTATAATTGGTCTGGCCCGTGTCATTTATTTAAACAAGTGGGTAAGCATGTCGGTAGTGTAAAACAAAACTTATGGTCACGGACTTGATGAGGTGGGTTAGGACAACATGGATACTATTTTTTTTTTTCTTTCTTCTTTTGTCGCACGATTGAAAATGTGTGTATATATATATTTCAGTTAGTTAAACACCTAGATAGATATTACTCTATCTAATTATCTTTGTTTTACTATAAAACATAATCACATACATATACATGCTACGTAATATTATTATTATTATTATTATTATTATTATTATTATTAATCCACATAAAATACTGCGACGAGGTTATGAGCAAGTTATTTCAAAACGGGTTTTATGAGCGGGATAGAGTTAAATAAATTATGAGTTATAGCTATGGAGGTTATGAGTATTGTTCGGGGGTATGCTCGTGAGGTCAAACTAGTGTTTATCATCTCCGTTGCGTCTACGTACTTTCCTACAATATTGAATCACAATATTGATACGTTGAGATCTACGGTTATTTTGCATTCCGAGTTTTGATCACATTTCGATGAATGACCTTATGTGCTGCTAAGGTGAGTTTCATTGATCCCTTTTTAATTGCTTTTGCAATATATTTTTGGGCTGAGAATACATGCAATTTATTTTAAACGCAATGGACACAAATACATACTAAATTCTACACCGAGTTTGAACCGAAAATCCCTTAGCTTTGGTAACTAGTAACTGCCGGTTATAAGAACTGGTGGGCGCGAGTAGTAGTATATGGATCCATAGGGCTTGATATCCCCGTCCGAGCTAGAGCACTAGCCTTTTAACGGACGTATGCTATTTGAGAAGCGTACACGTTGGTTTGCGTGTATTTATTAAGATGATTATACAAAGGGTACAAATTATATATACGTTAAGTTTAGTTACCAGGGTGCTCAATTTCGTAGAATATTTTGATAAACGTTTCTGGATGAAACAACTGAAATCTTGTGATCCACCTTTATGCACAGATTATGCAAAACATTAAAACTATGAACTCACCAACCTTTGTGTTGACACTTGTTAGCATGTTTATTCTCAGGTTCCCTATAAGTCTTCCGCTGTTTGCTTACATGTTATACAAGCTATGTGCATGGAGTCTTGCATGCTTTATTTAAGAAAACGTTGCATTCACAAAACCATCATCATGTATCTATTTTGACTGCATTGTCAACGGAAGTATTATTGTAAACTATTATTTACGGTGATTGTCTATATGTAGAAATCATCAGATGTCGAAAACCTTGGAATTAAATATTCATTTATGGTATGCCTTTTCAAAAGAATGCAATGTTTACAAAACGTATCATATAGAGGTCAAATACCTCGCAATGAAATCAATGAATGACGTGTTCGTCCATATGGATTTGGAGCGATCGTCACAATTAGGTATCGTTAACATCACATTAGATTTTTCTTTCTTAATATAGCTAGGTATTGAACACGTCAAAAGCTACTAAAACCCAAACAAAACTTACAGTTGATTAGCTTACTTTGCAGTTTGCTAGTTCAAAAAGATGAGGTGTAATACCTGGTTACTTCCTAGATATCTCATGATACAGTCTACATTTCGACCCGAAAGAAATATGAACAAAACTATCCCTAAACGAAACCCGTTACACCATAAAAGATTTCACAAGTTCTGCAGCCACACCCATCGCACCGACCCCACCAATCTCGAGCAGAGCCAATGCTAACTCTTCCTCATCCCATTTCCTTAGCCCATTACTCAGACTCCTCAAAACCTCCACATCAACCTCACGGGCCCACTCAGGTGCACAAGAAACCATCAAACTTGCAAAACCCGAAACATAAGCTCGCCATATTGCTTTATTACACCCGAGCGCGATTTTACCATCGAGTGCGCTCCCCATGAACTCGAGGTGGGCCCCAAGGACAAGCACACACTTTTTAGAAGTTAACGAAGATGCGTCCACACCCCAAGCAAATGCACCCGAAAGAACCGTGAAGTATGCAAGAGCGTACCCTTTGAGCATACCGATCATCCCACATGAACCGTTCGGATCCTGGTGCACCGAAATGAACTATGACGGCAAGGTTTCTTTGATTAAAGTTTGTACTAAGTTAATTAACCCGTCGGTTATCCAAACGAGTGAAGCCCCGAGTGGGGCGGCTAGCTTGATACGAGTCATGGCTAAAGAAAGAGAGACCTCACCGTATCTTATGATGGTCCCACTTTTGGGTTTTTTATAATTTTTGGTTGGTATATCACAGTAGATACAATGTCTTTAACTGATAGAATTAATAAAGAGACAATTTCTTCAGTCATGAACATTACGTCTCTAACACTACGGTGGACTCGCAAGTAGAGGATTCCAGGAGCCACTGGGGCTATCCCACCTGAACAGTGGTACCTGTCAAGAAAATTAGATAATCAGATTATACAGTTTTTTAAGATCTAGAAGATCATTATATACCAAATCAAATCACAGCAGTGTAATATGTCTATTACTGTAACACACGGCAGATTATACGCGTAACCGAGTTACTGGCTATGGTTTGCTTTTACGGTTTTGCAACATGGCTTTACAACTACCTTTCTTTAGATATTAGATATCATACATTAGATATTAGAGATATATTATAAATTATTTATTGTTTTATTCGAATTTATTAAGATATGAGCACTTGGTTCGTATGAGTCGAGCTTCGGTCTATCCTCCTATCTATGTCTAGGTCCAAGGTTGCAAAAGTCGCCACTCGGGGAGTACTCGGATGTTGACTAAGTTTGACTTTGACCGATTTTGACCAATTTTGACGGATTTTCCAAGTAATCCCGAATTTTAGCCGAGTTTTGACCGACTTATTGAATAATCCAGAGATCTGGCCGAGTATGACCGATTTTTGACTGAGTTTGACCGAGTACTCCTCGAGCTACAAAAACTGAGTAATCGCCGAGTTCTGCAACACTTTCTAGGTCTGTCCCTTCTCCTTACGCTAGCAGCCCTAACCCAGACGTCTAAATCTAGCACTGAACGAATCAAGATCTTATAAATTCATTGTCTTTGAATACAAAGGTAAGTTTGTGGTTACCAACTCCACCACTGTTGAGGACCAGGGAAGGTGTGTTTAGTCCAAGAGTTGATTGGAAACAGACCTTGAGAAGCTTGACTATGACATCATTGCTGTGGTGGAATACGGTTTGGGATGCAGAGAAACGAGATAGTCAGTCCAACGTTTGGCTTTTTGGATCCATAAAGAAGCTATGATGGCCATGCATGGCCATGGACAACCTTCACCTAGGGTGTTCAAGGCGGGACCCACTAGGTTCAGCACTGATTCAGTGAATTAATTGACCATGTAGGTTATTGTGAGGCTAACAAGGGCACCAAGAGGTAAAGGATGTGTAGCTGAAGAGTTACCCCGTGCAAACAAAAAAAATTGTTATTAAATTATCTAATATATATGTGATCAAAAGTGACACACAATGATGTTATCCAAATTTGAATATAAAGGATCGAGACAACCCAACTCCCACAAGATTAACTGGGAATGAAACATATCAGATGGATCAGGCGTTGGATGGCTTGAAAGGTCACCCTAAGTGCATTTTGTATGCACAACCTCATAAATTGTTTAGAATATTTAAACAATCATGATACATTTGTGATAATTATTTATCAATAGTTCATTGACATAGACTCATAAATGTGGATAATAAAGTCCCTGTTGGTCAACCCTAAGTTCCCATTTCCAATTCAAAGGGAAGTCTTTGTACACAGCCTTTGTATTTTGCAAATAGATCTGAAATCAGCAATTTGAAACAGTGTGAGCGTACCTTGAAGCTGGAGTTGAAATCAAAGCATGCACCATTGGAGGAGTTAAAGGAGACCCTTTCATAAACGATGACCAGCAATAGGGTGAGGTACTTAGTTGGTGGGTCCCTTGATGTAGCCAGGCCACATATATGCTGATGTGTCTAAAAGTTGCCTTGCAATACAGGCCTCTACAATCAGATGTCTCAGATCACCAGCTGGATATATAAAGTAGCTGATCAACACAAGAATAAAATCGACACACACACTAAAAAACTTCTAGTAAAAAATCATTTGGAACACAAATCTGATAAGGATTTAGAAAACCAGGAAGAAAAAAAAAAAAAACAAGTAAAAAAATTACTAGGGATCATTATTATACCACAAAATATCCTATCAACATTTAATAACAGGAGGCTGAAACTGATTAGCAAGAAAATAGAGCATAATGTAAAACGCACCATAAATGGAGCCTGTGCCACTAAACCTAAATACATTAGAATTAAAAAGTTGTTGTATATCCCAGTTATAATACCACATGATGTGTCCATCAACATGTGAGACAGGTCATCTAAAGCTTTAATGTATAGAACTTATATGAGGAGATAAAGATGGCAAACCAAGTTTAGACCTTTGTACTAGTACTTCAAAGTTTAGTTTCATTATAGAAACCTTCCTCTTTGAAAGCTTATTTTATCACAATGGTGTTTCTAAGTTTTTAGGATTGAGTTGTTATATTATCTTTAATGTCAAATCATGGTCAATATTAGAAAGCACCATGGGGTACCAAACATGTAAGATGAATACATAAAATAAAATTCTAAATGAAGATGTAGGTAAAATGAGAAGATAATTACGTACAACAAGCAGCAGGCAAGTCATTCAAGCTTACACCGTCATGGTAACCATTTCCAACGCCTCAACTTGAGATAAACATGATAGCTTTAGCAGCTGATTGATTTGCTAAAGAAGATACAGATGGTGGTGGGGTCAATAAGCCTTCAAAATCACCCAACTGGTGTAGGCTGGAAATTAGACTCCTACGACAGTTTTCGAGAACATGCGTTTCATTCCTCATGCGTGTTCCCATGCTCACTTTCCTTAATAAGAACCCTCTCCTCTTCATCAATGACACTGACAATTGCAAGGGTTGTTGTACATAAAATTAAGCATAAACATGTATCTAGACGAGGTATCGGGCCCTCAACCGCATCCCTTTCCTAAAAATTAAATACCAGTAGGGTGAATAAACTAGTAATGAAAGGTAAGTACTTATTCCAGGAAAAGTATGGAAAGACATATTTTGTTTGTTTATAAGTATTTATTTCGATCAAGTAAAAGGTCACCTATGCAACTATGTTAACAATAACTAAAGAATCTTTAGACATGTTTTACCCTTTGAACAAGCTGTAGCGCTGCAATCCATAAACCAAGAAACACATCCTACCAGGAAGACTGAGTAATCGGGCTTTCAGTAGACCTATAATAAGAACTGATTTGTTTAGAGGACCTTATGAATAATGTTTTCCACTCAAGTTAATTTACAACATTAGCATAACCACAATATGGATGTGGAGTTCACCAGCAAGAGTTTCAGCGGAACTTGTGGTAGCCACCACAGTTCCCTCCATAGTGTCTTCCAGGAACAGATCAATTGGTAGCCAAAAACCTGACCGACTCGCACCATAACTTGGAACTGCAGATGATACAAGTGATCCAGAAGCCATAACTGCATGAAATTGTTGCAAAGATATTGTTTTGCATTCACGTGATAGTGGTACATGGTTATCAGATGTTAACTGCAAAAGAGCCTCAAGAGTAATATCTTTGGAACTTCTCAAAGCCATTGAGTTTGCTGCCAGCAGCCTCAAATTGTAAATGAACAATCCCCAATGTATTGGCCTAGACGAAGAAATTATTATAGCAAAAATCATAATTTTATAACAGAGACAACGAACGTTAATTTTAGAATTTATGTCCATAATTTTATATCAGTAATAATTTTTGTCATAATTTTAGAATTTCATTAAATGTCACATATAATTAGAAGAACTGTATTATTACAATAGTAATCATCTTTTCAGATGAAACACGGTTAGAAGGTATTATACCTTAAAAGTACACTTTAGGTCGCTTTTTGACACCTGTCATTCTTAAGCTATTCCAGTAGTAATCATCTTTTAAGCGAAAGTGTTGAAATTGTCACATCTAAAGTTAACTGTATTCAAAATACACTTTGGGTCGCTTTTTGACAACTGTCAGTCTTAGGCTATTCCGATAGTAATCATCTTTTAAGTAAAAGGGTCGAAATTGTCACCTCTAAAGTTAACCGTATTTAAATTACAAATTAATTCTGATAAAAAGAAAAAGAAAAAAAAAAAAAAAAAAACAACTTCAGCACTCGCATATTTCGACGTGCCAAGGACAGGATCCTGGATTTTAGTTTAGTCCAGATTTTGTAGACGTTCAACATGAACGACAAACATTGAAAAATCAACTGAAACCTTAACAAACAACCAAAAACTACAATCTAAACAAGACAATCATACCTGCAGAGAGACATGGGACGTTAACTCCAGTTGCTGCAGCCAATAATTTATTCATATTTTGCTCCAATACCGAGAAGTTTGTTGCAGGACTTGGCCAATCAGTTCTGTTCATAGATGCAGGTTTCCAGAGACCCAGTGTTATATTCATTCTTTCATTATTTATTTAATTTAATAATAATAATTATATAGTAAGTATATATGTAATCAAAAGTGACACACTGATTATTAACAAAATGATGACATCCAAATTTCGAATATTAACGGTTTGAGACAACCCAACCCCCACAAAGATTAACCTTTTGACATGTTCGACTACCACCCAACAACCCACCAATTATGCTGCCTCTAAAAACATGCAAGGTTGCAAAAATCGCTACTCAGGGAGTACTCGGGGTTGACCAAGTTTGACTTTGAAAGATTTGACCAAGTTTGACTTTCACCGGTTTTTACCAACTTTGACTTTGGCCGGTTTTGACCAAATTTTTACCAATATTGAATGATTTTCCGAACAATCCCGACATTTTTCTGATTTTTGACCGATTTTCTGAGCAATCCCGAGTTTTGACTGAGTTTGGCCCAAGTTTGACCGAGTACTCGCCGAGTGACTCCGAGTTCTACAACACTAAAAACTCGTGTCATTGGAACACTTGATCAAACATTGAAAACTAACCCTTAGTGAGTTCACGTGGCAACAATGTTCCATGTTCACAGGCTATCAACGCTCAACGCAGCATCCAACGCAAACGGAACAGCTTCCAAAATATCCCAAGCAGGAACTTTAAGACAAAGAGTCCAATCCTCATCTACAAATAGAGATGTATTATTGCCATCTCCAGATGTTTGACAAGTCAAACTTTGACCACCTGGTTTGAACATCATGTTCAAAAGTGCATCAAATATCTGGTAAACACAAGTTCCAGGTTTAAGATCGGATAATGTCCAAGTGATACACGTTTGATGTTGTAGGTACCAAAGTTTTAATTATGGAAACGAGTCTAAATATACGAGACCCACAAATGACACAGATCACACTTGTTAAAAAAACATGTTTCTTTTCTTTTGGTTTTTAAGTGAATTTTGATATGAAGATATTTAGGAGTTGCGGGCTAGTAATAGAAACTCGGGTGTTAGTTGTGATCCGACATTAATTACATCCCCAAGAGGTGGTTTATCGAACCTCCATAGTTATAGTAAAAGAGTGAACCCGTTTGAGAATACAACGAGCGGGCATAAATGGTCACCATTTGGAAACCAAGATATTGTAGGGGAACATGATCCGAAAACCTCGCATATCGATCCGAAAACCTCGCATATCGGCATCAAGACACCAGCAAGATGTGGGGCCTGAAAATGAGCATTTTTTTACATTAAAATAAATATTATCTAGGGCTAACTGTTGCATGCAATTATTGTCTCTAGGACAAATACAATAGAGATGGCACCCCTAGGCAACGGATATTGTATACGTTCAACATGAACGACAAACATTGAACAATCAACTAAAACCTTAACAAACAACCAAAAACTACAATCTAAACAAGATAATCATACCTGCAGAGAGACTTGGAACGTTGTCTTGCGGAAGTGAGACGCTATAGGAAGGATAACTCTAAATCGGAAAAGTTAATTGAGGTGAATGTTGTTGTCCTAATAATGAAGTGGTTTTTTAAGTGCGAAGATTTTACTACATTGGTATTCGTAACCGTCATGGGGTTTGGGAAAGTAGACTTGAACCAGGTAAGGATCCACTTCTTTCATATGCCACTCATCTTAATTCTGAAAATCCACTTACGTATAATAATCTACTTTATACTGGTGCGTATGGTGCAAATTTGGACAAGGTTGACTTCTCTTATTATGGGTTGGATACTATTATAATGGGCCTTGCTAATATTAATGAGGTCGGACGTGCATCTGAGAAACATTTTCTTGCTATCGCTATGATTTTTTCTGAAAGTAGTCGATTTGAATGGATCGAGGCTACTTTTATAAGTGTTTATAGTCTTATGCGCAACACCTTTCGTTTTCCACAATTGATTTGGAAACTTGTGCGCGATTGGGAGCATATCTCCAAATGGAGACAAGAGTGGCTTGATACAGACAAAGACCAACGAAAAAGAAAAGCTTGCGACTATTTTGTTCGATATTATAAAGTAAGACGTGACAGAGACGTCAGTGTTTTTGCTCAAGATTCGGTGGATAAAGAGTTTAGAGCATTCGCATCTTTCTTGTGTCTAAAATCTTGGTGCAGAGCCAACGAAAACAAGCAACAGAAAAAAAAGGAAAAAGAAAAAAAGAAAGTGGTGCTTGATCTTATGTGAGGTATGGTAATGACTTAGACAGTTGAACTGATTTCCAATTTGTGTCTTCAAATTCATGTACTCAATTTTGATGATCTATGAATTAATGTTAATGACTTGGACAGTTGAAACATTAATCTTTAAATTTCTTGTACTTAATTTTGACGATCTATGAAAAAGTACCTTTATATTTCAGAAATTGTGTTTTGTTAATTTCCAGTTGCGTTTCATTTTAGATTTCTGATAAATACAAGTGTATACTGAGCAGGTTTAACTTATACACTTGCATTTAGTTAAACCTGCTCGGTATACACTTGTATTTATCAGAAATCTAAAATGAAACGCAACTGGAAATTAACAAAACACAATTGCTGAAATATAAAGGTACTTTTTCATAGATCGTCAAAATTAAGTACAAGAAATTTAAAGATTAATGTTTCGACTGTCCAAGTCATTAACATGAATTCATAGATCATCAAAATTGAGTACATGAATTTGAAGACACAAATTGGAAATCAGTTCAACTGTCTAAGTCATTACCATACCTCACATAAGATCAAGCACCACTTTCTTTTTTTCTTTTTCCTTTTTTTTCTGTTGCTTGTTTTCGTTGGCTCTGCACCAAGATTTTAGACACAAGAAAGATGCGAATGCTCTAAGCTCTTTATCCACCGAATCTTGAGCAAAAACACTGACGTCTCTGTCACGTCTTACTTTATAATATCGAACAAAATAGTCGCAAGCTTTTCTTTTTCGTTGGTCTTTGTCTGTATCAAGCCACTCTTGTCTTCATTTGGAGATATGCTCCCAATCGCGCACAAGTTTCCAAATCCATTGTGGCAAATGAAAGATGTTGCTCATACGACTATAAACACTTATAAAAGTAGCCTCGATCCATTCAAATCGAGTACTTTCTGAAAAAATCATAGCGATAGCAAGAAAATGTTTCTCAGATGCACGTCCGACCTCATTAATATTAGCAAGGCCCATTATAATAGTATCCAACCCATAATAAGAGAAGTCAACCTGTCCAGATTTGCACCATACGCACCAGTATAAAGTAGATTATTATACGTAAGTTGATTTTCAGGATTAAGATGAGCGGCATATGAAAGAAGTGGATCTTTACCTGGTTCAAGTCTAGTTTCCCAAACCCCATGACGGTTATGAATACCAATGTAGTAAACATCTTCGCACTTAAAGAACCACGTCATTATTAGTTCATTGTTGTCGTCAACAACATTCACCTCAATTAACTTCTCTGATTTAGGGTTATCCTTACTGATCAACAAACGAGCTTGAATCCCCGTAATTGATTCCAGCATTGAGCGTAAGTGTAACTAAAACGTTAGAATTCATGGTCAATAGGGGAACGGAACGTAACTTAACGAAACGAAAAAAGATGAAAAGTGTTTTTAGGGTTTTGATAGGTTAATATTTGACCTTGTTATCTCTCTTTTTCTTTATATATATATATATATATATATATATATATATATATATATATATATATATGGGCAGGATCAATGGGGAAGTAACCAATCGGGGAGAAGCAAAATTTTTTTTTTTCCCGTTTTTTTGAATTTTTTTTCCCGGCATCAAGATCACACGAAAATATGAACATTTAGAAGAGACACTTCGTGATGAATGTTATTATTTAGGCGGGAAAACGATCGACAAAAATAACATTCAAGATAATATTGTTCGTGAAGAATATGAACGTTTTTTTTTTCATGTTTTGTTAAGTAAAATTTAGCCCGATTTAGAGTTTAGGGTTTAGGGTTTGGGGTTTTGGGTTTAGGGTTTTGGGTTTGGTGTTTTGGGTTTATTCCATAAACCCAAAACACCAAACCCTAAACCCTAAACTCTAAACCGTTCGTGTTAAAAACTCAATCTAAATCCTAAATCTAAACCCTAAATCTAAACCCTAAACCCTAAATTTCTAAACCCTAATATCTAAACCCTATAAACCCTAATATCTAAACCCTAATATCTAAACCCCAATAGCTAAAACCTCAAAATACGCTCGAAAAACACGATAATTGTTATATATTACTTCTTCGAGCGTTTTCCCGCCAAAATAAAAACATTTATCACAAAGTGTCTCTACTAAATGTTCATATTTTCATCTCATCTATAATGTTCGTGAACAAAGTTTCTTCAAAAAACGGAAAAAAAAAAAAGTTTTTGCTTCCCCCGATTGGTTACTTCCCTCTTGATCCTACCACTATATATATATATATATATATATATATATATATATATATATATATATATATATATATATATATATATATATAATAAAAATAATACCTTAATGACCATAAGATCCATAGAAAAGATAAGATCTAACCACCCGTTTTAGATCTTAACTTCCAAATATTTTTCATTAACTAACGAGAGGTGATCATTACACACCTCCTTTTGATTCATCAACACCATTTTATGTAAATGGACAATTATACCCCTCATTAAAATTTACCTAATCACGCCTCTAATTGTTCTATCTTAGCATTATATAACCGTTTTTGATGTAAGGAAATGTGTGCAAGACAACTAGTTTCTTGTAACCTGAGTCGATTTTTTATGCATATCGCTATAATTTTGCATAGTATTGATGTCTTACATACACTCATAGATATATTTGTCTACAATTAGAGGATTGGATGAAAGAGTTAGATTACAGGAATGAATAACACACATCTAAGATGAAACAATGAATAAAATATTTCATTGAATAACATACTTTCATCTAGATTACAGGAATAAATAACTCAAATACATTAAAATGCTTGGATTTACAGTAATATAGATCCAAGCAATATATAAAATATTTTAAAAGCACACACTTTAGTGAATTAATTATCAAAACACTATTGTACCCCACATTAAAATCCCTCTAACTTTTCATCACTTTGTGAAAAGTCTTTATATATTTCAATTCAGTTTTTTGCCAAAAAAAAAAAAAAAAAAAAAAATCATCTCATCAATCAATTTCATTTATAAACAATTTCAGCATTCTTGTTTCTTTTCATCAACCCAAATTAAAAAAAAATGGAAATCAAATGTAAAGTAAGATTAACAAGACCGTAACTGAGACAGATCTGGACAAAGCAAGAACAAGGGGCGGTTTACGGTTGTAGAGCAAAAGAGAGAGATCTATACCTGGGTTGGTAACGTTTGAAAGATGAACGATTAGGGTTAAGGTTTTGGGATGAAGCTTTTTGGTCTAGGGTTTTATAATTTGGAATAGAATAATTTATTAGGTTGAACACCGTATACGTGGTAATAGTTAGAGGTACACTTGATCGATCCGCTTACTTATGGATATGGACGAACCTAATAGAAATGAATATGGACATCAATGAAAAAAAATTTCATCAATAAATATATTCATTAACACTCAAAATACATATATAAATATATAAATATAGAAATATATTTATATATTTACTATTACAAGTTCATTTAACGTTAGATTTATATTTTGCTTTCAACTTTATAATGAAATAACTGTAATATATTACAATAAAACACGCATATGTAATAAAATAAACTTACAAATTTCATATTTGATTTTTCATAACTCATGTGTTATAATAAAATTTAACAAATTTTGTTATATCTTCGACATAGATTACACATTCTTATGGGTAGATTTTAAATATGTCATGTTATATTTATTTCTGCTATACTACATTTTTATTTTAATCGCATATTAGAAAATATCATAACATTTTTTTAATATCCATTGGATATCCATTAACCCGTTTAATGCACTTGATATGGATATGGATGGATGACCTGAAACTAAACGGATATAGATATGGATATGAATGAACAAAAAAACTAAACGGATATGGATGTAGATAGGATGTAGATATGGCATCTCTCGCTCCATATCCAATCCATTGTCATCCATAGTTAGACGGATATATGGTAAATTAGTTTGAGGGGTATAATAGTCAATTTATATAAAATGGTGTAGAAGATCACATTCTTTAACTAAATTTTGCTTTAATTCTCTAAACTACCCTTAATTGAGATTAAAATTAAAATTAAAATAACTAAATCAAAAATGATATCCTTAAATTAACATCTACATAAATTGTTTTCTAATTTTCATTCATACTTTTAACTATTGCTTTATTTAATTTTTAATTTAAAAATTTCCAAAGATATTCATTGATTGTTTAATACAAGTAATATAAATTTCTTTTTCAAACTCTCCATTTTCTATAAATACAGATAATTCCCAAAGCAATTAGAGGATTTTCTATAAATACAGATAATTCCCAAAGCAATTAGAGGATGAGTCACGTGTCACTGTCTCTAATCTTTTATTCCCACAACAAAAATAAAATAAAAACTCGACGATTCTTCTTTTCTAGAGAACGTCGATTATATACTTTTTAACTAACAATAGTTTATATGCTTTATTTGTTTCTATAGGTAAGACGATTATATATTTTTTAGTTAACAAAAATTTTATATGCTTGATTTGTTTAGGTTTCTCTTCTTTACATGTTAATACATATGAACTAATATGTATTGTTCCTTTTTTTATCCCCGATTAACCCAAAACTTTAGTTTTGGGGTATAAATTGATTTTGGCGTATTTGAATGACATTGTGGATGCATGTGTTGAGCGAATAACACTTAAATTATAATTGATAGAATCTTTTTCAACTATGGTATTATGAGTCTATTACACTACATGTGCCAGTTACGTGATTCCCTAATAGAAATAACATAATGTGATGGGTTGGTTCATAGGATAAATACTAGTTCAATTGTTGTAATAGTTAGCTTAGATTGTATGTGTAAACACTATTCTCCCTCTATTTTCTCTACTTTTGATTGTAATAACAATTTCATTCTCATTGTGATTTCAATCTTGGTAATCAATTTCGAACCTCATTCTTCTTGCGAAGCTTCCTAGTTGTTTACTAGATCTTCTTCGATTCATTTGAGTTCAAGAAGATCATATCACATGGAAGGCGCTCAAAAGAGAATCATTTTTAATTCCAGTAAAACGCCTACTGAGTCGGTGCATGGTAAAAAACCGAGAAAGGAAATATAAATTTCATATTTTTACTTCATTACACAACTTGTGTATTCACATCAATGATACAATATAAATTTTAAAGGTTTTCGCTCAATAGAGTTATCTCTCATTTTTCTAACGCCTTTGCTAAAGATTTCAGTTGCCGACCTCAGGTTACCGCCAGATAATCTATCTCTAAATCCTTGTCAAGAATTCTAAATTGGATCGCTCGAGTTAAAAAGAAAGCGAGAGAATTTACTATAAATGTGAAGGTTCACGTTCTATCATATGTGGAAATGATAAAGACTAGCATATGAGCGTGTGGGATGAGCAAGTAAGGATGAAGATGAAGATTTTGCGAGTGATTTCACGTGTCATTAAACTATTATATATATATATATATATATATATATATATATATATATATATATATACTATTGAAATGACCCGTGGAACCACGGGTTTGTTTAAACGAAACAGTTTAATGCTATGTTTTAGGTATGAAGTGAATGTAAATGTTAAATTCATTTAGTTTAATGATCCGTAGGACCACGAATTTCGACTAAGTAACTTGTCATTAAAAACTTGGTCAGAATAAATGAACTACAGTCATTCCCTGTAACGACCCGGATTTTTCCGATCGTTTTACACTTATAAGATTAATATTTACATAAATTAAAACTTACCAACATGATAAGCAATCTAAATTGTTGAGATTTATGATTTTGAAAAGAGTTTTACATAACGTTTAACCGTCTAGTTTGACCGATGATATCACGAACTATACAATATATGTTAATTATACGTTTGTGTATATATATGTATATATACATATTTAACATGATTTAAGGATGTTTAAATATCTCATTTTGTATTAATAACAATAAGTTATAAGTATATTTTGAAACTACTAACTTAAGCTTTCAAAACGATAACTATACGTAACGTTATTTGACATAAATACTTACGACCTATAATGTTTATACATATATCGTATATATAATGTATTTAATCACTTTTAAAGACTTAAATACATAAAACAATATAAGTATATTCACAAAAGATAGCTATATTTGAATCCTCATTCCATTTTTCACAAGATTTCTATACGTATATCTAGAGTATATGTACTCGTATCATACCTAGCTTCTATACGTATTTACTATTGGTATATACACATCAAATCACCACCAACCAGCCCTTGTTCATGCCTTATGTATAAGGTAACTACTTTTGTTATTTAGTATGACAATTTCACATGATTAAAAGATCTTTTCACAAAATTACAAATTTATACACCTTTTACACCACCATAAATACATGCATCCATTTTCAATTTTTGGAACATCATTTCTCTAGCTAAACACACACACTTACTAGCCTCATGTCTCTCTAAGAACTCCAGCAAAAATCCTCTCAAGAATCACCTTAAACACCACCATAAAAAGATCAACAAAAACACTACAAAAATACAACTTTCAATTCAAGTTTATGTCTTAAGTTGCTTCCAATCTTTCATCCAATTCCATCACTCTTTTTGTTCTAGGTTTTTACTCCTCTTTTACAGCAATCTTGTCCAAGTAACTTGAGGTAGTAACTTTGTTCATAACCTTATTCGATTCATATATATATAGCTATCTTATTTTGTGGTATAAAATTTTAACAACAAGAACATAGTTTGAATGTTTTCAAACTTGTTTGAAAACTAAATAGATACTTCTAACTTAACTTTTAAAATACTTAAAGACCTGTAATATAACATAAATATATGCTAATTTAACAAGGTATAACTTGGTTTTTCAAAGAACAACTTAAAAACTGTTTTTACGACGTCGGAGTGCAACCGGGGACTGTTTTGGGTTGGATAATTAAAAACCATCTTAAACTTTGAATTGGAGGTTTATTTTCTGGAAAAATGATTTTTACTATGAATATGATAACACATAAAAATTTCATGATTTAATTCAAAGTATAAGTATTTTTAGAAAAATGGTCATTAAATGATATTTTTGTAACAAAAATGATTAACTTCATAAGTTTCACCAAAGTTTCACCTATGACCTGTGTTTTCGAATACAAACTAAGGTATTTACAGTTCATAGTCTTAAAGAGGAACTCGATCCAAGGAGATGGCAAGTTGAATCAACGAAAACGGAGTTGTAACGAAGAAACTATGACCGAAACAAAATCGGATATCCAAGACTAGTTTAGCCACGAAAATAATTGGGAAAAATTAAATAAATCACATCTTTTTAAGATAACATGATATTTTATATATATGTACTTATAATTCAATTTTATATGGTTCAGGATCACCCGTAAACAATACGAGAAGATTAATCATAAGATCCCATGATTGTACGCAACACGTCATTTGACAACACCGGTACTTTATGTACGCAACACGTCATTTGACAACACCGGTACCATGGGTCAAGATTAATCTCGACCAATACATATACGATGGGGGTTTTATTTATTTCATTGGGGGTTTATTAAACAACTAAATATGAACCATTAAAATTGAATTACTAACATCGGACTGCTAACTACGGACTAAGGAATTATTAAAAGTATTAAAAGTATTATAAGTATATATATGTGACGATTGTTTAAAAAGAAAAGGTATTGATATATTATATATGGATAGGTTCGTGATATCAATCGGAGACCAAGTCGAAATTACATATCTTCAAGACAAAAGTGAGTATATAGTCCCACTTTTAAACTCTAAATATTTCGGGATGAGAATACATGTATTTTATGTTTTACGCTATGGACACAAGTAACTGAAAAATATATTCTACGTTGAGTTGTACCACTGGCATACTTCCCTGTAGCTTGGTAACTAATATTTACAGCGGTATTGTAAACGCGAATCCTGTTGATAGATCTATCGGGCCTGACAACCCCAACCGGACTGGACGACCAGTATTCAACGGTTGCACAGTACTTCGTTTCGTGACTACACCTTGGTACGGTGTAGTAAGATTTCATAATAAAGGGAATATGCGACGTGATTAAATGTTAAGTATGGTTACCAAGTGCTCAACCACTTAGAATATTTTTATTAAAATGTTTATATATGAAATCTTGTGTTCCATTGTTATAACGCTGCTAGCATCAAACCTATATATCTCACCAACTTTATGTTGACGTTTTAAAGCATGTTATTCTCAGGTATGAATTAAGTCTTCCGCTGTGCATTAGCTCATGTTAAGGATACTACTTGGGACCTTTTAAGCCATGATACAAAGACGTTGCATTCGAGTCATTGGAGTTCAATAGAGAATATTAATAAGTAAATGACAGATTAGGTCATTTGGATATTATGAAATGTTAGACGAAAATGTCAAATATTGATGTAATGATAGTTTTCCTTTTAAGAATAAATGCAACGTTTGTAAAATGTATCATATAGAGGTCAAGTACCTCGCAATGTTATCATATGTTATTGTATTCTTCCCTATGGATTGGGTCGGGTCGTCTCATGTGGTATCAGAGCGTTGGTCTTAGCGAACCAGGCCTTGCATTAGTGTGTCTAACTGGTAGTTGTTAGGATGCATTAGTGAGTCTGGACTTTGACCGTGTCTACATGTCAAAAGTTTTGCTTATCATATCTAGTCGAAAATCATCTGCTTATCATCCTTAAGAATTGCCTGCTTAGTATTCTTAAGTCTAGACACGTCTTACTGCATTTGGTGCATCGATAGTGTATAGACAAAATTCGTATCCTAGCGTATCTGTTGCTATAGACATTGCCTGACGAATTTCAAAGATTCTCCGTAATTCACGGGATTTTGAGTATTATAAATACATATGTAAATTATGTATTGAAGAATACCAAACCCAACTCCTATAATCTATTCCAAACCAAAAATTCATTTCCCCGACTGTACAAGATGAACTCCGCGTCCAGTTCGAATTCCTCCGACTCCGACAGCTACGCTGATATGGATTTCCATTCGGGCTCCGAAGGCAGCGTCACTGGAATGGATCAACCAATTTCTCATCATCTATTCTGGATGAATTGGGGATGGGTTCGTAGTATACTAAATTATTGGAGACAAGAAGAAGGTGATCCCTTTCACCCACCGAATTGCCCCATTGGCGACGAACCTGAAGCACTTACCGGCGAACCTGTTCGAGAAACCATTTTCTCTCTCATTTCTCGAGTATCTCGTCACGATTATATCCTATCCCATATTTCGGATCTTGTTCATTCGCTCACTCCAACCGCCAATCATCCTGGTGTACTAGCAGAAATTAACGAACTTCGCGCTCGTGTGACGGCTTTGGAGAACACGGTGCGAAGGTTACAAACACCAGCAGCAGCACCAGCAGCATAACCAGTACCGTTAACAACATCAACCTCGCAATCTTCAGTACCAGTAGCATCATCGACGTCAACGACATCATCAGCATCAACACCAACCGTATCATTACCACCACCAACAATCACATCCGCACCACGTACCTCAACATCATCATCTGAACTTTGAATATGATCTTTGTTCTACATATCATTCTACACCGATTACC
The DNA here is from genome assembly GCF_046630445.1 of Rutidosis leptorrhynchoides. Taxonomy (NCBI): domain Eukaryota; kingdom Viridiplantae; phylum Streptophyta; class Magnoliopsida; order Asterales; family Asteraceae; genus Rutidosis; species Rutidosis leptorrhynchoides. The sequence goes on along the minus strand of NC_092343.1, from coordinate 74,036,236 downwards.
TCTTCTTTACGTATCGTTCTTCGTTCGACATGACGATTATGTAATCTCTAATGTTTTGGAGATTATGTAATCTAGTAATAACGATAAATCAAATGAGTTGAATATTTTATTGACTCATTAAATTCATAGTTACCTCCGAAGAAAATATATATGCAAATATATTTTCATAAAGATTGTAATTAAAAATTTCATTCGTACAAACTGTTAATGATGAAAATATTTTAACGGGTGGGTAGTACCCAAGGAATATTTAGAATTCACATTAACAAGTTACACTGTACATTCTTCGAATCTGATTCAACGATCATTTATTATCCTACTTACAATTACCGATATACGTATCCGTTCACCCCAGATTAACCATTTCCATTTAAATTTCATATTTGGATTTTTACCTATCCGAATCCAACAAGTGGCATAATGAAGAAACATTGGCAAAATAAAAATTGTTAGAAACAGATGAATTAATTAATTGAAATTGTGATAGGATTACACGCTAACTGTTCCGGCTAACTGTTCCCAGCTAACTGATTAATATTTAATTTATCGCAATTTACATTCTTGCAATTTTAATTTCTGTACTTTACATACCGTCGGGACACATGTACAACAACACGTCGGATTAATTCTGAGACAACACGTTGTATAATGGGTCATGATATATATTTATTTATTTTACGCATTTTAAATAACGGGACACGTATACAAGGTTTCGACTTATCATATTGATCCATCTATATATATATTTCGGAACAACCATAGACACTCTATATGTGAAGGTGGGAGTTGGCTATACAGGGTCGGAGTTGATTCCAAAATATATATAAACTTTGAGTTGTGATCGACACTGAGACCAGTACACGGGTCACGATACGTATTAAGTAATTCGAATATTATATATTTAGTTCATATATGAATTTATTGAACCATTGGACAATCGGACTATTGGACTGCTAACTTTGGACAATTAAAAATGAGTTAAAATGATGATTATTACATATGAAACTAAACAATCCTTCAAGTTTGCCACTTGATTCTATTTTAAACCTCATTTGTATCTTGACGATTACAATTCGCATTCACAACTTTTCATGATTCTTGAAAACATCTCGATCGAGAAGTTCAACCAGCCGTACCTCGTCTACGGAATAAAGATTTATGCATACAGTTATGCACCTAAAAATTTTTGAACTCGAAGTTATAGTTAAAACGTATCCGCATCGAATTCCTTATCATCCATTAGCAAAAACAATCACGCGATTCTTTTTCAATTAACTAATTTTGTCACAGCTCCACTTCGATATCTCAGTAAGACTACTCTTATTACAATCTCGATATATATATATACGTTGTTCTTTCGCCATCGTTACCGGAGAACCTTTTATATTCCATCATATTACCATCAGCGTTTAATCATCTAAAAATACAATTCTCCTTAAACCATCTTGGTTTGATAACCAATGACCCAGATCCGATAACTTTGAAAATACTGAAGAAGCAGCATGTTGTAGAAGGTCTTAATGACCAAATGTTGATGATAAAAGAAGGAAGTGTTAGGAACGCTCGATAGAAAATTGGTACTGAAAACCGGATTGAACAAACCATGAAGGAGACTCTGAACAAGTTACAAGGACTAAACTTGTACATAAAGAAATATGACGATTCTGTAGCAAACACCTTGCTTCTGAATCTAAACCCTTACGGGTCAATCTTCATCATCATCCTTCGACATTAGAAATTCCAAGATATTATCATATCTTTCATTATAAATATCCTCAATATTTCTGAAGATATTTTCACCACTATCCTTATCTGAAATCATTTATCTCTCTGTAATATCTGCGTTACAATATAAAGGAAACTGTGTTAGTTTCTAAATCCTTCAAGTTTAAAATAGGAATGTTCTGAAGCAGTGTTGGGAACTGATGCATGAACTAGTATAATATAATGAAACTTGATCAACTTCATTATATTACAGTAAGTCATGTTAAGTTTCTAATGGAATATGATGATTCACAGTACCGTCATCATGTGTCATGTTACACGACTTTTACATTCTATCCAATTCCGAAACATATTAAGAACAAATCATCTTGATAGTTCTATTTTCCTGGATATTCTGGTAATTTGACAAATCAAAATCGTGCCATTACCATTCCTTTCTTAGAGCATTAGCTATGTTCATTCCGAATTTTATACCTACGAATTTCGAACTATTGATCGCTTGACTCAAGGACGGGAAGAAGAAACGAAGGGACAAAGTCCCAAAATAGAAATTGGGGTATAGATTACAGCAAATAGGAGAGAGTATTAACTATGGATGACAATGATTATGGAAAACAGAAGCAGGAGCATCGAAATATAAGGAAAGATATCAAACCCAATAACCACCCAGAAACTACAAACCGTGTGTATCAATACGTATGGCGACGTAAAGACACGGGAGAATTAGAAACATTATAATTCCAAGAAAATCATAAAAGTGAATAGATTCTTCTAGCGGTAGATGAAAGAGAAGAATGAAAGATATGAAAGTTAGAAGTATAACAAAAATCAGAACGGGATGAAGCATTTTAAAGGATACCTTAAGGTATGAATTAGAGGAGGAAGAGTAAGAGATGTGAGGTATGGAAGTAAGAAAGGGAAGGAGGTGGATTTATAGTGAAATATCCGACAAAGAAATCGAAACAGATTATCGCATTAAATCAAAGGAGATCCTGTTTTCTAAATCATCGAAGAACCAAATCTTATTACATAAGATTTTCTTTAAATCCCTTAAATTCTGGAAATCAATCCTAATCTCGACATCGGTTAAAACAATTCTATATTCACTCATTTCATTCTTTTGTGATAGCTTCACTCGTGCGCTTCACATGACCGAATCGTTTTATCCATATCTTCCAATAATGATAAAACTCTATTAATACCTCATATTCATCATGAAAACATTCCTATTGTTATTTATGACAACCTCTACCAAATTTCGGGACGAAATTTCTTTAACGGGTGGGTACTGTAACGACCCGGATTTTTCCGATCGTTTTACACTTATAAGATTAATATTTACATAAATTAAAACTTACCAACATGATAAGCAATCTAAATTGTTGAGATTTATGATTTTGAAAAGAGTTTTACATAACGTTTAACCGTCTAGTTTGACCGATGATATCACGAACTATACAATATATGTTAATTATACGTTTGTGTATATATATGTATATATACATATTTAACATGATTTAAGGATGTTTAAATATCTCATTTTGTATTAATAACAATAAGTTATAAGTATATTTTGAAACTACTAACTTAAGCTTTCAAAACGATAACTATACGTAACGTTATTTGACATAAATACTTACGACCTATAATGTTTATACATATATCGTATATATAATGTATTTAATCACTTTTAAAGACTTAAATACATAAAACAATATAAGTATATTCACAAAAGATAGCTATATTTGAATCCTCATTCCATTTTTCACAAGATTTCTATACGTATATCTAGAGTATATGTACTCGTATCATACCTAGCTTCTATACGTATTTACTATTGGTATATACACATCAAATCACCACCAACCAGCCCTTGTTCATGCCTTATGTATAAGGTAACTACTTTTGTTATTTAGTATGACAATTTCACATGATTAAAAGATCTTTTCACAAAATTACAAATTTATACACCTTTTACACCACCATAAATACATGCATCCATTTTCAATTTTTGGAACATCATTTCTCTAGCTAAACACACACACTTACTAGCCTCATGTCTCTCTAAGAACTCCAGCAAAAATCCTCTCAAGAATCACCTTAAACACCACCATAAAAAGATCAACAAAAACACTACAAAAATACAACTTTCAATTCAAGTTTATGTCTTAAGTTGCTTCCAATCTTTCATCCAATTCCATCACTCTTTTTGTTCTAGGTTTTTACTCCTCTTTTACAGCAATCTTGTCCAAGTAACTTGAGGTAGTAACTTTGTTCATAACCTTATTCGATTCATATATATATAGCTATCTTATTTTGTGGTATAAAATTTTAACAACAAGAACATAGTTTGAATGTTTTCAAACTTGTTTGAAAACTAAATAGATACTTCTAACTTAACTTTTAAAATACTTAAAGACCTGTAATATAACATAAATATATGCTAATTTAACAAGGTATAACTTGGTTTTTCAAAGAACAACTTAAAAACTGTTTTTACGACGTCGGAGTGCAACCGGGGACTGTTTTGGGTTGGATAATTAAAAACCATCTTAAACTTTGAATTGGAGGTTTATTTTCTGGAAAAATGATTTTTACTATGAATATGATAACACATAAAAATTTCATGATTTAATTCAAAGTATAAGTATTTTTAGAAAAATGGTCATTAAATGATATTTTTGTAACAAAAATGATTAACTTCATAAGTTTCACCAAAGTTTCACCTATGACCTGTGTTTTCGAATACAAACTAAGGTATTTACAGTTCATAGTCTTAAAGAGGAACTCGATCCAAGGAGATGGCAAGTTGAATCAACGAAAACGGAGTTGTAACGAAGAAACTATGACCGAAACAAAATCGGATATCCAAGACTAGTTTAGCCACGAAAATAATTGGGAAAAATTAAATAAATCACATCTTTTTAAGATAACATGATATTTTATATATATGTACTTATAATTCAATTTTATATGGTTCAGGATCACCCGTAAACAATACGAGAAGATTAATCATAAGATCCCATGATTGTACGCAACACGTCATTTGACAACACCGGTACTTTATGTACGCAACACGTCATTTGACAACACCGGTACCATGGGTCAAGATTAATCTCGACCAATACATATACGATGGGGGTTTTATTTATTTCATTGGGGGTTTATTAAACAACTAAATATGAACCATTAAAATTGAATTACTAACATCGGACTGCTAACTACGGACTAAGGAATTATTAAAAGTATTAAAAGTATTATAAGTATATATATGTGACGATTGTTTAAAAAGAAAAGGTATTGATATATTATATATGGATAGGTTCGTGATATCAATCGGAGACCAAGTCGAAATTACATATCTTCAAGACAAAAGTGAGTATATAGTCCCACTTTTAAACTCTAAATATTTCGGGATGAGAATACATGTATTTTATGTTTTACGCTATGGACACAAGTAACTGAAAAATATATTCTACGTTGAGTTGTACCACTGGCATACTTCCCTGTAGCTTGGTAACTAATATTTACAGCGGTATTGTAAACGCGAATCCTGTTGATAGATCTATCGGGCCTGACAACCCCAACCGGACTGGACGACCAGTATTCAACGGTTGCACAGTACTTCGTTTCGTGACTACACCTTGGTACGGTGTAGTAAGATTTCATAATAAAGGGAATATGCGACGTGATTAAATGTTAAGTATGGTTACCAAGTGCTCAACCACTTAGAATATTTTTATTAAAATGTTTATATATGAAATCTTGTGTTCCATTGTTATAACGCTGCTAGCATCAAACCTATATATCTCACCAACTTTATGTTGACGTTTTAAAGCATGTTATTCTCAGGTATGAATTAAGTCTTCCGCTGTGCATTAGCTCATGTTAAGGATACTACTTGGGACCTTTTAAGCCATGATACAAAGACGTTGCATTCGAGTCATTGGAGTTCAATAGAGAATATTAATAAGTAAATGACATATTAGGTCATTTGGATATTATGAAATGTTAGACGAAAATGTCAAATATTGATGTAATGATAGTTTTCCTTTTAAGAATAAATGCAACGTTTGTAAAATGTATCATATAGAGGTCAAGTACCTCGCAATGTTATCATATGTTATTGTATTCTTCCCTATGGATTGGGTCGGGTCGTCTCATTCCCCCATCGCCTTCTTCCAACAATTACTATTTTCTTGTCAGACTTTTAATTTATAGAACATTAAATATTAAATACTCGGTATTATATTTCTGTATACTCATCACCAATATCCTCATGCATATCAACTTTCTCAGGACTTTTATTAACTTCCCTATCACTATTATCACACACATAAATCTCGGACTCTAACTTTGACTATTAAGAATCAAACTATCACCTTGTACTATAGCACTTTTTTTTTAAAAAAAGCCAAAGAAATTTTTTATTGAAACAAAAACTATACAGCAAGGTTCATGGTGAACCATTCATACATATACAACTATATTATGTTAAATAATAAAAAAATACTAACATGTTATTAACTTAATAACTTACAACCTAATACCACACTACTATCAGTTTAATACATGAAAGTTTACACTTTAATAACAACTGAGGTTTGTCTTCTTCAAGTTTACTTGAAATACTTGATATCCTGTACCCCAAAAAAAAAAAAACTCATCAATGTCGGTATTTATTATTCTTGCATCAAACTCAGCACATTATTGGACCAATGAAATGATTAAGGAGCAAGACTTAACGTGAGAGCATTTTTATCAATTTTTACCTCAACTTCTATTAAAAATAGAATGTAGGAGCAGCAACAGTCTAAAGCAATAAATACCACGACAATTTCAACAGTTGGTTCTTTTAATTTATTGGATTTGTCCAGTTTGTGTCAGAACCGATTATAAATGACATCATCATCATCACATTTGCTTCTTATCTGTTTTATATGCTAATAAACTTTTTGAAAAGCAATTAAAATGAGCAATGGAAGGTACCTTGAATGTTAGAATCTAATCAGTTTTTCCTTCATGTTCTCCTTGTTGAGACGGTCCAAGAATGAAAGGACAAGTAACATATAAATAGAATATCGAACTTTTTGATTATCACCTGGTTTAATATCAATCTTCCCTTTGACCTAATAAAAAGTCAAGAAATTTATTAAATGAATTGCAATTTGGAGAAAAAAAGAATTAAAACGAGAATATGAAACATAAAAAAGTCATCAACACGAATCAACGTTTGGGTTTACATGGAGCATGCAAGATTTGCAGTTTCAGTTGTCAATACAAACGGGCAATGCTCAGGAAAAAAATCATCAGCACGAATCAACTTTTGGGTGCACGCCTTCATTAGTTAATTTATATTTTATATCACAAATTCATAATGAAGCCCTATCATTAAAAAAAAAATTGTATACAAAATTAAGCTACTTTCTCTATTAGTTCCAACTAAAACAATACATACATACACACATACAAAAAAAAAATTGGGCGAAAAAACATGTAAATCAATGAACGAATATATAAACCTGTTTTTTTCGGCTCGCATAATTCAAAATCCTCCAATGAGACGACCCGTCCTAATCCATAAGGACGAATACAATAACATATGATTCTATTGCGAGGTACTTGACCTCTATATGATACATTTTACAAACATTGCATTCGTTTTTAAAAGACAAACTTTCATTTCATCGAAAGTTAACGGCATGCATACCATTTCATAATATATCCAACTATAATTGACTTAATAATATTCTCGATGAAAATATTCTTGATGAACTCGACGACTCGAATGCAACGTCTTTTTGAAATATGCCATGAATGACTCCAAGTAATATCTTTAAAATGAGCAAATGCACAGCGGAAGATTTCTTTCATACCTGAGAATAAACATGCTTTAAAGTGTCAACCAAAAGGTTGGTGAGTTCATTAGTTTATCATAAATAATCATTTCATAATTTTAATAGATAACAAGATTTCATATTTCCATTTCTCATAAACATACATCCCATATATAGAGATAAAAATCATTCATATGGATTGAACACCTGGTAACCGACATTAACAAGATGCATATAGAATATCCCCATCATTTCGGGACACCCATCGGACATGATAATTTCGAAGTACTAAAGCATTCCAAATTCCAGAATGGGTTTGTTAGGCCCATAGATCTATCTTTAGGATTCACGTCAATTAGGGGCCAGTTCCCTAATTCTTAGATTACCAGGCTAAAAAGGGCATATTCGGTTTCGATCCATTCAACCATATAATGTAGTTTCAATTACTTGTGTCTATTTCGTCAAACATTTATAAAAGCGCATGTATTCTCAGTCCCAAAAATATATATTGCAAAAACATTTAAAAAGGGAGCAAATGAAACTCACAATATGATATTTTGTAGTAAAAATATGCATACGACGGAACTGAACAATGCAAGGTTGGCCTCGGATTCACGAACCTATATCATTTATATATATATATATTAACACATATAATCTTAATCGAACAAGTTTATATATTTTTATTAATTGTTATTTCAGTAACTTGTATGTTTCATTGGTAACTATATTAACTATATTTATTATATATACTTTAGATAAATAATTAATATTTATTATGAAAATATTAATGTTGTTATACGATATGTTTTAAATATATTCTTATATAGCTATTTATTTGATAAAATAATATTAATAATAATAAATAAAAATTTGTATCTTTTTATGATTATAATAATAATACTAAAAGTAATTAGATTTAGTAATGATACTGTTATTAATAGTTTTGATAATAATACTAATAATAAAAGTAATGTTAGTAATAATAATAATTTAAAAAAATAATAATAATGATAAGATAAAAATGTTAGTTTTCATAAAAAAATAATATTTTAAATAATAATGGTACTTTTAATAAAATGATGGTTCTAATAGAAATTTTAATAGTCATATTAATAATAATACTATATATTTTAATAATAATGATAATAATATTAATTATACTAATAATCTTATAGTTGTATTTTAATAATAATGATAATAATTTTAATATAGTTGTTATTAATGGTTTTTGGTTTCATGAAAGAAGAAAAGAGAAAGTGATTTGTATATGTGTGTATCTGCATCTCTTTTCTTCCAGAGATGTAAACATATATATGAATAAATATACTCTGTAATTTTAAGGGAAAAGGAAGCAAAAGAGAAACAGTAAACTCAATGAATCTCTCAATTACATACAGTAATGTGATTCATTAATTCCAATTCACGGGAGCTAATTCCTGACAGAAAGATATACTTTAATAATATTAATAATATAATATTTATTATAAAAATAATATATAAAATAAAACGTGTTCTTACAGAAATCTAATTTGTAAATATATGCCGACAGTTTTCAAGGACTGTTAAATCGTACTCCGTTGATAAATTAGTGGCGAATAAAAGTCCACAGAAAAATCCCAAATTTTTAAATTAACTATATTTATTTATTTTGGTCATTATGGTATAAAATTCAGTCATTAATTTAATAAATAAAAATTACATCAACTGTCCCTCTCATTTATGAGTGAAATATAAAAAGTGCTAAAATTTAATAACTAGATCCTAAATACATTTTTAGTAAGCCTAAAATTTATAGAACTCATTTTCAGATCACCGTTTATTTAAAAAATCATATAAGTTCGAATTAAACTTGTCTAATATCAATTGGAACCTCAAACGAGTATTACAATCATTAAATATTTATTTTTAATATACTTTATATATATATATATATATATATATATATATATTTTTAGTAATTATATTTTATTTTTATTTTACATAGTTAACTAAAACATTAGTATTTGAAATTTAGACTTCAAATATATACATATCTATATATATTGAAATATATTTTTATCTACTTACAACCAGTTGTTCGTGAATCGTCGAGAACAGTCGAAGGTCAATTGAATATATGAAACAGTTCAAAATTTTTGAGATTCAATGTTACAGACTTTGCTTATCGTGTCAGAAACATATAAAGATCAAGTTTAAATTTAGTCGGAAATTTTCGGGTCGTCACAGTACCTACCCGTTAAAGAAATTTCGTCCCGAAATTTGAGTAAGGTCATCATGGTTAACCTTAAAAATGTTTTCATGACGAATATGAGTTGATAAATAGAGTTTTATCATTAATGAGTAATGTAGATAAAACGATTCGGTTACTTGAAGTGTATAGATGAAGCTGTCTCAAGATAGTGGAATGAGGAAAATAAGTTTCGTCATAACTTTTGACGTAGTCATGGTTGAATTCCGGAATTCAAGGGATTAAAAGAAAAACTTGGAAATCTATAAGATCTGATTCTTCGAGATTTAAGGAAATTAAGATCTCTTTAATTAAATGCGATGATCTGTCCCGATTACTACGTCTGATATTTCCATTATAAATTTACCTTTTCCGTTCCATTAGTTTTCACCACTTCTATACTCAATTCCCAAATTCAAAAGATTGTGAAAATGCTTAATCCAGTTCTGATCCTTGTCCTTATCCTGACTATCGCGACAATCATTCTCCTTTTCTAACTTCCACCTGAGGAATCTGTTTACTTCTACTTCGCCCTTGGGGTTATAGTATTTTTAATTCTCCCGTGTCTTTATGTTGCGATAAACATTGATATCCACGGTTTGTAATTTATGTGTTGTTATCGGGCTTTATATTCTCCCTTATATTTCGGAGTCCCTGCTTCCGTCTTCTATAATCATTGTCATTCACTGTTAATGCTCTCTCGTATTTGCTGCGATTTATACCCCCTTTCTATTTCTGAGCTTCATGCTTTTGTTTTATTTTCGCAAGTAATGGTCCAGAATTCGTAGGTATGGATTTTCGAATTATCATAATATACAAGGTAGAAAGGAAAGATAGTAGCACGATTTGATTTGTCAAATTACCAAAATTCAAGAGAAAAGATAGAACTATCAGGAAATTATATTCTTGATATGTTTAGAGATTAAGTAGAATATAAGAGTCGTGTAACATGACACATGATGACCTTATGACTTGTGAATCATCACGTTCCATTTAAAAACTCAGCATGACTTACTGTAATATAATCACGTTGATCAAGTGTCATTATATTATACTAACTCATGCTTCAATTCCCAACACTACTTCAATAACATTCATATTTTAAATTCGAATTTTTCAGAATTTAGAAACTAAAACAGTTTCCTTTCTGATGTAACACTGATATCGCGAAGAGATAAATGATTTCAGATAAGAATAGTTATGAAATTATCTTCGGAAATATCGAGTATATTTATAATAGAGGATACGATAATATCTTAGAATTTTAGAATCAAATTGTGATGAAGAAATTCATTCACGATGATTTAGAGCGATTAAGGAGCAATATATTCGCTAAAGATTTCATCAGAATCAGAATCACCAGGATTCTTTATGTACAAGTTTAGTCCTTGTGATTTGTTCAGAGTCTCCTTCATGGTTTCGCATAATTCGCTTTTCGGTACTAAATTTTCTATTGAGCGTTTCCAACACTCTATTCTTTATCATCATACTTTTGACTGTTAAAGTCATCAACAGTTTTCGCTGCTTTGTCAGCTTTCTCAAAATTCATGAACTGATTCGTAGACTAGAGTGCTGTTCAGAATTTCAGAATAGGAGTTCATAATTCTAAGAGATAATATTATATGTATACATATAACTATTGATGTAGAACGCTGCGAAATCCAAAATACTGATTGCTGATTTCCCAGTACTTGGTATGGCAATTCTCATTACAAGATGCGGATGAGTATATGATAGGGTTATATTAAGGTTACTCCAGATGAAAAGTCAAAATTGTCTTGGTGGAGCTGTGATATAATTTGATACTTCGAAAAGGAATTGCAAAGTTATTTTGGGTAATAATAACGCTAAAGGAATTAGCACAGCTACGTGTTAAACGTTTACTCAGTTTCCGAGAGTTTTTCAGGTGCATAACTATATGAATAAATCTTTCCTTTTGTAGATGAGATACAGTTGGTTCATTCTCTCGATTGAGGTGTTTTCAAGAATCATGAAAGGTTTGAACGCAGATTGTAATTGTCAAGATACAAATGATGTTTAAGATGAAATCAAGTGGCAAACTTGAAGAAATATTTAGTTTCATATGTTATAATCAATATTTTAATTCATTTTAATTGTCCAATATTATTAGTCCGTAGTCGATAGTCCACAGTTAACAGTCCAATAATTCATATATAGTTTAATATATAATATTCGAATTAATTAATACGTATCGTGACCCGTGTACACGTCTCAGACTCGATCACAACTCAAAGTATATATATTATTGTAAAATCAACCTCAACCATGTATAGCGAACTCTAGCATTACAACATATAGAGTGTCTATGGTGATTCCAAATAATATATATAGATGCGTCGATATGATATGTCAAAACCTTGTATACGTGTTCCGATATTTAAAGTGCGTAAAATAAATAACAGAAATTAAATGACGATAAATTAAATTGCGAGAATATAAATTACTATAAATAAATTGCGATAAATAAAATGTAATCAGTTAGCTAGGAACAGTTAGCATGGATTCTTAACAAATTTTCTCATAGTTAATTTGTTTGTTTCTAACAAATTTTATTTTTGTCCAATGTTTTCTTCATTATGCCACTTGTTGAATTCTGATAAGTCAAAATCCAAATATGAAATTGAATGAAAATGGTTATTCTGCGGTGAACGGATTCGTATCTTTGTAGATGTAAGTAGGATAGTAATTAAATGTTGAATCAGATTTGAAGAATGTACAGTGTAACTTATTAATGTGAAATCTAAATATTTCTCGGGTATTACCTACCCGTTAAAATATTTTTACCATTAACAGTTTGTACAAAAGAATTTTTAATTACAATCTTTATGAAAACATATATATATATATATATATATATATATTTTCTTCAGATGTAATCATGGATTTAATGAGTTAATATGATATTAAACTCATATGATTTACCGCTAAAAATATATATTTAATCTCTAAAACATTAGAGATTACATATTCGCCATGTCGAACGAAGATAAATGATGTAGAACGATACGTAGAACGATGATTATACTCGAGGTACAGAATGAGATGTTGAGGCATGGATTGTTGATGGTACTGGTGCTGTTTATTGATGGTACTGTTGGTGCCGATGATGTTGCTGAAGCTGGTAAATTTTGCACCATATTCTCCAAATTGATTATTCGAGCGCGAAGTTCGTTGACTTCTTATATTATTCCGGGATGATTGTCGATTGGAACAAGCGGATGATTAAGATTTAGAATTGTGGATATAATATAATCGTGACGAGCTACTCTAGAAATGAGTCCGAAAATGGTGTTTCGGATAGGTTCGCCGGTAAATGCTTTAGGTTCTTCGTCAAGAGGTGAATTCGGTTGGTGGAAAGGATCACCCTCTTCTCATCTCCATTGATTAAGTCGATTACAAACCCATCTCCAAGTCATCCAGAATTGATGATGGCTGATTCGTTATTTCATTCCGGTCACACTGCTTTCAGAGCTCGAGTGGAATTCCATGTCGGTATAGCTGTCGAAATAACTGTCGGAATAGCTATCGGAATCTGAGGGACTCGAACTGGTTGAGGGATTCATCTCGTACGATCAGATGAAAGATTTCGATATGAAATAGATTATAGGATGTAGATTAGTACCCTGCAATACACGATTTACATATGCATATATAATACTAAAATCCCATAAGTTACGGAGCAATCTACGGAAGCTGTCAGGAAAGGTCTATAGTAACAGATACGTTAAGATATGAATTTTTGTCTATACACTATCGATGCACTAAATGCAGTAAGACGTGTCTAAACTTAAGATGATAAGCAAGTGATTCCCTAAGAATGATAAGCAGGTAATTTTCGACACGAAATGATAAGCAAAACTTTTGACATGCAGACACGGTCGAAGTCCAGACTCAATAATACATCCTAACAACTATCAGTTAGATACACTAATGCAAGACCTGGTTCGCTAAGACCACCGCTCTGATACCACATGTCAAACCCTGTCCTAATCCATAAGGACGAATACAATAACATATGATTCCATTGCGAGGTACTTGACCTCTATATGATACATTTTACAAACATTGCATTCGTTTTTAAAAGACAAACTTTCATTTCATCTAAAGTTAACGGCATGCATACCATTTCATAATATATCCAACTATAATTGACTTAATAATATTCTTGATGAACTCGACGACTCGAATGCAACGTCTTTTTGAAATATGCTATGAATTGTAGTGACCCGAACTTTTCCATGTTTATATATATAATTGAGATTGATATTTACATGATTAAATGTTTCCAACATGTTAAGCAATCAAACTTGTTAAGACTTGATTAATTGAAATATGTTTCATATAGACAATTGACCACCCAAGTTGACCGGCGATTCACGAACGTTAAAACTTGTAAAAATGACATGACGATATATATATGGATATACATATGGTTAACATGAGATTATGATAAGTAAGTATCTCCATAAGTATATTAACAATGAGTTATATACATATAAACAAGACTACTAACTTAAGGATTTCGAAACGAGACATATATGTAACGATTATCGTTGTAACGACATTTAAATGTATATATATCATATTAAGATATATTAATATATCATAATATCATGATAATATAATAATTTAACATCTCATTAGATATAATAAACAATGGGTTAACAACATTAATTGAGATCGTTAACTTAAAGGTTTCAAAACAACACTTACATGTAACGACTAACGATGACTTAACGACTCAGTTAAAATGTATATACATGTAGTGTATTTAGATGTATTAAAATACTTTTGGAAGACTTCAAGACATATATCAAAACACTCATACTTAACGAAAATGGTTACAGTTACTTTTCCATTCTTTTCTTTCATCAAGAATTCTAGTCGTATTCTTACCCGTATTATACACAGCTTCAAAACGTACTTACTATGAGTATATACCAATAGGAACTAGCATGGGATTTCACTCTTGATTATGTCATGTATGACTAATCAATTTTAACTTCTACCATGAGCTAGTCAACTAACTAGAACTCCTTTTAACCCCACTCACCACTCACCAATTACCACTCATCATTCACTCCATTTCACTTCCAATTCTCTTTCTAATTCTCTCTCAACACACACACACACACACACACACACACTATTATGAACGTATTTTTCTAGTAGTTAATCATCATCTTCATCAAAAATCACTTCAAGAATCAAGCTATAATCATCATAGGAAGAACACTTCAAGAACACTTCAAAAGTCCCTTCAAGTTTACTAATTTACTTCCAAGCTTTCTAATCCATTCCAAGTAATCATCTAAGATCAAGAAACCTTTGTTATATACAGTAGGTTATCTTTCTTATTCAAGGTAATATTCATATTCAAACTTTGATTCAATTTCTATAACTATAAACTATCTTAATTCGAGTAAAAATCTTACTTGAACTTGTTTTTGTGTCATGATCCTACTTCAAGAACTTTCAAGCCATCCAAGATCCTTTGAAGCTAGATCATTTCTTGTCACTTCCAGTAGGTTTACCTACTAAACTTGAGGTAGTAATGATGTCCATAACATCATTCGATTCATATATATAAAACTATCTTATTCGAAGGTTTAAACTCGTAATCACTAGAACATAGTTTAGTTAATTCTAAACTTGTTCGCAAACAAAAGTTAATCCTTCTAACTTGACTTTTAAAATTAACTACACACATGTTCTATATCTATATGATATGCTAACTTAATGATTTAAAACCTGGAAACACGAAAAACACCGTAAAACCGGATTTACGCCGTCGTAGTAACACCGCGGGCTGTTTTGGGTTAGTTAATTAAAAACTATGATAAACTTTGATTTAAAAGTTGTTATTATGAGAAAATGATTTTTATTATGAACATGAAACTATATCCAAAAATTATGGTTAAACTCAAAGTGGAAGTATGTTTACTAAAATGGTCATCTAGACGTCATTCTTTCGACTGAAATGACTACCTTTACAAAAATGACTTGTAACTTATTTTTCCGACTATAAACCTATACTTTTTCTGTTTAGATTCATAAAATAGAGTTCAATATGAAACCATAGCAATTTGATTCACTCAAAACGGATTTAAAATGAAGAAGTTATGGGTAAAACAAGATTGGATAATTTTTCTCATTTTAGCTACGTGAAAATTGGTAACAAATCTATTCCAACCATAACTTAATCAACTTGTATTGTATATTATGTAATCTTGAGATACCATAGACACGTATACAATGTTTCGACCTATCATGTCGACACATCTATATATATTTCGGAACAACCATAGACACTCTATATGTGAATGTTGGAGTTAGTTATACAGGGTTGAGGTTGATTCCAAAATATATATAGTTTGAGTTGTGATCAATACTGAGATACGTATACACTGGGTCGTGGATTGATTCAAGATAATATTTATCGATTTATTTCTGTACATCTAACTGTGGACAACTAGTTGTAGGTTACTAACGAGGACTGCTGACTTAATAAACTTAAAACATCAAAATATATTAAAAGTGTTGTAAATATATTTTAAACATACTTTGATATATATGTATATATTGTTATAGGTTCGTGAATCAACCAGTGGCCAAGTCTTACTTCCCGACGAAGTAAAAATCTGTGAAAGTGAGTTATAGTCCCACTTTTAAAATCTAATATTTTTGGGATGAGAATACATGCAGGTTTTATAAATGATTTACAAAATAGACACAAGTACGTGAAACTACATTCTATGGTTGAATTATCGAAATCGAATATGCCCCTTTTTATTAAGTCTGGTAATCTAAGAATTAGGGAACAGACACCCTAATTGACGCGAATCCTAAAGATAGATCTATTGGGCCTAACAAACCCCATCCAAAGTACCGGATGCTTTAGTACTTCGAAATTTATATCATATCCAAAGGGTGTCCCGGAATGATGGGGATATTCTTATATATGCATCTTGTTAATGTCGATTACCAGGTGTTCACCATATGAATGATTTTTATCTCTATGTATGGGATGTGTATTGAAATATGAAATCTTGTGGTCTATTATTATGATTTGATATATATAGGTTAAACCTATAACTCACCAACATTTTTGTTGACGTTTTAAGCATGTTTATTCTCAGGTGATTATTAAGAGCTTCCGCTGTCGCATACTTAAATAAGGACGAGATTTGGAGTCCATGCTTGTATGATATTGTGTAAAAACTGCATTCAAGAAACTTATTTTGTTGTAACATATTTGTATTTTAAACCATTATGTAATGGTCGTGTGTAAACAGGATATTTTAGATTATCATTATTTGATAATCTACGTAAAGCTTTTTAAACCTTTATTGATGAAATAAAGGTTATGGTTTGTTTTAAAATGAATGCAGTCTTTGAAAAACGTCTCATATAGAGGTCAAAACCTCGCAACGAAATCAATTAATATGGAACGTTTTTAATCAATAAGAACGGGATATTTCATGAATGACTCCAAGTAATATCTTTAAAATGAGCAAATGCACAGCGGAAGATTTCTTTCATACCTGAGAATAAACATGCTTTAAAGTGTCAACCAAAAGGTTGGTGAGTTCATTAGTTTATCATAAATAATCATTTCATAATTTTAATAGATAACAAGATTTCATATTTCCATTTCTCATAAACATACATCCCATACATAGAGATAAAAATCATTCATATGGATTGAACACCTGGTAACCAACATTAACAAGATGCATATAGAATATCCCCATCATTTCGGGACACCCATCAGACATGATAATTTCGAAGTACTAAAGCATTCCAAATTCCAGAATGGGTTTGTTAGGCCCATAGATCTATCTTTAGGATTCACGTCAATTAGGGGCTAGTTCCCTAATTCTTAGATTACCAGGCTAAAAAGGGCATATTCGGTTTCGATCCATTCAACCATATAATGTAGTTTCAATTACTTGTGTCTATTTCGTCAAACATTTATAAAAGCACATGTATTCTCAGTCCCAAAAATATATATTGCAAAAACATTTAAAAAGGGAGCAAATGAAACTCACAATACGATATTTTGTAGTAAAAATATGCATACGACGGAACTGAATAATGCAAGGTTGGCCTCGGATTCACGAACCTATATCATTTATATATATATATTAACACATATAATCTTAATCGAACAAGTTTATATATTTTTATTAATTGTTATTTCAGTAACTTGTATGTTTCATTGGTAACTATATTAACTATATTTATTATATATACTTTAGATAAATAATTAATATTTATTATGAAAATATTAATGTTGTTATGCGATATGTTTTAAATATATTCTTATATAGCTATTTATTTGATAAAATAATATCAATAATAATAAATAAAAATTTGTATCTTTTTATGATAATAATAATAATACTAAAAGTAATTAGATTTAGTAATGATACTGTTATTAATAGTTTTGATAATAATACTAATAATAAAAGTAATGTTAGTAATAATAATAATTTAAAAAAATAATAATAATGATAAGATAAAAATGTTAGTTTTCATAAAAAAATAATATTTTAAATAATAATGGTACTTTTAATAAAATGATGGTTCTAATAGAAATTTTAATAGTCATATTAATAATAATACTATATATTTTAATAATAATGATAATAATATTAATTATACTAATAATCTTATAGTTGTATTTTAATAATAATGATAATAATTTTAATATAGTTGTTATTAATGGTTTTTGGTTTCATGAAAGAAGAAAAGAGAAAGTGATTTGTATATGTGTGTATGTGCATCTCTTTTCTTCCAGAGATGTAAACATATATATGAATAAATATACTCTATAATTTTAAAGGAAAAGGAAACAAAAGAGAAACAGTAAACTCAATGAATCTCTCAATTACATACAGTAATGTGATTCATTAATTCCAATTCACGGGAGCTAATTCCTAACAGAAAGATATACTTTAATAATATTAATAATATAATATTTATTATAAAAATAATATATAAAATAAAACGTGTTCTTACAGAAATCTAATTTGTAAATATATGCCGACAGTTTTCAAGGACTGTTAAATCGTACTCCGTTGATAAATTAGTGGCGAATAAAAGTCCACAGAAAAATCCCAAATTTTTAAATTAACTATATTTATTTATTTTGGTCATTATGGTATAAAATTCAGTCATTAATTTAATAAATAAAAATTACATCAACTGTCCCTCTCATTTATGGGTGAAATATAAAAAGTGCTAAAATTTAATAACTAGATCCTAAATACATTTTTAGTAAGCCTAAAATTTATAAAACTCATTTTCAGATCACCGTTTATTTAAAAAATCATATAAGTTCGAATTAAACTTGTCTAATATCAATTGGAACCTCAAACGAGTATTACAATCATTAAATATTTATTTTTAATATACTTTATTTATATATATATATATATATATATATATATATATATATTTTAGTAATTATATTTTATTTTTATTTTACATAGTTAACTAAAACATTAGTATTTGAAATTTAGACTTCAAATATATACATATCTATATATATTGAAATATATTTTTATCTACTTACAACCAGTTGTTCGTGAATCGTCGAGAATAGTCGAAGGTCAATTGAATATATGAAACAGTTCAAAATTTTTGAGATTCAACGTTACAGACTTTGCTTATCGTGTCGGAAACATATAAAGATCAAGTTTAAATTTAGTCGGAAATTTTCGGGTCGTCACATCCAACACATATTTTCAAGCATGGTATTTCTCGTTTATGGACTCCTTGTCGCTTCCACATTCATATATACATACAATAAAAATTATTGTCTAGTTACAACAGCAAGAATAACACTTAAATCACTAACATTAACATACATACATGCATATAGATTTACAGACACGAAATTAGAATTAAAAAATTACACAGCTCACAACTCAGTTTATTCAAACTGAAAATACTTTCTATTATTTACTAAACTTTATATTGTTGAAAAGTATACCCGAATAGCCGATACTGTTTTAAAAACTTCCCACACTTATCAATCGAATTAAAAATGGTAATCCTTAAAGATAACAGCCTCAAAAACATCAAAAGACCTACAGATCAAACAAAAAAATTAAAAGACTTTACAAAAAGAGTTAAACTTATTTTGAAAACACATGTTCCATAAACTAAGTAACAGACACTTTATCCGTTAGAAATAAATAAGCACCTATACACATAAGAATACAATACCAAATAAACACTCTTAAAGGTTTTGGATCTTTCATATGATCAACAAAGGTCACCATCATGTTCCAATTAACAATCAATTAAATTATGAATTATGCACCAACCTACCTTCATATTGAAGAACGATAAAGAAGTCAGAGACGTGTAGAGTGTGACCTATTGAAGTTTGGTTGCGAACTGGGACAATCACTGGAATCAAAATACCAACAACACCCAAAATATAGAACACCAACAATTTCATAAGTATCTATTTCAGAGGGTATCTACTATTTCCTTTTCACATTGTGATCATGCTAACTTTATATGTTGCAAACACCATGACCATCAGTGTCTGAGTAATCCTCATTATTGTAATGCAACTATTGTAACTAAACTGGCATAAATTTTAATTGAAAATAAAAATATAAATAGAATCATTAGAAACAAAAAGTACTAACTATCCTTTAGTATCACTATCACCAATAATACAATAGCACATCAATTAGTAACATCATAAATGAAACAAAAATTACAAAAAGTGTATACCTGCAGTTCGCTCGTCTTCAAGATCGATTTCTTGGCGAAGAGCAGCATCTTCATTTCTAAGCTCAGTAGGAATTGGTTTTCCCTCTGTTACAAGCACATCATATCAATACACATCATTGAAAGTAATTCATAAACTTCAAAAGTAAACAAATTAATGGCAAATATTTTAGCATAACAGATAATTAACCTTCAAGAGCTTGCTTAATTTTGCGTTTTTTTCCATAGAGCAAACGTTCTTTGCCTTCTAGACTTTTACCGTATAAATACTGAAGAGGAACTGAACTAAATATCAATGAGAAATAACTGTAGGAAGCTAAAGTTCGGTAGTCTTTTAGAACTAACTGTAGTAAATAATTAATGTAGGAAAAAAATACTAATATTTTGAAAAGAAGATATATATATATATATATATATATATATATATATATATATATATATATATATATATATATATATATATATATATATATATATATATATATATATATATATATATATATATATAAAGTGTGTGAAGAATTGATAAATATGGGAAATGCTAAAATTACGAAATTACAACCCATATTTTGTTTTGAAATTTTAAAATTTAATTAAGTGAGGGTAACGACTCCAAATAATGTGCCAATATACGTAACTAACAAACCAATCGATGAAATGTCCCGTTCATATTGATTATAAACGTTCCATATTAATTTATTTTGTTGCGAGGTTTTGACCTCTATATGAGACGTTTTTCAAAGACTGCATTCATTTTTAAAATAACCATAACCTTTATTTTATCAATAAAGATTTTAAAAACATTACGTAGATTATTAAATAATGATAATCTAAAATATACTGTTTACACACGACCATTACATAATGGTTTACAATAGAAATATATTATATCAACATATGTTTCTTGAATGCAGTTTTTACACAATATCATACAAACATGGACTCCAAATCTTGTCCTTATTTTAGTATGCAACAGCGGAAGCTCTTAGTATTCACCTGAGAATAAACATGCTTTAAACGTCAACAAAAATGTTGGTGAGTTATAGGTTTAACCTATATATATCAAATCGTAACAATAGACCACAAGATTTCATATTTCAATATACATCCCATACATAGAGATAAAAATCATTCATATGGTGAACACCTGGTAACCGACATTAACAAGATGCATATATAAGAATATCCCCATCATTCCGGGACACCCTTCGGATATATAAATTTCAAAGTAGTAAAGCATCCGGTACTTTGGATGGGGTTTGTTAGGCCCAATAGATCTATCTTTAGGATTCGCGTCAATTAGGGTGTATGTTCCTTAATTCTTAGATTACCAGACTTAATAAAAAGGGGCATATTCGATTTCGATAATTCAACCATAGAATGTAGTTTCACGTACTTGTGTCTATTTTGTAAATCATTTATAAAACCTGCATGTATTCTCATCCCAAAAATATTAGATTTTAAAAGTGGGACTATAACTCACTTTCACAGATATTTCCTTCCTCGGAAATAAGACTTGGCCACGGATCGATTCACGAACCTATACAAATATGTACATATATATCAAAGTATGATCAAAATATAATTACAACCATTTTTATTATGTTTTAAAGATTTGAGTGTATTAAGTCAGCTGTCCTCGTTAGTAACCTACAACTAGTTGTCCACAGTTAGATGTACAGAAATAAATCGATATATATTATCTTGAATCAATCCACGACCCAGTGTATACACATCTCAGGCTAAATCACAACTCAAAGTATATATATTTTTGGAATCAACCTCAACCCTGTATAGCTAACCCCAACATTACTGTATATAGAGTGTCTATGGTTGTTCCAAATAATATATATACATGGGTCGATATGATATGTCAAAACATTTGCATACGTGTCTATGGTATCCCAAGATTACATAATATATTAGAATACATGTATAATACAATATAAGTTAGCTAGGATATGATTTGTATAGATTTGTTAAACATTTCCTGTAGCTAAAAAGATCAAAAATATTCAATCTTGTTTTACCCATAACTTCTTCATTTTAAATCCGTTTTGAGTGAATCAAATTGCTATGGTTTCATATTTAACTCTAATTTAAGAATCCAAACAGAAAATGTATAGGTTTATAGTCGGAAATTTAAGTTACATGTCAATTACTAAAGAGGCAGTCATTTCCGTCGAAAGAACGACATCTTGATGACCATTTTGAAAAACATACTTTCACTTTGAGTTTAACCAAGATTTTTGGATATAGTTTCATGTTCATATGAAAAATAATTTTCCCAGAAGAACAACTTTTAAATCAAAGTTTATCATAGTTTTTAATTATCCAAACCAAAACAGCCTCCGGTTTCACTACGACGGCGTATATCCGATTTTATGGTGTTCATCGTGTTTTCAGGTTTTAAATCATTAAGTTAGCATATCATATAGATATAGAACATGTGTTTAGTTGATTTTAAAAGTCAAGTTAGAAGGATTAACTTTTGTTTGTGAACAAGTTTAGAATTAATTAAACTATGTTCTAGTGATTACAAGTTTAAACCTTCGAATAAGATAGCTTTATATGTATGAATCGAATGATGTTATGAACATCATTACTACCTCAAGTTTTCTGGATAAAACTACTGGAAATGAGAAAAATGGATCTAGCTTCAAAGGATCCTTGGATGGCTTGAAAGTTCTTGAAGCAGAATCATGACACGAAAACAGTTCAAGTAAGATTTTCACTCGAAATAAGATTGTTATAGTTGTAGAAATTGAATCAAAGTTTGAATATGAATATTACATTGAATTAGAAAGATAACCTACTATAAATAACAAAGGTTCCTTGATCTTAGATGATTACTTGAAATGGATTAGAAAGCTTGGAAGTAGACTTGCAAACTTAGAAGTATTCTTGATTTTTATGAAACTATACTTATGGAATTTATGAAGAACACTTAGAACTTGAAGATAGAACTTGAGAGAGATCAATTAGATGAAGAAAATTGAAGAATGAAAGTGTTTGTAGGTGTTTTTGGTCGTTGGTATTGAAGCAACCCGTCCTAATCCATCCGGACAAAGTCCACATCGATTATAAATGATTCACAATAGTTGATTTCATCGCGAGGTACTTGACCTCTATATGATACATTTTACAAACATTGCATTCGTTTTTGAAAAGACAAACTTTCATTACATCAAAAGTTGACGGCATGCATACCATTTCATAATATATCCAACTATAATTGACTCAATAATAATCTTGATGAACTCAACGACTCGAATGCAACGTCTTTTGAAATATGTCATGAATGACTCCAGTAATATCTCTAAAATGAGCAAATGCACAGCGGAAGATTTCTTTCATACCTGAGAATAAACATGCTTTAAAGTGTCAACCAAAAGGTTGGTGAGTTCATTAGTTTATCATAAATAATCATTTCATAATTTTAATAGACCACAAGATTTCATATTTCCATTTCTCATAAACATACGTCCCATGCATAGAGACAAAAATCATTCATATGGATTGAACACCTGGTAACCGACATTCACAATATGCATATAAGAATATCCCCATCATTCCGGGATCCTCCTTCGGACATGATATAAATTTCGAAGTACTAAAGCATCCGGTACTTTGGATGGGGCTTGTTGGGCCCGATAGATCTATCTTTAGAGTTCGCGTCAATTAGAGTGTCTGTTCCCTAATTCTTAGATTGCCAGACTAAATAAAAAGGGCATATTCGATTTCGATAATTCAACCATAGAGTGTAGTTTCGATTACTTGTGTCTATTTCGTAAAACAGTTATAAAAACATCGCATGTATTCTCAGTCCCAAAAATATATATTGCAAAAGCATTTAAAAAGGGATTAATGAAACTCACACATATAAATATTGTAAAACAGTTAATAAAGCATTTGCATGTATTCTCAGCCCAAAAATGTAAAGAGTAAAAAGGGAGCAAATGAAACTCACCTAATGTATTTTGTAGTAAAAATACATATGACGATATTGAACAACTGAACAATGCAGGGTGGGCCTCGGATTCACGAACCTATATCATTTGTATATCTATTAAAACATATAAACGTGATGGAACAAATTTATACATATTTAGTTATGTATTAGGATTAATACTTATATATAATTTTATTAATATCTATAATATTTTATAATGCCTATTTGATATATAAGTTAATTATCATTATATCAATATAACTAATATTTATATTAGTTAAAACGTAGTATTATGTAAAGTTAGTATACTTATGTAATAATTATATTTTTATATAAATAGTTCATGCTTTGCCAAAAATTAATAATTGTAATAATAACAGGTTAAGGATAATAATAATAATAATAATGATAGTAACAATGGTAGTAATAATAATAATAAAAATATTAATTTTAATGATAAATTCTAATTATGTTATTCATATTAATATGTAGAAATGATATTATTATTAGTAATACTTATTTAATCCTAATAATAATAATAATAATAATAATAATAATAATAATACTAATAATTATAATTGATATAAAGAATAATATTAATGACAATTTGTGTTGCTTTTATAATTACTATAATAATAATAATCATATAATAGTAATGATAGTAATAATAATAATAATATTTAGTTTTATTACTTAATAATAACTAAAATGATATTAATAATAATTATAACATAAATTTTAACATAATAATAACAACTTATAAACAATAACAATAGTAAGTAATAATAAAAGTGAAAATGATAAAACAAAAATGAACTACCTTCAAGGGATTAAGCCAAAAAAATAAGCTGCCTCATTAGGGATTCGAACCCAAGACCACACGTTAACCCGAATCAACACCCAAACCATTGCTCTGCGGATACTTTTCTGAATTAATTGATACCTAGATTCTTTTAACCTATATTATTCCGGTTTCTTTTTCCTCACTAACATCATCATCTATCTTCATTTTTAACATTATCTATTATATTATCATCATAATCTAATGTCATCATCATCCTAAATCTCGTCATTTTATCTTAACATCACGATCCCATCATCTCACTTTCATGACCCGTTTCATTATCAGCCTTTACAACCCAATTAAAAAAAAAAAAAACGATGGGCCTTACATGTCTCGGCCCAAGTTGCAGTCCATAAATCTATTTAATACATTAATAGCCCAATAGTGCCCGATAACTAATCCAATAAATCACGGCCTATTTAATTAAACTTCCATTACTTGATTTGTAAATTTTGTAACCACGAACTGAAAGACAGCTGGGATATTCGGTTCATCAAAAAGAAAAAAAAAATTCGAGAAAGTTGATAATGGATCGAGTCAAATTATTGGCCGTTTACTTTCCCATTTGTTTTAGCTAATATGCACATTCTTTATTGAATTAAGATTCCTCTTGTAACCCACTAATGAAATGTAATGCTAAGTGGGGCATTCCTTGTTCCAAAGTTGTCGAACACAAAAAAAAAAATGGAAATTTTAAGCAACAAACTCGGACTAAGCATCAACATCATCATTATATTAGTTCATCTTTACCTTCATGAGAAAAGATCAAGGAAGTAAGAGATGTGTTTTGGTTTTGTGGAAAACTGCAACTCGATGGTATTGTTTTGGTGGTTTGATGGTGGTTTCTAGTGGTGGCGGTTGTAAGGAGAATAAGGAGGGTGGTGTGGTTGATGGTGAGGTTAGGGTGGCGGTTTGAGGTTGAGTATGAACAGGAAGAAAACAAAATAATAAATGTTTCGTTACAATTGTTGGTTGTGGTGATCGTGTATGTGGGTGTGCTTGAAATAGAAACAAATAACCGGAAATCGTTTAAGGTGACGAAGGTGGTTTTTGTTTTAATAAAGTGGTAACAATCGGACTAGTAGCAGTTCAAGGTGTTGGGTTTTGTTCTTGGTTCACGGTAAACAAAGTGGGTTTCCTGACAGTAAATCACGATGGTTAGTCGTGGTGTTTTGGGCTGCAACAAAGGACGAGTAGTAGTGCACGGTATAAATGGTTGATGTTGAAAAGAGAACAAGTGTTTGATGATGGTTTTTGTCTGAATAATTGGTGAAGGGAGATGTGCAGGTGTTGTGGTGTAGAAGAAGAAGAAAGTGTTCGGTTGTGTGTGATGAATGCTCCAATATGCACGTATATGTATATGTTTATGCTAGTCAAATGAAATGCAAGAGAAATAGTTATTTGATTGATAATTTTGATTCACGGATGTATGTTTAGGGAGACAATAGTACAAGTGGGTTAATCAAATATCAAAAGAAAGATTGGTGTGTTTTGTAGTAGGATGTGGAAGACAAAAGATCACGAGCAGAGAAAATAAAGATACAGAAATAGATATATAACCGATTGCACCTTTATCAGATTTTTATATTTATTTTATATTTAATATTAATAATTAATAAATATATTAATAATAATAAAATACTAATTTTATTAATATAACAACATAGCATTAACATGTAATTATTTACATGAAATGAAAATATTATAATTTCTAAGTATCAGGTTTTATTATGACGTAAATTATTTTACATCGTTAATTCTCATAACTAAACAGTATATTATGGTTTTAAGTTATTTTTGTGTATACACATATGTATGTATATATATATATATATATATATATATATATATATACAAACATTTGTTCGTAAATCGTCGGGAATGGTAAAAGGTCAGATAATTTCATGAAGATAGTTTAAAAAGTTTTAAGACTCAACATTACATACATTGCTCATCGTATCGAAATCATATAAAGATTTAAGTTTAAATTTGGTCGGAAATTCCTGGGTCATCACAGTACCTACCCGTTAAAGAAATTTCCTCCCAAAATTTGAGTGAGGTCATCATGGCTAACAATAAAATGTTTTCCTGACGAATATGAGTTGATAAAATAAAATTTTATCACCGTTGCGTAATATAGGTAAGATAATTCGATTATTCGAAGAGCACGAATGAAGCTATCACAAAAGAGTGAAATGAATAAATGAAGTTTCGTTTTAACTTTTGACGTTGCCTTGGTTGAATTCCGGAATTCAAGGGATTTAAATAAATCTTCAAAATCTGAGAGATTTGATTCTTCGGTGAATAAGGAGATTGAGATCTCTATAATTAAATACGGTGATCTGCCTCGATTACTCTGTCTGATATTTCCATTATAAATTAAACTCCTCTGTTCCATTATTTTCACCATTTCTATACTTTCTTTCTTAGTTCATACATCCAAAAGATTGTGAAAATGCTTAGTCCAGTTCTAATCCCTAATATTTTCCCATTTATTATTTCTGTTATCCTTCCTTTCGATCTTCCACCAGAAAATCTGTTTACTTCTACTATTATCTTGGGGAGATACTATTCTTAATTCTACTGTGTCTTTATATTGCTATTCGTATTAATATCCACGGTTTGAAACCTCCGTGTTGTTATTGGACTTAATATTTTCTCTTCTATTTTGGATCTCTTTGCCTTTTTATTCTCTTCTCGGCCTCTATTAAAGCGAGTAACAGTCCAGAATTTCTAAGTATGGAGTTTCGAATTATCATAATATACAAGGTAGAAAGGAAAGGTAGTAGCACGATTTGTTTTGTCAAATTACCTGAATTACTGAGAATAGAACTATCAAGAATATATTTTCTTGATATGTTCAGAAGTTAAGTAGAATGAAAGAGTTATGTAACATGGCACGTGATGACGTTAGAGTCTGTGAATCATCACATTTCATTAGAAACTCAGCATGACTTACTGTAATATAATCACGTTGATCAAGTGTCATTATATTATACTAACTCATGCATCAGTTCCCAACATTACTTCAATAACATTCATATCTTAAGCTCTAAAGTTTACAGAATATAGAAACTAACAGTTTCTATATGATGTAACACTGATAGCACGAAGAGATTAATGATTTCAGATAAGAATATTTATAAAAATATCTCCGAAAATATGGAGGATATTTATAATGAAAGATACGATAATAGCTCGGAATACCTAAGATCAGAGGATGATAGAAACTATTATCTGCAAGGGTTTAGAGTAAGGAGCAAGATATTCACTAAAGACTTTAGTAGACATTGAATCATTTGGATTCTTTGAAGTTAAACTTATTCTTTGTGATTTGTCCACGGCTTTCTTCCTAGTTTCGCATAATCTTCTTTTCGGTACTAAATTTTCTATTGAATGTTTTCAATATAATGATACACAGGAAGCACGAGGAGGTATATAATTTCGGACGAGAATATTTATGAAAATATCCTCTGAAATATCGAAGATATTGATGATGATATTTTGGAATTTCTAAGTTCGATGATTGATGGAGAAAGATTTTCCGCAAGATTTTAACATGACTTCGGAGCAAGATATTCTCTAAAGATTTCAACGGATCCAGAATTACCTGATTCCTTTGAATATAGGGTTTGGTCCTTGTATTTATCCTTGGTTTCCTTCATGGATAGCTCAATCTGTTTTCCAATACCCAATTTTCTATCGAGCGTTCCTAACACTCCTTTCTTTATCATCAAACTTTTGGTCGTTTAGACCATCTATCATTTTTCTGTTTCCTCTGCATTTAATGCTATGATATCTGAATCATCGGTTATTAATCCGAGGTGGTTTCAGGAAAATTGTGTTTTTAGATGATTAAACGCTGATGGTAATATGGTGGAATATGAAAGGTTCCCTGGTAACAATAAAAGAGCACGCGTATATATCAACGTTATAATAAGGTTGTTTCGTACGAAAAGTCGAAGTTGTCTTGCTGGAGCTGTGACAATACTGGCTATCTCGAACAGTAGATGCAAAGTTATTTTCGGTAATAATTATGCTAAAGGAATTAGCACAGCTACGTGATAAACGTTTACTCAGGTTCCGAGTGTTTTCAGGTGCATAACTATATGCATCAATCTTTTCTCCCGTAAATGAAATGCGGTTGGTTCATCCTCTCGATTGAGGTGTTTTCAAGAATCATGAAAGGTTTGAACGCAGAATGTAATCGTGAAGATACAAATGATATTTAAGACGAAATCAAGTGGCAACTTGAAGAATTGTTTAGTTTCATATGTTATAATCAATATTTTAATTCATTTTAATTGTCCAATGTTATTAGTCCACAGTCGATAGTTCACAGTTGACAATCCAATAATTCATATATAGTTTAATATATAATATTCGAATTAATTAATACGTGTCGTGACCCGTATACGTCTCAGGCTCGATCACAACTCAAACTATATATATTATTGTAGAATCAACCTCAACCCTGTATAGAGAACTCGATCATTACTGCATATAGAGTGTCTATGGTGATTCCAAATAACATATATAGATGCGTCGATATGATATGTCAAAACCTTGTATACGTGTCCCGATATTTAAAGTGCGTAAAATAAATAACAGAATTTAAATAACGATAAATAAAGTGCGTAAAGTAAATAACAGAAATTAAATGACGATAAATAAAATTGCGAGAATGTAAATTGCGATAATTTAATTGCAATAAATAAAATGTAACCAGTTAGCTAGGAACAATTAGCTAGGAACAGTTAGCGTGGATTCTTAACAAAATTTCTCATAGTTAATTCGTTTGTTTCTAACAAATTTTATTTTGTCAAATGTTTTCTTCATTATGCCACTTGTTGGATTCTAATAAATCAAGATCCCAATATGAAATTGGATGAATATGGTTATTCTGTGGTGAACGGATTTGTATATCGGTGGATGTAAGTAGGATAGTAAATGACTGTTGAATCAGATTTGAAAGAATGTACAGTGTACTTATTAATGTGAAATCTAAATATTCCTCGGGTATTACCTACCCGTTAAAATATTTTCACCATTAACAGTTTGTATGAAAGAATTTTTAATTACAATTCTTATGAAAACATATATACATATATATTTTCTTCAGATGTAGTCAGGGATTTAATGAGTCAATATGATATTAGACTCATTTGATTTACCGTTAGGATAAAAATATATAATCTCTAAAACATTAGAGATTATATAATCGCCATGTCGAACGAAGATAAATGATGTAGAACGATTCGTAGAACGATGATTATACTCGAGGTACATAATGAGATGTTGTGGCGTGTTTTGTTGAAACTTGGGTTGTTGGTGGTACTGGTGTTGTCGGTGCTGTTACTGATGGTACTGTTGGTGCCGGTGATGTTGTTGAAGCTGGTAAATTTTGCACCATATTCTCCAAATTGATTACTCGAGCGCGAATCTCATTGACTTTTTCCATTACTCCAGGATGAATGTCGGTCGGAACGAGTGGATGAATAAGGTTTAGAATTTTAGATAGAATATAATCTTGGCGAGATACTCTGGAAATGAGTGTGGAATGGTGTTTCGAATGGGTTCGCCGGTAAATGCTTCAAGTTCTTCGCCAAGAGGGGAATGTGGTGGATGGAAAGGATCGCCTTCTTCTCGTCTCCATCGGTTAAGTCATCTACGAACCCATCTCCAATTCATCCAAAATAGATGATGGCTAATTGGTTGATTTATTCCGGTTACACTGCTTTCGGAGCTCGAGTGGAAATCCATATCGGAATAGCTGTTGGTATAACTATCGGAATAGCTATCGAAATCTGAGTGACTTGAACTGGTTGCGGAATTCATCTCGTACGATCAGATGGTATAATTTCGATAAGAACTAGATTATAGGATGTAGATTAGTACCCTGCAATACATAATTTACATATGCATATAATTCTAAAATCCCATAAGTTACGGAGGAATCTACGGAAGCTGTCAGGCAAAGATAACAATAACATATATGCTAAGATATGAATTAGCAGGTACGCTAAGATACGAATTTTGTCTATACACTATTCATGCAATCATTGCAGTAAGATGTGTCTAGACTAAGAATGATAAGCAGGTAATTTCCTAAGGATGATAAACAGATGATTTTCGACAAAAATGATAAGCAAAACTTTTGACATGCAGACACGGTCGAAGTCCAGACTCACTAATGCATCTAAACATCTATTAGTTAGACACTCTAATGCAAGACCTGGTTCGCTAAGACCACCGCTCTGATACCAACTGAAGCGACCCGTCCTAATCCATCCGGACAAAGTCCACATCGATTATAAATGATTCACAATAGTTGATTTCATTGCGAGGTACTTGACCTCTATATGATACATTTTACAAACATTGCATTCGTTTTTGAAAAGACAAACTTTCATTACATCGAAAGTTGACGGCATGCATACCATTTCATAATATATCCAACTATAATTGACTCAATAATAATCTTGATGAACTCAACGACTCGAATGCAATGTCTTTTGAAATATGTCATGAATGACTCCAGTAATATCTCTAAAATGAGCAAATGCACAGCGGAAGATTTCTTTCATACCTGAGAATAAACATGCTTTAAAGTGTCATCCAAAAGGTTGGTGAGTTCATTAGTTTATCATAAATAATCATTTCATAATTTTAATAGACCACAAGATTTCATATTTCCATTTCTCATAAACATACGTCCCATGCATAGAGACAAAAATCATTCATATGGATTGAACACCTGGTAACCGACATTCACAATATGCATATAAGAATATCCCCATCATTCCGGGATCCTCCTTCGGACATGATATAAATTTCGAAGTACTAAAGCATCCGGTACTTTGGATGGGGCTTGTTGGGCCCGATAGATCTATCTTTAGAGTTCGCGTCAATTAGGGTGTCTGTTCCCCAATTCTTAGATTACTAGACTAAATAAAAAGGGCATATTCGATTTCGATAATTCAACCATAGAGTGTAGTTTCGATTACTTGTGTCTATTTCGTAAAACAGTTATAAAAACATCGCATGTATTCTCAGTCCCAAAAATATATATTGCAAAAGCATTTAAAAAGGGATTAATGAAACTCACACATATAAATATTGTAAAACAGTTAATAAAGCATTTGCATGTATTCTCAGCCCAAAAATGTAAAGAGTAAAAAGGGAGCAAATGAAACTCACCTAATGTATTTTGTAGTAAAAATACATATGACGATATTGAACAACTGAACAATGCAGGGTTGGCCTCAGATTCACGAACCTATATCATTTGTATATCTATTAAAACATATAAACGTGATGGAACAAATTTATACATATTTAGTTATGTATTAGGATTAATAATTATATATAATTTTATTAATATCTATAATATTTTATAATGCCTATTTGATATATAAGTTAATTATCATTATATCAATATAACTAATATTTATATTAGTTAAAACGTAGTATTATGTAAAGTTAGTATACTTATGTAATAATTATATTTTTATATAAATAGTTCATGCTTTGCCAAAAATTAATAATTGTAATAATAACAGGTTAAGGATAATAATAATAATAATAATGATAGTAATAATGGTAGTAGTAATAATAATAAAAATATTAATTTTAATGATAAATTCTAATTATGTTATTCATATTAATATGTAGAAATGATATTATTATTAGTAATACTTATTTAATCCTAATAATAATAATAATAATAATAATAATAATAATAATAATAATAATAATAATACTAATAATTATAATTGATATAAAGAATAACATTAATGACAGTTTGTGTTGCTTTTATAATTACTATAATAATAATAATCATATAATAGTAATGATAGTAATAATAATAATAATATTTAGTTTTATTACTTAATAATAACTAAAATGATATTAATAATAATTATAACATAAATTTTAACATAATAATAACAACTTATAAACAATAACAATAGTAAGTAATAATAAAAGTGAAAATGATAAAACAAAAATGAACTACCTTCAAGGGATTAAGCCAAAAAAATAAGCTGCCTCATTAGGGATTCGAACCCAAGACCACACGTTAACCTGAATCAACACCCAAACCATTGCTCTGCGGATACTTTTCTGAATTAATTGATACCTAGATTCTTTTAACCCATATTATTCCGGTTTCTTTTTCCTCACTAACATCATCATCTATCTTCATTTTTAACATTATCTATTATATTATCATCATAATATAATGTCATCATCATCCTAAATCTCATCATTTTATCTTAACATCACGATCCCATCATCTCACTTTCATGACCCGTTTCATCATCAGCCTTTACAACCCAATTAAAAAAAAAAACGATGGGCCTTACATGTCTCGGCCCAAGTTGCAGTCCATAAATCTATTTTATACATTAATGGCCCAATAGTGCCCGATAACTAATCCAATAAATCACGGCCTATTTGATTAAACTTCCATTACTTGATTTGTAAATTTTGTAACCACGAACTGAAAGACAGCTGGGATATTCGGTTCATCAAAAAGAAAAAAAAAATTCGAGAAAGTTGATAATGGATCGAGTCAAATTATTGGCCGTTTACTTTCCCATTTGTTTTAGCTAATATGCACATTCTTTATTGAATTAAGATTCCTCTTGTAACCCACTAATGAAATGTAATGCTAAGTGGGGCATTCCTTGTTCCAAAGTTGTCGAACACAAAAAAAAAATGGAAATTTTAAGCAACAAACTCGGACTAAGCATCAACATCATCATTATATTAGTTCATCTTTACCTTCATGAGAAAAGATCAAGGAAGTAAGAGATGTGTTTTGGTTTTGTGGAAAACTGCAACTCGATGGTATTGTTTTGGTGGTTTGATGGTGGTTTCTAGTGGTGGCGGTTGTAAGGAGAATAAGGAGGGTGGTGTGGTTGATGGTGAGGTTAGGGTGGCGGTTTGAGGTTGAGTATGAACAGGAAGAAAACAAAATAATAAATGTTTCGTTACAATTGTTGGTTGTGGTGATCGTGTATGTGGGTGTGCTTGAAATAGAAACAAATAACCGGAAATCATTTAATGTGACGAAGGTGGTTTTTGTTTTAATAAAGTGGTAACAATCGGACTAGTAGCAGTTCAAGGTGTTGGGTTTTGTTCTTGGTTCACGGTAAACAAAGTGGGTTTCCAGACAGTAAATCACGATGGTTAGTCGTGGTGTTTTGGGCTGCAACAAAGGACGAGTAGTAGTGCACGGTATAAATGGTTGATGTTGAAAAGAGAACAAGTGTTTGATGATGGTTTTTGTCTGAATAATTGGTGAAGGGAGATGTGCAGGTGTTGTGGTGTAGAAGAAGAAGAAAGTGTTCGGTTGTGTGTGATGAATGCTCCAATATGCACGTATATGTATATGTTTATGCTAGTCAAATGAAATGAAAGAGAAATAGTTATTTGGTTGATAATTTTGATTCACGGATGTATGTTTAGGGAGACAATAGTACAAGTGGGTTAATCAAATATCAAAAGAAAGATTGGTGTGTTTTGTAGTAGGATGTGGAAGACAAAAGATCACGAGCAGAGAAAATAAAGATACAGAAATAGATATATAACCGATTGCACCTTTATCAGATTTTTATATTTATTTTATATTTAATATTAATAATTAATAAATATATTAATAATAATAAAATACTAATTATATTAATATAACAACATAGCATTAACATGTAATTATTTACATGAAATGAAAATATTATAATTTCTAAGTATCAGGTTTTATTATGACGTAAATTATTTTACATCGTTAATTCTCATAACTAAACAGTATATTATGGTTTTAAGTTATTTTTGTGTATACACATATGTATATATATATATATATATATATATATATATATATATATATATATATATATATATATATATATATATATATATATATATATATATATATATATATATATATATATCTATTTACAAACATTTGTTCGTGAATCGTCGGGAATGGTAAAAGGTCAGATAATTTCATGAAGATAGTTTAAAAAGTTTTGAGACTCAACATTACATACATTGCTCATCGTATCGAAATCATATAAAGATTTAAGTTTAAATTTGGTCGGAAATTCCCGGGTCATCACAGGTATATGGATTAGATATAAAGGATATGTAATTTTGTTTTCATGTAAATAAGTCATGAATGATTACTAATATTTTTGTAATTTTATGAGATATTTCATGCTAGTTGCCAAATGATAGTTCCCACATGTGTTAGGTGACTCACATGGGCTGCTAAGAGCTGATCATTGGAGTGTATATACCAATAGTACATACATCTAAAAGTTGTGTATTGTACGAGTACGAATACGGGTGCATACGAGTAGAATTGTTGATGAAACTGAACGAGGATGTAATTGTAAGCATTTTTGTTAAGTAGAAGTACTTTGATATGTGTATTGAAGTCTTTCAAAAGTGTAAGAATACATATCAAAACACAACATGTATATACATTCTAATGGAGTTGTTAAGTCTTCGTTAGTCTGTGACGACCCGGAAATTTCTGACTAAATTTAAACTTTATCTTTATATTATTCTGACACGATAAGCAATGTTTGTTAAGTTAAATCTCAAGGATTTTAAACTACGTTTATACATTCATTTAAAACTCGACCAAATTCCAATGATTCACGAACCATTAAATAAACATATATGAATATGTATGTATATGTGTATATGTTATAAATTGAAAATGTCAACAAAGTATTTAAAAGTATAATGCTTTATGTGAACGTATTTGTTTCAATATGATTATCAACGAAATTAAAAAAAATATATTAAATGATTGAATTATCAGAAACATTGAATTATGATTACAAGTCTCTGTTGAGAGGTCCACTATGATTTGAGAAATCTATTCCTCTTAACGATATTGGGAATAATTTGTAAAGCTATTTATAAATAAAAATAAAAAGTGTCATTTACGAAAGTTAGACAAAAGCTAGTGGAGAATTGGTTTCCATAATATTCTATTAATCTATTTTCAAACGTACAAAAACGTTTTCAGTTTAAAAAGAACTTTATTATTAAAACGTATATAACTTTTATAAATATCTAGAATCACTTTTGACAACTCATTACTTAACCAGTATAATAAATATAACGATATTTATATTTTATTTCATTAAATATATATAACGATTTAAATTAATATTATATATATTTATACGCGTATTATACATACATAGTTTTTATACTTTTACTATACTTTAACTTTACCTTTACTTTACTTTTACTTTACTTTAACTTTAATAATTCATACTTTAATAATTCATACTTTAATAATTCACTTTAATAATTCATACTTTAATAATTCATACTTTAATAATTCACTTTAATAATTCATACTTTAATAATTCACTTTAATAATTCATACTTTAATAATTTACTTTAATAATTCATACTTTAATAATTCACTTTAATAATTCATACTTTAATAATTCACTTTAATAATTCAAAAATCTATTATAAATAGAATTCAATAGGTTTCATTATTTCATAGAAACTTAAAAATATATTTCTCTAAACTCTCTCAATCAATTTACATATATATATATATATATATATATATATATATATATATATATATATATATATATATATATATATATATATATATATATATATATTTGCTCTGTATTATTTCAACATATTATTAGTATACATAAAATATTACGACGGAGTGCTGTCCGAGTGATTTCAAAATAGTTTATTTGAATGAGTCGAAGCTAAGGAAATTATGGGTTATAGCTATGGAGGTGATGGGTATGGTTCATGGGTATGCTCGTGAGGTCAATCTAGTGTTTATCATCTCCGTTGCGTCTACGTACTTTCCTGCAATATTGAATCTCAATATTGATACGTTCGTGAATCCGAGGCCAACCTTGCACTTATTAAATGACGTTATATGTATTTTTACTACGAAATACAGTATTGTGAGTTTCATTTGCTCCCTTTTATATATATTTTTGGGACTGAGAATACATGCGCTGTTTTTATAAATGTTTTACGAAATAGGCACAAGTACTAAAACTAATTCTACGTGGGTTTAAACCAGAAATATACCCTTAGCTTGGTAACATTAAACTACTTGTCTATGTACGGTAGGCGCGAATCCTAAAGATAGATCTATTGGGCCTGACAAACCCCATCCTGACTATGGGATGCTTTAGTACTTCGAGGTTATTTTAAACACACCTGATCTGGTGTATTTCAGAGGGTAAAACATGAACGTTAAGGCTTGTTACCGGGTGCCTACAACTTATAGAATACTTTTATACAATTGCGAGTGTACATATATTTATAAACGGAAATCTTGTGGTCTATTAATATATTGAAATGATTGTTATGATAAACCTATGAACTCACCAACCTTTTGGTTGACACTTTAAAGCATGTTTATTCTCAGGTATTAAAGAAATCTTCCGCTGTGCTTTCATTGTAAAGATGTATTATGAAATAGTTGGATGTATTATGAAATAGTGTGCATGCCGTCAACTTTCATTGTAAAGAAAGTTTGTCTTTTAAAAACGAATGCAATGTTTGTAAAATGTATCATATAGAGGTCAAATACCTCGCGATGTAATCAACTATTGTGAATCTTTATAATGTATATGAACGGGTCCTTTCAGTTGGTATCAGAGCGGTGGTCTTAGCGAACCAGGTCTGCATTAGTGTGTCTAAGTGATAGTCGTTAGGATGCATTAGTGAGTCTGGACTTCGACCGTGTCTGCATTTCAAAAGTTTTGCTCATTATTCTTGTCGGAAATTACCTGCTTATCATTCTTAGTCTAGACACATCTTATTGCATTGATTGCATGAATAGTGTATAGACAAAATTCATATCTTAGCGTATCTGCTAATTCATATCCTAGCGTATCTGTTACTGTAAACTTTGCCTGACATATTCCGTAAATTCCTCCGTAATCTACGAAACCTTTTGCTCTATATAATTAGAATACCACCCGATAGCCGGAAAATCATTTCAAATCGAAAAATTCTTTATTCAATCATACGAAATGGAATTCGTCATTAGTTCAAGTCCCTCGGATTCCGAAATGGAATCCCACTCAAGTTCCGAAAGCAGTATGACCGGAATGGATCAACCAATTAGTCATCATCTATTCTGGATGAATTGGGGATAGGTTCGTAGCCTCCTTAATCATTGGAGACAAGAAGAAGGTGATCCCTTCCATCCACCACATTGCCCTCTTGGCGGAGAACCTGAAGCACTTACCGGCGAACCTATCCGAAACACCATTTTCTCTCTTATTTCTAGAGTATCTCATCGCGATTACATACTACACCAAATTCTAGATTTTATTTATCCGCTCGTCCGAACCGACAATCACCCCGGTGTAATAGAAAAAGTCAACGAGCTTCGCGCTCGGGTAGTGGCTTTGGAGAATATGGTGCACAGGTTAAAACACCAGCAGCAGCACCAGCAGCATAAACAGTACCACCATCAGCAACACCAACAGTACCATCACCACCACCAACAACAACATCTACATCCCACACCGCAACATCACAATATGTATCTCAAACATCAACGTCATACGCCCTGTAAATATCCAGGAATATCAACAACAACAAACAATGAAGTATTAATTCATAAACTTCATTGAAGAGATATCTCTGCGGCAGTTCTGTAATCTCCAAAATCTTAGAGATTATTTAATTCTGACCGTAAATCGGATGAGTGAACGGAGATGGTAGAGTAGAAACTTTGATCGAAAATGGTGTACGATTTACAAGCTAGAATTGTTTTACCAACAGCATCAACAGGACCGTAGCATCATCAACACAGTCAGTGCCGTCAGTATCGTCAGAATCAACAGCACCTGTAACATCACAAACTCTGTCAGTTCAAGAATCATTGTGGAAATCATTACGAATCAACAACAAATATATTGTATCAACAAGTTATTAAGTATTAACTCATTTCCAATCGAAAGATTTATATGTATATTTTATATGTATAATTTTTAAACCATAATAAATCTTCCCGTACTAAGCTATTATGTGTGAATCTTAACTACTCAGTTAATTCATATTACAAATATGAAATGATGTACGTCCTTCGTCCGTAACTTAACCATCGTTAATTACAATCTCTGTCTCAATTCAATAAAAAATCCAATTCATAATAAATCAAGTGTATTATTCGAATATATGTTTGATTTTACACTTTCATCATCGATGTACTCGAAACTTTTCAAATAACATCATTCGTACCTTGCGAAGTTCACAAGAATTTCACGAAAACCAACAAATAACAAAGTAATGATTCATAATTTCAATATTATTGAAGAAATACTTATGCAATTTATAAAGTTTTAGGGATTACTCAATTCTAGTTCCAACCATAAAACAAATGAGTTTAATTTAATATTAACTCATTAAATCTATATTACATCTAAAGAAAATATACACATATATTTTCATAAAGACTGTAATAAACTTCTTTTGTACAAAATATTAATTGTGAAATTTTTTTTAACGGGTAGGTAATACCCGAGAGATATATAAATTCACAATTAATATATTACATTTTTTGAAACTGATTCAGCAATCATCAACTATACTCCCTACTTTCACAACAATATCCATTCTTTCATATAAATCAAAACAATCATACTCATTCAAATTCAATTACATATTCTGATTTTGAAATCGCATAATTCAATTCGAAATATAACCAGTATCATCACTCTTAGATTCCTATATCTTTCAAAGCTATACTTTGACTTTAAAACTGTGTTAGAACATCATATGTATTAACGATTACAATATGTGCTCAAACCCTTTGAAATTCCTGAAGACACTTCAACTAATGAATAATCGAGATGATGATCCAACCACATATTACCTACATTTATGTACCTAAAAAGCTTTCAAAGCCAAAGTCATAGTTCGACGCGTATCCGTGTCAGACCCTTTGGCATTTATTAGCTAAAATGACTTTTCAATTCCTTTTCAAAGTAGACAGTTTTGTCACAGCTCCAGCAAGTCAACTTCGACTTTTCAGTCGGACTAGTCTTATTATAACCTCGATAGATACGTTGCCCTTTCGTCATCGTTACTGGGGACCTTCATATCTCGCCACCTTAGCAATAAACTTACCAACAACTTCAATTATCTTTGACTTTTTGAAAAATCATTATATTTATTGAAATCACATCATTTACTCATTCGCATCTTGTAACGAGAATTGTCATACGAATCATCGAAAAACAGTAACCAGTATTTTGAAATCTCGCAGCATGTCTACGCCAACAGTTATATGTGTACGTAAAACGTCTATCTCCTGGACTTACATACTTTGAATGTGAAGTTCTGAAAAATAATTTTGAACTGCAAACTAGTTCTTGAAATGCTGACGAAGCATCAAAAACTGTAAACGATCTTAACAGTAAAAAGTTTGATGACAAAGAATAGTAAGGTGGAAAAGCTGAGAAAAAGAGAAGGTTTGGAACTGGAAAACGGATTGAACAGACTATGAAGGAGGCTGTGGACAAATCACAAAGACTAAATCTGCCTTCAAAGAATCCAAATGATTCAGTGCCTGCTAAAGTCATTAACGAATACCTTACTCTTTATTCTAAACCTTTACAGACAAATCTTCATCATCATCCATCAATATTAGAAATTCTAAGATATTATCATATCTTTCATTATAAATATCCGCGATATTTCTGAAGATATTTTCACAACTAATCTTATCTGAAGTCATTTATCTCTTTACGCTATCAGTGTTACATCATATAAGAAACTATTAGTTTCTATATTCTATAAACTTTCGAGTTTAAATTATGAATGTTTTGAAGTAGTGTTGGGAACTGAAGCATGAGTTAGTATAATATAATGACACTTGATCAACGTGATTATATTACAGTAAGTCATGCTGAGTTTCTAATGGGACATGACGATTCACAGACCATACCGTCATCATGTTCCATGTTACACGACTCTTGTATTCTATTTAATCTCTAAAAATATCAAGAATATATTTTCTTGATGATTCGGTCTTTTCAGGGTATTCTGGTAAATTAACAAATCAAGATCGTGCCATTACCATTTCCTTCTTAGAACATTAACTATGTTCATTCTGAAATTCATATCTGCGAATACTGGACATTACAAACGTTGCTTAATCGCAAGAAGAAGAAACGAAAGGACAAAACTCCAAAATAGAAATTGGAGTATAAATCGTAGCAAATAGAATGGAGCATTAACTGTGGATGTCAATGATTATAGAAGACAAAAGCAGGGGCTTTGAAATATAAGGGAAGATATAAAACCCAACAACCACACAAAAATTATAAACCGTATATATCGATGCATATAGCAATATAAAGACATGGAAGAACTAAAAACACTATAAAACCGAGAGTATAGTAGAAGTAAATAGATTCTTCCGGAGGCAGATGAAAAAGAAGAACGACAGATATGAAAGTGAGGAGTATATCGAGAATCAGTACTGGATGAAGCATATTGACAAATACTTTAAAATATGAGTTGAGGGAGAAAGAATAGAAGGTCTGAGTTGTAAGGAAACGAAGGAGGTGGATTTATAGTGAAATACCCGACAGAGAAATCAAGATGGATTATCGTATTAATTCGAAGAGAATCATAATCTCCTTAATCACCGAAGCATCAAATCCAACATAGATTACAAAGTTTTTCTTTAAATTCGGAGATCAATTGTGATGACGTCAAAAGATATGACGAATCACTATAATCTTATTTCCTTCATTTACGATAACTTCCCTCATACGCTTTGAGTAATCGAATTATTTTATCCATACTTCTTAGACATGATAAAACTTCATAATCATCATAATAACATTCTCATTGTTAGCTATAACGACCTCTATCAAATTTCGGGGACGAAATTTCTTTAACGGGTAGGTACTGTGACGACCCAGAAATTTCCGACTAAATTTAAACTTTATCTTTATATTATTCTGACACGATAAGCAATGTTTGTTAAGTTAAATCTCAAGGATTTTAAACTATGTTTATATATTCATTTAAACCTCGACCAAATTCTAATGATTCACGAACCATTAA
The DNA here is from genome assembly GCF_046630445.1 of Rutidosis leptorrhynchoides. Classification (NCBI taxonomy): domain Eukaryota; kingdom Viridiplantae; phylum Streptophyta; class Magnoliopsida; order Asterales; family Asteraceae; genus Rutidosis; species Rutidosis leptorrhynchoides. Next base: position 73,993,757 of record NC_092343.1, on the reverse strand, counting down.
ATGAACATATATGAATATGTATGTATATGTGTATATGTTATAAATTGAAAATGTCAACAAAGTATTTAAAAGTATAATGCTTTATGTGAACGTATTTGTTTAAATATGATTATCAACGAAATTAAAAAAAATATATTAAATGATTGAATTATCAGAAACATTGAATTATGATTACAAGTCTCTGTTGAGAGGTCCACTATGATTTGAGAAATCTATTCCTCTTAACGATATTGGCAATAATTTGTAAAGCTATTTATAAATAAAAATAAAAAGTGTCATTTACGAAAGTTAGACAAAAGCTAGTGGAGAATTGGTTTCCATAATATTCTATTAATCTATTTTCAAACGTACAAAAACGTTTTCAGTTTAAAAAGAACTTTATTATTAAAACGTATATAACTTTTATAAATATCTAGAATCACTTTTGACAACTCATTACTTAACCAGTATAATAAATATAACGATATTTATATTTTATTTCATTAAATATATATAACGATTTAAATTAATATTATATATATATTTATACGCGTATTATACATACATAGTTTTTATACTTTTACTATACTTTAACTTTACCTTTACTTTACTTTTACTTTACTTTAACTTTAATAATTCATACTTTAATAATTCACTTTAATAATTCATACTTTAATAATTCACTTTAATAATTCATACTTTAATAATTCATACTTTAATAATTTACTTTAATAATTCATACTTTAATAATTCACTTTAATAATTCATACTTTAATAATTCACTTTAATAATTCATACTTTAATAATTCACTTTAATAATTCATACTTTAATAATTCACTTTAATAATTCATACTTTAATAATTCATTTTAATAATTCAAAAATCTATTATAAATAGAATTCAATAGGTTTCATTATTTCATAGAAACTTAAAAATATATTTCTCTAAACTCTCTCAATCGATTTATATATATATATATATATATATATATATATATATATATATATATATATATATATATATATATATATATATATATATATATATTTGCTCTGTATTATTTCAAGATATTATTAGTATACATAAAATATTATGACGGAGTGCTGTCCGAGTGATTTCAAAATAGTTTATTTGAATGAGTCGAAGCTAAGGAAATTATGGGTTATAGCTATGGAGGTGATGGGTATGGTTCATGGGTATGCTCGTGAGGTTAATCTAGTGTTTATCATCTCCGTTGCGTCTACGTACTTTCCTGCAATATTGAATCTCAATATTGATACGTTCGTGAATCCGAGGCCAACCTTGCACTTATTAAATGACGTTATATGTATTTTTACTACGAAATACAGTATTGTGAGTTTCATTTGCTCCCTTTTATATATATTTTTGGGACTGAGAATACATGCGCTATTTTTATAAATGTTTTACGAAATAGGCACAAGTACTAAAACTAATTCTACGTGGGTTTAAACCAGAAATATACCCTTAGCTTGGTAACATTAAACTACTTGTCTATGTACGGTAGGCGCGAATCCTAAAGATAGATCTATTGGGCCTGACAAACCCCATCCTGACTATGGGATGCTTTAGTACTTCGAGGTTATTTTAAACACACCTGATCTGGTGTACTTCAGAGGGTAAAACATGAACGTTAAGGCTTGTTACCGGGTGCCTACAACTTATAGAATACTTTTATACACTTGCGAGTGTACATATATTTATAAACGGAAATCTTGTGGTCTATTAATATATTGAAATGATTGTTATGATAAACCTATGAACTCACCAACCTTTTGGTTGACACTTTAAAGCATGTTTATTTTCAGGTATTAAAGAAATCTTCCGCTGTGCATTAGCTCATTTTAAGGATATTACTTGGAGTCATTCATGGCATATTTTGAAAGACGTTGCATTCGAGTCATTGAGTTCATCAAGATTATTATAAAGCCAATTATAGTTGGATGTATTATGAAATAGTGTGCATGCCGTCAACTTTCATTGTAAAGAAAGTTTGTCTTTTAAAAACGAATGCAATGTTTGTAAAATGTATCATATAGAGGTCAAATACCTCGCGATGTAATCAACTATTGTGAATCTTTATAATGTATATGAACGGGTCCTTTCAGTTGGTATCAGAGCGGTGGTCTTAGCGAACCAGGTCTGCATTAGTGTGTCTAAGTGATAGTCGTTACATATAAGTCTCGTTTTGTAATTCTTGAGTTAGTAGTCTTGTTTTTACATATGTAGTACATTGTTAACACACTTAATGATATATTTAAATATCATTTTATCATGTTAAATATAGTGTATCAATATCTTAATATGATACATATGTATTTAGTAGACGTTATCATAACGATAATCGTTATATATATCATTTCGAGTTTCTTAAATTAGTAATCTCATTTCTTATGTATATCACACATTATTAATATACTTAGTGAGATACTTACTCATCATAATCTCATGTCAACCATATATATATATATATATATATATATATATATATATATATATATATATATATATGTCTATATATACCACAACATGTAGTTTTTACAAATTTGTAACGTTCGTGAATCGCCGGTCAACTTGGGTGATCAATTGTCTATATGAAACTTATTTCATTTAATCAAGTCTTAACAAGTTTGATTGCTTAAAACGTTGGAAACATTTAGTCATGTAAATATCAATCTCAATTAATATATATAAACATAAAAAAGTTCGGGTCACTACAGTACCTACCCGTTAAATAAATTTCGTCCCGAAATTTTAAGCTGTTGAAGGTGTTGACGAATCTTCTGGAAATAGATGCGGGTATTTCTTCTTCATCTGATCTTCACACTCCCAGGTGAACTCGGGTCCTCTACGAGCATTCCATCGAACCTTAACAATCGGTATCTTGTTTTGCTTAAGTCTCTTAACCTCACGATCCATTATTTCGACGGGTTCTTCAATGAATTGAAGTTTTTCATTGATTTGGATTTCGTCCAATGAAATAGTGAGATCTTCTTTAGCAAAACATTTCTTCAAATTCGAGACGTGGAAAGTGTTATGTACAGCCGCGAGTTGTTGAGGTAGCTCCAGTTGGTAAGCTACTGGTCCGACACGATCTATAATCTTGAATGGTCCAATGTACCTTGGATTTAGTTTCCCCCGTTTACCAAATCGAACAACGCCTTTCCAAGGTGAAACCTTAAGCATGACCATTTTTCCAATTTCAAACTCTATATCTTTTCTTTTACTGTCCGCGTAGCTCTTTTGTCGACTCTGGGCAGTTTTCAATCGTTGTTGAATTTGGATGATTTTCTCGGTAGTTTCTTGTATTATCTCCGGACCCGTAATCTGTCTATCCCCCACTTCATTCCAACAAATCGGAGACCTGCACTTTCTACCATAAAGTGCCTCAAACGGCGCCATCTCAATACTAGAATGATAACTGTTGTTGTAGGAAAATTCTGCTAACGGTAGGTGTCGATCCCAACTGTTTCCAAAATCAATAACACATGCTCGTAGCATGTCTTCAAGCGTTTGTATCGTCCTTTCGCTCTGCCCATCAGTTTGTGGATGATAGGCAGTACTCATGTCTAGACGAGTCCCCAATGCTTGTTGCAACGTCTGCCAGAACCTTGAAACAAATCTACCATCCCTATCAGAGATAATAGAGATGGGTATTCCATGTCTGGAGACAACCTCCTTCAAATACAATCGCGCCAACTTCTCCATTTTGTCATCTTCTCTCATTGGCAGGAAGTGTGCTGACTTGGTGAGACGATCAACTATTACCCAAATAGTATCATAACCACTTGCAGTCCTTGGCAATTTAGTAATGAAATCCATGGTAATGTTTTCCCATTTCCATTCCGGGATTTCAAGTTGTTGTAGTAGACCTGATGGTTTCTGATGTTCAACTTTGACCTTAGAACACGTCAAACATTCTCCTACATATTTAGCAATATCGACTTTCATACCCGGCCACCAAAAGTGTTTCGTGAGATCTTTATACATCTTCCCCGCTCCGGGATGTATTGAATATCTGGTTTTATGTGCTTCCTTAAGTACCATTTCTCTCACATCTCCAAACCTTGGTACCCAAATTCTATCAGCCCTATATCGGGTTCCGTCTTCCAGAATATTAAGATGTTTCTCTGATCCTTTGGGTATCTCATTCTTCAACTTTCCTTCTTTTACAACCCCCTGTTGCGCCTCCTTTATTTGAGTAGTAAGGTTAGTACGAATAATTATATTCATAGCTTTTACCCGTATAGGTTCTCTGTTCTTTCTACTCAAAGCGTCAGCTACCACATTCGCCTTCCCCGGGTGGTATCGAATCTCAAAATCATAATCATTCAACAGTTCAATCCACCTGCGTTGTCTCATATTCAGTTGCTTCTGATTAAATATACGTTGGAGACTTTTGTGGTCGGTATATATAATACTTTTGACCCCATATAAATAATGCCTCTAAGTCTTTAATGCAAAAACAACAGCACCCAATTCCAAATCGCGAGTCGTATAATTTTGCTCGTGAATCTTCAATTGTCTAGACGCATAAGCAATCACCTTCGTTCGTTGGATTAATACACAAACGAGACTTTGCTTTGATGCGTCACAATAAATCACAAAATGATCATTCCCTTCAGGCAATGACAATATAGGTGCCGTAGTTAGCTTTTTCTTCAATAACTGAAACGCCTTCTCTTGTTCATCCTTCCATTCAAATTTCTTCCCTTTATGCGTTAATGCAGTCAAGGGTTTTTGTTAGGACTCCGAAGTTGTATTGTGTTAATGTGAATTAAGCTTAAATGAAGGTTCCTTAGAAGAGGGCTATATAAGGAACCTAAGTAGTCCTAATTAGATAGCCATTGCATTGTAACCGAGTTCTAGAAGCTGTGGAATGTAATTTTACCGATTCTCTCTCATACCGAGTCTTCTCCCTATATATCGAATCTCACTATATCTTATCTTTTCTCTCAATCTCAACATGATCTGACCTATCATTTGGTATCAGAGTGTAACGACCCTACTTTTTCCGTTATCTTTTACCGTTAACTATTTAACGACCGTTAATTGTTATTCGTGCCACGTCATTTCTATGACCTATATTATTATTTTTGTAATAATATATTAATTATTATGTGCTATATGAATATTTGTATTCATATTTTAAATTATACGTTCCTACGAGTCGCGGATTTCTATCCGGCGAATCTTTTCGGTTTTCAAACCAACGGTCGAACTTTTGGAATTTTTAAGTCCTAATTATTTTAAATATGATATTTTGATGTCATATGATTATATATAGTGTTTATATATTTTATTCGTCGCGTACTTATTATCTCTCCGAAAAATCAATCGCGTAGCGGCGTTTTCGCGTTTCGGGTTTCGTTCGGGCGTTCGGGCCACTAGGATTTTGTCATTTATCAAATTGGGCCACTATGGGGCCCACCCCATTCAGTTTTTGGCCGAAAATCCCTTAAGGAGGGGAGTATTTTGTCAAACTTGCAAACTAGTGACCATTACTCTAAACTTCACTACTTACTCTCATTTCTAACCTAATCATCTTATTTTTTTTCACCTCCTTCCTCCCTATCCTCCCATGAACGTCCCCTTTCATCATCATCATCACCATTTCATCATCAAATCAAGGTTAAGAATTAGGGCTTTCAACATAAACGGATTCCTCTCATCGTTCTCTACGCGTCTATATCACTTGATTATTGATTAGGGTATAAACCCTAACCCTAGATTTTTAATTTTTCTTTATTTTTCTGCATTTTGATTATATTTTATTAGTATGATGATTATTAGTTGTTGTAATGTTGATTGTATTCGTAGAATTACTCGATTGCATATTTTTCGGTTTGATAAAATTGGAACAGCAGCTTTTTCGTGTGTTTCTGATATTGTAACTGATGTTGATCATAAAATAAAGTATATAAATGAGTTCCTCTCATCAAGACATTAATTTTAGACTCCGGATTCATGTCGTTTCAATTCCCGAAGCCCTAGATATGCTTAATTTGATATTTGGTAAAGATTGAAAGGTGTTATGGGCAAGAACAAGGTATGGTCCGACTTTGTGATCATCCTTGGTGTCTTTAGGGTGTGTCATTTGGTTAGGACTGATGGTGGGACGAATTTTCATGTTCGGGTCACCTAAATCCGAGCCACGGTTCACCCGTTGTGCCTAAATCACTGTTTTGAGTAAATTGAATTCCCAAGTGTTGTCATGGCTGAAATCCACGACCTAGGGACTGTTCTTGGAGTGTTCTTGAGTACATAATTGTGTCGGGTGGTTTGAGTAGGCGGAGATGCATATGTGGCTCGCCCGAAACCGACACCCGGGGCTCAAGATACGACCCGATGAACTTTTAAACTTAAAACTTATGGTTAATGATTAAACTTATGTTAAAATGAATGGCTTTCATTATTAATAAATTACTTATGATAAAAGAAGTAATTATTATTATTTAAGACTTATGATATAAATATTTATTATATCATTTAATTATTAATTATGATTTAATTAACATTTTAATTAAACTTATGATTAATAATACTTTTATTATTAAAGGAAAATACTTATGATAAGTATTAAATTTATTTTTGAGAAATTATTATAAGACTTATAACAAAGATTAAATAATTATTTAATTATTATAAGACTTAATTATTATTTAATTATGATTTAATTATTAAATACTTATGATTTAATAATTTTAATTAGAAACTCATGATATAATTAATAATTCATTATTAATTTATAATACTTATGATATGAATTAAAATTCATTATTAATTAATTAAACTTATATTATGATTAATATTTAATTAATTAAATACTTATGTTATACTAATTATAACACTTCAACTTATATTAACTTTAATAATTCATTTTATTTAATTAAACTTATGTTATGACATAACTTTACACTTTTGACTTTAATAAACATTATAACCTATGTTATTATTATAACTTACACTTTTAAAATTAATGTTGACTATGTTTGACCAAGGTTGACTTTTGAGTTGACTTTCGGTTGACTTTGGCTTTCAGTTGACTTCTGTTGACTTTCTAAATAAGGAAACTTTCCGAACTTCAAAACTTTCTAAAAATAGAACTTTCTAAATTTGGAAACTTTCCAAAAATAGAAACTTTCCAAAAATAGAAACTTTCCAAAAATAGAAACTTTCCTAAAATAGAAAACTTTCTAAAAATGGAAACCTGCTAAAAATAGAAACTTTCTAAAAATAGAAAGTGTGTGTCCTTATGCTGTTCCAATCAAACCGATGCTTGCTGAGTAATGTTCTATGTCTACTTGCAACATGTACAATAGCTATCATACTAAGACTTGACCTAAGTTAGTTATTTATATCGGCCTGCTTTATTTATAGGTCGGCGTTGTGATCTTTCTTGATCACTTTACTTTATTTGCTGTTCGCTTGTTTGTGAGATTTCTTCAGTTGCTATTAAGGTGAGTTATAGTCCCATTTTTCTATTTTAAATCTTTTGGGATGAGAATACATGCAATTTATTTTATATTTTGGACACAAGTGGAAGTTGGTTTAAATTATTCATTGTGAGTCGAACAAAAATATTCCCTAATCTGGTAATTGTAATCACTGGTTTCTACTGGTGAACGCGAATCCTATGGATAGATCTATCGGGTTTGACAACCCCATTTCGAGCTAGTCGCGCTAGCAATTTATAATCGGAATGTTTAGTACTTCGTATTTTGTTGTAGATACACTTGTTCGGTGTATATTATTTATTGTGTTTGGCAAGGGTAAATAAATGGTTAAGTGGTTACCAGGTGGCTCACGGAAAATGGAATAATGTTTTATTATATATTTTCTAGCATATAATTTGGTGGTTCAAAAAGGAGTTTTTATGTTTTCAAACATAAATTTTTATTGTTTAAATTAAATATTGTTTGCAATATTAAACCTATAATTCACTCAACATTTTTGTTGACAGTTACTCGCATGTTTTATTCTCAGGTTCATGATTGATTGCTTCCGCTGTGCTTAGAGAGTCTGCATATTTATGATGGCAGCTTTTGTTAAACATTAACTTGCATTCTATTTTATTACATTAAAAAGTGGTTGTTTGTTGACTTTATTTTGGTCAACTTTTGGTTAAAGTATTATTGTATAGTTTTTCTAAACTTATACATTTTAGTAGATTTCCTTTATAGGAAATCATTTTTAAATAAAGAATGCAAGGTTGTTTTATTAAATTCATATAGAGTTTCGATCAAGCTGTGGGACCAAGTGACGGAGTCGTTAAGTGTTTTGACGGAGTCGTCACAGTTGGTATCAGAGCTCTGGTTGTAGGGAATTAGGCTGCATTGATGTCGTTACCAGGGTCAATAGGGTGCATTAGTGAGTCTAGTCTACAGCCCGGCCTATTATATATTATTATATGTGATTATTTGTGTCGTGTTGGTATGTATATTGTTATCATACATACATTTCTATTATGTTCTGAATCCGGGAGGAACTCCCATTCCGATTTAAACGTATTCTCCGACTCATGCGAGTTCATCTTTTAAAGGAACACCTCGGTTAGTGAAACCGAGGGGGTGTCATTCTTGACTTCTGGAATTCTCGACATTTCTATGTCATAATTAGTGTTTATTGATATAACGTTTAAGTTACATTACGTGTTCTAGAATTCTTGGCATTTCTATGTCATCTATTATGGTTATGTATATAACGTTTGAGTTATATTACGCGAGATGTCATTCTTGACTTCTAAATGCTCGGCATTTCAATGTCAGCTATTATGTTTAGGTATATAACATTTTTGTTATATTACGTGCATTTGTGTCGTTGTGCCTATGTGCTTTGGTTGTTGAAACGGAAAACGTCATTCTTACTTTTAGAGATTCTTGGTACTTCAAATACATTTTTATGTCATCGTTACTCCTATTCATTACTTTCGATGTCTTTGTCTCTTGTGCTATCCTTAGCACATTGTTAAGAAATTATTTTAGGGAAATTGTGTTGAAATTCGAGGTTGACCGCGTGTCCTGACCTCATGTAGTGCTGTTGGAATGGAACTATGACTTAGTGAAATATAATGGCGTCAGGCCAACGTGATTATATTACGTTAATTCATAAAAAGTCCCAATATTGTGACATGAGGAATAGAAAGCGAGTCAAAGAAAATTTATACACCACTCATTCGGAAATTCTAACGTTGTTACATGAGTAAGGAAGATACTCATTATCTTATTTATTGATATACGAGAGACTCGTCTTTACCGAACTACTTACCCCATGTTTTATCATTTATAACTCGCTTGTTAGTGACAGCTTCGCACGTGAATATTTTTGACCCAAGGACTTGTGTTCTGATAAAAGTCAAAACAATATTTAACTCGTTGTTTTCATGACCTCGTAGCATTTATTGATTAGATGTCGCAAGACGATTCAAGTCCTTCACCCGAGCTACAACGATCTTACTTCAACTCGTAACCTCTGTAATGCGGATACCCTGCTTTTCATAAAAAAAAAAATTTACACATTTGTGTAATTGGGCGGTTCTCACGAGATTTATGGGCGAATAGAAGTAATGAAATATTTTGTCATGTATACAATTTATAAAATCATATATGTACGTATGAATTCAAATGGACAAATTTACCCTTACATATTTTGGCTAGTATACACTAATTTATACCTTCAAAATTATTTTAAAACCACTCTTATTGAGTTGTCTAGTTAACTCAAATTGATTTACGTAAAATGGTACACGTTGTACATACTTCTAAATTTACTAAGAGCTTCGTTCCATTTATGGGGTTACATCAGACGTTTAAAGTTTTTTTTTCAAAATTTCTTTGATTGACTACATTAGAATTTTCGCATTACTCTACAGAGTGTTTGGATCACAGTTCTTCTCATCCTCCGTTAAGGATGAAATTTACCATTAAGTTCGTTGATAGGAATTCTTACACCAGTTTGGATGCCGGTTTTATAGAATTTGTTGGAAAGTCTTTGCGTCCATAAAATTTTCCCTCTTATGGTTAGACATGGCCGAAGCGCAGACCGATAAATCAAGTTTCTGGGGTGCACTCGATGGTCACCCTACTGTAGAAAAGGCGCTAGGTGGGTTTCTACCCCAACTGTTGTTATAATGGGTATCATGGATATATATTACTCTAGACCGTTTGAGTAGTTTCTACTCTCAATTTTCGCTGTCAACCGCAACACCCTCGTAAACATCAATCCTAGGATTCAATACTTTGAGGTACACGAAATTATTTTTGGAGATTCATCTCACTTGGAGTCGACCATTCTTTATAACCCATGATTCGCGTTCTTTTCATCTATACATAAATTGAAGAAGAAGGAGGAATCCTAGATTTTCTCGCTCATTGTAACAGGAAGCTCACTCTCGTTGAAATATCACACCTAACGTACCTCTTCCTTTCGGAAATATAATGAAAATTTACTTTGGAGTCCATGATCCTCGGTTAACTCCTTTGAGAGAATTGCCTTAAATATCTATGCTACCGATGTGACTACTCCATATTTATTTCTTCCTTCATTATTGCAACTTTATTTCATCCGTCCCAGTTCGTCCCCTTGGGGAGCTCCCATTTTGTTTGTTGAGAAGAAAGATGGTTCGTTTCGTTTGTGTATTGATTATCGTGAATTGAACGAGCTTACTGTTAAAAACCGTTACCCTCTTCCGAGAATTGATGATCTGTTCGATCAACTTCAAGGTTCGTCTGTTTACTCTAAGATTGATCTTCGTTCCGGTTATCACCAATTGCGCGTTAAAGAAACTGATATTTCGAAAACCATTTTTCGTACCTGTTATGGTCACTTCGAATTCTTTGTTATACCGTTCAGATTGACAAATGCACCTGCTGTGTTCATAGACCTCATGAACCGTGTGTGTAGACCCTATCTGGACATATTCGTTATTGTTTTTATCGACGACATCCTTATTTATTCTAAGAGTGATGAAGAACACGAAGAATATTTGAAGTTAGTGCTTGATTTATTGAGAAAAGAAGAGTTGTACGCTAAGTTCTCTAAGTGTAATTTCTGATTAAGAGAAGTTCAATTCCTTGGATATATTGTTAGTAAACAAGGAATACTAGTTGATCCCGCCAAGATTGAGGCAATTGAAAAGTGGGAAATTCCGAAAACTCCTACTCAGATTCGCCAGTTTCTAGGATTAGCAGGCTATTATAGAAGGTTCATTCAAGATTTTTCACGAGTAGCGAAACCTCTGACTGCTTTAACGCATAAGGGGAAGAAGTACGAGTGGAAGAGTGAACAAGAGTCTGCTTTCCAAACTCTGAAGAAGAAATTAACTTCTGCACCGATATTATCACTACCTGAGGGTAATGATGATTTTGTTATCTATTGTGATGCTTCGTGTCAAGACTTTGGTTGTGTTTTGATGCAACGAAAGAAAGATATTGCGTACGCGTCACGTCAGTTGAAGATTCACGAGCAGAATTATGTAACCCATGATTTAGAGTTGAGAGCTATTGTGTTTGCGCTTAAGATTTGCAGACATTATCTATATGGGGTCAAAGGTACATTGTACACTGATCACAAAAGTCTTCAACATATTCTTGATCAGAAACAGTTAAATATGAGGCAACGAAGATGGGTTGAGACGTTAAATGATTATGATTGCGAACTTTTATATCATCCGGGAAAGGCCAATGATGTGGCTGATGCATTAAGTCGTAAAGAAAGGGCTGAACCTCGCAGGTTTAGGGCCTTGAATATGACAATTCAAACAAACCTCGCTAGGCAGATCCTTGAGGCACAATAAGAAGCCTTGAAGGAGGAAAATTTTGTAACGGGAAGGTCCGAGGCTTGAGTAAACAGTTAGAGGTACAAACCGATGGTACTCGGTATTTTGCGGGATGCCTTTGGGTTCCGAAGTTTGGTGATCTACGAAAACTTGTTTTAGATGAGACTCATAAGTCTAGGTACTCTATTCATCCTGGTTCAGGAAAGATGTATCATGATCTTAAGGAGCTGTATTGGTGGCCTAATTTGAAAGCTGATGTGGCTACGTATGTGGCTAAGTGTTTGACCTGCGCTAAGGTTAAAGCTGAACATCAGAAACCGTCTGGACTTTTGGTGCAACCTGAAATTCCCGAGTGGAAGTGGGAAGGTATTAAGATGGAATTTATTACGAAGTTACCAGGAGTTGTGGGTGGTTATGATACTATTTGGGTGATTGTTACCGACTCGCTAAGTCAACTCTTTTCTTGCCAATTAAGGAAACATATTCAATGAAGAAGTTTACTCGTTTGTATTTGAAGGAGATTATTTCGAGACATGGTGTTCCCGTATCGATTATGTTGGACTGAGACAGTCCTAACAAGGTGCTCTAGGAACTAAATTGGATATGAGCACCGCTTATCATCCACAGACGGATGGTCAGAGTGAAAGGACCATTCAAACGTAGAAAACATGTTAAGAGCGTGTGTTATTGATTTTGGAAATGGGTGGGATAAATATTTGCCGCTGGATGAGTTTTCTTATAACAGCAGTTATCATGCAAGTATTAAAGCCGCACCATTTGAAGCTCTGTATGGTAGAAAGTGTAGGTCTCCTGTCTGTTGGAATGAGGTTGGGGATGCTCAACTCACATGACCAGAGATCATTCACGAGACTACCGAGAAGATTGCACAGATTAAGGAAAGATTGAGAACTGCCAGGAGTAGGCAAAAGAGTTATGCTGATAAGAGAAGGAACGATATCGACTTTCAGGTAGGTGATCGTGTTATGTTGAAAGTTTCACCTTGGAAGGGTGTGGTACGTTTTGGTAAAAGGGGAAAGTTGAATCCTCGATTTGTTGGACCTTTTGGGATTATTGAGAGAGTTGGACCAGTGGCTTATCGTTTGAAATTGCCACAAGAACTCAGTGCTATTCGTGACGTTTTTCATGTATCGAATTTAAGGAAGTGTTTGGCCGAGGCCAATGAAACTATTCTTTTTGATGAACTTCATGTTGATAAGCAACTTTATTTTATTGAAGAACCTGTTGAAATTATGGACCGAGAGGTAAAGACTCTTAAGCAGAGTAAAATTCCTATTGTTCGAGTTAGATGGAACACCGGACGCGGTCCCGAGTTCACTTGGGAGCGTGAAGGTCAGATGAAGCAGAAGTAACCGCATTTGTTCCCAGATGCCGAGGAAACCCCTACACCTGCTTAAATTTCGGGACGAAATTTCCGTAACGGGAAGGTACTGTAACGACCCTACTTTTTCCGTTATCTTTTACCGTTAACTATTTAACGACCGTTAATTGTTATTCGTGCCACGTCATTTCTATGACCTATATTATTATTTTTGTAATAATATATTAATTATTATGTGCTATATGAATATTTGTATTCATATTTTAAATTATACGTTCCTACGAGTCGCGGATTTCTATCCGGCGAATCTTTTCGGTTTTCAAACCAACGGTCGAACTTTTGGAATTTTTAAGTCCTAATTATTTTAAATATGATATTTTGATGTCATATGATTATATATAGTGTTTATATATTTTATTCGTCGCGTACTTATTATCTCTCCGAAAAATCAATCGCGTAGCGGCGTTTTCGCGTTTCGGGTTTCGTTCGGGCGTTCGGGCCACTAGGATTTTGTCATTTATCAAATTGGGCCACTATGGGGCCCACCCCATTCAGTTTTTGGCCGAAAATCCCTTAAGGAGGGGAGTATTTTGTCAAACTTGCAAACTAGTGACCATTACTCTAAACTTCACTACTTACTCTCATTTCTAACCTAATCATCTTATTTTTTTTCACCTCCTTCCTCCCTATCCTCCCATGAACGTCCCCTTTCATCATCATCATCACCATTTCATCATCAAATCAAGGTTAAGAATTAGGGCTTTCAACATAAACGGATTCCTCTCATCGTTCTCTACGCGTCTATATCACTTGATTATTGATTAGGGTATAAACCCTAACCCTAGATTTTTAATTTTTCTTTATTTTTCTGCATTTTGATTATATTTTATTAGTATGATGATTATTAGTTGTTGTAATGTTGATTGTATTCGTAGAATTACTCGATTGCATATTTTTCGGTTTGATAAAATTGGAACAGCAGCTTTTTCGTGTGTTTCTGATATTGTAACTGATGTTGATCATAAAATAAAGTATATAAATGAGTTCCTCTCATCAAGACATTAATTTTAGACTCCGGATTCATGTCGTTTCAATTCCCGAAGCCCTAGATATGCTTAATTTGATATTTGGTAAAGATTGAAAGGTGTTATGGGCAAGAACAAGGTATGGTCCGACTTTGTGATCATCCTTGGTGTCTTTAGGGTGTGTCATTTGGTTAGGACTGATGGTGGGACGAATTTTCATGTTCGGGTCACCTAAATCCGAGCCACGGTTCACCCGTTGTGCCTAAATCACTGTTTTGAGTAAATTGAATTCCCAAGTGTTGTCATGGCTGAAATCCACGACCTAGGGACTGTTCTTGGAGTGTTCTTGAGTACATAATTGTGTCGGGTGGTTTGAGTAGGCGGAGATGCATATGTGGCTCGCCCGAAACCGACACCCGGGGCTCAAGATACGACCCGATGAACTTTTAAACTTAAAACTTATGGTTAATGATTAAACTTATGTTAAAATGAATGGCTTTCATTATTAATAAATTACTTATGATAAAAGAAGTAATTATTATTATTTAAGACTTATGATATAAATATTTATTATATCATTTAATTATTAATTATGATTTAATTAACATTTTAATTAAACTTATGATTAATAATACTTTTATTATTAAAGGAAAATACTTATGATAAGTATTAAATTTATTTTTGAGAAATTATTATAAGACTTATAACAAAGATTAAATAATTATTTAATTATTATAAGACTTAATTATTATTTAATTATGATTTAATTATTAAATACTTATGATTTAATAATTTTAATTAGAAACTCATGATATAATTAATAATTCATTATTAATTTATAATACTTATGATATGAATTAAAATTCATTATTAATTAATTAAACTTATATTATGATTAATATTTAATTAATTAAATACTTATGTTATACTAATTATAACACTTCAACTTATATTAACTTTAATAATTCATTTTATTTAATTAAACTTATGTTATGACATAACTTTACACTTTTGACTTTAATAAACATTATAACCTATGTTATTATTATAACTTACACTTTTAAAATTAATGTTGACTATGTTTGACCAAGGTTGACTTTTGAGTTGACTTTCGGTTGACTTTGGCTTTCAGTTGACTTCTGTTGACTTTCTAAATAAGGAAACTTTCCGAACTTCAAAACTTTCTAAAAATAGAACTTTCTAAATTTGGAAACTTTCCAAAAATAGAAACTTTCCAAAAATAGAAACTTTCCAAAAATAGAAACTTTCCTAAAATAGAAAACTTTCTAAAAATGGAAACCTGCTAAAAATAGAAACTTTCTAAAAATAGAAAGTGTGTGTCCTTATGCTGTTCCAATCAAACCGATGCTTGCTGAGTAATGTTCTGTGTCTACTTGCAACATGTACAATAGCTATCATACTAAGACTTGACCTAAGTTAGTTATTTATATCGGCCTGCTTTATTTATAGGTCGGCGTTGTGATCTTTCTTGATCACTTTACTTTATTTGCTGTTCGCTTGTTTGTGAGATTTCTTCAGTTGCTATTAAGGTGAGTTATAGTCCCATTTTTCTATTTTAAATCTTTTGGGATGAGAATACATGCAATTTATTTTATATTTTGGACACAAGTGGAAGTTGGTTTAAATTATTCATTGTGAGTCGAACAAAAATATTCCCTAATCTGGTAATTGTAATCACTGGTTTCTACTGGTGAACGCGAATCCTATGGATAGATCTATCGGGTTTGACAACCCCATTTCGAGCTAGTCGCGCTAGCAATTTATAATCGGAATGTTTAGTACTCCGTATTTTGTTGTAGATACACTTGTTCGGTGTATATTATTTATTGTGTTTGGCAAGGGTAAATAAATGGTTAAGTGGTTACCAGGTGGCTCACGGAAAATGGAATAATGTTTTATTATATATTTTCTAGCATATAATTTGGTGGTTCAAAAAGGAGTTTTTATGTTTTCAAACATAAATTTTTATTGTTTAAATTAAATATTGTTTGCAATATTAAACCTATAATTCACTCAACATTTTTGTTGACAGTTACTCGCATGTTTTATTCTCAGGTTCATGATTGATTGCTTCCGCTGTGCTTAGAGAGTCTGCATATTTATGATGGCAGCTTTTGTTAAACATTAACTTGCATTCTATTTTATTACATTAAAAAGTGGTTGTTTGTTGACTTTATTTTGGTCAACTTTTGGTTAAAGTATTATTGTATAGTTTTTCTAAACTTATACATTTTAGTAGATTTCCTTTATAGGAAATCATTTTTAAATAAAGAATGCAAGGTTGTTTTATTAAATTCATATAGAGTTTCGATCAAGCTGTGGGACCAAGTGACGGAGTCGTTAAGTGTTTTGACGGAGTCGTCACACAGAGCTTCCAGGAAGTGATTCTACATCACTATATCGATCCAGAGATTGTAGATTACAGAATCTGAATACTCTCGGTAAAATGAATCAGATTCGGTATTATCGAATTTGATAATCTGACGTTCAGATTCTTGTGATAAGTTCAGTGAAGGTGTATTAGGTCTATTAGAAAGAGTTTCGATCATCATTACAGCTTTTTAACTTCAATTATGGAGAATCAAGTTGATTTTTAGAGTTTGTGGCTAAAACTCTCGGTATTGCTTAATTCAAGCTTGATTCTGGTGTTTTGTGAAGATTTAAAGATTCAGTTGTGTTCGTGAGGTGTTAAATCACATTTCTGTCAGTTCAATTTCTTCAATTTCTTCAATTCTTCAAGTTTTGAAGATTTGATCAACACTCGGTATCGTAACTGTCATACCGAATCTGCTTCATTACTGGAAATTCATCTTAAGTGTTGCAGATTGTGGTGTGTTTGTGATTTTATCACATTCGGTTTGTTCATATGCAGCTAATTGGTGTGGTTTGAGAAAGGATTCTGTTATATTTCTAAGTTTTAGACTTAGACTCGGTATTGTCAACTGCTACAGTTGACATTCGGTATCCTGAATCTTCGGTATCATTGATATTCTGTTTGTTACTAACTTGTTTTCTTGTTCAGCAAGGTTACCGAAACTAATTCAAGGGAATTGGATTGAGTTTACACATAATATTTTACAGAATTTAACTACCGAGTCAATTACCGAATCAGAATCTCGGTTTCACTTAATTCTTTGGTTTTAAGTGTACTGAAGCTTCAAGTTGTGTGGTTACTGAATCCATACCGAATTTGAGTGTGTTACTTGTGATTCTTATTAGTTTCTGATACAGAATCTGGTTTACCGAATTGTTACCGAATCTGCTACAGTACCGAACCACTTATCGAATCTGCTACTGTACCGAATCTTTTACAGAATCTGACATTCTTGTTAGATTTTATACTGAACCCTGATCATAGATTGTGTTTAATACCGAATCTATACCGAATCTACCTCAATTTAAGATGTCTACTCAAGATACTCTTATCATTGGATCAGATTCCCGACCTCCAGTGTTGTTTGATGGCAAGTACACTTAGTGGCTTCATCGTATTACTCAGTACATAGACTATAAGGGTGAGAAAGCTAAACATATTTGGGCTTCTCTAAGAGATGGTCCAGTTGTTGATTTTCATCCGGATACTGGTATGCCAATTCCAGTCTATGAACTTTCTGGTGATAAACGTGAAAGAGCTCAGGGTGACATAGAGACTAAGAATATTGTCATGCAAGCTATCCCATATAAGCTATTTGAAAATGTTGATAGCAACACTACTGCAAAAGATATATGGGATGAGATCAAACGACAACAAGAAGGTTATGACATGTTAGACGTTACTAAATTGAATAAGGCTCTGGGATTGTATGAAGATTTCAAGCAGGAACTAGAAGAACAACTCAAGGATACCTACCGTCATTTCAATGGTGTTCTCAATGAGTTGAAAAGGTGTAAGATTATAAAAGTACATGCTGAAGTCAACATGAAATTCCTCAAAAAGCTCAATGCTGATTGGCTTCCTTATGGAACCATTGTTCGATCTACCAAAGAGATTGACAAGTTGACTATTCATGAGCTTGTTGGAGTTCTTATGCATTACCAACCTGAGGTGTCTAAACTTCAAGAAGGAAGGAAAGAGTCTTCTCCGGGCGATCCTCTTGCCCTAATTGCCAAAAAGAAGAGCAAATCTTTTACGACTTCCAAAAGCTTGTCCAAGAAAGTGCTTGTTGAAGAATCAACTGATTCTGAAGAGTTGAATCTTTCTGATGTTGATGATTCACACCTTGAATTAGTCAAGATGGTAGCCATGTTCACAAACGCCTTGAACAAACACAAGTTTAAAGGCAAATCAAGCCATCACACATAGCCAAAGTACCTAAGTGAGTTCAAGAGAGTTGTAGAATTAGTCAACATTGTATATTTGACTAATTCTCTCAATATTCATATCAATATACACGGACACACGGTATTCATACGTAATCGGACCCAACATTTGGTATCAGAGCAAAAAACAACGTGCTGATGATTGGCACTTAAGTTGCAAGTCAATATTCTCCTTTTCTAGTTGAGCTACTATACGATTCAAATTACATACAGCAGGTAAATGCAAATAATAATCGTGCAAAGGATCAAGTTGACTTTCAAAATCTATCAAAGGTTCAATGATCGGTTCAGTATGAGGTTCTACTTTTTCATCTAAAGAATTTTGACCTAGAGATTCTGTCTCAAAGAAAACAGTTAGTTCATGTGCTAGGTCTTCACGAAAAACATTATCAGAACATGCAGGTGAAGCAGGTAGAATTGGTTTTACATCAAAAGTTAGTTCATCAAACACCTCATCTATGTTAACAATGCTAGAACTAGGTTTGTTAAACACATCATTCTCAAGCATTAAAATGTATTTCTCTAGCATGAGTGTAGGAATGTAAACCAATCTATGTGTCGGCACATAATTAGCACATTGCACATTCTTTTCAGTTTCAACAAGTTCCTTCAAGAAAGCAGGATTTGATTTACCCATTTTTGCATTAATTTTCTCATACATTAAGCTAATTTGATGGTATTTTTTAGATTTGCGATTAACAATAATATCATCAAAATCAGCATCAGAAGAATGCACAAAATGCGGTGGTAAACCAGCTTGAAAGTAATCAGAATGATATAATCCTGGAATCTTTTTGGAAGCTCCATCTAAGATCTTAGGATCTTCAAAACCCAACCCCCACTTTTCACCATGAATCGTTTTTGGTCTATTCATGAAAATCGTTTGTTTTGAAAGTTCCATATCCATGATAGCTTTAGATTGCTCTGTTCGATAGAGTTTTTCCTCATATCGAGCAAGTTAAGCTTTCATTAGAACAGACTCTTTTGATAACGAAGAGATTTCAGTGTCTTTTTCAATTATTTCGTTTTCCAAATGAATAATTTTCTTGTTTAGCTTTGAAAGTGTGGGTTCATGTTGGTTTTTTAAATCAGAAAGATCTTTTTCTAAGAATTGAACTTTTTCTGCAAGTCGTTCAGATTTTAAACGATAATCAGTTCGTTCGACTTTAATCGGATGAATTGTCTTTTTAAGATCTTCCAACTCAGATTCCGAGGAGCTGAGTTGGACGGTCAACTTTTGCAATTCCGATTGTAATTTGGATGAAGATGGTTTGGTCTCAGAAAGTTTGATTTTATCTTTTAAAACCTTGTTTTCAGACTTTAAGCCTTTGACTTCCTTTGACATTGAGACCAGATTCTTCATCAAGTCATTTTGCATTTTTATAAAATCAGGTGAGATTTCAGTTGATTGTATCTCATCATCGTCAGATGTTGAGTCAGAATTCTCCAATGCTTCCTTAGCTTTGATGAGCTTAGTCACCTTGCAAACATTTGCATGTTCCACCTCTGAGTCTGAATCATCAGTCCAGTTAAACCAAGTATCATCAACCGGTTTCAGCTTTCCCCCAGTTTCCACAATCTTAGCCATCAACATTTTCTTCTTGTAGTAAGCTGCATCCTTCTTCTTAGGCATCTTGCACTCACGAGAGTAATGACCAGCTTTACCATAATTGAAACAGATTGAATCTTCCTTCTTGGAATCATCAGCACGTTGTTGTTTGGATTGATCAGCTTTCTTGTAGTACGAGGAAGATGATGAGTGTTTGCGTTGATTGCTTGATAGTTATTTGAAAGACCAAGGCATTGAACATCAGTTCTTTGCTGCTCGGACCCCCCAACAGAATGGAGTAGTCGAACGACGTAATCGTACGTTGTGCGAAGCAGCTCGAACGATGCTTGCTTACTCCAAAATACCTCCAAAAATGTGGGGGGAGGCCATTTCAACTGCATGCTATACCAAAATCGTTGTATTGTTAATAAACGTTTTGATAAAACTCCATATGAGTTATTATATGGTAGACGCCCGAATGTCAAATATTTCCGTGCCTTTGGTTGTATATGCTATGTGCTTAACGATTTTAACAGCCTCGGAAAGTTTGATCCAAATGGCGATCAAGCCATATTTCTCGGTTATTCTTCGAACAAAGTTGCTTATCGGGTTTAACACAAACGGACAAAAACAATTAAAGAGAGCATAAATGTCAAGTTCGATGAATTTTCGGGAATGGCTTTTGAACAACTCAGTTCAAAACCCGATCCTAACCTGGCTACTTCTTCTTCCACGCAAAACTCAATTTTCTCAACGAAGGATGTTCCTACGGTTACATCAGAGGAACTGGATATCTTGTTTGATAGTCTTTATGCTCCTCAACGGATTTCAAATGTTCAAACCGTACCGGTTACACCGTCACAGTCAACTACTGTGGAGACTCAACAGAGTCTTTTTGATGAAGATACAACACCAACTGATTCACCTGTTGCTTCTTCATCCTCCCTACCACCTCCTGTTACTGATAATCTTGAACCAATTCAAGATTCATCAGTTGATACAACTCCAGTTATTTCTCTAGATAATCAATTGAATCCATTAGATCATGTTACATCAGATCAAGCGGATCAAGGTTCAACGTCAACAACGGTTGATGTTTCAATGGATGCCACTGATGTACAACATCTTCCACACAACCGATGGACTAAAAGTCATCCAATAGATCTTATTATTGGTGATGCATCTGCTCCAGTCTCAACTCGAAGGGCTACTTGGAATATGTGTCTATACACTGCCTTTCTTAGTAAGATTGAACCAACAACGGTTGCTTAAGCTTTACTAGATTCGAACTGGGTGGTTGCAATGCAAGAAGAGATCAATCAATTTGAACGGTTGAAAGTATGGAGATTAGTTCCAAGACCAACGGGTCAACGACCAATAGGGGTTAAGTGGATTTTTAAGAACAAGAAGGATTCTGATGGTATTGTGGTTCGGAATAAGGCACGTCTTGTGGCCAAGGGATATCGACAACAAGAGGGTATTGATTATGACGAAACATTTGCTCCGGTTGCTAGGATTGAGGCTATTCGTCTTTTCCTTGCATTTGCTTCTCATATGAAGTTCACGGTATTTCAAATGGACGTCAAAACTGCTTTTCTGAACGGTCATCTTCAAGAGGAAGTCTATGTCGATCAACCAGAAGGCTTTGTCGATCCCATTCATCCAAATCACGTATACTACTTGGAAAAAGCTTTGTATGGTCTGAAGCAAGCACCGCGTGCATGGTACGAGACCTTAACAAAGTATTTGCTGGACAATGGCTTCTCTTGTGGAACAATTGATACAACGCTATTCATCCGTAAAAACCACGGTCACATTCTCTTGGTTCAAATTTACGTTGATGACATTATTTTTGGTTCCACGTCCCCGGCCTTATGCAAAGAATTTGGTGACCTTATGGCCAACAAATTCGAAATGAGCATACTTGACCAGTTAAATTTCTTTTTGGGGTTACAAGTAAAACAATTACCAAACGAGATTTTTCTCAGTCAAACAAAGTATATCAATGATATGCTAAAACGTTTTAAAATGACTGCTTTAAAACCAATGACAACCCCAATGAGGACTTTACTGGATGCTGATACTAATGGGGAACCCTTTGATGTTACACTTTATCGAAGCATGGTTGGTTCTTTAATGTATCTGACTGCAAGTCGACCTGATATTACACTTGCTGTAACTGTCTGTGCCCGCTTTCAGTCAAACCCTAAGAAATCTCATTCCAAAGCGGTTGTTAGGATTTTTCAGTACCTTAAAGGTACACCTAACCTTGGGATCTGGTATCCTCATGGATCCGATTTCAATCTCACTGCTTACACTGATGCGGATCATGGCGGTTGCCATGTTGATAGAAAAAGCACATCTGGATCAATTCAGATGTTGGGGAATAGGCTAGTTGGTTGGTCATCCAAAAAGCAGAACTGTGTGTCTTTATCAACAGCTGAGTCTGAGTTCATTGCTGTAGCTCATTGTTGTTCACAAGTTTTGTGGATGCAAATTCAACTTTTAGACTATGGCTTTAAGTTTTCTAAGACCCCGATTTACTGTGATTCACAAAGTGCTATTGCAATAACAAGCAACCCGGTCCAGCATTCTAAGACTAAACACATAGATATTCGCTATCATTTCATTAAGGACCATGTAGAGAAAGGGGATGTAGAGTTATACTTTGTGCCTACCAAAGTGCAATTAGCTGACATGTTCACTAAGCCTTTAGATGAACTTAGGCTAAAGTTCTTGATCAAAGAGATTGGCATGGTAGAGTATAGTGCTTGATATTCCTTAGATCTGTTGGGACTTATTCTTGGGATCTTGTGTTTAGGGGGAGTAGATACTTTCTAGGGGGAGCAACTACTTTCATATGCTTTGGATATCATCTTTTAAGGGAGAGCCTTTAGATTTATGATAACTTCCTGGATATAATTGTTCAATGGTTACGAAAGGGGGAGGTAACTCATTGATACCATATTTCAAGGGGGAGTTAATTCATTTTCTTGGGAATTTTATCAAAATGCTGATTTACATTCTTTTATATCACATTTTGAGGGGGAGAAAAAGGGAGAAAATGAGAAAATTACTAAAAAATGTTGTTTTTCAAAAGTGAATTCATAAATTCTTTGTTTTATATCTGAAATAATTCACTAAGGCTTGTATACATTTCAGTATGCAACCCGTTTTAATAATTGGTATCACTGAAGATTTGTACTTTGTTCACTAATTCAAAGTTCTTTTAAGTACAAAATCTTATTTTGAAAAATTCATAAAAATTGGAAAAGATAAAATCCAAAAATATTTGATTTTTACTGAATAAATGCTATTTTTAGCATTATACCGAATCTGACATCCAACAGTACAGATTCAGTAAGTTCAAAGTTTTCAAAAATTATCCCAGAATTGTTTACCATGAAAAGATTGAAATGAATTTTAATAGGAAAAATCAATTTGTCAAGATTTTGAAGTTAAAATTGATAAACTTTTGAAAAGTGGACTGTATTCGGTAAAATAGGCCCATTCGATATTTTATCTTTGGTATCTATAAAAGGAGGGTCAAAGTCAAACTAACTCTCTTACTGTGCTTAATTACCTACCGAGTCTTACTGATCATACCGAATCTGCCTAAACTACCGAATCCGTTCTTCTATTTCTTCAAATCTTTGGTATAATTTCATTTTTATCATTGCTTTAGTTACATTCGTGTAGATCTGAGATAATTAAATGTTTTTCAATCAGAAAAGATCAAAATAACTAGATTGTGACTCTCAATTTTGAAATTCTGTTGTTTATACCGAGTCTGAGTCGTATTCTTTTAAACTTTGATTAAACTCAATTGATTTGGTTAATTAACATGAATTCTTGTCTACTCTGAGTTATACTGATTGATCTATCATTTGACCAAGCTTGATTACATGTTTAATTAATTGTTTGATGGATTCTGTATCTACCGAATATGTTCTGTCTACTGTACCGAGTCTGTTCATACGATTAACATGTTGATCTGCTTCTAATTGAGTGGTTAATTGATTATGGTTGTGATTTTACATGATAGAATATGCATGTTTGAGTGACTTTATGTTAATTTTGGAGATACCGAATCTGTTCTTCTCTTGATGCCGAATCTGACTTTTGGTACCTTGAAACTTTCTGATTTTTATCTTCAAACACTTAACATGTTTATTCTATATCTTTCTGATCTGAAAACTCAAGCTTATTTGGTTACAGAATCTCAAGTTTTCATGACTACCGAATCTGCTTGATATTGTATTTAAAAATTGACTAAGTGTTGTTCTGATTCTTTGTGTTATATAATTGATTTTGCATGATGAATTTGTATTGTGATGAATATCATATGATTGTCATGATTGTCAATTACTTGTTCATATTTGAGAATAAAGGATTTTTATATCTTAGAAAAACTATAAAAATCATAAAATATAAAAGATAAAACATATACAAAGGATTTCAAAGGCAAATAAGAATAGAGATATATGCTTAATGTTAAATATCTTGTGGTCTTCTATTTCTTATTTATATAGTTAAATGACGAACAATCACTTCATCAACTCTGAAACCAACATTCCCTGCAATTACTGGATTGTAATTCTAGAGAGGCCCACTCTGTGGCCTGCTCTAAACTCTACAGTCAGTGTACCTGTAACAGATCTGGAGCTACTTAACAGAACAATTAGGTTTGCGGAAGCTTCACAACCTACTGGTGAAAATCCAGAGGGAACACAAGCTCGTTTTGAATTTCAACTGAGAGGAGTTCAAGGGAGGAGGAGTATCACTAAGGCTGATTTCAGGATGATATTCAGACTTCCTGTTGTGCAAAATGCTCCTGTTTTTCCTGCTACTCAACAGATGATGTCATCTGTCTTTGATCTTGGTTATGTTGGAGCCCGCAATGTTCCTCCGGCTAAGTTTCAGAAGAAATATCTGCACTCAAGGTGGTATGTGATCTTCTCAATCATCAATAGATGCTTGCTGATGACAAGGAGGGGATTCGACAGCCTGACTGTGCCTATGCTGAAGTTGTTCTACTCTTTCATAAGAGTAGAAGCTCCTGACTATGCAGAACTAATATGGGATTTGGTTCAAGCTCAAGTTGATAAGCCAAGGGGTTCATACATCCCTTGCGAAAGGTTTTTCTGTATCTTTATCCATGATGCTATAAATGCTTGCAGAAATGCAAATATATTTTTACCAGGTACACATGGATTACAGATGAAACGATTTGGGGAGCTGAAGATGAATACCCCGATGGTATCTGATAATCAATTCACTGCACCGATTCTAAATTGGCTAGTGAGGCTAGCTGAACCCCAAGACGCTCGTATGCGTTCTTATTTTGAGGCTGTAGGAATACCTCTTCCAAACCCGGTACAACAAGAACAAGTTGAACCCGTCGCGGTTCCAGCCCCAGAGGTTGTAGAGGAACCTGTAGTTCAACCACCCGGGCCAGCTAATCCTCCACTTAGGGTGAACCTTAAACGTTCTAGGGCAGCACACCAAGCTCAACCCGTGAGGATCAGGGAACCTAGTCCAACTAGGATTGAATCAACTCTTTCCACAACACCCGAAGTGAGCAGTGACACCGACACTTCAGCAACAGCATCTGAATCGTCTCCCGAACATTCTCCTAAGAGAACTCGATATATACTTGATGAGATGATTCAGACTCCACCAACCCAACGAGTAACTAGATCTAGGACTTCGAGACCTATCGTCTGCCAAACAGTTACTACAACCATTGGTGATACGGACCAAGACCTAGAACAAATTAGGTCACCCTCACCCATCTCCATATCACATCCAATAATAACAGTAAGCCCTACGCTAAATGAAGTGCAAGTTTCGGTAGGCTAGAGATTTAAATGCACGGATGGTACAAAGACCACTAAGCCTATCCAATCTAAACAGGACTTAATAATAAATCCTACAAAGCAAGGTGCTTCAGCATCTAAAGAAGTAAAGTCTTCCTCTGCAGTAAAGTCTGCGTTGACTCAATCGATTGAGGAAACTCAATCATTGAAGTCCAGAACGACCGAAGGGGAGCCGAAAAGTCTTGAAAAGGCACCCTGCGTATCGGCTGGAAATCCTCCTGTGCCTCAACGTACAACAGGGTGTCGAGGTCTGGCTTATCTTGATGAGGGAGATCTGCCGCGTCCCATGGAAACGAGTCAACATGACAATCCTTCGGGATATTTATCAGACTTCCAGCAGACTGATCCCTTGATTCATGAAAGTGATTCATTGGATCAAACCACTTCTCTTCCGGATTCTGAATCTCAGGGTCTGGAGGAAGAGTCTTTAACTGAAAGAGTTTTGCCACCTCATGGTATATTAATGATTTCAGGAGTCGGAGATAGTAATATCTCTGCGAGAGCTAAACCGACGGGTAGTTCTGCTACTCTGTCAGAGTCCCATGAGACTAAAGTCATGGAGGCGGATGCTTAGAAAGAAACTTCGCCGGTGACAACTCCGGTTGTTACCCAACCTCCATCAGAAGGGGATATCACGAATCTGACTAGTAGTATGTACAACCCTACATATAAGAATAATACCACACAATCATCCTTACTTGCCCTCACGGCAGCTCACACACTTCCATCGACATCACCTTCAACAGATGCTGCTGATGCTGCTTTTGTTCATGGTTACACCGTTGTTTCACCAACTGGGTCACCTTCTCGGATTTCAAATAGATATGGATTACAGTATCTCTCTGACAATGAGGTGGAGGAGCTCTATCTTGCTGAGCTAAACGGACTGATCTTGATGAAGTTCGCGAGACTATGATGATTTATCTTGAGCAAGCATGGATAGTGTATCCTTTCTCTCCATGCAAGTTACCTGGACCAATTCACATGCCTGATCATGATGATTTCGATCCCGATAATCTTCATGAGGGGGAGAATAGACAAAGTGGTCATCGGTCCAGTGGTTATGAAGCTGGTACATCTAGTCAATAGAAGGATAAAGATGTTGTTGATATATCTGATTCCGGTAGTGATGAAATTGAGGAAATCCAGCAGTGTGAAAGTTTTCTAGATGAATCAGAAAGTCAGAGAGAGGGTGACTCAGGGATGTTAATGATTATGGATACAACTGATCAATCAGAGAATAAGTCATCTCAAGAGAACAATCAAAATTTTGACAACATTGAAGATATTTTGAAGGGGTCATCGAGTATCGCCAATGAATTCAATGATCATCAATTTGTTAACCTGACATCTCCAACTGTTGAATTTGGAATACACTTCGAAAAGGAGATTTTCTCTAATGGCAAAGAAGATACTACGACTCCTCCTGATTTGAATGTTCCATTTCAAACTGCAGAGATTGTCCTTGAGCGTGATGCTGATTACCAACTAGGTGAGGATGAAGAGAAAAAGATTCTTCGTTCACCATTCATTGAACAACAAGCGTATAGAATCTATGGTGATTCTGATCTCGTCCTTTCTGCATCAATGAGTGTTCTGGGTGCATGGAAATATCATAAGAAGCCAGAATATCTCAAAGCTTATCTGAGTGTTCGCAATAAATTCAAATTGAAGAATGAAGAGAAACTTCAAAATTAGCGGAATTCAGAGATCAAAAGCATAAATAAGATTTTGATGATTAATAAGGATGAAGTGAAGATGCCATTGTTTCAAGTTACAAGAATGGATGATGAGGATTATCAGTTTTCAGAAGCGGATTTTGATAAACTAAAGATGGACGACATTATTTTCATTTACAATTATCTGATTAACTTGAATGAATCTGCAATAACTTATCATGCTACTGCAATGAAGGCAGTCTACAGGTTTATTCTTGATTCAATGAGATGGATGTCTGTTCATGATTTTCAAATGGGATTGGAATCTGGACACAAAAATCTCGGAATCAAACCTCCAAATCAAGTGATTGAAGAGCTAAGATACATGTCCTTACTTGAAGTGAGTGACTGTCCATATGGGTTTGCATTTGTCAATTCTCACTATACAAAGATCTTCATCAGAGTCTCAGATTTCAGAAGATGCTCAGACGGAACGTTGATGTATGCTTTCAAATACATGAGATGGAGACTGATCAATAAATGCTATTCAACTGAAGATAATGAGATTGTCAAGTACATTCTCACTAGATTGAAAAGTCGTCTCAAAACAAGAGTGAATATACGAAGATATGAGAATCTCAAGGGATTCAAATCTAAAGTTCACTTCAGAGGAACAAAGTTCCTTTAGATGTTTTCAATAGGATTATATTGTAAAGTTCACATTTAACACTAAGGGAGAGATTGTTCGGACCCCGAAGTTGTATAGTGTTAATGTGAATTAAGCTTAAATGAAGGTTCCTTATAAGAGGGCTATATAAGGAACCTAAGTAGTCCTAATTAGATAGCCATTGCATTGTAACCGAGTTCTAGAAGCTGTGGAATGTAATTTTACCGATTCTCTCTCATACCGAGTCATCTCCCTATATACCGAATCTCACTCTATCTTATCTTTTCTCTCAATCTCAACATGATCTGACCTATCAGTTTTGCTACTTTGGAGAAATCTTGGATGAATCTTCTGTAGTAACCAGCCAATCCTAAAAATTGACGTATATGCTTTGGAGTTTTTGGGGTTTCCCACTTTTCAACGGTTTCGATCTTTGCCGGGTCCACCTGGATACCTTCTTTGTTCACTATGTGACCGAGGAATTGAATTTCTTCCAACCAAAATGCAAACTTTGAAAACTTAGCGTACAGTTTTTCTTTCCTCAATACTTCTAGCACTTTTCTCAAATATTCTTCGTGCTCTTGATCATTCTTTGAGTAAATAAGTATGTCATCAATGAAAACAATGACAAACTTGTCAAGATATGGCCCACACACTCGGTTCATAAGGTCCATGAACATAGCTGGTGCGTTAGTCAATCCAAACGGCATAACCATAAACTCGTAATGACCATAACGCGTCCTAAAAGCAGTTTTTGGAATATCATCCTCCTTTACTCGCATTTGATGATATCCAGAACGTAAATAGATTTTCGAATAAACCGACGAGCCTTGTAGTTGATCAAATAAGTCGTCAATTCTCGGTAGTGGATAACGGTTTTTGATAGTAAGTTTATTCAACTCTCTGTAGTCAATATACAACCTAAATGTACCATCCTTCTTCTTGACAAATAAAATAGGAGCTCCCCATGGTGATGTGCTTGGTCGAATGAAACTACGTTCTAATAGTTCTTGCAGTTGGCTTTGCAGTTCTTTCATCTCGCTGGATGCGAGTCTGTAAGGAGCACGAGCTAATGGTGCAGCTCCTGGTACAAGATCTATTTGAAATTCAACAGATCGATGTGGAGGTAGTCCCGGTAATTCTTTCAAAAATACATCGGGAAATTCTTTTGTGACGGGAACATCATTGATGCTCTTTTCTTCAGTTTGTACTTTCTCGACGTGTGCTAGAACAGTATAGCAACCTTTTCTTATTAGTTTTTGTGCCTTCAAATTACTAATAAGATGTAGTTTCGTGTTGCCCTTTTCTCCGTACACCATTAAGGGTTCTCCTTCTTCTCGTACAATGCGAATTGCATTTTTGTAACATACGATCTCTGCTTTCATCTCCTTCAGCCAGTCCATGCCAACTATTACATCATAACTCCCTAACTCTACTGGTATCAAATCAATCTTAAATATTTCGCTACCCAGTTTAATTTCTCGATTCCGGCATATATAATCTGCTGAAATTAATTTACCGTTTACTAATTCGAGTAAAAATTTACTATCCAATGCCGTCAATGGACAACTTAATTTAGCACAAAAATCTCTACCCATATAGCTTTTATCTGCACCCGAATCAAATAAAACGTAAGCAGATTTATTGTCAATAAGAAACGTACCCGTAACAAGCTCCGGGTCTTTCTGTGCCTCTGCCGCATTAATATTGAAAACTCTTCCGCGGCCTTGTCCATTCGTGTTCTCCTGGTTCGGGAAATTTCTAATAATGTGGCCCGGTTTTCCACATTTATAACAAACTACATTGGCATAACTTGCTCCGACACTACTTTCTCCGCCATTACTCGTTCCGACATCATTTGTTCCTTTCGTTCTGTTAACCCCTGGTCCGTAGACCTCACACTTCGCCGCGCTATGACCATTTCTTTTACACTTGTTGCAAAATTTGGTGCAGAACCCCGAGTGATACTTTTCACACCTTTGGCATAGCTGCTTCTGATTGTTGTTGTTGTTGCGGTTGTTATTGTTGTTGGGATGATTATTGTAGTTGTTGTTGTTGTTGTTGTGTCGTTTGTTGTAGTTGCGATTGATGTTGTGATTGTTGGGATAGTTGTTGTTGTTTTGGTGACTCTTATCATCGTTTTCCTCCCACTTTCTTTTGACTAGCTTCACGTTGGCCTCTTCAGCTGCATGTTCTTTAATTCTTCCCTCAATCTGGTTCACTAGTTTGTGAGCCATTCTACATGCCTTTTGTATGGAGGCAGGCTCGTGTGAACTTATATCTTCTTGGATTCTCTCCGGTAACCCTTTCACAAACGCGTCGATCTTCTCTTCATCATCTTTGAACGCTCTCGGACACAATAGGCACAATTCTGTGAATCATCTTTTGTACGAAGTAATATCAAATCCCTGTGTTCGTAACCCTCTAAGTTCTGACTTGAGCTTATTGACCTCGGTTCTGGGATGGTACTTCTCGTTCATCAAGTGCTTGAATGCTGACCACGGTAGCGCGTAAGCAGCATCTTGTCCCACTTGCTCTAGATAGGTATTCCACCATGTTAACGCAATACCTGTGAAGGTATGCGTAGCGTACTTCACTTTGTCTCCTTTAGCACACTTACTTATGGCAAACACCGATTCAACTTTCTCGGTCCACCGTTTCAATTCGATTGGTCCTTCGGTCCCATCAAATTCTGAAGGTTTGCAGGCAGTGAATTCCTTGTAGGAGCATCCTACACGATTTCTTGCGCCGTTAGCTGTATTGCTAGATTCAGAGTTATTGTTGGTATGTAGCGCGGCCTGTACTGCGGCTATGTTTGAAGCAAGAAAGGCATGAAATTCCTCTTCGTTCATATTCAAGGTGTGTCGAGTAGTCGGTGCCATTTCCTTCAAAATAGTCAAATGAAACAAGTTAATCATACAGAATATTAAGAGTAGTCAATAGTATCTCGTAGCATAATATGAACTCATTTATAAAAGCTTTTTCTTCATATTAGCATTTTATAAGTTTAAATTCGGGTACTACCTACCCATTAAGTTCATACTTAGTAGCTAATATACAATTAAACTACTACAATTTCATATGAAAAACTGATTATAATAATATATCACATACAAATATTCTTCAAACTTACAACTTCGCTATATTACATATAACATGAAATATAGTACACTATGATACAAGACAGTTTTGAAGATAAATCTAGTTAATACGCAAGTTGTTTAGCAAAGGAAATAAAGACACGTAATTCATAAGTCCAGAAATAAGTCATGCATTCTGGTTTTACGAAGACGACTTCCCATCCTTGGTCTTGTGGAAAATAACCGTTATGACCATTGGCTAGGCAGCATGTTGTAATGTTGTCAAAAGGACTAGGGTTTCGTAATGTCCAACAGCCCCGTAATAATCTAAAAACCTTGTTTCTCACCCCAACTACTGAATCCGTCACTTGTGGGAAAGTTTTATTTAAAAGCTGCAATCCTATGTTCTTTTTCTCACTTTGGTAATAAGCGAACATCACTAACCCGTAAGCATAACATGCTTCTTTATGTTGCATGTTAGAAGCTCTTTCTAATTCACGAAATCCTATGTTGGGATATGTTGAGTCAAAATAGGTTCTTAACCCGTAGCGTAAAATTGCATTTGGGTTCCCCGCATTTAACGCTTTAAAGAAAACACGGCATAACTTAAAGTCTCCCCAATGTGATATACCCCACCTATCAAAGGAAAGCCTTTTATAAACTAAGGCATTTCTGGAAAGTCTTTCAAATGTTTGACAAGTTAATTTCGCCATAACTAGATGTGCTGATGAATTTTGACCGACTCTAGACAAGATTTCCTCAATCATATCCTGTGGTAGGTCTTCTAAAATATTCGGTTGTCTACCCTTAACGTCCATTTTGTTTTTATACTGTAAAATAGACAAGGATTAGATTCGTAATAATAAACAATACAAGAAATTTTTACATAGAACATAAAAGTACAAGCATACTACAATACATTTATTACACAACATGCTCACACCCCTCTAATCTGAATCACTGATTTCTTATTCTTTGGACTTGGTTCTTTTTCCTAATTTTCTAGGGATATATGATGTTCCTCTAATACGAGCTGTCGTTTTCCACATTGGTTTAGAAAAACTTGGTGGTTTAGAGGTTCCCGGGTTATTGTCACGATATTGAAAATACGGGTGTTGACGGTACATATAAAGTTCATCGGGGTCGGAATCAGATTTCTCTATTTTGATGCCTTTCCCCTTATTATTTTCTTTTGCCTCATTAAATTGGGTCGGGGTAATTTCTATAACATCATCGGAATCCTCATCAGGATCCGATTCATCGAAAAATTGGTAATTTTTCCAATATTTTGCCTCCTTAGCGGAAACACCATTGACCATTATTAACTTTGGTCCATTGGTTGAGGATTTTCTTTTATTTGACCGGTTTTCTGTGGTTCCTACTATTCCCCCCTCCGGAACCTCTTCTTCTTCCGGTTCCGTTTCCTCTTCTTCCGGTTCTTCGGGAACTTGTGAATCTTGCCAATATATATTCGACTCTTCGTTATTATTAGGTGAGTCAATGGGATTTGTGCTAGAGGTAGACATCTATCACACAATATCAAACATGTTAAGAGATTAATATATCACATAATATTTACATGTTAATAATATATAGTTTCCAACAAAAATGTTAAGCAATCATTTTTAAAGAAAACACGGTCGAAGTCCAGACTCACTAATGCATCCTAACAAACTCGATAAGACACACTAATGCAAATTTTCTGGTTCTCTAAGACCAACGCTCTGATACCAACTGAAATTTCCCGTTCATATTGATTATAAACATTCCATATTAATTGATTTCGTTGCGAGGTTTTGACCTCTATATGAGACGTTTTTCAAAGACTGCATTCATTTTTAAAACAACCATAACCTTTATTTTATCAATAAAGGTTTTAAAAACATTACGTAGATTATCAAATAATGATAATCTAAAATATACTGTTTACACACGACCATTACATAATTGTTTACAATAGAAATATATTACATCGACATATGTTTCTTGAATGCAGTTTTTACACAATATCATACAAACATGGACTCCAAATCTTGTCCTTATTTTAGTATGCAACAGCGGAAGCTCTTAGTATTCACCTGAGAATAAACATGCTTTAAACGTCAACAAAAATGTTGGTGAGTTATAGGTTTAACCTATATATATCAAATCGTTACAATAGACCACAAGATTTCATATTTCAATACACATCCCATACATAGAGATAAAAATCATTCATATGGTGAACACCTGGTAACCGACATTAACAAGATGCATATATAAGAATATCCCCATCATTCCGGGACACCCTTCAGATATGATATAAATTTCAAAGTACTAAAGCATCCGGTACTTTGGATGGGGTTTGTAAGACCCAATAGATCTATCTTTAGGATTCGCGTCAATTAGGGTGTCTGTTCCCTAATTCTTAGATTACCAGACTTAATAAAAAGGGGCATATTCGATTTCGATAATTCAACCATAGAATGTAGTTTCACGTACTTGTGTCTATTTTGTAAATCATTTATAAAACCTGCATGTATTCTCATCCCAAAAATATTAGATTTTAAAAGTGGGACTATAACTCACTTTCACAGATATTTCCTTCCTCGAAAATAAGACTTGGCCACGGATCGATTCACGAACCTATACAAATATGTACATATATATCAAAGTATGATCAAAATATAATTACAACCATTTTTATTATGTTTTAAAGATTTGAGTGTATTAAGTCAGCTGTCCTCGTTAGTAACCTACAACTAGTTGTCCACAGTTAGATGTACAGAAATAAATCGATATATATTATCTTGAATCAATCCAAGACCCAGTGTATACACGTATCAGGCTAAATCACAACTCAAAGTATATATATTTTTGGAATCAACCTCAACCCTGTATAGCTAACTCCAACATTACTGCATATAGAGTGTCTATGGTTGTTTCAAATAATATATATACATGGGTCGATATGATATGTCAAAACATTTGCATACGTGTCTATGGTATCCCAAGATTACATAATATATTAGAATACATGTATAATACAATATAAGTTAGCTAGGATATGATTTGTATAGATTTGTTAAACATTTCCCGTAGCTAAAAAGATCAAAAATATCCAATCTTGTTTTACCCATAACTTCTTCATTTTAAATCCGTTTTGAGTGAATCAAATTGCTATGGTTTCATATTGAACTCTAATTTAAGAATCCAAACAGAAAAAGTATAGTTTTAAAGTCGGAAATTTAAGTTACATGTCAATTACTAAAGAGGTAGTCATTTCCGTCGAAAGAATGACATCTTGATGACCATTTTGAAAAACATACTTTCACTTTGAGTTTAACCAAGATTTTTGGATATAGTTTCATGTTCATATGAAAAATCATTTTCCCAAAAGAACACCTTTTAAATTAAAGTTTATCATAGTTTTTAATTATCCAAACCAAAACAGCCCCCGGTTTCACTACGACGGCGTATATCCGATTTTATGGTGTTCATCGTGTTTTCAGGTTTTAAATCATTAAGTTAGCATATCATATAGATATAGAACATGTGTTTAGTTTATTTTAAAAGTCAAGTTAGAAGGATTAACTTTTGTTTGCGAACAAGTTTAGAATTAACTAAACTATGTTCTAGTGATTACAAGTTTAAACCTTCGAATAAGATAGCTTTATATGTATGAATCGAATGATGTTATGAACATCATTACTACCTCAAGTTTTCTGGATAAAACTACTGGAAATGAGAAAAATGGATCTAGCTTCAAAGGATCCTTGGATGACTTGAAAGTTCTTGAAGCAGAATCATGACACGAAAACAGTTCAAGTAAGATTTTCACTCGAAATAAGATTGTTATAGTTGTAGAAATTGAATCAAAGTTTGAATATGAATATTACCTTGAATTAGAAAGATAACCTACTGTAAATAACAAAGGTTCCTTGATCTTAGATGATTACTTGGAATGGATTAGAAAGCTTGGAAGTAGACTTGCAAACTTGGAAGTATTCTTGATTTTTATGAAACTATACTTATGGAATTTATGAAGAACACTTAGAACTTGAAGATGGAACTTGAGAGGGATCAATTAGATGAAGAAAATTTAAGAATTAAAGTGTTTGTAGGTGTTTTTGGTCGTTGATATATGGATTAGATATAAAGGATATGTAATTTTGTTTTTATGTAAATAAGTCATGAATGATTACTAATATTTTTGTAATTTTATGAGATATTTCATGCTAGTTGCCAAATGATGGTTCCCAAATGTGTTAGGTGACTCACATGGGCTGCTAAGAGCTAATAATTGGAGTGTATATACCAATAGTACATACATCTAAAAGCTGTGTATTGTACGAGTACGAATACGGGTGCATACGAGAAGAATTGTTGATGAAACTGAACGAGGATGTAATTGTAAGAATTTTTGTCAAGTAGAAGTACTTTGATATGTGTCTTGAAGTCTTTCAAAAGTGTAAGAATACATATCAAAACACAACATGTATATACATTCTAATAGAGTTGTTAAGTCTTCGTTAGTCGTTACATGTAAGTGTTGTTTTGAAACCTTTAAGTTAACGATCTCAATTAATGTTGTTAACCCAATGTTTATTATATCAAATGAGATGTTAAATTATTATGTTATCATGATATTATGATGTATAAATATCTCTTAATATGATATATACATTAAAATATCGTTACACCGATAATCGTTACATATAAGTCTCGTTTCATAATTCTTGAGTTAGTAGTCTTGTTTTTACATATGTAGTACATTGTTAACACACTTAATGATATATTTAAATATCATTTTATCATGTTAAATATAGTGTATCGATATCTTAATATGATACATATGTATTTAGTAGACGTTATCATAACGATAATCGTTATATATATCATTTCGAGTTTCTTAACTTAGTAATCTCATTTCTTATGTAAATCACACATTGTTAATATAATTAGTGAGATACTTACTCATCATAATCTCATGTCAACCATATATATATGTATATATATACCACAACATGTAGTTTTTACAAATTTGTAACGTTCGTGAATCGCCGGTCAACTTGGGTGATCAATTGTCTATATGAAACTTATTTCATTTAATCAAGTCTTAACAAGTTTGATTGCTTAACACGTTGGAAACATTTAGTCATGTAAATATCAATCTCAATTAATATATATAAACATGGAAAAGTTCAGGTCACTACAATCGATTCATATTATTGATATTCACCTAACCCACCCACCATGTAACCACACCAAAAACGGATTTATTTGTAAGCAAAAAAATAAAATAAAAGATATACAACAATATGTAGATTAAAAAATATATTTTACACTTGTTGAAAGGAAGTCAATCGCAGGTAGCTCAACACCTCGATAACAGAAGTTTTCAGAATGCTCTTGTACTTGAAGACCCTACAAAATCAAAAGAAGAGTCAATGGGATGAGCTTGACTAATTGTAACACCTTTGAAGACTATGAGTGGTGGCAATCTCAACCCATAAACAATATGGATCAATTCGTGTAATGATTTATTCTAACCAGTAAAAGAGTAAAATTACTTTAAATGGTAATATGCCGAAATTCACCCAAGTATAATTATACTAACCAAATTAATCCAGTTATGGGAATAAGGAAAATGTTGTCCTCATATTTGAAATGCTAATTGTTTTTGAAAGATTGTACATAAACTTTTCAACCCATATTGACTCATTTTTGCCTAACCCATATAAAAATTCACGATTTGCATAATCAGAAATGTAAGAATCTCCATAAAGTAGGACACATCTTTTAACGTACCAACACATCTTTTAACGTACCAACCTTTTGGCCATTGCAACGGGATACGTTCCTTCATGGAACTATGGAAGTAACGCTTATACAATTAATGCTTCATATTTGGATTCAGAATTATAAAGTTCAAAGCGAACAATTACCTCTTTAGCCCAAACAGCAATAGAACCATTGATGTTTTCCATCACTGTTTCTCAGTTCCGGTACATCCACAAAAATACAAACTCCAGCCTTCTTTAGCTCGACACACTCCTTAAAAAATTCTAAAATCCTTGTGTACATCATCACGACACAAAACACGAACAAACACATTTGTCAGTTTATTAACAAAGTGTAAATTAAAAAATTATAGATACGTAAAAAAATAAACGAAAGACACCATATGCGTAGCCAAGGCATAATTAAGCAATTAGCCAATGATCTTCAAAGCAGCAGATTTGAGAAAAAATGGCAGAAAATTTGAATCACTTCAGCCTATAAAACAACACATAATATATATGAATATAACAGTATTAGCAGATATATGTTACACATTTGAGCAATTTATACGTTTCCATGTTAAATTTCAATTCATACCACAATGTAAAAAATTATGAATAAAGAAAATTAATAATAATAATCATCAATTAATAAATATATTTGATTTCATTCGGTTTGTATACATGAATTCAAA
Organism: Rutidosis leptorrhynchoides; assembly: GCF_046630445.1. Classification (NCBI taxonomy): domain Eukaryota; kingdom Viridiplantae; phylum Streptophyta; class Magnoliopsida; order Asterales; family Asteraceae; genus Rutidosis; species Rutidosis leptorrhynchoides. The sequence continues at coordinate 73,955,989 of NC_092343.1, read as the reverse complement.
TCATCAATTTATAAATATATCTTATTCCATTCGACTATATACATGAATTCAAACAAATAAATTAGAGATGTAAAAAACTACCTATATCAGTGATGCCAAATAAATCATGTGTAGATCAAAATTGTTGAAGAATTAATTAATTCAATGAAAGTTTTCAATTACAACTACAGAATTAAAGCAAAAAAAAAAAAAAAAAAAAAAATCTTATGACACGATGTAAAAATCTTGACAACGCTACGATTCTTCATCGAATAACTGTGTAAGGTTTCAACGATTTGCAATTTGGCATCGATACTGTGTAAGGTTTCAACGATTTGCGATTTGGCATCATCGATTTAGCGTCGTCGTTTTTGGCATACTGCAACGCGTATGACTGAATCTTGTTGTTCTTGCTAGAGGATTATGTCGTTTTAGATCACAATCGTCATAGGAAAGGATAGGGAATTTCGGGGAGAGAAGAAAGACCATACGGTGTATAACCCTAATTTGTGCCTGGAGTTTAATCGACCCTATCTCACTTTTCTTTTACGGAGTATTTATTTTTTTAATTTTGATTAACATTAATGACATCATGTGAGGGCTTTAGATTTTTTTCTTTTTATTTTTGATTTTGTTTTATGAAGGAAAATAGTCTTTTTATGACATCATCATTTTAGGATTTTAATAGAACATATATATATATATATATATATATATATATATATATATATATATATATATATATATATATATATATATATATATGTATAAATGTGTTCAAATGAAAATGTTCTCACTTTAAGTTTTGGTGAGAACAAATTTCAACCACAAATTTTTAAGATGGCAGTTACAAAAATTAAGGGAGTAATTTAATTAATTAACCTTAATTTTCTTTCAAATTAATTAACTCCCATGTTCCTATTATTTCTCAATGGTTAAACACACTCTTTAGATCTCGTTAGCAGCAATGATAGTCAAATTATGTTGGGAAATTCATGATGTTAATAGTTACAGTACATACGTATTAACATATGGATGAGTAAATCCTTCACATACAATTATATGTAGCCATACATGCATCCAATAATAATATATAATTATATATGATACATCATGCATATTATATTCTCTGTATATACGTATACATATATGCATCTGCTGATCTGCATGCATATTAAATATGTAAGCATACTACAAATAACAAATTAACTCATATATCTATGGATGCAGCAATATAATTATGCATCTTTTTTTTATTAATAAGTGAAAATACATCATACATATTAAATATAAATATAAAAGCATTCGTATATTAACATGAGGAAGATTGAATGTGTATACACCATCTATATGTGTACGTACAGATACAAATAGGTTTGCTCACTAAAATATTTGATAATATAATGTTAAAAACAAAATTAAAGTAATAAAAAAATTCATCTTAGTAAAAAGAATTGTGCCTAAGTAAATGCCTAGTTTTAAGGGGAGGAAGAAAATCTCATTTTTACTAAATTATTGGTTAAATATTTGAGTGGATCAAAAGTGTTCTCACCAAAACTAAATATGAGAACATTATCACTAGATCACTACCATATATATATATATAGTATGCTTACATATTTAATATGCATGCAGATCAGCAGATGCATATATGTATACGTATATACAGAGACCCCATGTTATATATATATATGAGCAAATTTCATTAAAAAGTAACTATTTTACCTCTTTTTCCTATTAAAGGTAACCAGTTTCATTTTACATCATTTAAAGGACTTGTTTTACAAAAGTTAATAAAAAAAAGGGGGTGTCGTTAACTTTGTCCGTTAAGTGCCAAAGTGGCAGTCCTAGTCACCATTTTTTTCCACGTCAATCTATTATGTGTACAGATTCATCGTATCATATTCAGATTCATCATCATAAAGTGTTCAACAATACAAATTGAGATCATAAAAATCATCAAAAATCGAAACTAAACCTTCGTGATTCATCAGAAAGCATCAACAACAACATATTCAATAAATTTTGGATCGAGTTCATCTTTATGCGAAGAACGTGACCAATTTGGCCTTCTGTTCAATCTAAAAGGATTTGAGGAAAAGTAAAAATACAGAATGATTCATTATATACTCGTGAATGTTTCTGCATAATTTGAAGGTCTGATTTGAAGATTTCATCATCAATTCGTGAAGTCAAATTTTGGATTTCAAAACTCAACGAGATGTTCATCGTCAAATTCAAAGATTATGTTATGATTCTGGTTCAATCAATGATTTTCGAGTGTTCACATGATCATTTCAAACAATTTTCATGAAGGAGATCGAGTCCTAAAACACATCAAATCGAAATTTCAATTTTCAAGTGTTCATGAAGGTTTGCAAATCGAAACTTAACAAGCTAAGTACAAAATATAGTATGTAACTTACAAAAGCTTATACCTGTAGAGAGACTAGGGACGTTAGCTCCAGTTGCAACCAATAATTTATTCATATTTTGCTCCAATACCAAGAAGCTTGTTGCAGGACTTGGACAATCAGTTCTGTTCATGGATGCAGGTTTCTAGAGACCCCATGTTATATTCATTCTTTCATTATTTAATTAATTTAATAATTATTAATAATAATAATTATATAGTAAGTATATATATAATCAAAAGTGACACACTGATTATTATTAACAAAATGATGACATCCAACCCCCACAAAGATTAACCTTTTGACATGTTCGACTACCACCCAACAACCCACCAATTATGCTGCCTCTATAAACATGCAAGTTTGCAAAAATCGCTACCCAGGGAGTACTCGGGGTTGACCAAGTTTGACTTTGACATATTTGACCAAGTTTGACTTTCACCGGTTTTGACCAACTTTGACTTTGGCCGGTTTTGACCAAATTTTTACCAATATTGAATGATTTTCCGAACAATCCCGACATTTTTTCCGAATTTTGACCGATTTTATGAGCAATCCCGAGTTTTGACTGAGTTTGGCCCAAGTTTGACCGAGTACTCGCTGAGTGATTCCGAGTTCTACAACACTAAAAAAACGTGTCATTGGAACACTTGATCAAACATTGAAAACCAATCCTTAGTGAGTTCACGTGGCAACAATGTTTCATGTTCACAGGCTATAAACGCAGCATCCAACGCAAATGGGACAACTTCCAAAATATCTCAAGCAGGAACTTTAAGACAAAAAGTCCAATCCTCATCTACAAATAGAGATGTATTATTGCTATCTCCAGATGTTTGACAAGTCAAACTTTGACCACCTGGTTTGAACATCAAGTTCAAAAGTGCATCAAATATCTAGTAAACACAAGTTCCAGGTTTAAGATCGGATAATGTCCAATCGATACACGTTTGATCTTGTAGGTACCAATCAAACACATATCACACTTGTTAAAAAAAACCTGTTTCTTTTCTTTTGGTTTTTAAGTGAATTTTGATATGAAGATATTTGGGAGTTGAGGGCTAGTAATAGAAACTCGGGTGTTAGTTGTGATCCAACATTAGTTACATCCCCAAGACGTGGTTTATCGAACCTCCATAGTTTTAGTAAAAGAGTGAACCCATTTGAGAATACAACGAGCGGGCATAAATGGTCACCATTTGCATGAGACCAAGATATTAGAGGGGAACATGATCCGAAAACCACGCATATCGGCATCAAACACTGATAGTTAAAGCTAAGGGTATAAAATACTATTAAATTTTACTAGAAAAAACTATTAAATACGATACAATTTTACACAAGATATTTATTTATTTATAGAATGGATATACTTAAACCTTGCTACAACACTTATAGGCAGTGTACCTAATCGTACAGTAGTGTAGTTTTTAGTAAGTCCGGTTCGTTCCACAGGGAATCTTTAAACAAAGCTTAACGCTATATTAGTTTTAATTTATAAAAATACAAATATATATATAAGTAATATTATTATTATAAAGGGGGGTTTTTACCGTTTAATGACCGGTTTGTCGATTTTAAAACTTTAGTCGCAGTTAAAACCTAATGTAAAATATTAAAAATAAATATAACTTAATTTAAAGCGTAAAGTAAATAACGATAATGAAATTGCGATAAATAAAAGTGCGATAAAATAAAATTGCGATAATTAAAAATACGATAATTAAAAGTGCAATTAAATACAATAACAATAAATAAAAGTGCGATAATTAGAAGTGCAATTAAATTTAAAATAGAGGAAATTAAATATGAAATAAAATAATTATGCTTATTTAAACTTCCGTAATCATGATGTTTGACGTGTTGATTTTAGTTTTATGCCCATGGGTTAATTGTCCTTTGTCCAAGATTATTTAATATGTCCGCCTGGTTTTTGTCCATAACAGTCCATCAGTCATAAATATAAAGTGCGAGTGTCCTCGTCAAATTATCCTTATACCCGAAGTTAAATATTCCAACTAATTGGGGACTTAAACTGTAACAAGGTTTTAATACTTTGTTTAATAATTACACCAGGTTATCGACTGCGTGTAACCCAAGGTTTTAATACTTTGTTATCAATTATGCCAAGTGTCCTTGTACATAATTTCACCACTGTTTTAATAATTCTAGTGACTATTAATCCATTCCCGTGTCCGGTTAAATGAACGATTATTCGTACATATAAATATCCCGCCCATCGTGTCCGATCGAGTGTATATGGTTATTTATAGGGACGTCCAATTGTAAATCTTTATATTAAAATTAACAAACTATCATTTAGTTAAACAAATATAAAGCCCATTAATAGCCCATAGTCTAATTTCCACAAGTGTCGTTCTTTTGTCCAAACCCCAATTATGGTACAAAGCCCAATTACCCAATTTTAGTAATTAGCCCAACATCATGATTACTTCGATTTAAATAAGCATAATAATAACTTAGCTACGAGACATTAAATTAAAAAGGTTGAACATAACTTACAATGATTAAAAATAGCGTAGCGTTACACGGACAAAATTTCGACTTACACCCTTACAACATTCGCTAACATACCCTTATTATTAGGATTTAAAATTAAAATTAAAATTAAAATATAAATATATATATATATATAATTTACGTATGATGAAGAAGGAAAAAGATGTGTTTTGATGTTCACCAAGCTGCGAATTTTATAGGCATGTGGGCTGGAAAAGTGGCTCATGCGATCGCATGAGCTTTACCCTTCAAGGCCATGCGATCGCATGGCCAGCTGGAGAGGCTCACATGCCTTTGTTTTTTCTGCCGACGGTTTTTAATAATATAATATATAATATATAAATAATTATAAGAATTATTTAAATATTATATTATATTTATGTGCATAGTTGACTTGTAATTTTTAGTCCGTTGCGTCGAGCGTTGAGAGTTGACTCTGGTCCCAGTTCTGGATTTTCGAACGTCCTTGCGTATAATTTAATATCTTGTACTTTGCGTTTCGCGTCTTGTACTCTTGTAATTTTGAGACGTTTCTCATCAATAATTTGAACCTCTTTGATTGTACTTTGTACTTTTGAGCTTTTTGGTCATTTGCGTCTTCAATTCATCGAATCTGTCTTTTGTCTTCATGTTTTATTATTTAAACGAATATCACTTGTAAATAGGTCAATTGCAACTAAAAGCTTGTCTTTCTTGAGGGATAATGCTATGAAATATATGTTCGTTTTTAGCATTATCAAATATTCCCACACTTGAGCGTTGCTTGTCCTCAAGCAATATAGTCTTGAAATATACTAGAATCACTTCTTTATTCTTCACACTTTGTACATCAGTGATTTCTATATGGCGGTATAAACAATGGTAGTAACGATGTGGTTTACAGTCCCACATGACTATAAAATTTAGATCCTTTAAGGAAATTGGATCTTTATGAAAACATTTGATCTTTTGAAAATTAAATCTAGTTTTTACCCTAGATAAGTTTTCCGGAATAACCCTTCACCGGTGTTTGCAAATTCTTTTTGTGGGTTTGGTGGGTTTTAGATTTGAAAACTTTAGCTCAAAACTTGTGGTTTTGTGTCACCCACTTGCTAACCTTGTATTGGGAAAGCAACACGTCCAGTATACTTGCTCCGTATATTACCTTTTGATAAACTACCGTCCGGTTGTAAAGGAAAGCGTTGAACAAGCAACTGTTAAGACAATGTCCCCTGACATGCTTTTAATTATGGTATATAACTTGTCGGACGCAATTACTATCCTTTGTAGGAGCAATAGTAAAGCTCACCCTTATAATTTTTCGGTCTGGCACAAGGTCCTGTCTTTGACCATGCTATGCAACCACCGTTCTTAAGGTTTACACCCGATTTGGTTCAAGTGACCTAATGGATTCCAGGTGAATTCTTAGGATTTTACGTTCAATGGTAATGAACGCATTGAAAATGGGTTTTCAGAAAACAAATCGGTTTGTAATTTTGATCAAAATATTTTCTCGTTCAAGCTCGAGTTTAGATATCATTGAATTCCATGAGTTTGTAATTCTAAATTTTTAAGGTCAATCTCTATGATTGAGTAATATCAGTCTTAAAAGCTGATTTTTGATCTTTAAGGAGATTATCCTTTCTGGGGATCTGATTCATTAGTCTTATCAAGCTAATTTGCACGGTGCCCCCCATTGTACGAGACAGATCCTCTCATGGTTAGGATAAGTCTGACCACTTGGCGACCCTGTTTTATGCTGAGGTCCGTGGATTTCCTGCTGATTTTAGTGATGACTTTTCTAGATTTTTCGTCAACCTACAGCTGGTCTGGACGACAACTTCATGACCTAAATCAAGAAGCGCGTTTCTTTTTCGGAAGACTTTACTTCCTTTTAATGATGGAATTGATTCATCGTGTAGATCCATCTTTTCTTTCAAATATATTACAGTAAATTGGGTAAAACTGATTATTTTAGTCCAAAACAAAAGTATTTTCAATTATTTGTACAAAAATATGTGATATATGTTTTGAATAACTTGGTAAAAATTTCTCACACTTGGCTTTTATTTTCCTTTCTTTGCCTTTTTATTCTCCTCTATTCCATTTTAAATGAATTCTAATATTTTGGGTTGTTTCTCAATTTATGTCCTTTCCGAGGTAACGACAATTTCAGTGTTAACACCTAGTTTTCATCGTTCATAAATATGTATAAACATGATTTTGAATTCATTTAGTTGAAAATTTTGAAAAATTTTACTAGAATTGGGTAGTCAGTATATAAGACTAGGGCTGTTCTTTATTATCAGAGAGCACTAGATTCTAATACAACTACTGTGTTACTAGTATTTTTAATGGTAACCAAGTGTTTAAATCAAAAAAAAAAAAAAAAAAAATTTAAAATCCGAAAGAATTTAACCCCTTCCCACACTTAAGATCTTGCAATGCCCTCATTTGCAAGAAATCAGTAACAATTTAAATTATTGAGGGTGATTAGCGTAGAAAAATGATTAAATTTTACCAAAGTTTCCAAACATATTGGCGTTTGTTTGCTGAATGATAAATGGTGCATATCATTTGTTCATTCCGTCTTGTTGTTACATCACATTTGTTTTTCGTTTTGTCGTCAAAATTAGTTGCTTTTGCTGAACTTAATGCTAGTCTTTGAAAATGCGCTGTTTTACCCTGTTTTGTACAATCGACAATATACATACATACAAATATAAACATGCATGGCAATTTGAAATGGGACTTAATATCCCACTTTCAAATCCTAAATGTGAAATATTAGTACACAATAATAATAAAAATGATAAAAATTACACAAATATATTCAATAACATAAGTTTAAACATGAAAAAGTAAAAAGATAAAAATATAAAAATCATAAAAATAACCAAATGGAACCAAATCAGTCTGGATAGGGGTTCCAGTTCATCTCGTCAGGTGGGTTCCATTGTTGGTTATAGGTGTCCTGATAGGCTTGGTTATAGTCATACCGGTTAAAGGGTGGTCGGATCTCGGGGCTGTGTGGCGGAAAATAAGCAGGTCGAGTAGGTACATAGTTATTTGGTACATGATATGATAGTTGGCTCATGATTTGGTGCTGATGAACTAACCAGCTATCGTGTTGGCGTCGCCTATAATCCTCGTATACTCGCTCGGAGTTCCACTGCTCGTACATACTATGTCTGGCCGCGCTCGTCATTGATTCCTCATCTATACGAACGTGGACGTCAAGAATAGCATCTCGTAAGACATCCCTAATGTCTTCCGCCTCCTCCATTTCCTCGTCTGAGCCCCTTTCTACCTGTGGATGAGGGCCCTCATAGGGTACTGCCTAGTTGCGTCTACTTTTCAATACCTTAGCACCCACATAAACTTTCAATCCTAAAGGCTCAACCTGTTCTCTACAAAGCTGTAATGGACCCCCTTGGTTCCTATCAACACCTAAATACTCTCCAATGAGAGTAACAAAAATACCTCCTCCTATTATACTCCCGTCCTGCATTCCTTCTACCATTTTAGATAAATAGAAACCAACACAGTAAGGGATATTGACAAAGCTTCTAGGATCCCGAATACACTTTAGGTAGAATAAATCATGTAAGGTTATTTTTTCTTTATTGTTACCTCTTTGTGTAATCGAGTTAGCCAAAAATCTATGAATGATATGAAGCTCGGCTCTGTCAATATGTGTATAGGAGTGTCCTCCCGCTCGTGTAAAAACATCAAAATGTGACATACGCCTCCAAATGGCGTCAGCGTCAAAGTTGCTATCTACCCTTTCACCATAATGAATCAAATTTGTACAATCGGGTAGTAGCAACTCACCAGGAGTATATACCTGTAAAGCCCTGGCCATGTCCAGCATGGACATTCTGTACATCCTACCGCCAAGGATAAACCTAAGAAATCTTCTATCATCTATTCTAACTATGTTTGTATCAAGTGATACAGTACTCATCAACTCAACACACCATTCCTTATATACAATCCTATGAATGGTGAAAAGACGTTCCCAATCTGTAAAAGAAGAGTTCCCGTACCTTTGAATCAGTAGCAGTCTGACTCTATTAGCTAGCTGAACTCTCTCCAAAGGATCCCAATCGATTACCCTCGGCACCTCTACATTTTTAGTTACCAATCTGAATTTGTTCCTTTGATATGTCTTGTAATCTCTCCATCTTCTATCAAATCTCAGATTAGGATGCAAAGTGTGCTCAGGAATTGTTGGGAATTCTACTGGCGGCCTCATCGGGAATACTATGAATTCATTAACAAACTATACCGGATCATAATAAGGTACATGTTGATCAGGCTGTTGTGGTGGTTCCTGTTGTGGTTCTTGTTCGAGCTCTGGCTCGTGTTGCATTTCTGGTTCTGGTTCTGGAGCTGGAGCAGGTCGTCTAGATGATGATGCTCCTGAACCTCCAGTATCGGCTTTCTGCAAAACACATTAAACACAAAATTTGTGCATCCAAATATGCATTAGTGTTAGCAAAATAACAACTTAAAACAATCACAATAACATGTTAAATCAAAATTAAACTTATACACATTTTCACAATTTTTACAATTCTATACTTTTTCAATTGAGCACATATGAAAATGTATACAAAGTTCATAAGCATTTAACTCAAATAACATGTCAAAATAGTCATTACTAATAATTAAACAAGTCTCAAATGACAAATATATCAAATTAATCAAGTTCATGAATTTTGCACCTAAAAAGTCCACTTTAATCTTTAAAAATCATGTTTAGGATCAATGTTTGGATCATTTAACTACCTAAACATGTTACATTACTCAATTTAGCAATAATTCATGACAAAAATTGGCCATAACCTGTTTATATCAAAAAGCCCCAAATTGCTCAAGAACACAAACCCTAGATTTCTAAAAATTTTGAAGTTTTTGGCTTCAAATCATGTTAAATAGCATCAATCTAGGTTATACATGCATAAAATGCTACCAATTTAATACTAATTACACTAGAAATCAACAAAATTGCATTAGGTAAAATATTGGTAATTATCATAAAAACTAGCAAATTTATGAGTTTAGGGGTGTAATTTTTACTTTTTTGCTGAAGAATGAGAATCTAGGCATGATTAGAGCAAGAAATTTGATGAATTACGGTGAAAAATTGCGAATTTTAGAGGTGATTTTGGGGTTGGTTCGAATATGTGTGTGTGTTTTGTGTTGAGACAGAACCGCTGAGCAGCTTGTATCAGGCCTGAAATATAGGTCCATGCGATCGCATGGCTTCAAAGGCCTAACTCCATGCGATCGCATGGAGTCCCGGGTACAGTGTTCTGGTTTTTTTTTTATTTATAAAACCTTATACTTAATAAAACATAAAATTAATAAAATTTTAAAAATTTGTTTCTTTTTAGGATGAGAGCTTTTCGGATCGATGTCCTAGTCCGTCCCTAGACAAAATTTTAAAATTTGTCATTTTTAAGCGCGATTTTTAAAAGTAAATATTTTTGAGTTTTTTAATGTTTTTGGCATACTTTAATTCAATAAGATTAAAAATAATGATAATAAAAGTTCTCGTCCCTCCCTCTGGTAAAGCAATTTCGGTTCAATGACCTAGTCTTCAACTCACGACGAATTTTTAAAAATCATATTTTTAACTTAGCGAAATAAAGTAAATTTTTGTTTTTAAATTCACACAACTTAAATTTAAAATGCATAAAATTCAAAATTAATATTAAAAATTCACACCAAACTTAAATTTAATTTTTGTTTTTATACATACAAACTTATATTAAAAATATTAATTTTCTAAATATTTACAATTTTAAATATATTGATTTAAAAAGTTTACAATATTATTTTAATATTAATTTATTAATTTTTTTAAAAATAAAATTAAAAATCTTTTTGGCTTTTATCCCACTTTAATCAATCAAATATTATCAAAAATATACGCCCATCTTTTCGGTAAAGTAATTTCGGTTCCATGACCTAATTTAACTCATGATGAATTTTTCAAATATTTTTGGGTTGATTGATTAAAGATATTTATACCTTAAGAATAAACGTTAAATTTCGCAGTGATGTAATAAATTTTTGTATGATATCAATAATTTCGGTCGCAAGACCTAATTTCACCGAATACCAATTTAATACTTTATAACAAACAAATTAGCGTTTATTATCAAAAGGTTAAAAATAAAAATAAAAATAAAAACTGTACAAACTTACCTGTGAAATATATTCTTAGTGATATGCTCTAGCCCACTCATAAGATAGTCGGACTAATTGATTTTCCATGGCTACATAGGCGTAGCCTCGAGCATTCAGTGTTTTTTCTTCTAAACATATGAACGGTCCATCTCTGCATAAAGTAACAAATTCGGTGTTTGAATAGGTTTGATTATTTAAACATTTACCTTCGTGTGACCATTATCCGCATTTGTGACATTTTTCAAGGTGTCGTGCTCTCCTTTTCGCTGCGGATTTTGATTTTCCTTTACCAAATTGTAACTTATTATCTTCGCATCTGGATTCTTTTCTTACTCCGTCCAATTTACCTCTGATTAATGATACTATTTCACTTGGAAGTGTATCATTATTACGTTTAGTGATCAAAGCGGGTAGCATTAGACCATGGTTTAGTTCACAGGAAGTCTTCATCTCGTAAATCCTAAAAAAATAAAAAATTCAGAATGGGGGGAGAAGACTAGTTCTTTAGGGTCTGCTAGGGAAAGACCATTCGGGTTCCATTTTCGAGAACTACGCGAAAACAGAAAATCTAACTCTAACAGAAATACATATTATCCTTTAAAGACTTGATTCTCCCCACACTTAGTTAGCTGTGGTATCGAAATTGTGATTAACTTCGTTGTCGACTTCCATCGGACTATCTATATAGTGTTTAACTCTGTGACCATTAACTTTAAATTCAATCCCATTTGAATTTATTAATTCTACTGTTCCGTACGGGAAAACTCTTTTGACTATGAATGGTCCAGACCATCTTGATTTCAATTTTTCAGGAAATAGCTTGAATCGTGAATTGAAAAGAAGAACTCTGTCTCCTTCTTTAAATTCTTTTGAACTTCTGATTCTTTTATCATGCCATTTCTTCGTTCTTTTTTTATAGATTAACGAATTTTCGTATGCTTCATGTCTTAATTCTTCTAATTCGTTTAATTGACTTAACCGTAGACGTCCAGCTTCATGTAAATCAAGATTACATGTCTTCAAAGCCCAAAATGCTTTGTGTTCAATTTCTACTGGAACATGACATGCTTTTCCGTAAACGAGTCTGAAAGGTGTGGTTCCAATTGGAGTTTTGTAGGCTGTTCTAAAAGCCCAGAGTGCATCCTCCAATTTTATGGACCATTCCTTCGGATTTGATCCTACGGTTTTTTCTAGAATACGTTTTAAAGCTCGGTTGGTATTTTCAACTTGTCCACTTGTCTGTGGATGATATGCGGTGGAGATTTTATGAGTTACTCCATATCTTTTAAGAACTTTCTCAAGTTGATTATTATAAAAATGAGTTCCCCGATCACTTATTAAAGCTTTCGGTGTTCCAAACCTTGCAAAAAGACGTTTTAAAAAGTTGACTACAACTCGTGCATCGTTATTTGGGAGAGCTTGTGCTTCCGTCCATTTAGATACATAATCAATGGCTACAAGAATATAGAGATTATTATGAGATTTTGGAAATGGACCCATAAAGTCAATACCCCAAATGTCAAATAATTCACATACTTGAATGACATTTTGTGGCATTTCATCACGTTGACTTATTTTTCCGGCCCTTTGACAAGCATCACAGGATTTGCAAAGAAGGTGTGCGTCTTTGTAAATTGTAGGCCAATAGAATCCAGCATCATAAACTTTTCTTGCTGTGAGTTGAGGCCCATAATGCCCTCCTGTTGGTCCTGTGTGACAATGGTTTAAGATTTTACTAGCTTCATCTCCGAATACACATCGGCGTATTATTCCATCGGGATAACTTTTAAACAAATGTGGATCTTTCCAGAAATAGTGTTTTATATCACTGAAGAATTTCTTTCGTTTTTGGTATGATAATCCTTTTTCAAGGAATCCACAAACTAAGTAGTTTGCATAGTCTGCAAACCATGGAATTTCATTATAATCTATCTTCAATAGATATTCATCAGGAAAGTTGTCTTGTATGGCTGATTCATTTAGAACTTCTAATTCGGGATTTTCAAGACGAGAAAGATGATCAGCGGCGAGATTTTCTGCTCCTATTTTATCTCGGATTTCAATATTGAACTCTTGTAAGAGTAAGATCCAACGGATTAATCATGGTTTAGCATCTTGTTTCGATAATAGGTATCTAAGAGCAGAATGGTCAGTATAGACCACCGTTTTAGCTAGAACGAGATATGAACGAAATTTATCAAAAGCAAAGACAATAGCAAGGAGTTCTTTTTCAGTAGTTGTGTAATTTGTTTGTGCTCCTTGTAACGTCTTACTAGCATAATATATAGGTTGAAATCGTTTTTCAATCCTTTGTCCTAAAACGGCTCCTATTGCAAAATCACTTGCATCGCACATTAGTTCAAACGGTAGATTCCAATTTGGTGTTATCATGATCGGCGCATTAGTGAGTTTCTCTTTAAGAATATTAAAAGATTTGATACATTCATCTGAAAAGATGAATGGAGCATCCTTTTCTAGGAGTTTATTCATAGGAGTGGCAATTTTAGAAAATCTTTTATGATACGTCGGTAAAAACCGGCATGCCCTAGAAAACTCCTAACTCCTCTAACATTGGTGGGATGTGGAAGTTTAGCAATTACATCTACTTTAGCTCTATCCACTTCAGTTCCTTCTTTTGAAATTTTATGTCCAAGAACGATGCCTTCTTTATGCATGAAATGACATTTCTCCCAATTAAGTACTAGATTTGATTGTTCGCATCTAATAAGCATTCATTCCAGATTAACTAGACATGATTCAAATGTATCACCGAAGATTGAAAAGTCATCCATGAAAACTTCCATGCATTCTTCTATCATGTCGTGAAAAATCACCATCATACACCTTTGAAAGGTTGCAGGGGCGTTGCAAAGTCCAAATGGCATGCGTTTGTAAGCAAAAGTACCATAAGGGCACGTGAATGTGGTTTTCTCTTGGTCCTCAGGTGCTATTGGAATTTGAAAATATCCAGAAAATCCATCAAGAAAGCAATAGTAACTATTTCCGGCTAATCTTTCCAACATTTGATCAATGAAAGGTAAGGGAAAGTGATCTTTTCTGGTGGCGTCATTTAATTTTCTATAATCAATACATACACGCCATCCTGTTACAGTCCTAGTAGGAATAAGCTCATTTTTCTCATTTGTAATGACAGTCATGCCACCCTTCTTAGGCACGCATTGAACTGGGCTTACCCATGGACTATCAGAAATTGGATATATCAAACCTGCATCTAGCAGTTTAATAATTTCTTTTTTAACTACATCTTGCATATTAGGATTTAGTCTTCGTTGGCGTTGCACATACGTTTTATGACCTTCTTCCATAAGGATTTTATGTGTGCAATACGAAGGACTTATTCCTTTAATATCATGAATCTTCCATGCAATGGCTGGTTTATGAGCTTTCAACACAGAAATGAGTTGTGATTTCTCATTTTCAGTAAGAGAAGACGATATTATTACAGGTAATTCAGATTCACCATGTAAATAAGCGTATTCCAAATGGTTTGGAAGTGGCTTTAACTCTAATGTCGGTGGTTCTTCTATCGATGATTTGTATCGATATCTGTCTTCTTCTTTTAGCATTTGAATTTCTTCTGTTGTTGGTTCATATCCATTAGCTATTAGTGTAGCTAACATTTCGGTTTCATCAATTGGTTCAGTTTCTTCTCCTAAAGAATATTCTCCTGTTCCTTGTAATTCTGTAAATTGTTATAACAATTCTGCATGTGAGTCTATAGTTTGAATATAATAACATGTATCATCTGCAGATTGCGGTTGTTGCATTGCTCTATCAACTGAAAAGGTAACACTCTCGTCCTCTATACTTAGGGTCAATTTCTTACCGAACACGTCTATCATTGCTTTAGCCGTGTTTAAGAATGGTCTTCCTAATATGAGAGGAACTCGAGAATCTTCTTCCATGTCCAGAATAACAAAATCTACTGGAAATACTAAAGTACCAACTTTAACTAGCATGTTTTCCATTATCCCTCTAAGATATTTTACTGATCGATCGGCTAGTTGTATGCTTATTCGTGTTGGTTTCAATTCTCCGAGGTCTAGTTTAGCGTATAGTGAATACGGCATTAAATTTATACTAGCACCTAAGTCTGCCAATGCTTCTATTGAACTAAGACTACCCAGAAAACATGGAATTGTGAAACTTCCTGGATCAGATAATTTTTCTGGTATCTTATTCAACAGCACTGCTGAACAATTAGCGTTCATAGTAACAGCCGAGAGTTCTTCCATTTTCTTTCTATTTGTGATCAGATCTTTCAAGAATTTAGCATATCTAGGCATTCCTGAAATCACATCAATGAAAGGAAGATTGACATTTATCTGTTTAAACATATCCAAGAATTTGGATTGCTCGGCTTCAAGTTTCTCTTTCTTCATTTTACTCGGGTAAGGAATTGGTGGTTGGTATGGTTTAACATAAGGTTTATCCTTAATTGTGTTATCTTCATTAACATTTTCAACTACCGGTTCTTTTTCCTTATCTTGATCAGGTTGTGGTTCTTGTGGAGTAGGAATAGCTTCATCAGAAGTTACAGGTATTTCAGGTGGTTTAAGTGTTGTACCACTTCTTGTGGTAATGGCTTTAGCTGTTTCATTCCGAGGGTTAGCATTTGTATCACTAGGTAAACTTCCCGGTTTTCTTTCACCTATTAACCTTGCTAGGTTACTTACTTCTTGTTCCAAATTTTGAATAGAAGCTTGTTGATTTCTAAATGCTTGAGCATTTTGTTCATTAGTTTGTTTCTGAGATGTGAAAAACTGCGTTTGAGTTTCAACTAGCTTCGTCATCATATCTTCTAAATTCGGCTTTTTATCATCGGGTTGTGGTGGTTTGTTTTGAAAATTAGGTCTTTGCTGGTTGTAAGTATTATTGGATACTTGTTGATTGCTAGGACCTTGTTGGTTGTTGTATGGAACATTTCTGTTATAATTCTGGTTTTGATTGTAAATCGGTCTTGGCGGTTGATAATTATTCTGATAATTATTTCCAGGCCTTTGGTTTATGTATGAAATATTCTCTCTTTGTTCCATTGTTAATTCAATACTGAGACAATCTTTTGTCAAATGTGGTCCTCCACACTGCTCACAACTAATTCGTATTGAGTGAATATCCTTAGTCAACTTTTCCATTCGTCTCTCGACAGCATCTATCTTTGCGAAAATGGAATCTAAGTCATGGCTAGAATCGGCTCTAGCTGCTTTAGATGATCTAACGATATCTTTTTCTTGGTGCCACTCATGTGAGTGGGAAGCAGTGTTATCAATAATTTTATAAGCATCAGTTTCGGTTTTCTTCATAATAGAACCACCAGCTGCTATATCGATGTCTTTTCTTGTAGTGATGTCGCATCCTTGGTAGAATATTTGTACTATTTGACAGGTGTCTAAACCATGTTGCGGACATCCTCTCAATAACTTTCCAAATCTGGTACATGCTTCATATAGAGTTTCATTTGGCTTTTGTGTGAACGTAACAATTTCTCCTTGAAGTCTCACGGCTTTAGATGCCGGAAATTTAAGAAATTTTTCAACTAAAACGTCCCATGTATCAATCGCCCCTTCAGGTTACGATTCCAACCAATCTTTGGTTTCTCCCTTTAAAATCCAGGGAAATAACATGAGATATATCTGTTCATCCTCAACTTCTCGAATTTTAAATAGTGTGCAGATCCTATTAAAGGTACGAAGATGTTCATTTGGATCTTCCTTCGGCGCACCACTAAATTGGCATTGATTAGTCACCATATGTAGAATTTGTCCTTTGATTTCATAATCTGGCGCATTAATGTCAGGATGAGTAATTGCGTGACCTTGGCCAGTGCGTTTAGCTCTCATTCGGTCTTCCATACTTAAAGGTTTCAGATTCTCCATAATTGAATTTGTTGAATCTGAATCACTAGAGGATTCTGATTTAATGATTCGTTCCTCAACAATCTCTGTTTGAATGATTGGTGGTTCTGGAGGAAAAATTAATGGTTCAGGATCTATGAATCGTCCCTGAATATTCTCCGGATTCTCAATTGTGAGGTCGGGTTCAAAAAATGGATTATCGGAAATTTGAATTGGAGTACTTGGTCGACTGGATGACGATTCTAAAGAAAAATCAACGGCGACAATATTAGCTAGATGTCTTGATCGAGTTACAGGTGGTGAACGTACAAAAGGTGGTGAACGTTTTGCTCGGTGCATTCACTGAATATCCTATTAGCTTTTAAAAGGAAAGAAAAATTATATAAGTTATCCAATTAATAGACTTTTCTGATTTTGCCCACGTTTTGAATAGCCAAAAGATGTAGCAGAGGGGCATGATTCGTTTGGTCTCAATATAATTGAGTACTGTTTGGCTCCAATAACCCGGTCCACGTACAAATCCAACTATTACTACGAACCAGAAAATTTTGATGTCTATCAATTTAACCACTTAAAATAAATTTTCGTAATTTTAAGAAATTTAGAGAAGAAGTAGAAAAAAATTCTATGTCCTAAAACTAGAATGGCGAGAAATAAGAAAGAAAAAGTGCGCGTCGAAAAAGGTCAAAAAAGAAAAGGGTTGAAAAATAAAAGGCGTCAAAAAATAAGAAAGAAAAAGAATGACTTATAAAACTTTAAAACACTCGACTAACCTAACCTTATTACTATCACTAACTTAAAATTAAAATTGCAAATTGAGATTACTAATTGGAGTGATAATTGATACATAGGTAAAAGGCGTCGAAAAATAAAAATAAGAAAATAGTGCGTTGAAACTTAAAAAGGAACTAAAAACTAAACACTAAAAGTTGCGTCTAAAAATTTTAAGGCTTACAAGTAAAACTATATCCCAAATGGCAATATCTTAAAAAGGTACTAAAACTTAAAAAGGCGTCGCAAAATTCTAAAGCACCTAGATCTTAGTTTAAAGAAAAAGCACTTAAGGGATTTTACGGCAAAGCCTAAAAATCTAGAAATAAAAATAACTATGGCAAAAACTATGGATTAAAACTAAATACGAGCGAAAAACACAAATATTACTCTAAAACAAATAAAAAGGAACAAAATATAAAAATATACTAAAAGTTGTAAAAAGTACAATTTTTATAAAAATATTATTTTTATATTATTTATTTTATAAAACTATTAATTTTACAATTTAATTAAACTAAATATACAAATTAAATAAATAAACTAAACTAAATAATAAAAAAAACAACCCTAATTAGGGTTAAAGTAAAAATAATATAATTAAACTCCGTAATTAATGCTGGTTGCAGTCAACTGTGGCGTGTCAGCAGAGCTCATGCGATCGCATGAGTTCTTAGTTACCCAGCCATGCGATCGCATGGGCTAGGGTTTCGGGCCAGACACTGGGCTGCTACAGTACTGGACTCGAGTTTTAATATTTTTTTTTTCTGTTTTGCTGTATTATATATTTATAATATATTTATATAAATTAAATAAAAATTCTATTTTTACAAACTAAAAATAGAAATAAAGAAATTTTATAAAACTTAAATATTTAACAAACTCTTAAAAATATTTATATTTTTGTTTTTCTTTTTATATTTTCGAATATTTAAAACGTATTTTTACAAAAGCGTATTTTTTTTTATATTAGCGTTGCGCTTCCGGCGTTTAAGCAAGAAATTGGATTCCCCGGCAGCGGCGCCAAAAATACTTGATAGTTAAAGCTAAGGGTATAAAATACTATTAAATTTTACTAGGAAAAACTATTAAATGCGATACAATTTTACACAAGATATTTATTTATTTATAGAATGGATATACTTAAATCTTGCTACAACACTTATAGGCAGTGTACCTAATCGTACAGTAGTGTAGTTTTTAGTAAGTCCGGTTCGTTCCACAGGGAATCTTTAAACAAAGCTTAACGCTATATTAGTTTTAATTTATAAAAATACAAATATATATATAAGTAATATTATTATTATAAAGGGGGTTTTTACCGTTTAATGACCGGTTTGTCGATTTTAAAACTTTAGTCGCAGTTAAAACCTAATGTAAAATATTAAAAATAAATATAACTTAATTTAAAGCGTAAAGTAAATAACGATAATGAAATTGCGATAAATAAAAGTGCGATAAAATAAAATTGCGATAATTAAAAATACGATAATTAAAAGTGCAATTAAATACAAAAACAATAAATAAAAGTGCGATAATTAGAAGTGCAATTAAATTTAAAATAGAGGAAATTAAATATGAAATAAAATAATTATGCTTATTTAAACTTCCGTAATCATGATGTTTGACGTGTTGATTTTAGTTTTATGCCCATGGGTTAATTGTCCTTTGTCCTGGATTATTTAATATGTCCGTCTGGTTTTTGTCCATAACACTCCATCAGTCATAAATATAAAGTGCGAGTGTCCTCGTCAAATTATCCTTATACCCGAAGTTAAATATTCCAACTAATTGGGGACTTAAACTGTAACAAGGTTTTAATACTTTGTTTAATAATTACACCAGGTTATCGACTGCGTGTAACCCAAGGTTTTAATACTTTGTTATCAATTATGCCAAGTGTCCTTGTACATAATTTCACCCCTGTTTTAATAATTCTAGTGACTATTAATCCATTCCCGTGTCCGGTTAAATGAACGATTATTCGTACATATAAATATCCCGCCCATCGTGTCCGATCGAGTGTATATGGTTATTTATAGGGACGTCCAATTGTAAATCTTTATATTAAAATTAATAAACTATCATTTAGTTAAACAAATATAAAGCCCATTAATAGCCCATAGTCTAATTTCCACAAGTGTCGTTCTTTTGTCCAAACCCCAATTATGGTACAAAGCCCAATTACCCAATTTTAGTAATTAGCCCAACATCATGATTACTTCGATTTAAATAAGCATAATAATAACTTAGCTACGAGACATTAAATTAAAAAGGTTGAACATAACTTACAATGATTAAAAATAGCGTAGCGTTACACGGACAGAATTTCGACTTACACCCTTACAACATTCGCTAACATACCCTTATTATTAGGATTTAAAATTAAAATTAAAATATAAATATATATATATAATTTACGTATGATGAAGAAGGAAAAAGATGTGTTTTGATGTTCACCAAGCTGCGAATTTTATAGGCATGTGGGCTGGAAAAGTGGCTCATGCGATCGCATGAGCTTTACCCTTCAAGGCCATGCGATCGCATGGCCAGCTGGAGAGGCTCACATGCCTTTGTTTTTTCTGCCGACGGTTTTTAATAATATAATATATAATATATAAATAATTATAAGAATTATTTAAATATTATATTATATTTATGTGCATAGTTGACTTGTAATTTTTAGTCCATTGCGTCGAGCGTTGAGAGTTGACTCTGGTCCCGGTTTCGGATTTTCGAACGTCCTTGCGTATAATTTAATATCTTGTACTTTGCGTTTCGCGTCTTGTACTCTTGTAATTTTGAGACGTTTCTCATCAATAATTTGAACCTCTTTGATTGTACTTAGTACTTTTGAGCTTTTTGGTCGTTTGCGTCTTCAATTCGTCGAATCTGTCTTTTGTCTTCATCTTTTATTATTTAAACGAATATCACTTGTAAATAGGACAATTGCAACTAAAAGCTTGTCTTTCTTGAGAGATAATGCTATGAAATATATGTTCATTTTTAGCATTATCAAACACCAGCAAGATGTGGGGCCTGAAAATGAGCACTTTTTTACATTAAAATAAATATTATCTAGGGCTAATTGTTGAATACAATTATTGTCTCTAGGACAAATACAATAGAGATGACACCCGTAAGCAACGGGTATCGCGACCCGCGGATACCCACGACCAACAAGCAATACCCGTATAGAAATAGCATTGAACTTTACCTACCAGGCCATATATAGAAAAGATATGAACACAATCAATTGATGATATCCGAGTGAGAAGAACGTTTAAAAGGGGAGCACAAGTCAACAAATGACTCTCGTGTCCAGCATAATATGGGGGAATTGAAGGTGACAACAACTTAATGATGAACATTCCGGTATGTTCCAACAAACACATCCCACAAAACATATGATCGTAATTGCATGTTATGTTATGTTAATATCATAATTTCTGATAAGATATGTGATAGTGTAATAAAATGATATTGAAGTATAATAAGCGGTACTCACCTGTATATTCCAACCACTGAGTTAATGAGGCCCCACATAGAATGGTAGCAGCAGATATATTGTCAGCATCTGAACCATCAGTTGCAATTTCATATACTTTCTCAATTTCAGCTAAGCTTCCATCGAATTCAAGAACTTAAATTTAGTTTACAACATCACATATTCACATACCTCTGAATGATTCGGAAAACTAATGTAATGACCCGGAAAATTTCGACTAATTTTAAATCAAACTCTCGATACGATTTAATATTTTTTTGAAACGTTAAGCTAAGTCTGTAATCCTGAGTCTCAAAATTTTTGAACTGTTTTCATTATATTCATTTAACTCGACCAGTTTCGACGATTCACGAACAACTATTTGTAAATAGATACATATATATTTAAAAATATAAATATATATATATATATTAATTCGAAATATAATTTGAAATATCATATTCTTTAGTTATTAGAATTGATTTTGTAAAATAAAATAATATAAGAAGTAATAAAATTTATTATTAAAATGAATCTATATATAGATATAAAAGTTTATTGAATACATTTATTAATCAATTGTAATACTCAGTTGGCATTTCACTAGTGTTCATATAGATCTAATAAGAATTTATGAAGATTTAAAATAAAAGTTGAAATGTAAATCGATTAAAAGATTTTAGGTTTGATAAAAAAATATATTTTTTTACCTTTTTAGTTTAAATATTAGTACTTCGTACATATTAATTGGAACAGGAAATAAATAATTAACGAACATTATTGATCAGGTTTCAAACAGTTAATGACTGAAATAATTAGATGAATATAATATAAAATTTTGGGATTTTTAAGATGACTTTTGTATGTAAACTGTTTAGCAAAGAAGCACGACATATTAGTCCGAGAGAAAGTGTCGGCAGAGAATCATTTGTAAACTCCTGTGAATGAATTGTTAAATTATTGGATTTTAACTATTATATCAATTGATTGCCTGATTATCTCTATTATTACATTTATCATATTTCTTATTATATCTAATACATTCTATATCTAAATCACACATACATGATACTTGATTTCACACCAATCACCAACTTCATCGGCCACCATACAACCATATCACCACCCACCACCTTCAAACTCCCACCGTCGATAACCATAACCTTTTGATCACCATTCAAACCTACCAACGCAAACCATGTGTATATGTCTGTACAGCTTCGGCAATCACCCCCATGATCACCCATGATCACCGCAACCACGATCATCATCAACTAACCTGCTACTATTTTTGGTACATCTTTATTTCTTTTGTTTTTGATCAACCCACAACCATAAACCACCCACTGTATAATTCTGCTCAATCAAATAACTAGTTGATAGCTGATGCAACAATTCGAAACCCCACCATCATGAATCACCACTAGTTGAACACTATTGTTGATCAATCATGACTGCTATTTTCTGTCCAAGAAATAAACCCGAACACCCTTTGGTTGTGTTGCTATCGGAAACCCAAACCCCACCCGTGATCACCAACATAACCAT
This sequence comes from Rutidosis leptorrhynchoides, assembly GCF_046630445.1. Taxonomy (NCBI): domain Eukaryota; kingdom Viridiplantae; phylum Streptophyta; class Magnoliopsida; order Asterales; family Asteraceae; genus Rutidosis; species Rutidosis leptorrhynchoides. Next base: position 73,933,214 of record NC_092343.1, on the reverse strand, counting down.
CACCAACTGCATACTTCTATTTTTGGGTTCCATCGTCATCATCATCTTATGAACATCATCAACTTGACATCTTCAATAACCCACCAACTGGTTACTGTTACGGTCTCTGCTACTCTCTTTTGTGTTGTTGTTCGAAGACCCAGAAATCACTATCTTCAACACCTTCATTAAACAAAACACCATGAAAACATTCTGCTGTATAATTGATTCGATTGTTGTGATCGTCACAACCTGTGCTGCTATTAGTACAATCATAAACCACCATGACCATGATAAATGTTTCTGTTTTCCAGTCGTGATCAAACCTAGACCCACTTAAAAACTACCATAGTAAACCACCTATCTCTCTTCTTCTTTCTTGTTTACTTTTTCATGAACTATCACCAACAACTGTTTGGTTCAAACAAACTCAAATTCAAGAACCCACTTATGTTTATGTTACAGCTATATTCTATTTCTGTTTTTCTATCAAAACCAAACCTGTAACAGCTTGCTATGTGATGATATATTGGTTGTTTATTCTTTTAAATGAAAACACAGCCTTTATTCATTATTTTATTGCTACTACTGCTTTTGTTTTTCTATTATGTTGTAAGATACACCCAAAAACAGCCAACACTTGCAGTTAACTACTGCTGCGTTTTTATTTTTAATTTTTTTTTGTTACGAGCTGAACCAAAATCTTGAAACTCACTTTGATACTACCACAACTGTTGCACCTGCTTGTCCTTGTTTTGAAAACGAATGGTGAAGACTATGAATTTTTGAATGATGACTCAGAGTTTGGTTGTTTGTTGATGATAAATATTCAATGATGATGAATGATTGTTACAGCCGTTTGTCTCATGCTGCAACTAGTGTTTCTATTTTCAATTACTTTTAACAAATGAAAGAAAAAGCCCCACTTCAATCACCTAACCCCACGAAATTACTTTTAATACGGACTGTTTTGGATTCTTGAGACAGCATGGGCCGACACATTATAATCAAGAGAACCACTTGAATTGATTATGGTATGATATTGTTGCTGCTTCATTCCTTTTCTCTCGCATACCAGGATTTGTTTTTGGGCCGTTGAATAAATTGGGCTTATGAGGAACTTGGGCCATGAATTACAAACACACCGTATATTTTTCTCTAGCTTCTATTGACATAACACACTATACATTTATCTAAGGTATAAATATTATTATAGTTATTATTAATCGTTATTATTGTTATATATTTACTATTATTATTAATATTATTATTATTATTATTATTATTATTATTATTATTATTATTACTATTATTATTATTATTATTATTATTATTATTATTATTATTATTATTATTATTATTATTATTATTATTATGGTATAATTATGATTATGATCCAAGGTGATGTTGATACGAATGATATCTTATAAAGATGATGTAACGAGAAAAATAATGATAAATGATACGATGATAATGATCTTAATATTGATAATGAAAATAATAAGATGATGATGGAATAAAAAGATAATGAAGAGATGATTATGATTGTGTCACAATGGATGATGATGATAGTAAACACGATCTTAAAACGATAATATGATGTTATTAATAATGTTAAAGATGATGATACATGATATTAATGATGATGATGTATATTACATGATATAAAAGTTATAAATGATAAAGAAGATGAAGTTGGAAACAGAAGTAATTTGGGGTTAAATAGAAATGGTGACGGAATTAAATCGGAAATAAGGTGATAGAGGAATGGTTAAAGGTGTTAACGGGTTAGCGGGAGGTCGCGGGTTCGAGCCCGGGCCGGGGCAGTTTATTTTTAAACCTTTCCCATTTAAGGTAGTTATTTTATTTATTATCATTATTATTACTATTATTATTATTATAAGTATTATTATTAAGTATTATCATTAAGGTTATTATTAGTAGTATTATTATGATTAAAAATCATTATTATTATTATCATTATTTATAAAATTATCATTTTTATTAAAATTACTATTATTACTATCAGTATCATTATTTTTCTTAATCCATTATTACTACAATTAATAATTTTACAAAACAAAAGATATATATATATATATATATATATATATATATATATATATATATATATATATTCATTACATAAAGTATACTAATACTACATAAAATTTTGTTTTAACTAATAACATTAATAAAAATCAAATAAGTATCATAATGTATCATAATGTATCATAAGTATTAATAAAATTATATGTATAAGAATATTAATCTTAATACATAAAATAATATATATATATATATATATATATATATATATATATATATATATAGGTTCGTGAATCTGAGGCTAACCTTGCACTTGTTCAATGACGTCATATGTATTTTTACTACGAAATACAGTATAGTGAGTTTCATTTGCTCCCTTTTTAAATGCTTTTGCAATATATATTTTTGGGACTGAGAATACATGCGCTGCTTTTATAAATGTTTTACGAAATAGACACAAGTAATCGAAACTACATTCTATGGTTGAATTATCGAAGAATATCACCCTTTTTAGTCTGGTAATCTAAGAATTAGGGAACAGAAACCCTAATTGACGCGAATCCTAATGATAGATCTATTGGGCCTAACAAACCCCATCCGGGTTATGGATGCTTTAGTACTTCAATTTTATCATGTCCGATGAGAGTCCCGGAATGATGGGGATATTCTAGACGCATTTTGTTAATGTCGATTACCAGGTGTTCACCATATGAATGATTTTTAATTCGCGGGTTACGCGTATTATTTTGTACTCGGGTTACGTGTATAATTAAATATCTAGAAATCTTGTGGTCTATTAAAATGATGAAAATGAATGATTATGATAAACTAATGAACTCACCAACCTTTTGGTTGACACTTGAAAGCATGTTTATTCTCAGGTATTAAAGAAATCTTCCGCTGTGCATTTGCTCATATTACATGGAGTCGTTCAAGGCATATTTAAGTCAGTACCTCGCAATGGGACCAAATGTTGAAGACTTCGTCCAGATGGATTAGGACGGGTCTCTACAACTAATAACACATTTAAATGTTAGCAATGCGTACTAAATATGCACCACTTCAAGAAATTTAAGACTTCAACAGTTTTTAGTTATCAGACTTCTACAGTGCTATTCATTGTATAGTTACATCTTACAAATAAATGCAAACTTCAGACATTATGATACTATATAATCCAAGGTTTATTAAAATGAACATACATGTAAGAGTATCAAATCAAATGGCTAGTAAGTAGAATCTAATTAATCTCCCCGATCATACGAATATCAATAAAATCAAAATTTAATGAATAAGGCTCCTTTAGCTTTTTTTAAGGCAGCTGATGAATATGAAAACTTAAGGCAAAACAAGGTTATCATGAAATCCCCCAACAATAGTAGACCCTAAATATGAACTATATTGTTCAAGGTTTATTAAAATGAGCATACAATGCAAGAGCATGCACTTTGAAAACAGTGCAAGTGTACCTTGAAGCAGGAGTTGAAATCAAAGCATGCACCATTGGAGGAGTTAAAGGAGACCCGTTCATCAACGATGACCAACCAGGTGTCTGACCAGCAATAGGGTTAGGTACATGGTTGGTGGGTCCCTTGATGTAGCCAGGCCACATATATGCTGACGTGTTTAAAAGTTGCCTTGCAATACAAGCCTCTACAATCAGATGTCCCAGATCACCAGCTGCATATAAAGTTTAATGTATAGAACTCATATAAAGAGATAAAGATGGCAAACCAAGTTTCGACCTCCAAATATCTATCATAATAATGTTTGTAAGTCTTTAGGATTGAGTTGTTATATTATCTTTATTGTCAAATCATGGTGTATATTAAAAAAAAAGTCGTTTTGGGGTAGCAAACATGTAAGATGTTAGTACGATTTTTCGTATAGCGGCTGTAAGGTACTAGCATAGAAAATTAGTTGCTCAATGTGTGGCGTATACTTTTGATTGTTGTTTGCCCTTGAGAAATAATCTCTTCAGACCCGGAACACAGATGTAAGATCTGTGGGGTGGCCTCAATCAATATGTGGACCAATCTGTAATGATCCGTCTAGCGCACTGCTGCTAAGTTGCTAATGTTGTTTTAGAGTGAGAAAGAACTGTGTGAGAGAGAAAGTATACTTCTCTCTGACTGAAGTTCAGATCTAAGATGATGTAATGTGGTGACCCAGGGGGTCTATTTATAGGCGTAGAATGTCCGAAATTCACGGGATACACATGTCAATCACTGAATGGCTCTGTTACGTGAAGTATCCGAAATGTCAGTGGCGTGTGCTGACATGGCTGCGTGCCGTTCACGCACCGAGTTAAAGGGCTTATGCATAGAGGCTGCCTGCAGGGCTTACGCTTGACGCTGGGTGTCCTGCTGGACGCTGGGCGGTAAATTCTGAAGATCAACAAATTTAATTATCATAAAAATGATGTTTTTATGCGTGTATCTCCTAGGATACACCATTAAGTCCCCCCAGTTTAATGTCTTTATTTTTCTAAAAAATAAAGTCATTAAACTAAAAAATAAGTAATGCCTTTTCCTCGGGAACAAGAATCTGCTGTAGCCGAACTTTTTTCTGCTATGTCAGTTACTTTTTTTATCATGACCTGCAGAAAGTACCTTTTTGAAATTTGAATTTCATTTTCAATTAAATTTACTTCTCCCGCATTTTTGTACGTCCGACACGTGGGAGCACATCAACCATGCGATTAACCGTCACCTGTTCATCTTCTGTTTGCCATTTAAAACCAAATTTTTTACTGTGTCATATTTACTTCAATCTGAATTTATTTCCTTCATCTACCTTAAACTTCTGTCATAAAATTCCCTTCTTAACTTCCTAATCAATGGCTATTTTTAATGTTGAAGATGTTCCAAGCAGAATTTCTTCAATCTACCTCGATCGTGTCAGAGTTGCTTTTCCCAAATTTTTTTGGTGCCGATGCTGTTGTTCCAGGCCCACATGATCGTGCCTGTCACCCTCCTCTTGGAAAAGTTGCTATTTACGGCCGTGCTTTGTACTTTTCTCACCTTCGTATTCCTTTTACAAAATTTTACCTGGACGTTTGCTGCTTTTATGGTGTTAGCGTTGGACAATTTGAGCCTATGTCCATTCGTAAGATCATGTTGTTCGAGATGTATTGTATGGCTCGAGATATTACCCCTTCTGTTCGTCTTTTTTCTAATCTTGCAACCATAAAACGTTATGATAAAGGATGGTTTTGTCTTACTCTGGATGAGTTTTTGCTTAATTCTGGTGAGACAAATGAGAATTGGCAGAGTACATTCTTCTTTATTAATAGCGAAGTTATCCTTAATGAGTGCCTGCAAGCTAGCTATTAGCGTACTTCGCTTGATCCTCCCAAAGTTATTCATCCAAGGTTAACATCTGAAGAACGAAAAGTATTAAATGTGATTAAAAAAGTGAAGATTCTAAACCGTCATTATCCAGAACATACGCTCTCTCTATGCTCCCTTAATGCTGAATGGGATGCAGAAACACGCGGTTGTGCCATTGTTATGGTGAGAAATAAAGGTATAATTTGATTAGGATTTAGTTATCTATTGTTATTATCTGTATAATAAATAATAATTACTGGTATTCTTATGTTTTTTAGTGATTACTCCGCTCGCCGCTCTGCGTTACACCAGATTTAATGATCTGCAATTTATATCTGAAAAATTAGCTGATCAGACGCTCGAAAATAGTTTATGTGAAAATGAGCTTGAAGATGAGGATGATGCTCCTTTAAATCGAGCAAATTCGAGGAAACGCCGTGCTGCTGGTAACCTCTCTTTTGAATCAATAGCAGAAGAAAACCTTTATTGCTTTTTCCATATGCCTAGCAATGGTGGCTATTATAATGTTGATCCTGATAAATATGCAATATTGAATTGTGAATCTTCTTTTCTGGATTGGAAAAACTTCTTGAATAACAACTGTTATTTTAATTCAGCCCTGGCAGCGAGAGAAGAAGCACAGAAGAAACTTGCTCTTCCGCCTCTCGCTCAGCGTAGCGGAATAGGGGAAAGCAGTTTACAAATAAGCATTCCCAACTTAGATACTACTGGCTTAACAACTCTCTTAGCTGGTCCTCCTGGTAATTATGAGGATTTTATGAAGTATCTTGAAGCGATGATGTCGCCTTCACTTATTAAATTCTTTGAGAGTTTATCTGATGGTGATGCTCGAAAATGTCAAGCACAAGGCATTATTTGGAATATTGCATCTGAATTCAATAATTTGAAGCGTCTGGAGCGCTCTGATCAAATACATCGTGACAAATATGAAAAAATTAAAAAAGATGCAGAGGCACTGAAAATTGCCTAACTTGAACTAGAGGCTGCTGTTACCGCTAAAAATGCTGCAGAGGCGCGCTATGTTCAAATGGCAACAAAGGAAAAATGGTATCTACATAAAATTGATACTTTAACTCGGTCTGAAATGTCCTTAACTCAATCTAAAACATCGTTGAAGGAACAACTGGAGTTAAGCAAGGGTGAGACCAGGTGTCTGATCGAAGGTATTCCAAAAATTGTGAAGAGTGCTTTCTCTTCTGATGATAATGCTAAAAATGAACATATATTTCATAGCATTATTCCTCAAGAAAGACAAGCTTTTAGTTGCAATTGTCCTATTTACAAGTGATATTCGTTTAAATAATAAAAGGTGAAGACAAAAGGCAGATTCGACGAATTGAAGACGCAAACGACCAAAAAGCTCAAAAGTACAAAAGACAATCAAAGAGGTTCCAATTATTGATAAGAAACATCTCAAAATTACAAGAGTACAAGATTCAAAACGCAAAGTACAAGATATTAAATTGTACGCAAGGACGTTCGAAAATTTGGAACCGGGACCAGAGTCAACTCTCAACGCTCGACGCAACGGACTAAAAATTTCAAGTCAATTATGCACATGAATATAATATAATATATAATTAATTCTTAAAATTAATATATATATTATATTATATTTAAAAATCGTCGGCAGAAAAAACAAAGGCATGTGAGCCTCTCCAGCTGGCCATGCGATCGCATGGCCTTGAAGGGTAAAGCTCATGCGATCGCATGAGCATCTTTTCCAGATCACAGGCCTATAAAAATCGAGCTTTGGTGTAACACAAAACACATCTTTTTCTTCTCCTCATTCAACGTATAATATTTATATTTATATTATAATTTTAATTTTAATTTATAATAATAAGGGTGTGTTTGCGAATGTTGTAAGGGTGTAAGTCAAAATTCTGTCCGTGTAACGCTACGCTATTTTTAATCATTGTAAGTTATGTTCAACCTTTTTAATTTAATGTCTCGTAGCTAAGTTATTATTATGCTTATTTAATCTGAAGTAATCATGATGTTGGGCTAAAATTATTAAAATTGGATAATTGGGCTTTGTACCATAATTGGGGTTTGGACAAAAGAACGACACTTGTGGAAATTAGACTATGAGCTATTAATGGGCTTTATATTTGTTTAACTAAATGATAGTTTGTTAATTTTAATATAAAGATTTACAATTGAACGTCCCTATAAATAACCATATACACTCAATCGGACACGATGGGCGGAGTATTTATATGTACGAATAATCGTTCATTTAACCGGACATGGGAATGGATTAATAGCCATTAGAATTATTAAAACAGGGCTGAAATTATGTACACGGACACTTGGCATAATTGATAACAACGTATTAAAACCTTGAGTTACATTCAGTCGACATCCTGGTGTAATTATTAAACAAAGTATTAAAATCTTGTTACAGTTTAAGTCCCCAATTAGTTGGAATATTTAACTTCGGGTATAAGGATAATTTGACGAGGATACTCGCACTTTATATTTATGACTGATGGACTGTTATGGACAAAACCAGACGGACATATTAAATAATCCAGGACAAAGGACAATTAACCCATGGGCATAAAACTAAAATCAACACGTCAAACATCATGATTACTGAAGTTTAAATAAGCATAATTCTTTTATTTCATATTTAATTTCCTTTATTTTATATTTAATTGCACTTCTAATTATAGCACTTTTATTTATTGTTATTGTATTTAATTGCACTTTTAATTATCGTACTTTTTAATTATCGCAAGTTTATATTATCGCACTTTTATTTATCGCAATTTCATTATCGTTATTTACTTTACACTTTAAATTAAGTCTTTTATTTATTTAATATTTTACATTTTGTTTTAACTGCGACTAAAATTTTAAAATCGACAAACCGGTCATTAAACGGTAAAACCCCCCCTTTATAATAATAATATTACTTATATATATATTTGTATTTTTATAAATTTAAACTAATATAGCGTTAAGCTTTGAAAAAAAGATTCCCTGTGGAACGAACCAGACTTACTAAAAACTACACTACTGTACGATTAGGTACACTGCCTATAAGTGTTGTAGCAAGGTTTAAGTATATCCATTCAATAAATAAATAAATATCTTGTGTAAAATTGTATCGTATTTAATAGTATTTCCTAATAAAATTTAAGCTATTTTATATACCCCTTAGCTTTAACTATCAAGTATTTTTGGCACCGCTGCCGGGGACCATCTAGCTTAAAAGCCGGAAGCGCAACGCTAATATATATAAAAAACAAAAAGATTTTTATTTTTAGTTTACTTTTATAAAAAAAATACGCTTTTGCAAAAATACGTTTTAAATATTCAAAAATATAAAAAGAAAAACAAAAATATAAATATTTTTAAGAGTTTGGTAAATATTTAAGTTTTATAAAGTTTCTTTATTTCTATTTTTTAGTTTGTAAAAATATAAGTTTTATTTAATTTATAAATATATTTTACAGCAAAAACAGAAAATAAAAAAAAAATATATATATATATTAAAACTCGAGTCCGGTACTGTAGCAGCCCACTCTGTGGCCCGAAACCCTAGCCTATGCGATCGCATGGCCGGGTAGCTTAGGACTCATGCGATCGCATTAGCCCGTCTGACACGCCATAGTTGACTGCAGCCTGCATTAATTACGAATTATAATTATTATTATTATATTTAAACCCTAATTAGGGTTATATATTATATAATTTAATTTAGTGTTATTTATTTAATTTGTATTTTTAGTTTAATTAGTTTATTTAAATTGTAAAATTAATAGTTTTATAAAATAAATAATATAAAAATAATATTTTTATAAAAATTGTAATTTTTACAACTTTTAGTATATTTTTATATTTTATTTTTTTTAATTGTTTTTAGCGTAATATTTGTATTTTTCACTCGTATTTAGTTTTTAAACATAGTTTTTGCCATAGTTATTTTTATTTCTAGATTTTTAGGCTTTGCCGTAAAATCCCTTAAGTGTTTTTTCTTTAGACTAAGATTTAAGTGCTTTAGAATTTTGCGACGCCTTTTTAAGTTTTAGTACCTTTTTAAGATATTGCCATTTGGGATATAGATTTACTTGTAAGCTTTAATATTTTTAGACGCCTTTTACCTATGTATCAATTATCACTCCAATTAGTAATCTCAATTTGCGATTATAATTTTAAGTTAGTGATAGTAATAAGGTTGGGTTAGTCAAGTATTTTTAAGTTTTATAAGTCACTCTTTTTCTTTCTTATTTTTCGACGCCTTTTATTTTTCGACCTTTTTCGACGCGCTCTTTTTCTTTCTTATTTCTCGCTATTCTAGTTTTAGGACATAGATTTTTATTCTACTTCTTATCTATATTTCTTAAAATTACGAAAATTTATTTTAAGTGGTTAAATTGATAGACATCAAAATTTTCTGGTTCGTAGTAATAGTTGGATTTGTACGTGGACCGGGTTATTGGAGCCAAACAGTCCTGAATTATATTGAGACCAAACGAATCCTGCCACTCTGCTGCATCTTTTGGCTATTCGAAACATGGGCAAAATCAGAAAAGTCTATTAATTGGATAACTTATATAATTTTTCTTTCCTTTTAAAAAACTAATAGGATATTCAGTGAATGCACCGAGCAAGACGTTCACCACCTTTTGTACGTTCACCACCTGTAACTAGATCAAGACATCTAGCAAATATTACCGCCGTTGATTTTTCTTTAGAATCGTCATCCAGTCAACCAAGTACTCCAGCTCAAATTTCCGATAATCCATTTTTTGAACCCGACCTCACAATTGAGAATCCGGAGAATATTCAGGGACAATTCGTAGATCCTGAACCATTAATTTTTCCTCCGGAACCACCAATTATTCAAACAGAGATTGTTGAGGAACGAACCATTAAATCAGAATCCTCTAGTGATTCCGATTCAACAAATTCAATTATGGAGAATCTGGAACCTTTAAGTATGGAAGACCGAATAAGAGCTAAACGCACTGGCCAAGGTCACGCAATTACTCATCCTGACATTAATGCGCCAGATTATGAAATCAAAGGACAAATTCTACACATGGTAACTAATCAATGCCAATTTAGTGGTACGCCGAAGGAAGATCCAAATGAACATCCTCGTACCTTTAATAGGATCTGCACTCTATTTAAAATCCGAGAAGTGGAGGATGAACAGATATATCTCATGTTATTTCCCTGGACTTTAAAGGGAGAAGCCAAAGATTGGTTGGAATCATTACCTGAAGGGGCGATTGATACATGGGACGTTTTAGTTGAAAATTTTCTTAAACAATTCTTTCCGGCATCTAAAGCCGTAAGACTTCAAGGAGAAATTGTTACGTTCACACAGAAACCGAATGAAACTCTATATGAGGCGTGGACAAGATTTGGAAAATTATTAAGAGAATGTCCGCAACATGGTTTAGACACCTGTCAAATAGTACAAATATTCTACCAAGGATGCGACATCACTACAAGGAAAGACATCGATATAGCAGCTGGTGGTTCAATTATGAAGAAAACCGAAACTGATGCTTACAAAATTATTGATAACACTGCTTCCCACTCACATGAGTGGCACCAAGAAAAAGATATCGTTAGATCATCTAAAGCAGCTAGAGCCGATTCTAGCCATGACTTAGATTCCATTTCCGCAAAGATAGATACTGTCGAGAGACGAATGAAAAAGATGACTAAAGATATCCACTCAATACGAATTAGTTGTGAGCAGTGTGGAGGACCACATTTGACAAAAGATTATCTCAGTATTGAATTAACAATGGAACAAAGAGAGAATGTTTCATATCTAAACCAAAGGCCTGGAAATAATTATCAGAATAATTATCAACCGCCAAGACCGATCTACAATCAAAACCAGAATTATAATCGAAATATTCCATACAACAACCAACAAGGTCCTAACAATCAACAAGTATCCAATAATACTTACAACCAGCAAAGACCTAATTTTCAAAACAAACCACCACAAACCGATGATAAAAAACCGAATTTAGAAGATATGATGACGAAGCTAGTTGAAACTCAAACGCAGTTTTTCACATCTCAGAAACAAACTAATGAACAAAATGCTCAAGCATTTAGAAATCAACAAGCTTCTATTCAAAACTTGGAACAAGAAGTAAGTAACCTAACAAGGTTAATAGGTGAAAGAAAACCGGGAAGTCTACCTAGTGATACAAATGGAAACCCCCAGAATGAAACAGCTAAAGCCATTACCACAAGAAGTGGTACAATACTTAAACCACCTGAAATACCTGTAACTTCTGATGAAGCTATTCCTACTCCACAAGAACCACAACCTGAACAAGATAAGGAAAAAGAACCGGTAGTTGAAAAGGTTAATGAAGATAACACAGTTAAGGATAAACCTTATGTTAAACCATACCAACCACCACTTCCTTACCCGAGTAAAATGAAGAAAGAGAAACTTGAAGCCGAGCAATCCAAATTCTTGGATATGTTTAAACAGATAAATGTAAATCTTCCTTTCATTGATGTGATTTCAGGAATGCCTAGATATGCTAAATTCTTGAAAGATCTAATCTCAAATAGAAATAAAATGGAAGAACTCTCGGCTGTTACTATGAATGCTAATTGTTCAGCAGTGCTGTTGAATAAGATACCAGAAAAATTATCTGATCCAGGAAGTTTCACAATTCCATGTTTTCTGGGTAGTCTTAGTTCAATAGAAGCATTGGCAGACTTAGGTGCTAGTATAAATCTAATGCCGTATTCACTATACGCTAAACTAGACCTTGGAGAATTGAAACCAACCAGAATAAGTATACAACTAGCCGATCGATCAATAAAATATCCTAGAGGGATAATGGAGAACATGCTAGTTAAAGTTGGTACTTTAGTATTTCCAGTAGATTTTGTTGTTCTGGACATGGAAGAAGATTCTCAAGTTCCTCTCATATTAGGAAGACCATTCTTAAACACGGCTAAAGCAATGATAGACGTGTTCGGTAAGAAATTGACCCTAAGTATAGAGGATGAGAGTGTTACCTTTTCAGTTGATAGAGCAATGCAACAACCGCAATCTGCAGATGATACATGTTATTATATTCAAACTATAGATTCACATGCAGAATTGTTAGAAGAATTTCCAGAATTACAAGGAACAGGAGAATGTTCTTTAGGAGAAGGAAATGAACCAATTGATGAAGCTGAAATGTTAGCTACACTAATAGCTAATGGATATGAACCAACAATAGAAGAAATTCAAATGCTAAAAGAAGAAGACAGATATCGATATAAATCATCGATAGAAGGACCACCGACATTAGAATTAAAGCCACTTCCAAACCATTTGGAATACGCTTATTTACATGGTGAATCTGAATTACCTGTAATAATATCGTCTTCTCTTACTGAAAATGAGAAATCACAACTCATTTCTGTGTTGAAAGCTCATAAACCAGCCATTGCATGAAAGATTCATGATATTAAAGGAATAAGTCCTTCGTATTGCACACATAAAACCCTTATGGAAGAAGGTCATAAAACGTATGTGCAACGCCAACGAAGACTAAATCCGAATATGCAAGATGTTGTTAAGAAGGAAATTATTAAACTGCTAGATGCAGGTTTAATTTATCCAATTTCTGATAGTCCATGGGTAAGCCCAGTTCAATGCGTGCCTAAGAAGGGTGGCATGACTGTCATTACAAATGAAAAAAATGAGCTTATTCCTACTAGGACTGTAACAGGATGGCGTGTGTGTATTGATTATAGAAAATTAAATGACGCCACCAGAAAAGATCACTTTCCCTTACCTTTTATTGATCAAATGTTGGAAAGATTAGCCGGAAACAGTTACTATTGTTTTCTTGATGGATTTTTCGGATATTTTCAAATTTCAATAGCACCCGAAGATCAAGAGAAAACCACGTTCACGTGCCCTTATGGTACTTTTGCTTACAAACGCATGCCATTTGGACTTTGCAACGCCCCTGCAACCTTTCAAAGGTGCATGATGGCGATTTTTTACGACATGATAGAAGAATGCATGGAAGTTTTCATGGATGACTTTTCAGTCTTCGGTGATACTTTTGAATCATGTCTAGTTAATCTGGAACGAATGCTTATTAGATGCGAACAATCAAATATAGTTCTTAATTAGGAGAAATGCCATTTCATGGTTAAAGAATGCATCGTTCTTGGACATAAAATTTTAAAGGAAGGAATTGAAGTGGATAGAGCTAAAGTAGATGTAATTGCTAAACTTCCACATCCCACCAATGTTAGAGGAGTTAGGAGTTTTCTAGGGCATGCCGGTTTTTACCGACGTTTCATAAAAGATTTTTCTAAAATTGCCACTCCTATGAATAAACTCCTAGAAAAGGATGCTCCATTCATCTTTTCAGATGAATGCATCAAATCTTTTAATATTCTTAAAGAGAAACTCACTAATGCACCGATCATGATAACACCGAATTGGAATTTATCGTTTGAACTAATGTGCGATGCAAGTGATTTTGCAATGGGAGCCGTTTTAGGACAAAGGATTGAAAAACGATTTCAACCTATATATTATGCTAGTAAGACATTACAAGGAGCACAAACGAATTACACAACTACTGAAAAAGAACTCCTTGCTATTGTCTTTGCTTTTGACAAATTTTGTTCATATCTCGTTCTAGCAAAAACGGTGGTCTATACCGACCATTCTGCTCTTAGATACCTATTTTCGAAACAAAATGCCAAACCAAGATTAATCTGTTGGATTTTACTCTTACAAGAGTTCGATATTGAAATCCGAGACAAAAGAGGAGCAGAAAATCTCGCCGCTGATCATCTTTCTCGTCTTGAAAATCCTGAATTAGAAGTTCTAAATGAATCGGCCATACAAGACAACTTTCCTGATGAATATCTATTGAAGATAGATTATAATGAAATACCATGGTTTACAGACTATGCAAACTACTTAGTATGTGGATTCCTTGAAAAAGGATTATCGTACCAAAAACGAAAGAAATTGTTTAGTGATATAAAACACTATTTCTGGGAAGATCCACATCTGTTTAAAAGTTGTCCAGATGGAATAATGCGCCGATGTGTATTCGGAGATGAAGCTAGTAAAATTTTAAACCATTGTCACACAGGACCAACAGGAGGGCATTATGGGCCAACTAACAGCAAGAAAAGTTTATGATACTGGATTCTATTGGCCTACAATTTACAAAGACGCACACATTCTTTGCAAATCCTATGATGCTTGTCAAAGAGCCGAAAAAATAAGTCAACGTGATGAAATGCCACAAAATGTCATTCAAGTATGCGAAGTATTTGACATTTGGGGTATTGACTTTATGGGTCCATTTCCAAAATCTCATAATAATCTCTACATTCTCGTAGCCATTGATTATGTATCTAAATGGGCGGAAGCACAAGCTCTCCCAACTAACGATGCACGAGTTGTAGTCAACTTTTTAAAACGTCTTTTTGCAAGGTTTGGAACACCGAAAGCTTTAATAAGTGATCGGGGTACTCATTTCTGTAATAATCAACTTGAGAAAGTTCTCAAAAGATATGGAGTAACTCATAAAATCTCCACCGCATATCATCCACAAACAAGTGGACAAGTTGAAAATACCAACCGAGCTTTAAAACGTATTCTAGAGAAAATCGTAGGATCAAATCCGAAGGAATGGTCCATTAAATTGGAGGATGTACTCTGGGCTTTTAGAACAGCCTACAAAACTCCAATTGGAACCACACCTTTTAGACTCGTTTATGGAAAAGCATGTCATCTTCCAGTAGAAATTGAACACAAAGCATTTTGGGCTTTGAAGACATGTAATCTTGATTTACATGAAGCTGGACGTCTACGGTTAAGTCAACTAAACGAATTAGAAGAATTAAGACATGAAGCATACGAAAATTCATTAATCTATAAAGAAAGAACGAAGAAATGGCATGATAAAAGAATCAGAAGTTCAAAAGAATTTAAAGAAGGAGACAGAGTTCTTCTTTTCAATTCACGATTCAAGCTATTTCCTGGAAAATTGAAATCAAGATGGTCTGGACCATTCATAGTCAAAAGAGTTTTTCCATACGGAACAGTAGAATTGATAAATTCAAATGGGATTGAATTTAAGGTTAATGGTCACAGAGTTAAACACTACATAGATAGTCCGATGGAAGTCGACAACGAAGTTAATCACAATTTTGATACCACAGCTAACTAAGTGTGGGGAGAATCAAGTCTTTTAAGGATTTTATGTATTTCTGTTAGAGTTAGATTGTCTGTTTTCGTGTAGTTCTCGAAAATGGAACCCGAATGGTCTTTCCCTAGCAGACCCTAAAGAACTAGTCTTCTCCCCCCATTCTGAATTTTTATTTTTTTAGGTTTTTACGAAAAGAAGACTGCCTGTGGACTAAACCATGGTCTAATGCTACACGCTTTGATCACTAAACGTAATAATGACACACTTCCAAGTGAAATAGTATCAGTGATCAGAGAAAGATTGGACGGAGTAAGAAAAGAATCCAGATGCGAAGATAATAAGTTATAATTTGGTAAAGGAAAATCAAAATCCGCAGCGAAAAGAAGAGCACGACACCTAGAAAGATGTCACAAATGCGGAAAATGGTCACATGGAGGTAAATGTTCAAATAATCAAACCTATTCAAACACCGAATTTGTTACTTTATGCAGAGACGGACCGTTCATATGTTTAGAAGAAAAAACACTGAATGCTCGAGGTTACGCCTATGTAGCCATGGAAAATCAATTAAACCGACTATCTTATGAATGGGATAGATCGTATCACTAAGAATACTATCTCACAGGTAAGTCTGTACAGTTTTTATTTTTATTTTTATTTTTAACCTTTTGATAATAAACGCTAATTTATTCGCTATAAAGTATTAAATTGGTATTGAATAAAATTAGGTTTGGCGACCGAAATTATTGATATCATACAAAAATTTATTACATCACTGCGAAATTTAACGTTTATTCTTAAGGTATAAATATCTTTAATCAATCAACCCAAAATATTTTAAAAATTCGTCATGAGTTAAATTAGGTCATGGAACCGAAATTACTTTACCAAAAAGAGGGGCGTATATTTTTGATAATATTTGATTGATTAAAGTGGGATAAAAGCCAAAAAGATTTTTAATTTTATTTTTACCATGTTTTTAAAATTAATATATAAATCTTAAATTAATATTGTAAACTTTTTAAATTAATATATTTAAAATTATAAATATTTGAACAATTGATATTTTTAAGTTTGTATGTATAAAAACAAAAATATAATATAAGTTTGGTGTGAATTTTTAATTTTTAAAAAATGTGAATTTTTAATTTTATGCATATTTTAAATTTAAGTTGTGTGAATTTAAAAACAAAAATTTACTTTATTTCGCTAAGTTAAAAATATGATTTTTAAAATTCGTCGTGAGTTGAAGACTAGGTCGTTGAACCGAAATTGCTTTACCCGAGGGAGGGACGAGAACTTTTATTATCATTATTTTTAAACTTATTGAATTAAAGTATGCCAAAAACATTAAAAAACCCAAAAATCTTTACTTTTAAAACCGCGCTTTGATTTGACAAATTTTAAAAAAAAATTGTCAAGGGACAGACTAGGACATCGATCCGAAACACCCTCACTCCTAAAGGAAAACAAATTTTTAAAATTTAATTAATTATAAGTTTTATAAAGTATAAGGTTTTATTTAAAAAAAAAAGGGCAAAACACTGTAGCAGGGTACCCATGCGATCGCATGGGAATCACCCTATACCTCCATGCGATCGCATGGAGGCAAAAATCTGGCCTGATACATACAGACAGCGAGTCTGTCTTCCTCACCACAACACACACACAAACACGAAACTCTCTCAAATCTTCACCAAATTTCATCATTTTTTCACCGTAATTCATCATTTTTCTTGCTCTAATCATGCCTAGATTCTCATTCTTCAGAAAAATGGTAAAAATTACACTCCTAAACTCATAAATTTGCTAGTTTTTGTGATAAATTCCAATTTTTTACCTAATGTAATTTTGTTAATTTTTAGTGTAATTAGTGTTAAATTGTTAGTATTTTATGCATGTATAACCTAGAATGATGCTATTTAAAATGATTTAGAGCCAAAAGCTTCAAATTTTTTAGAAATCTAGGGTTTGTGTTCTTGAGCAATTTGGGGCTTTTTGATATAAACAGGTTATGGCCGATTTTTGTCATGAATTATTGCTAAATTGAGTAGTGTAACATGTTTAGATAGTTAAATGATCCAAACATTGATCCTAAACATGATTTTTAGAGATTAAAGTGGACTTTTTAAGTCCAAAATTTATGAACTTGATTAATTTGATATATTTGCCATTTGAGACTTGTTTAATTATTAGTAATGACTATTTTGACATGATATTTGAGTTAAATGCTTATGAATTTTGTATACATTTTCATATGTGCTTATTTGAAAAGTGTAGAATTGTGAAAAATTGTGAAAATGTGTATAAGTTTAATTTTGATTTAACATGTTATAGTGATTGTTTTAAGTTGTTATTTTGCTAACACTAATGCATATTTAGATGCACAAATTTTGTGTTTAATGTGTTTTGCAGAAAGCCGACACTGGAGGTTCAGGAGCATCATCATCTAGACGACCAGCACCAGCACCAGAACCAGAACCAGAAATACAACACGAACAACAACCACAACAGGAACAACAACAACAGCCTGATCAGCACATACCTTATTATGATCCGGTACAGTTTGTTGATGAATTCATAGTATTCTCAATGAGGCCGTCAGTAGAATTCCCAATGATTCCTGAGCACACTCTGCATCCTAATCTAAGATTTGATAGGAGATGGAGAGATTACGAGACATATCAAAGGAACAAATTCAAATTGGTAACAAAAAATGTAGAGGTGCCAAGGGTAATCGATTGGGCCCCTTTGGAAACGGTCCATCTAGCTGACCGTGTTAGACAGCTTTTGGTACAAAGGTATGGCAGTTCTTCTTTTACAGATTGGGAACGTCTTTTCACCATTCGTAGACCTGTATATAAGGAATGGTGTGTTGAGTTGATGAGTACTGTATCACTTGATACAAATATAGTTAGAATAGATGATAGAAGATTTCTTAGGTTTATCCTTGGCGGTAGGATGTACAGAATGTCCATGCTGGACATGGCCAGGGCCTTACAGATATATACTCCTGGTGAGTTGCTATTACCCGATTGTACAAATTTGATTCATTATGGTGAAAGGGTAGATAGTAACTTTGACGCTGACGCCATTTGGAGGCGTATGTCACATTTTGATGTTTTTACACGAGCAGGAGGACACTCCTATACACATATTGACAGAGCCGAGCTTTGTATTATTCATAGATTTTTGGCTAACTCAATTACACAGAGAGGTCACAATAAAGAAAAAATTACCTTACATGATTTATTCTACCTAAAGTGTATTCGGGATCCTAGAAGCTTTGTCAATATCCCTTACTGTGTTGCTTTTTATTTATCTAAAATGGTAGAGGGAATGCAGGACGGGAGTATAATAGGAGGAGGTATTTTTGTTACTCTCATTGGAGAGTATTTAGGTGTTGATAGGAACCAAGGGGGTCCATTACAGCTTTGTAGAGAACAGGTTGAGCCCTTAGGATTGAAAGTTTATGTGGGTGCTAAGGTATTGAAAAGTAGACGTAACTAGGCAGTACCCTATGAGGGATCTCATCCTCAGGTAGAGAGAGGCTCAGACGAGGAAATGGAGGAGGCGGAAGACATTAGGGATGTCTTTCGAGATGCTATTCTTGACGTCCACGTTCGTATAGATGAGGAAGCAATGACGAACGCGGCCAGACATAGTATGTACGAGCAGTAGAACTCCGAGCGAGTATACGAGGATTATAGGCGACGCCAACACGATAGCTGGGTAGTTCATCAGCACCAAATCATGAGCCAGCTATCATATCAGGTACCAAATAACTATGTACCTACTCGACCTGCTCATTTTTTGCCACACAGCCCCGATATCCGACCACCCTTTAACCGGTATGACTATAACCAAGCCTATCAGAACACATATAACCAACAATGGAACCCACCTGATGAGATGAATTGGAACCCCTATCCAGACTGATTTGGTTCCATTTGGTTATTTATATAATTTTTATGTTTTTATCTTTTTACTTATTCATGTTTAAACTTATGTTATTGAATATACTTATGTAATCTTTATCATTTTTATTATTATTATGTACTAATATTTCACATTTAGGATTTGAAAGTGGGATATTAAGTCCCATTTCAAATTGCCATGCATGTTTATATTTGTATGTATGTATATTGTAAATTGTACAAAACAGGGTAAAACAGCGCATTTTCAAAGACTGGCGTTAAGTTCAGCAAAAGCTACTAATTTTGACGACAAGATGACAAGATAAATGTGATGTAACAACAGACGAAATGAACAAATGATATGCACCATTTTTCATTCAGCAAACAAACGCCAATATGTTTGGAAACTTTGGTAAAATTTAATAATTTTCACACTAATCACCCTCAATAATTTAAATTGTTACTGATTTCTTGCAAATGAGGGCATTGCAAGATCTTAAGTGTGGGAAGGGGTTAAATTCTTTCGGATTTTAAAATTTTTACTTTATACACTTGGTTACCATTAGAAATACTAGTAAAGTAGTAGTTGTATTAGAATCTAGTACTCTCTGATAAAGAATAGCCCTAGTCTTATATACTGACTACCCAATTCTAGTAAAAATTTTCAAAATTTTCAATTAAATGAACTCAAAATCATCTTTATACATATTTATGAACGATAAAACTAGGTTTTAACACCGAAATTATTGTTACCTCGGAAAGGACATAAATTGAGAAACAAACCAAAATATTAAAATTCATTTAAAATGGAATAGAGGACAATAAAAAGGAAAATAAAAGCCAAGTGTGGGAAAAATTACCAAGTTATCTTAAACATATGTCACATATTTATGTAACAAATAATTGAAGATACTTTTGCTTTGGACTAAACTAAACAGTTTTACCCGATTTACTGTAATATATTTGAAAGAAAGATGGATCTACACGATGAATCAATTCCATTGTTAAAAGGAAGTAAAGTCTTTCGAAAAAGAAACGCGTTTCTTGATTTAGGTCATGAAGTTGTCGTCCAGACCAGCTGTAGGTTGATGAAAAATCTAGAAAAGTCATCTCTAAAATCAGCAGGAAATCCACGGACCTCAGCATAAAACAGGGTCACCAAGTGGTCAGATTTATCCTAACCATGAGAAGGATTTATTTCGTACAATGGGGGGGCACCGTGCAAATTAGCTTGATAAGACTAATGAATCAGATCCCCAGAAAGGATAATCCCCTTTAAAGATCAAAAATCAGCTTTTAAGACTGATATTACTCAATCCTAGAGATTGACCTTAAAGATTGAGAATTACAAACTCATGTAAATCAATGATATCTAAACTCGAGCTTGAACGAGAAAATATTTTGATCAAATTATAAATCGATTTATTTTCTGAAAACCCATTTTCAATGCGTTCATTACCATTGAACGTAAAATCCTAGGAATTCACCTGGTATTCATTAGTTTATCTGAACCAAATCGGGTGTCAACCGTAAGAACGGTGGTTGCATAGCATGGTCAAAGACAGGACCTTGTGCCAGACCGAAAAAATCATAGGATGATCTTTACTATTGCTCCTACAAAGGATAGTAATTGCGTCCGACACGTTATAGACCATAATTAAAAGCATGTCAGGGGACATTGCCTTAACAGTTGCTTGTTCAACGCTTTCCTTTACAACCGGACGGTAGTTTATCAAAAGGTAATATACGGAGCAAGTAAACTGGACGTGTTGCTTTCCCAATACAAGGTTAGCAAGTGGGTGACACAAAACCACAAGTTTTGAGCTAAAATTTTCAAATCTGAAACCCACCAAACCCACAAAAATATTTTAAAAACACCGGTGAAGGGTTATTCCGGAAAACTTATCTAGGGTAAAAACTAGATTTAATTTTCAAAAGATCAAATGTTTTCATAAAGATCCAATTTCCTTAATGGATCTAAATTTTATAGTCATGTGGGACTGTAAACCACATCGTTACTACCATTGTTTATACCGCCGTAAAGAAATCACTGATGTACAAAGTGTGAAGAATAAAGAAGTGATTCTAGTATTTCAAGACTATATTGCTTGAGAACAAGCAACGCTCAAGTGTGGGAATATTTGATAATGCTAAAAACGAACATATATTTCATAGCATTATTCCTCAAGAAAGACAAGCTTTTAGTTGCAATTGTCCTATTTACAAGTGATATTCGTTTAAATAATAAAAGGTGAAGACAAAAGGTAGATTCGACGAATTGAAGACGCAAACGACCAAAAAGCTCAAAAGTACAAAAGACAATCAAAGAGGTTCCAATTATTGATAAGAAACGTCTCAAAATTACAAGAGTACAAGATTCAAAACGCAAAGTACAAGATATTAAATTGTACGCAAGGACGTTCGAAAATCCGGAACCGGGACCAGAGTCAACTCTCAACGCTCGACGAAACGGACTAAAAATTTCAAGTCAACTATGCACATGAATATAATATAATATATAATTAATTCTTAAAATTAATATATATATTATATTATATTTAAAAACCGTCAACAGAAAAAACAAAGGCATGTGAGCCTCTCCAGCTGGCCATGCGATCGCATGGCCTTGAAGGGTAAAGCTCATGCGATCGCATGAGCATCTTTTCCAGATCACAGGCCTATAAAAATCGAGCTTTGGTGTAACACAAAACACATCTTTTTCTTCTCCTCATTCAACGTATAATATTTATATTTATATTATAATTTTAATTTTAATTTATAATAATAAGGGTGTGTTAGCGAATGTTGTAAGGGTGAAAGTCAAAATTCTGTCCGTGTAACGCTACGCTATTTTTAATCATTGTAAGTTATGTTCAACCTTTTTAATTTAATGTCTCCTAGCTAAGTTATTATTATGCTTATTTAATCCGAAGTAATCATGATGTTGGGCTAAAATTATTAAAATTGGGTAATTGGGCTTTGTACCATAATTGGGGTTTGGACAAACGAACGACACTTGTGGAAATTAGACTATGGGCTATTAATGGGCTTTATATTTGTTTAACTAAATGATAGTTTGTTAATTTTAATATAAAGATTTACAATTGAACGTCCCTATAAATAACCATATACACTCAATCGGACACGGTGGGCGGGGTATTTATATGTACGAATAATCGTTCATTTAACCGGACACGGGAATGGATTAATATCCACTAGAATTATTAAAACAGGAGTGAAATTATGTACAAGGACACTTGGCATAATTGATAACAAAGTATTAAAACCTTGGGTTACATTCAGTCGACATCCTGGTGTAATTATTAAACAAAGTATTAAATCTTGTTACAGTTTAAGTCCCCAATTAGTTGGAATATTTAACTTCGGGTATAAGGATAATTTGACGAGGATACTTGCACTTTATATTTATGACTGATGGACTGTTATGGACAAAAACCAGACGGACATATTAAATAATCCAGGACAAAGGACAATTAACCCATGGGCATAAAACTAAAATCAACACGTCAAACATCATGATTACGGAAGTTTAAATAAGCATAATTCTTTTATTTCATATTTAATTTCCTTTATTTTATATTTAATTGCACTTCTAATTATAGCACTTTTATTTATTGTTATTGTATGTAATTGCACTTTTAATTATCATACTTTTTAATTATCGCAAGTTTATTTTATCGCACTTTTATTTATCGCAATTTCATTATCGTTATTTACTTTACGCTTTAAATTAAGTCTTTTATTTATTTAATATTTTACATTTTTTTTAACTGCGACTAAAGTTTTAAAATCGATAAACCGGTCATTAAACGGTAAAAAACCCCCTTTATAATAATAATATTATCTGAGAAGTTAACTAAGCCGTTCAACGAATTTATAACTGTTGCTCTGGACGCTGACCGGATACGGTTTCTTGAGAGATTTAAAAATGATATACCTGACTTTCCAAAGTCATTGTCGGAATCTCTTATATCTCAATTGAAGCCAAATGCAGAAGATAAACTTAAAGTGCTTGGTGATGAAATAGAACATCTGTCTTTTCCTGAATTAGAGAATTTGTGTAATAATGCTGCTACATCGGTAGACGATGTTCTAAATTTGAAGTTATAAGCTGTATTGCTTGTGTTATCTGTTAATTTTATAATGTATATAAATGTTTTTTACTTTGCTGATAATTTTGCCAAAGCTTTATATGTTTGATTTAAACAATCAAAATTATGACTAGTCATATACTGTTTGTATAATTTTTACGTCATGACGGCCGTAGATACATTATATTGCCTGGATGCTCAGCGGAGTTCTACGTTATCCGCTGCCATTTCAATCTT
Organism: Rutidosis leptorrhynchoides; assembly: GCF_046630445.1. Classification (NCBI taxonomy): domain Eukaryota; kingdom Viridiplantae; phylum Streptophyta; class Magnoliopsida; order Asterales; family Asteraceae; genus Rutidosis; species Rutidosis leptorrhynchoides. The sequence continues at coordinate 73,909,377 of NC_092343.1, read as the reverse complement.
TTGCTTATGATTGAACTTCTGCCACCGAGGAAAAAACCTCTCTTTTGTGGGCAGGGATGACACACAGCTTTGTGACATCTGATTAAAATCCTTGGCCGGATAAAAATTATGAATAATATGCCATAAGAAATTTTTCTGAATTCTTATTTCTTTTAAAGAAATTTTTACATTTATGATTGCATCTCATGCTCTAAATAGTTGATCAAGCTATTCGAACATGCAATACTACGCATAAAATTTCTTTAAACTCATTGCATTCCATGTTCGTGGAATTTCTTCGCCGGAGGGCGCTGAGAGGGTGTATGACCCATTAGGATGTGCCTTTACAACTTTATATGGGCCTTCCCAACGTGGTCCTAACTTCCATTGTTTTTCCTGTCTACTTGCCTCATTATCTCGTAACACCAAATCCCCCTCTTTTAATTGCACATATCTGACCCGCATGTTATAATATTTTGCCATTATCTATTTTGCATCCGCTTGACGGATGGCGGCCATGATTCGCCTTTCTTCCAATAAATTCAATTTTTCACGTAAAATGGATGAATTATTTTCTGTATCAAATGCCAAAATCCTTTATGTTGGTATATGGATTTCAGATGGTATCACTGCCTCAGTGCCATATACCAAACTGAATGGTGTTTCACCCGTGCTCCGTTTTGGCGTTGTGCGGTGAGCCCACAATACATATGGCACTTCATCTACCCACTTAGTCTAACTCCAACCCAACCTAACCTTTATGCCGGCTACAATTTCTTTGTTTTTTTACCTCAACCTGCCCATTGGCTTGTGGGTGAGCAACTGAGGTAAATGTTTGTTTGATGTTTAGCTCTTCAGACCAACTTCTGAAGGGGTTATCTGCAAACTGTTTTCCATTGTCACTAACAATTTCATTCGGTAATCCATATCTGCACACAATATCGTTCCACACGAATTTCTTGATATTCTCTCCAGTTATTTTTGGTAATACCTTCGCTTCAACCCACTTACTGAAGAAATCAATTGCAACAACCAAAATTTTTACATTTCCTACACTTCTTGGGAAGGGGCCTACTATGTCAATTGCCCATTTACAAAATGGCCATGCCGATGATACTGAAATTAAATCATACTTGGGTAAACGCTGTACGGTTCCATGCCACTGGCAGGCATCACATGTCTTAATTACGTCTGCTGTATCTTTGTAAATTGACTGCCAATAATACCCTTGTCGCATAATCCTTCCAACTATAGTTCTATAACCGGAATGCTGTGCACATAATCCCTCATGCATTTCCTTGACTACATCAATTGCTTGCTGTGGTGTTAAACACCTTAAATTTGGTCCACTGAAGGATTTTCTATAAAGTATTCCGTTTTTCAGGACGTAAAGTGGAGCACTAACTCTTATCCGTCTTGCTTCCATGGTATCTGTTGGCAGTATTCCGTCCTGCAAATATTTCACATAGGGGGTTATCCAACATGATTCTCTTTCTTCAACTATTACAACCACTACCTTTTCATCAACCGATTTATCTTTTAAGACCTCCACCAAAACTTTCTTGTGCAAATGATCAAATGTTAATGTTGCTAATTTGCACAAAACATCTGCCTTCTTGTTTTTATTTCTTGGTATCTGCACGACCTCTAAGGTCTCGAAATGTTTTGATATTTTTTCAACTAATTGCAAATACTGTTTCATAGAGACATCTTTAGCTTCAAACCCTCCATTAACCTGTTGTGCCACAATTTAAGAATCAACATATGCACGCAAATATTTTATTCCCATTTCTGACGCTATGCGGAGGCCGGAAAGCAATGCTTCATATTCTGCTTCATTGTTAGATGCATAGAAACAAAACCTCAATGCATACGTATACTCCTCACCTTCTGTACTAGTAAGTACTAACCCTGCACCAACACCTTCCTCACTTATGCACCATCAGTGTGCAACTCCCAAACATGATTACTAGCTGTAACGTTTGGCGGATGATCGACCTTTTCTGTTGTTTCTAATAAAAGATCTGCCAAAATTTGACCTTTGACTGCATGTCGAGGCGAAAAATTTATTTCATATTCTCCCAATTCAATTGCCCATTTTGCTAGTCGTCCTGATGACTCTGGATTTCTCAAAATATATTTTATCGGCTGGTCTGTCATTACCAGGATTGAATGTGCCTGAAAATATCGTCTGAGTCGCCTAGCTGTGTGTGTTAAAGCATACACCAATTTTTCAATTGGTGGATAGTTAACTTCACTCTTAATAATGCTAAAAACGAACATATATTTAATAGCATTATCCCTCAAGGAAGACAAGCTTTTAGTTGCAATTGTTCTATTTACAAGTGATTTTCGTTTAAATAATAAAAGGTGAACACAAAAGACAGATTCAACGAATTGAAGACGCAAACGACCAAAAAGCTCAAAAGTACAAAGTACAATCAAAGTGGTTCCAATTATTAATGAGAAACGACTCAAAATTACAAGAGTACAAGACGCGAAACGCAAAATACAAGATATTAAATTGTACGCAAGGACGTTCGAAAAACCGGAACCGGGACCAGAGTCATCTCTCAACGCTCGACGCAACGGACTAAAAATTACAAGTCAACTATGCACATGAATATAATATAATATAATATAATATATAATTAATTCTTAAAATTAATATATATATTATATTATATATTATAAATGTCGGCAAACAAGAAAACAAACTTATGTGAGCTGGTACCTACCTCCATGTGATCGCATGGCCTGTAGGCTTGTTTTCCATGCGATCGCATGGGCCACTTTTTGTGGCCACATGCCTATAAATTTCGCGGTTTTGCTCGAACTTTAACACATCTTTTTCCTTTCATCTATCAACGTATATATATTTATATTTATATTATAATTTTAATTTTAATTTTAAATTCTAATAATAAGGGTATGTTAGCGAATGTTGTAAGGGTATAAGTCGAAATTCTGTCCGTGTAACGCTACGCTATTTTTAATTACTGTAAGTTATGGTTAATGTTATTTTTAATTTAATGTCTCGTAGCTAAGTTATTATTATGCTTATTTAATGCCGAAGTAATCGTGATGTTGGGCTAAATATTAAAATTGGGTAATTGGGCTTTGTACCATAATTGGGGTTTGAATAAAAGAACGACACTTGTGGAAATTAGACTATGGGCTATTAATGGGTTTTATATTAACTAAATGATACCTCGTTGATTTAATATATAGACTTATAATTTGACGTATTTATATATAACCACATACGCTTGACTGGGTACGGTGGACGGGATATCTATAAATACCAATAATTGTTCATTTTACCGGACACGGAACTGGATTAATAGTTAATAGACTTGTTGAAACAGGGGTGGATTACATTCAAGGGTAATTGGTGTAATTGTTAACAAAGTAGTAAAACCTTGGACTACACGCAGTCGATAACCTGGTGTATTCATTAAACAAAGTATTAAGACCTTGTTACAATTCGAATCCCCAATTAGTTGGAATATTTAACTTCGGGAATAAGAATAATTTGACGAAGACTTTCGCACTTTATGATTATGACTGATGGACTATTATGGACAAATCCGTATGGACATATCGAATAATCCGGGACAAAGGACAATTAACCCATGGGAATAAACTAAAAATCAACACGTCAAACATCATGATTATGGAAGTTTAAATAAGCATAATTCTTTTATTTCATATTTAATTGCACTTTTAATTATCGCAATTTTATTTATTGTCATTTTATTTAATTGCTTTTTTAATTATCGTACTCTTTAATTATCGCATTTTTATTTTATCGCAATTTCATTATCGTTATTTACTTTACGCTTTAAATTAAGTTATATTTATTTTTAATATTTTACATTAGGTTTTAACTGCGACTAAAGTTTTAAAATCGACAAACCGGTCATTAAACGGTAAAAACCCCCTTTATAATAATAATACTACTTATATATATTTTTATATTTTTACAATTATAAGTTAAAACTAATATAGCGTTAAGCTTGTTTAAAAGATCCCTGTGGAACGAACAGGACTTACTAAAAACTACACTACTGTACGATTAGGTACACTGCCTATAAGTGTTGCAGCAAGGTTTAGGTATATCCATTCTATAAATAAATAAATATCTTGTGTAAAATTGTATCGTATTTAATAGTATTTCGTTGTAAAAATAATACTATTTCCTAGCACACCTCGCACACATCAAGTATTTTTGGCGCCGCTGTCGGGGAACTTCTTGCTTAAACACCGGAAGCGCAACGCTATATATAAAAAAAAGATTTTTATTAATTTTTAGTTTACTTTTATAAAAATATGCTTTTGTAAAAATACGTTTTAAGTATACGAAAATATAAAAAGAAAAGAAAAATAAAAATATTTATATATTTTTAATAGTTTGTTATATATATATATATATATATATATATATATATATATATATATATATATATATATACATATAAAGTTTCTTTATTTTTATTTTTTTTATTTATGTAATTATTTATTAAAACAGAAAACAGAAAAAAAAAATATAACTCTCGGCCTGGTACTGTAGCAGCCCAACACCTGGCCCGAAAACCTAGCCCATGCGATCGCATGAGCCCGAAGGCAAAATTTCATGCGATCGCATGAGGGTACCTGACACGCCAGGTTTGACCATCCAACAGCAATCATTACGGAGTATTATTATTAATTATAATTAATTAAAACCCTAATTAGGTTTTTATTTATTTATTATTTAAGTTTTAGTTTTATTATTTAATTTGTATTATTTAGTTTATTTAGTTTTATAAATTATATAAAAATTAATAGTTTTATAAAATAAATAATATAAAAATAATATTTTTATAAAAAGTGTACTTTTTACAACTTTAAGTATATTTTTATATTTTGTACCCTTTTAATCGTTTATTCATAATATTTGTATTTTTCGCTCGTATTTAGTTTTAAGTTATAGTTTTTGCCATAGTTATTTTTATTTCTAGATTTTTAGGCTTTGCCATAAATTCCTTAAGTGCTTTTTCTTTAGACTAAGATTTAGGTGCTTTAGAATTTTGCGACGCCGTTTTTATATTTTAGTACCTTTCTAAGTTATTGCCATTTGAGATATAGTATTTCTTTTAAGCTTTAATATTTTTAGACGCAACTTTTAATTCTTAGTTTTTAGTTCCTTTTTAAGTATCGACGCGCTACTTTCTTATTTTTATTTTTCGACGCCTATTATTTTTCGACCTTTTATTTTTCGACGCGCTCTTTTTCTTTCTAATTTTTCGCCGCTCTAGTTTTTAGGACTTAGAATTTTCTATTTCTTCTCTAAAATTTCTTTAAATTTCAACGAAAAATTATTTTAAGCGGTTAAATTGATAGACATCCAAATTTTCTGTTTCGTAGTAATAGTTGGATTTGTTAGTGGCTGAGTTGTGAGCTTCCGATTTAAAGGGTTTTGGCTCCCTGCTGCATCTATTGGCTATTCGAAACGTGGGCAAAAGCAGAAAAGTCTATTAATTTGATAACTTATATAATTTTTATTTTTAAAACTAATAGGATATTCAGTGAATGCACCGAGCAAAACGTTCACCACCTGTAACTCGATCAAGACATCTAGCAAATATTGTCGTCGTTGATTTTTCTTTAGAATCGTCATCCGTTCGACCAAGTACTCCGATTCAAATTTCTGATAATCCATTTTTTGAACCCGACCTCACAATTGAGAATTCGGAGAATATTCAGGGACAATTCAGAGATCCTGAACCATTAATATTTCCTCCGAAACCACCAATAATTCAAACAGAGATTGTCGAGGAACCAACCATTAAATCAGAATCCTATAGTGATTCAGATTCAACAAATTCAATCATGGAAAATCTGGAACCTCTAAGTATAGAAGACCGAATGAGAGCTAAACGCACTGGCCAAGGTCATGCAATTACTCAACCAGCCATTAATGCACCAGATTATGAAATTAAAGGACAAATCCAACACATGGTAACTAATCAATGCCAATTTAGTGGTGCGCCGAAGGAAGATCTAAACGAAGATCTTCGTACATTTAATAGAATCTGTACTTTATTTAAAATAAGAGAAGTGGAGGATGAACAGATATATCTCATGTTATTTCCCTGGACTTTAAAGGGAGAAGCCAAAGATTGGTTGGAATCGTTACCTGAAGGGGCGATTGATACATGGGACGTTTTAGTTGAAAAATTTCTTAAACAATTCTTTCCGGCATCTAAAGCCGTAAGACTTCAAGGAGAAATTTTTACGTTCACACAGAAGCCAAATGAAACTTTATATGAAGCGTGGACAAGATTTGGAAAGTTATTAAGAGGATGTCCACAACATGGTTTAGACACTTGTCAAATAGTACAAATATTCTACCAAGGATGCGACATCCATTATGAAGAAAACAGCAACTGATGCTTACAAAATTATTGATAACACTACTTCCCACTCACATGAGTGGCACCAAGAAAAAGATATCGTTAGATCATCTAAAGTAGCTAGAGCCGATTCTAGCCATGACTTAGATTCCATTTCTGCAAAAATAGATGCTGTCGAGAGACGAATGGAAAAGATGACTAAAGATATTCACTCAATACGAATTAGTTGTGAGCAGTGTGGAGGACCACATTTGACAAAAGATTGTCTCAGTATTGAACTAACAATGGAACAAAGAGAGAATGTTTCATACATAAACCAAAGGCCTAGAAATAATTATCAGAATAATTATCAACCGCCAAGACCAATCTACAATCAAAACCAGAATTATAACCGAAATATTCCATACAACAACCAACAAGGTCTTAGTAATCAACAAATATCCAACAATACTTACAATCAGCAAAGACCTATTTTTCAAAATAAACCACCACAAACCGATGTTAAAAGCCAAATTTAGAAGATATGATGTCAAAGCTAGTTGAATCTCAAATTCAGTTTTTCACATCTCAGAAACAAACCAATGAACAAAATGCTCAAGCATTTAGAAATCAACAAGCTTCTATTCAAAATCTGGAACAAGAAGTGAGCAACCTAGCAAGGTTGATAGGTGAAAGAAAACTGGGAAGTTTACCTAGTGATACAAATGCTAACCCCCGGAATGAAACAGCTAAAGCCATTACCACAAGAAGTGGTATTACACTTAAACCACCTGAAATGCCTGTAATTTCTGATGAAGCTATTCCTACTCCACAAGAACCACAACCTGAGCAAGAAAAGGAAACAGAACCGGTAGTTGAAAAGGTTAATGAAGATAACACAGTTAAGGCAAAATCTTATGTTAAACCATACCAACCACCACTTCCTTACCCGAGTAAAATGAGAAAAGAAAGACTTGAAGACGAGCAATCCAAATTTTTGGATATGTTTAAACAGATAAATGTAAATCTTCCTTTCATTGATGTGATTTCAGGAATGCCTAGATATGCTAAATTTCTGAAAGATCTAATCACAAATAGAAAGAAAATGGAAGAACTCTCGGCTGTTACTATGAATGCTAATTGTTCTGCAGTACTGTTGAATAAGATACCAGAAAAATTATCAGATCCAGGAAGTTTCACAATTCCATGTTTTCTGGGTAGTCTTAGTTCAATAGAAGCATTGGCAGACTTAGGTGCTAGTATAAATCTAATGCCGTATTCACTATATGCTAAACTAGACCTTGGAGAATTGAAACCAACACGAATAAGCATACAACTAGCCGATCGATCAGTAAAATATCCTAGAGGGATAATGGAGAACATGCTAGTTAAAGTTGGTACTTTAGTATTTCCAGTAGATTTTGTTATTCTGGACATGGAAGAAGATTCTCAAGTTCCTCTCATATTAGGAAGACCATTCTTAAACACGGCTAAAACAATGATAGACGTGTTTGGTAAGAAACTGACCCTAAGTATAGAGGATGAGAGTGTTACCTTTTCTGTTGATAGAGGCATTGCAACAACCGCAATCTGCAGATGATACATGCTATTATATTCAAACTATATATTCACATGCAGAATTGTTAGAAGAATTTCCAGAATTACAAGGAACAGGAGAATGTTCTTTAGGAGAAGGAACTGAACCAATTGATGAAACTGAAATGTTAGCTACACTTATGGCTAATGGATATGAACCAACAACAGAAGAATTTCAAATGCTAAAAGAAGAAGACAGATATCGATATAAATCATCGATAGAAGAACTACCAACATTAGAGTTAAAACCACTTCTAAACCATTTGGAATATGCTTATTTACATGGTGAGTCTGAATTACCTGTAATAATATCGTCTTCTCTTACTAAAAATGAAAAATCTCAACTCATTTCTGTGCTAAAAGCTCATAAACCAGCTATTGCATGGAAGATTCATGACATTAAAGGAATAAGTCCTTCGTATTACACACATAAAATCCTTATGGAAGAAGGTCATAAAACGTATATGCAACACCAAAGAAGACTAAATCCTAATATGCAAGATGTTGTTAAGAAAGAAATTATTAAACTGCTTGATGCAGGTTTAATTTATCCAATCTCTGATAGTCCATGGGTAAGCCCAGTTCAATGCGTACCTAAGAAGGGTGGCATGACTGTCATCACAAATGAGAAAAATGAGCTTATTTCTACTAGGACTGTAACAGGATGGCGTGTTTGTATTGATTATAGAAAATTAAATGACGCCACCAGAAAAGATCACTTTCCCTTATCTTTCATTGATCAAATGTTGGAAAGATTAGCCGGAAATAGTTACTATTGTTTCCTTGATGGTTTTTCCGGATATTTTCAAATTCCAATAGCACCCGAAGACCAAGAGAAAACTACATTCACGTACCCTTATGGTACTTTTGCTTACAAACGCATGCCATTTGGACTTTGCAACGCCCCTGCAACCTTTCAAAGGTGCATGATGGCGATTTTTCACGACATGATAGAAGAATGCATGGAAGTTTTCATGGATGACTTTTCAGTCTTCGGTGATACATTTGAATCATGTTTAGTTAATCTTGAACGAATGCTTATTAGATGCGAACAATCAAATCTAGTTCTTAATTGGGAGAAATGCCATTTCATGGTTAAAGAAGGCATCGTTCTTGGTCATAAAATTTCAAAGGAAGGAACTGAAGTGGATAGAGCTAAAGTAGATGTAATTGCTAAACTTCCACATCCCACCAATGTTAGAGGAGTTAGGAGTTTTCTAGGGCATGCCGGTTTTTACCTACGTTTCATAAAAGATTTTTCTAAAATTGCCACTCCTATGAATAAACTCCTAGAAAATGATGCTCCATTCATCTTTTCAGATGAATGCATCAAATCTTTTAATATTCTTAAAGAAAAACTCACTAATGCGCCAATCATGATAACTCCAAATTGGAATCTACCGTTTGAACTCATGTGCGATGCAAGTGATTTTGCAATGGGAGCCGTTTTAGGACAAAGGATTGAAAAACGATTTCAACCTATTTATTACGCTAGTAAGACGTTACAAGGAGCACAAACGAACTATACAACTACTGAAAAAGAACTCCTTGCTATTGTCTTTGCTTTTGATAAATTTCGTTCATATCTCGTACTAGCTAAAACGGTGGTCTATACTGACCATTCTGCTCTTAGATACCTATTTTCGAAACAAGATGCTAAACCAAGATTAATCCGTTGGATCTTACTCTTACAAGAGTTCGATATTGAAATCCGAGACAAAAAGGGAAAAGAAAATCTCGCCGCTGATCATCTTTCTCGTCTTGAAAATCCTGAATTAGAAGTTCTAAATGAATCGGCCATACAAGACAACTTTCCTGATGAATATCTATTGAAGATATATTATAATGAAATTCCATGGTTTACAGACTATGCAAACTACTTAGTATGTGGATTCCTTGAAAAAGGATTATCGTACCAAAAACGAAAGAAATTCTTTAGTGATATAAAACACTATTTCTGGGAAGATCCACATTTGTTTAAAAGTTGTCCTGATGGAATAATACGCCGATGTGTATTCGGAGATGAAGCTAGTCAAATATTAAACCAATGTCACACAGGACCAACAGGAGGGCATTATGGGCCTCAGCTCACAGCAAGAAAAGTTTACGATGCTGGATTCTATTGGCCTACAATTTTCAAAGACGCACACCTTCTTTGCAAATCCTGTGATGCTTGTCAAAGGGCCGGAAAAATAAGTCAACGTGATGAAATGCCACAAAATGTCATTCAAGTATGTGAAGTATTTGACGTTTGGGGTATTGACTTTATGGGTCCATTTCCAAAATCTCATAATAATCTCTACATTCTCGTAGCCATTGATTATGTATCTAAATGGGCGGAAGCACAAGCTCTCCCGACTAATGATGCACGAGTTGTAGTCAACTTTTTAAAACATCTTTTTGCAAGGTTCGGAACACCGAAAGCTTTAATAAGTGATCGGGGTACTCATTTTGGTAATAATCAACTTGAGAAAGTTCTCAAAAGATATGGAGTAACTCATAAAATCTCAACTGCATATCATCCACAAACAAGTGGACAAGCTGAAAATACCAACCGAGCTTTAAAACGTATTCTAGAGAAAACCGTAGGATCAAATCCAAAGGAATGGTCCATGAAATTGGAGGATGCACTCTGGGCTTTTAGAACAGCCTACAAAACTCCAATTGGAACCACACCTTTTAGACTCATTTACGGAAAAGCATGTCATCTTCCAGTAGAAATTGAACACAAAGCATTTTGGGCTTTGAAGACATGTAATCTTGATTTACATGAAGCTGGACGTCTACGGTTAATTCAACTAAACGAATTAGAAGAATTAAGACATGAAGCATACGAAAATTCGTTAATCTATAAAGAAAGAACAAAGAAATGGCATGATAAAAGAATCAGAAGTTCAAAAGAATTTAAAGAAGGAGACAGAGTTCTTCTTTTCAATTCAAGATGCAAGCTATTTCCTGGAAAATTGAAATCAAGATGGTCTGGACCATTCATAGTCAAAAGAGTTTTCCCATACGGAACAATAGAGTTAATAAATTCAAATGGGATTGAATTTAAAGTTAATGGTCACAGAGTTAAACATTACATACATGGTCCGATGAAAGTTGACAATGAAGTCAATCATAATTTCACCACCCAAGAAAACCTTCAAAATGAAAACATAAATATGTTATCAACAACATATGAAAAATCAAAATTGGAAAATAAGAAGGATTCAAATTGGAGTGATGAAGAAGAATTCTTATACAAACCTCCCATTCCAAGAAACGAAGAAAAATGTGAACAAGAAGTTCAAATAGAAGTGAAAGAACTAAGAAAAGAACACCCGAAAAAGGTTTACAAACCAACTCGACTTACTGAAGCAGGAGACCCGGGTGAATTTATCATTTCTTGTTTGCTTAATGATGGTGCTGTATATAATGGACTCGAAGATTTAGGAGCAAGTGCAAATATTATGCCTCTTTCCTTATACAAAAAATTAGGTATGGGTAAATTAAAACCAACCAAAATAGGGGTTCAATCATTTGACCTAACTATTAAACACCCGGTTGGAATAGCAAATAATTTACTTGTTAACGTGGGAAGTTTGACCTTTGTTGCAAACTTCATAGTGATTAATATGGAGGAAAACCTTGATATTCCTCTAATCTTAGGTCGCCCATTTTTAGCAACCACTGAGGCATTCATTGATGTAAGAGAAGGTAGAATGACACTTAGGGATGGTGATACATCGATCACCTTTGTGAATCGAAAGTTTAGATCTCCACCAACCAAAACTGTTAAACCAATAAAAATGCATAAGTGTGGGAAAGATGAAGAAACACTTAATGATGATCCGATCACAAAGAACCCCGTTGATGATAAGAAATTAGATGAACCCGTTTTTAACAGTTCAACGAAGAAACTTTATAAACGGATTCACGATGCTAAGATTAAGGGAAACTTTAAGTTATGTAACCGATTACTATCCAATTTATCACCAAAAGAAAAGGAAATGTTAGTTGAATTTGTGAAAGTTACGGAGGAAATCAACAATTGGCTTGAAGCAAAAGTCAAAGATATACAAGTTGTTGATAGTCCAATTAAAAACGAAGTTAATCACAATTTCAACACCACATCTAACTAAGTGTGGGGAGAATCAAGTCTTTAAAGGATAATATGTATTTCTGTTAGAGTTAGATATTCTGTTTTCGTGTAGTTCTCGAGAATGGAACCCGAATGGTCTTTCCCTAGCAGACCCTAAAGAACTAGTCTTCTCCCCCCCATTCTGAATTTTTATTTTTTTTAGGTTTTACGAGATGAAGACTTCCTGTGAACTAAAACATGGTCTAATGCTACATGCTTTAATCACTAAATGAAATAATGACACCCTTCCAAGTGAATTGGTATCATTAATCAGGGGCAAATTGGACGGAGTAAGAAAAGAATCCAGGAACGAAAATAATAAGTTACATTTTGGTAAAGGAAAATCAAAATCTGCAACGAAAAGAAGAGCACGACACCTTGAAAGATGTCACAAATGCGGAAAATGGTCACACGAAGGAAAATGCTCGACGAATCAGACATATTCCAATACCGAATTCGTTACTTTATGCAGAGATGGACCGTTCATATGTTTCGAAGAAAAAACGTTGAATGCTCGAGGTTACGCCTATGTAGCTATGGAAAACCAATTAGTCCGACTATCTTATGAGTGGGCTAAAGCAGGTCACTAAGAATTCTATTTCACAGGTAAGTATGTACAGTTTTTATGTTTATTTTTATTGCTTTTAACCTTTTGATAATAAACGCTAAATCGTTCGCTATAAAGTATTAAATTGGTATTAAATAAAATTAGGTTTTGCGACCGAAATTATTGATATCATGCAAAAATTCATTACATCACTGCGAAATTTACCGTTTATTCTTAAGGTATAAATATCTTTAATCATTCAACCCAAAATATTTCAAAAATTCGTCATGAGTTAAACTAGGTTATGGAACCGAAATTACTTTACCGAAAAGATGGGTGTATATTTTTGATAATATTTGATTGATTAAAGTAGGATAAAAGACCAAAAAGATTTTTAATTTTATTTTTACTTTGTTTTTAAAATTAATATTAAATTAATATTGTAAACCTTTTAAAATCAATATATTTAAATTTATAAATATTTGAAAAAAATTAATATTTTTAATATAAGTTTGTATGTATAAAAACAAAAATATAATATAAATTTGGTGTGAATTTTTAATTTTAATAATATGAATTTTTAATTATGCATTTTTAAAGTTTGGTGTGAATTTAAAAATAAAAATTTACTTTATTTCGCTAAGTTAAAAATTGATTTCTAAAAATTCGTCGTGAGTTGAAGACTAGGTCGTTGAACCGAAATTGCTCTACCCAAGGGAGGGACGAGAACTTTTATTATCATTATTTTTAATCTTATTGAATTAAAGTATGCCAAAAATATTTAAAAAACCCAAAAATCTTTACTTTTAAAACCACGCTTTGAATTGACAAATTTTAAAATTTTGTCGAGTGACAGACTAGGACAACGATCCGAAATTCCCTCATCCTAAAAAGAAACAAAATTTTTATTTTTATTTAATTATATGTTTTAATAAGTATAAGGTTTTTATAAATAAAAAAAAAGGAAAAAGTACTGTACCCGGACCCCATGCGATCGCATGGGGTTTGCACTGCAACTCCATGCGATCGCATGGAGCTGGAATCCAGGCCAAAAACATAAAACCCTGCGAGCTGTGTTCTGTCTCCACACTTACACACACATATACACACGAACACACACTCAAATCCTCACCAAAAATCACCAAATTTCACCATAATTCGTCAATTTTCTTGCTCTAATCATGCCTAGGTTTGAATTCTTCAACAAAAAGGTAAAAATTACACCCCTAAACTCTTAAAATTTCTAGTTTTTGTGATAATTACCAATATTATACCTAATTTAATTTTGTTAATTTCTAGTGTAATTAGAGTTAAATTGTTAGTATTTTATGCATGTATAACCTAGATTGATGCTATTTAACATGATTTGAAGCCAAAAACTTCAAAAAATTTAGAAATCTAGGGTTTGTGTTCTTGAGCAATTTGGGGCTTTTTGATATAAACAGGTTATGGTCGATTTTTATCATGAATTATTGCTAAATTAAGTAGTGTAACATGTTTAGGTAGCTAAATGATCCAAACATTGATCCTAAACATAATTTTTGGAGATTAAAGTAGACTTTTAAGTCTAAAATTCATGAACTTGATTAATTTGATATAATTGTCATTTGAGACTTGTTTAATTATTTGTAATGACTATTTTGACATGTTATTTGAGTTAAATGCTTATGAACTTTGTATACATTTTCATAAAAGCTTATTTGAAAAAGTGTAAAATTAATAAATTGTGAAAATATGTATAAGTTTAATTATGATTTAACATGTTATTGTAATTGTTTCAAGTTATTATTTTGCTAACACTAATGCATATTTAGATGCACAAATTTTGTGTTTAATGTGTTTTGCAGAAAACCAATACTGCTGGTGCTTCATCATCATCTAGACAACCACAACAAGAACCTGAACCAGAATATGAGCCGTAATACGAGCCAGAACCCGAACAAGAACCACAACAGGAACAACAACATCAACCTAATCAACACGTACGTTATTATGATCCGCTAAAATTTGTTGATGCCTTCACAGTATTTCCAATACATCCGCCAGTAGAATACCCGACAATTCCTGAACATATGTTGCATCCTAATCTGAGATTCGATAGAAGCTGGAGATATTACCCGGCATATCAAAGTAATAAATTCAAATTAGTAACGAAAGATGTAGAGGTGCCTAGGGTAATTGATTGGAATCCTTTGGAAACGGTACATCTAGCTGACCGTGTTAGACTGCTACTGATTCAAAGGTATGGCAGTTCTTCTTTTACCGATTGGAAACGTCTATTCACCATTCGTAGACCTGTATATAAGGAATGGTGTGTCGAGCTTATGAGTACTATAGCATTAAATGCAGATGTAGGTAGGTTAGATGATAGAAGTTTTCTTAGATTTATACTTGGTCGTAGGATGTACAGGATGTCCATGCTGGACATGGCCAGGGCTTTGCAGATATATACGCCTGCTGAATTACTACAACCCGATTGTATTAATTTGATTTATCATGGTGAAATGGTAGATAGGAATTTTGAAGCGAACGCCGTCTGGAGGCGTATGTCAGATTATAATGTTTTTGGGCGGGTAGGAACACATACCTACTTACATATTAACAGAGCCGAGCTTCGTATAATTCATAGATTTTTGGATAACTCGATTACACAGAGAGGTCACAACAAGGAAAAATTGACCTTACATGATTTATTTTACCTAAAGTGTATTCGATACCCAAGAGGCTTTGTTAATATCCCTTACTGTGTTGGTTTTTATTTATCTAAAATGGTGGAAGGAATACAGGAAGGGGGGATAATTGGAGGAGGTATTTTTGTTACTCTCATTGGAGAGTATTTAGGTGTAGATAGGGACCAAGGGGGTCCACTTTTGATATGTAGAGAACAGGTTGAGCCTTTAGGATTGAGCGTTTATGCTGGTGCTAAGGTATTAAAGAGTAGACGCAATCAGGCAGTACCCTATGAAGGTAGTCATCCACAGGTAGAGAGAGGATCAGACGAGGAAATGGAGGAAGTGGATGACATTAGGGATGTCATTCGAGAGGCTATGACTGATGTCTACCAGTGTGTAGATGAGGTAGACATGACAAACGCGGAGAGATTTTGTCGGATGGAGCAGTGGCAAGCCCGGAATGATTACGAGCATTCCAGGAAATGACAGCATGATAGATGGGACTATCATCAGCATCAGATTATGAGCCGGCTGTCACCTCAGGAGCACTATGTCCCGACCCGACCAGCTTACTATCCTCCACACCAGCCCGAGATGAGACCGCCATTTACTCTCTACGACCCTAACCAGGCATACCAGTACACCTATCACCAACCATGGAACCCGGACGACGACATGAACTGGAACCCCTATCCAGATTGATTTAGTTCCGGTTGGTAATTTATATGATTTTTAATTTTTATTATTTCTGTTTATTTATGTTTAAACACATTATATTATGATACTTTTATTGTAATGTTTAATATTTTTATTTGTTGTACTAATGTTTCATATTTGATTTGAAAGTGGGATTTTAAGTCCCATTTCAAATTACCATGCATGTTTATATTTGTATTGTATGTATTTTATTTCATGTACACAACAGGGTAAAACAGCGCATTTTCAAAGACTGGCATTAAGTTCAGCAAAAGCTAGTACTTTTGACGACAAAACGAAAAACAAATATGATGTAACAACAAGACTTAATGAACAAATGATGTGCACCATTTATCATTCAACAAACAAACGCCAATATGTTTGAAAACTTTGGTAAAATTTAATCATTTTTCTACGCTAATCACCCTCAATAATTTAAATTGTTACTGATTTCTTGCAAATGAGGGCATTGCAAGATCTTAAGTGTGGGAAGGGGTTAAATTCTTTCGAATTTTTAAAATTTTTACCTTATACACTTGGTTACCATTAAAAATACTAGTAATGCAGTAGTTGTATTAGAATCTAGTGCTCTCTGATAATAAAGAACAGCTCTAGTCTTATATACTGACTACCCAATTCTAGTAAAATTTTTCAAAATTTTCAATTAAATGAACTCAAAATCATGTTTATACATATTTATGAACGATAAAACTAGGTGTTAACACCGAAATTATTGTTACCTCGGAAATGACATAAATTGAGAAACAGCCTAAAATGTTAGAATTCATTTAAAATGGAATAGAGGACAATAAAAAGGCAAATAAAAGAAAATAAAAGCCAAGTGTGGGAAAATTTACCAAGTTATTTAAAACATATATCACATATTTTTGTACAAATAACTGAAGATACTTTTGCTTTGGACTAATCTAAACAATTTTACCCAATTTACTGTAATATATTTGAAAGAAAGATGGATCTACACGATGAATCAATTCCATCATTAAAAGGAAGTAAAGTCTTCCAAAAAAGAAACGCGCTTCTTGATTTAGGTCATGAAGTTGTCGTCCAGACCAGCTGTAGGTTGACGAAAAATCTAGAAAAGTCATCTCTAAAATCAGCAGGAAATCCACGGACCTCAGCATCAAACAGGGTCGCCAAGTGGTCAGACTTATCCTAAC
Organism: Rutidosis leptorrhynchoides; assembly: GCF_046630445.1. Classification (NCBI taxonomy): domain Eukaryota; kingdom Viridiplantae; phylum Streptophyta; class Magnoliopsida; order Asterales; family Asteraceae; genus Rutidosis; species Rutidosis leptorrhynchoides. The sequence continues at coordinate 73,892,209 of NC_092343.1, read as the reverse complement.
CATGAGAGGATCTGTCTAGTAAAATGGGGAGGACGCCGTGCAAATTAGCTTGATAAGACTAATGAATCAGATCCCCAGAAAGGATAATCTCCTTAAAGATCAAAAATCAGCTTTTAAGCCTGATATTACTCAATCCTTGAGATTGACTTTTAAAGATTGAGAATTACAAACTCATGGAATTCGATGATATCTAAACTCGAGCTTGAACGAGAAAATATTTTGATCAAAATTACAAACCGATTTGTTTTCTGAAAACCCATTTTCAATGCGTTCATTACCATTGAACGTAAAATCCTAGGAATTCACCTGGAATTCATTAGGTCACCTGAACCAAATCGGGTGTCAACCGTAAGAATGGTGGTTGCATAGCATAGTCGAAGACAGGACCTTGTGCCAGACCGAAAAACTATAGGGTGAGCTTTACTATTGCTCCTACCAAGGATAGTAATTGCATCCGACACGTTATAGACCATAATTAAAAGCATGTCAGGGGACATTGCCTTAACAGTTGATTGTTCAACGCTTTCCTTTACAACCGGACGGTATTTTACCGAAAGGTAATATACGGAGCAAGTATACTGGACGTGTTGCTTTCCCAATACAAGGTTAGCAAGTGGGTGACACAAAACCGCAAGTTTTGAGCTAAAATTTTCAAATCTGAAACCCACCAAACCCACAAAAATATTTTGCAGACACCGGTGAAGGGTTATTCCGGAAAACTTATCTAGGGTAAAAGCTAGATCGTATTTTCAAAAGATCAAATGTTTCCATAAAGATCCAATTTCCTTAAGGATCTAAATTTTTATAGTCATGTGGGACTGTAAACCACATCGTTACTACCATTGTTTATACCGCCGTATAGAAATCACTGATGTACAAAGTGTGAAGAATAAAGAAGTGATTCTAGTATTTTTATTTCAAGACTATATTGCTTGAGGACAAGCAACGCTCAAGTGTGGGAATATTTGATAATGCTAAAAATGAACATATATTTAATAGCATTATCCCTCAAGGAAGACAAGCTTTTAGTTGCAATCGTTCTATTTACAAGTGATATTCGTTTAAATAATAAAAGGTGAACACAAAAGACAGATTCGACGAATTGAAGACGCAAACGACCAAAAAGCTCAAAAGTACAAAGTACAATCAAAGTGGTTCCAATTATTGATGAGAAAAGTCTCAAAACTACAAGAGTACAAGACGCAAAACGCAAAATACAAGATATTAAATTGTACGCAAGGACGTTCAAAAAACCGAAACCGGGACCAGAGTCATCTCTCAACGCTCGACACAACGGACTAAAAATTACAAGTCAACTATGCACATGAATATAACATAATATATAATTAATTCTTAAAATTAATATATATATTATATTATATATTATAAACGTCGGCAAACAAGAAAACAAACTTATGTGAGCTGGTACCTACCTCCATGCGATTGCATGGCCTGTAGGCTTGTTTTCCATGCGATCGCATGGGCCACTTTTTGTGGCCACATGCCTATAAATTTCGCGGTTTTGCTCGAACTTTAACACATCTTTTTCCTTTCAGCTATCAACGTATATATATTTATATTTATATTATAATTTTAATTTTAATTTTAAATTCTAATAATAAGGGTATGTTAGCGAATGTTGTAAGGGTATAAGTCGAAATTCTGTCCGTGTAACGCTACGCTATTTTTAATCACTGTAAGTTATGGTTAATGTTATTTTTAATTTAATGTCTCGTAGCTAAGTTATTATTATGCTTATTTAATGCCGAAGTAATCGTGATTTTGGGCTAAATATTAAAATTGGGTAATTGGGCTTTGTACCATAATTGGGGTTTAGATAAAAGAATGACACTTGTGGAAATTAGACTATGGGCTATTAATGAGTTTTATATTAACTAAATGATACCTCGTTGATTTAATATATAGACTTATAATTTGACGTATTTATATATAACCACATACGCTTGACTGGGTACGGTGGGCAGGATATCTATAAATACCAATAATTGTTCATTTTACCGGACACGGAACTGGATTAATAGTTAATAGACTTGTTGAAACAGGGGTGGATTACATTCAAGGGTAATTGGTGTAATTGTTAACAAAGTAGTAAAACCTTGGACTACACGCAGTCGATAACCTGGTGTATTCATTAAACAAAGTATTAAGACCTTGTTACAATTCGAATCCCCAATTAGTTGGAATATTTAACTTCAGGAATAAGAATAATTTGACGAAGACTTTCGCACTTTATGATTATGACTGATGGACTATTATGGACAAATCCGTATGGACATATCGAATAATCCAGGACAAAGGACAATTAACCCATGGGAATAAACTAAAAATCAACACGTCAAACATCATGATTATGGAAGTTTAAATAAGCATAATTCTTTTATTTCATATTTAATTGCACTTTTAATTATCGCACTTTTATTTATTGTCATTTTATTTAATTGCATTTTTAATTATCGTACTCTTTAATTATCGCAATTTTATTTTATCGCATTTTTATTTATCGCAATTTCATTATCGTTATTTACTTTACGCTTTAATTTAAGTTATATTTATTTTTAATATTTTACATTAGGTTTTAACTGCGACTAAAGTTTTAAAATCGACAAACCGGTCATTAAACGGTAAAAACCCCCTTTATAATAATAATACTACTTATATATATTTTTGTATTTTTACAATTATAAGTTAAAACTAATATAGCGTTAAGCTTGTTTAAAAGATCCCTGTGGAACAAACCAGACTTACTAAAAACTACACTACTGTACGATTAGGTACACTGCCTATAAGTGTTGTAGCAAGGTTTAGGTATATCCATTCTATAAATAAATAAATATCTTGTATAAAATTGTATCGTATTTAATAGTATTTCGTTGTAAAAATAATACTATTTCCTAGCACACCTCGCACACATCAACTCTGTTGCAATACTTTACTGACAAAGTATATAGGCATTTGTATTCCCTTTCGCTCTGCGATCAAGACCGAACTGATGGCCTCTGCGGAAGCAGCCAAATACAAAATTAACGTTTCTCCTTCTATTGGTGCAGTTAAAGTAGGTAATTCTTTCAAGAGTTGTTTAATATCCTGAAAAGCTTTTTCTGCTTCCTCTGTCCACTTAAAATCTTTTTTGTTCAAACAGCTTTTTAAAACCTTCATAAATGGTAATGATCGATCTGCTGCTCTTGATAGAAACCTTGTTAAAGCTGCCAATCTTCCATTCAGGCTTTGAACTTCTTTCTTTGTTTTAGGAGATACCATATTTTCAATTGCTTGAATCTTTTTTGGATTAGCCTTGATTCCTCTCTCTGTAACAATATAACCTAAGAATTTACCTTCTTCTACACCAAAAGTGCACTTCTTAGGATTCAATTTCATATTGACCTTTCGTAATGATTCAAACGTTTCAAGAGTATCTCTGAGCATACTGTCTTCTGTATGGCTCTTGATAACAATGTCATCAACATAGGCTTCTACATTTTTACCTATTTGATCTTTAAATGCTTTATCAATTACGCGCTGGTAAGTTGCCCCTGCATTCTTTAATCCGAAAGGCATCATGATATAGCAAAAAATTCCATCTGGTGGGTGGAATGCTGTTTTATCTTGATCACGTATTGCCATTGGGATTTGATGATATCCTTTTAATGCATCCAAAAAGGATTTAAACTGATACCCACTGACAGACTCCACTTTCCAATCGATTTCTGGTAAAGGATAATTGTCTTTTGGACATGCTTTATTTAAATCTGTGAAGTCTACACACATCCTCCATGAATTATCTGGCTTTCTTACCATAACTGGGTTTGCTACCCATGTCTGGTATTTTACTTCCCTCAATATTCCAGCATCCACCAATTTTTTAACTTCTTCTTTGAGAAATTTTGTTCGATCCGGAGCCATGCCTCTTTTCTTTTGACACACTGGTGGAATATTAGGATTCACACCAAGCTTATGTTCAGCTACATGACGTGGTACTCCAGTCATATCATAATCTTGCCATGCAAAAACATCCAAATTTGTGGATAAGATTTTGTAAAGCTTTTCCTTTGTTTCTTTTGTTATTGTGTTTCCAATTATGATTTTCTGATCTGGAAACTCTGGATTTGGTGATATTGACCCATCTTCATGAATGATTGGGTTAACAGCTGTTCTGTTTATTTGTACACATTCTATTGGTCTTCTCCGTTCAGCGTACAGCGTGGCGATGCCAGCCGGTATGGGGAATTTCATCATTCCGTGTACCGTTGACGTCACAGCTCCGAATGCCATCATGGTTGATCGTCCTAAAATGACATTATACTGTGAATTTGCTTTTACAACCAAAAATTCAATATGGGCAGTTCTTTTAAATGGCGTTTTTCCCAATACGACTTCTAAAACTATGCTTCCTTCTGACCATGACGGATCATTAGCAAAGCTTGCTAAGGGAACAAATGTGTCCTTTAGCTTTTCCTTAACTCTGTCCGGTAGTTGTATAAAACAATGTTCATACATGATATCTGCTCCTGCTCCGGTATCAGTATATATTCCTCCAACAACACAATTTTCTATTCGAGCTTCAATCACTACAGGAGCATCAGATGGATTGGTGTTAAACATGGAAGGAAAAGCAATCATTTCTTGTTTCCAATCTTCTAAAGTTTCTGCTTTTCTCCGCTGTCCGGCTTGCCATGAATGTATCATGTTTGCTTCAATGGGTGCTGTCTGACAATTACGCCTTTTGGTGCTCTTGAAAGTTTAGTAGTTCTTTAGAACGGGTGGCGCCATCTGTTAGTACGATTTTCCGTATAGCGGCTGTAAGGTACTAGTACAGAAAATTAGCTGCTCAGCGTGTGATGTATACTGTTGATTGTTGTTTGCCCTTGAGAAATAATCTCTGCAGACCCGGAACACAGATGTAAGATCTGTGGGGTGGCCTCAATCAATCTGTGGACCATTCTGTAATGATCCGTCTAGCGCACTGCTGCTAAGCGGCTAATGTTGTTTTAGAGTGAGAAAGAACTGTGTGAGAGAGAAAATGTACTTCTCTCTGACTGAAGTTCAGATCTAAGATGATGTAATGTGGTGACCCAGGGGGTCTATTTATAGGCGTAGAATGTCTGAAATTCACGGGATACACGTGTCAATCACTGAATGGCTCTGTTACGTGAAGTATCCGGAATGTCGGTGGCGTGTGCTGACGTGGCTGCGTGCCGTTCACGCGCTGAGTTAAAGGGCTTATGCATAGAGGCTGCCTGCAGGGCTTACACTTGACGTTGGGCGGCCTGCTGGACGTTGGGCGGTAAATTCTGAAGATCAACAAATTTAATTATCTCTTATGCTCTTTGATCGAGTTTTCTGTATAAAAATGATGTTTTTATGCGTGTATCTCCTAGGATACACCATTATAAGATAAAGACATAAATAAAACTCTAAATGAAGATGTAGGTAAAACGAAAAGATGATTACGTATAACAAGCAGCAGGAAAATCATTCGAGCTTACACCATCATGGTAACCATTACCAACTCCTCGAGTGGAAATATACATGATAGCTTTAGCAGCTGATTGATTTGCTAAAGATATTACAGATGCTGGCGGGGTCAATAAACCTTCAAAATCACCCAACTGTTGTAGGCTTGAAATTAGACTCCTACGAGTTTCATTTCTAATATGCATGTTTTCATGCTCATTTTCCTTAATAAGAACACTGTCATCTTCATCAATGATATTGACAATTGCAAGTGTCGTTGTACATAAAAGTAAGCATAAACATGTATCGAGACGGGGTATTGGACCCTCAACAGCATCCCTTTCCTAAAAATCCAAAAAAAATGTAGAATTATAGAACCATACAGAACCACAAAGATTGTAATGTATTGTATTATTGTATTGTGGTTGTTAGTAATAATGAATTACACAGGAGAAAATATAGACTAAGTAAATTTGGAGCCTAATTTAACCTAAACCTTAAAGCCCATTATATCAATGGGCTAAATACCTAATATATATTAAGTAACCCTAATCCATATTATGTCTAATAAGGATTAATAAACTAGTAATGAAAGGTAAGTACTTAGGAAAAGTATAGAATAACATTTTTGAGGTTAAAAATGTTTGCTTTATGTGTATTCGATCAAGCGAAAGGTCACCTATGTAAGTATGTTAACAATAACTAAAGAATCTTTAGAGTTTAGACATATTTACCCTTTGAACAACTGCAATCCATAAACCAAGAATCTTTAGAGTTTAGACATATTTACCCTTTGAACAACTGCAATCCATAAACCAAGAAACGCATCCTGTCAGGAAGACTGAGTAATTGCCCGATGGGCTTTCAGTAGACCTATAATAAGAACTTATTTTTTTAGAGGACCTTATGAATAATGTTTCCCACTCAAGTATATTTTACAACTTTATCAAAACAACAATATAGATATGGATATGGATATGGATATGGATACGGAATGGAGTTCACCAGTAAGACTTTCAGCAGAACTTGTGGTAGCCACAACAGTACCCTCCATAGTGTCTTCAAGAAACAGATCAATTGGTAGCCAAAAAGCTGACCAACTCGCACCATAACTTGAAACTGCAGATGGTACATGTGATACGGAAGCAATAACTGCATGAAACTGTTGCAAAGATATTGTTTTGCATTCACGTGATAGTGGTACATAATTATCAGATGTTAACTGCAAAACAGCTTCGAGAGTAATATCTTTTGAATTTCTTAAAGACATTGAGTTTGCTGCCAGCAGTTTCAGATTGTAAATGAACGATCCCCAATGTATTGGCCTACACGAAGAAATTATTATAGCATAAATCATAATTTTTATAACAGAGACAACAAATGTTAACAATGTGCCAAAGGGGATGGGTCGTGCAGGTTGTGCCAGTAATTTTTGTCCAAAATTTTAGTATTTCTTTAAATGTCAAAGAATTTTTGAAACAACTATACTATTACAATAGTAATCATCTTTTCAGATGCAAAATAGTTAGAAACAGAGAAAATAATTTACTGGGGGCAAAAAAAAATATTTAAAAGTGTTCACATTCACTGTAAAAAAAATTTCTATCATTCTTGCATGAAAAATACAACCTTTTGGGTCATAGGATTTTGGGTTGGGGGCAAAATCTGAAGGCTTTTGGGCAAAATCTGGAGGCTTTTAGGCGAAATATGGAGGTGTTTAGGCCTGAAAAAAATCCACTGGGGGCAAATTAAAAATCCCAACATTTTAAGCCTGAAAATTTCAAATCCACTGGGGGTAGGTGACCCCTGCCCCTTAGAAGGTATTATATACCTTAAAAGTACACTTTGGGTTGCTTTTTGACACCTTTCATTCTTAAGCTATTCCGATAGTAATCATGGTTTTAGTAAAAGGGTCAAAATTGTCACCTCTAAAGTTAACCGTATTCAAAATACAAATTAATAATTCTGATATAAATAAGATCATGGATGTACAAACCCTCAGCACTCACATATTTTGACGTGCCAAGCACAGGATCTTGGAAGTTACTTTATTTTGGTTAAGTTCTCCAATTATCTCAATGGCCAATAATGTATTTGTTCTGAACAATCTGTCATTGCAATCAATTTTATTTTCTCTGATATTATGATCATCAGTTTCCATTTCATTTGGTTTAATTGACCAAATAGACTGTTTTTCAGGTACAAGTTCTAACAAGTCTTCATCATCTAGCGATGCATCAAGCAACTGCCACACTATAGCAAGAACAAATTCAACTAGGATTAAACCTGGCTCACTTGATGAAATGCCAAATCTTTGGGAGAGTTGAAGAGTGTTATTGATAGCTTCCATATATGATTCTGCAATTGCATTGTTAAGATATCTCAAACATCAAGAACTAAATCAAGCCACTCAACAGCATTAATCAATGCAATAAAAAGAGCATAAGAAACATACTTGCAATACATTGGACCATTGATTTCAGAAACCAATGGAAAAACGTGTCTCTTGAGGAGCTCGAGATAGAGCCTGTATGCAGCAGGTTGGCTTCTTCGACACGGGGTTACACTACAGCAGTTCAATAATTTTATATTCAGTCACTTGAAATCACCAACAATTATACAGCAAAATTCAACTAAAGTTGTGCAGCACTCAACATTGAACATGATACATCATCCTCTTGCTCACTATAAATAGCAGGCTGATCTATTTCAAGCCATAGAAATTATGATTTCCTTCTTTCATACACCATTTCTGTATGTCTGTAACTATAGCTTTTTGTTTCGGCTAAGTAAGAAATACAAAAACATCACTACAATGATCATACAAGAATTTAATGTTCAATTATATACTGATTTGACCTAAGGCTACTCTCAAAAGTTGTTTTGAAAATCAGGATTACTAGTATTGGTATTTCATTTGAAAATTTATTTTTTAATGTTGATACTGTAAAATTGATCAAAAATATAAAATTATGTTATAATGGCGTTTTCTCTTTTTTTGTGGATAGAGGTGAATTGTAACACTTTTCTTCTAAAAATAACTGAAGCGTAGAAAATGTAGATCTAATTAAGATAGCCTTATATACGGTTAAGAAGATAATTTACAAGATTAAATAATCTTACATGGTTGTCACTTTTCACTGACGATAAAATAATAAGACCTTTTAACTAACATGAAATTATGGAGATTAGATAGTTAAGCATTCTTACAATTTTTTTTATTTTTTTTGGACAACGATTGATCACCCGAGCGGGACTAAACCACCCGTTGCGATCATCTCCCGTTTCAACTATACAGATGCAGCGATAATAACCCCGCCCCCATCGCTGCCCGGGAGTAAACCTTAAAACCGATCCAATGGCACGGCAAAGTAAAACCCCCTTCCCTTTATCCCAAACTATATGGGAAATGTGCCAATCATAATATCGTGAGTGTAAATAGTTGGTAGAATTTATCAAAAGACTTTTGACCTTTTAGACCGGTTGTATTGGTGGTGGGCAACGGTGTGGCCGTCCTACATGGCACTCAGCCAACGCCCCCATGGGCTGTATCCATGCGTGGGTTGAGGCTTTTTTGGATCTGCACGTTGCCATTCAACGTAACAAGCAACACTCGTTGGTTGTTTAATTTTTTATTATTTTAAAAATATTATTTTTATCCATTTTTATTACTTAACCCAATTATATTTTAAAATATCATCACAATACTCCTAACTCACACCAAAAACTCACACCACCACTACTCCACATTAAAAACTCACACGTCCTAGTCAGGGGCGGAGCCAGGATTCGAAGATAAGGGAGGCTTACTTGATTAATAGATAACTATGATAAAAAAAAACTATATCCATTTTCTTAACAAAGTTGTATTCACACATCGATAGTTAGATATTTAGACGAATAATTAAAAATTAAATTAGCTTGAATTGAGGGTGGCTTAGGTAAAATAATTAATCAAATCCTATTAATTTTTCATTGCGGTTGGGCTCATTGAGGGAGGCTCGGCACCCCTCCGTCCCCTCCCTGTCTCCGCGACTGGTCCTAGTTATAAAAAAAAGTACAAAAAGCAACTCACACCACTAACCCACGCCCCCAACCACTGCAAATAGTCTTGGTATCCGTCAACATTATGGTTATAACTTATAAGTTCAAGTTTTCTATAAGTCAATCTGTACATATGTGTAGTTGTATAGGCGTATTGCGTATATATACATATAACGTGTGACAGTTATAGATTTTGTCTTACATAAACTTCATGCGATATCTATTAAGAAAACTCTTAAAATAACCAAAAGTCCAAGAAAGTTTCTATCAAATGAAGTAAGTGTTGGTTTTGTTTTTAATAGAAAAATTGATATGGTTACTTTGTGAAGAATGTTATCCCACATCGGAGGAAGAAGTTGGAGGTGGATGACTTGGTTATAAAAGGAGGTCATGGGCATCATTCCAACTTGCACCAATCAATACACTTTAAGTATTTGATTATTTCTTTTTTTTGTTACCCTTGTTTGGGAGTTGTTTTAGTTAAATACTTTGGAGAGTGTAGTTGGTTTAAGAGAGTTATCTATGTCATTGTAACAATTTGTGATATAGTGTATTTCTCTCTTTGGAGGCCCGTGGTTTTTCTCCTGTTTTGGAGTTTCCACGTTAAATTCCTGTGTTGTGGATTGTTCTTATTTCTTTACTGTTATTATTGGGCTGGGTGGTGAGAATTATTGAGACCGTAATTTTCCAACAGTAAGCTGTCAAGAATTAAAGATTTATGAATGTATTGATCAGTTTGATATATAACTTGAATTGATACAATTGTTGTTTTGCAATCTGCTATGTGTTGCTTTTATATCCTAAGTGTTACAACGGCTATTTCTAAATATGGTTAGGCTCCACTAAGACTTTTGGAACCACCATTACACAAATGGAAAACTGTTGCTGAGCAGCCTGTTTGTAGCCGTTTACTTGTTTACATTTGAGCATGCATGTGACCTTTCAAATTGGGATATGATGAAGTGGACACTTCTGATCCCAAAGTCAACTTACCTAAAATGGTAAGTTGACCTTTTTTGTTGACTCATTCTAACACTCCCCCTCAAGTTGAATAGTGGAGTTTTCAATATTCAACTTGCCAAGAACTTCGCTGAAGAGTCTTCCGTTGACAGATTTGGTGAGGATGTCAGCTAGCTGATCTTCGGATCTGATTGATGGAAGGGAAATGATTTCATCATCTAATTTTTGTCTAATAAAATGTCGATCAACTTCCACATGTTTGGTTCGGTCATGTTGAACTGGATTTTCTGATATGGCAATGGCTGCTTCGTTGTCACATAATATCTGAATGCTATCTTCTGGTGGAAATCCGATCTCTGTTAGTAGTTTTCGGGTCCACAATGCTTCTACAACTCCTTTGGCTATCCCTCTAAACTCTGATTCTGCACTTGATAGAGAAACAACCTTTTGTTTCTTGCTTTTCCATGCAACTAAATTACCTCCGACTATTGTAAAGAATCCGGATGTAGATCTTCTATCCCCTTTTTCTCCAGCTCAACTTGCATCTGTATATATTTGAGTTCTTAGATGCCCATTTTTCTTGAAAACAACTCCATGATCCGCTGTTTTCTTCAAATATCTGATGATTCTCATTACGGCTTCCATATGGTGAACCTTTGGTTGATGCATGAATTGACTCACAACTCCAACTGCATGTGCTATATCAGGTCGAGTATGAGCAAGATAGATGAGTTTTCTCACCATCCTTTGGTATTGCCCTTTATCAGCAAGATCAGCTTCATCTTCCATATATAGCTTCTGGTTTGGAATCATCGGAGTATCAGCTGGTTTGCAATCAATCATACCTGTTTCTGCAAGAAAATCAAGAACATACTTCTTTTGACAGATAAATATTCCCTGTTGGGATCGTAACACCTCAATCCCCAAAAAATATTTAAGTCTGCCCAAGTCTTTCATTTCAAATTCTTTAAATAAGTTTACTTTTAAGTTAGAAATTTCCTGTTTATCATTTCCTGTTATTATCATATCATCAACATAGATGATTAAACATGTAATCAAATTTCCTCTTCGTTTAAAGAATAGAGTATGATCCGAGTTACTTTGTTTGAAATCGTATTTTTTCATAAATAAAGTAAATCTCCCAAACCAAGCCCGTGGGGATTTTTTTAACCCATATAAAGCCTTTTTAAGTCGACAAACTTCCCTGTTTTTGAAGTTGTCACTGAATCCTGGCGGTGCTTCCATATAGACCTCTTCCTTTAATTCACCATGTAGAAAAGCATTCTTCACATCAAATTGGTGAAGTGGCCAATCTTCATTTGCAGTGATAGAAAAAAGAACTCTAATGGTATCAATCTTTGCGATTGGTGAAAAAGTTTCGGAGTAATCAATCCCGTATGTCTGAGTATATCCCTTGGCAACTAGCCGGGCTTTGTATCTTTCAATGGTACCATCTGGTTTGTATTTAATCGTAAACATCCATCGATTTCCTACTGGTTTTTTTCCTTGAGGTATGACACATTTTTCCCAAGTGTCATTATCATTCAAAGCTTCCATTTCCACTTCCATTGCTTTTTTCCAGTTTTTTGATTTTAACGCTTGTTCAACAGAAGTTGGAATATTTTCAGAGTAAATTGCGGAATTAAATTTTTGAGCTTCTTTTGACAGATTTCCTTGTGCTATATTAGCCATAGGATATCTAGATCTTTGCGCTGCTTTCTCTGGAGAATATCGTTTTGGTGGGACACCTCTATTGATTCTTTGAGGTAGGACATATCGTTGGGTGGTTTCATCGGAATTTGTGTCATTTTGTTCATCATGGGTTTGATGTTCATTGTTCGAGGAGGTTTCAGTAATCTCATGGTTCGGTGGGATAGTTTCTGTAGGTTCATGGTCTTGTGTTGGCTCGGAGTTTAGTGTTGAAGTTTGTATAAGTTTGGGGTTTTGTGTTGGCTCGGGCTCTTGTGTTTGAGGTGGTTCATGGTTTTGTGTGTTTTGTGTTGGCTCGGGCTCTTGTGTTTGAGGTGGTTCATGGTTTTGTGTTTGAGGTATTTGAGGTGGTTCATGGTTTTGTGTTTGAGGTATTTGAGGTGGAGCCCATGTCATCCAACTGAGAGTGTCATTATCCTTCTCCCCCTCACTCGTGAGTTGGGTATCATAAAAATATTCGGTTTCGACAAAGTCACAGTTCATTGTAGTGAAAACATGACGTCTTTTAGGGCTATAACATCTGTACCCTTTTTGGTTAATTCCATAGCCCACCATGACACATTTTTCCGCACATGGATCTAGTTTGGTGCGTTCATTTTTCGGAATGTGAACAAAAACCGAGCACCCAAATATTCGAGGTTCAATGCTAAATGAGGTTGGAAGAGTATGAAATTGAGAAAGAGTATCTTTCGGAGTTTTTGTGCCCAAAACTTTAGTAGGTAGCCGGTTAATAAGGTAGGTGGCGGAAGCAAGAGCTTCAGGCCAAAAACTTTTTGGAACTTTTGATTCAATTAATAAAGCTCTTGTCATTTCTAAGAGTAGTCGATTTTTCCGTTCGGCTACTCCATTTTGTTCGGGGGTGTGAGCACACGATGTTTGGTGAATAATCCCGCATTCTTTGCAAAAATGTTTCATTGAAGTATTGACAAATTCACCCCCATTATCGGATCTCAAAATTTGTATATTTTTGTTAAATTGAGTTTGTATCATTTTGTAAAAATGGGAAAACTTCTCAAACACTTCAGATTTGTGAGCCAGAAAATAAATCCATGTCATACGTGAATGATCATCAATGAATAAGACAAAGTATCGAAAATTCTTTCCCCCATTAACCGGTGCAGGACCCCAAACATCCGAGTGGATTAAAGCAAACGGTACATCTTTCCTTGTATCACTTGGTTTAAAAGTACTCCGGTGGCTCTTGGCCAAAATGCAAGTTTCACAATTTAAAGTAACATTTGATGAAATAAGACTTGGAAATTGTGACGACCCGGAAATTTCCGACCAAATTTAAACCTAACCTTTATATGTTTCCGACACGATAAGCAGAATTTGTAATGTTGAATCTCAAAAAGTTTGGAACTACATTCATGTAATCAATTACCCTTTGACCGTGTTCGACGATTCACGAACAATTATGTGTATATAGATATGTATATATAATATATAATAACTGAAAACATTAACAAAGTATTTGATATATATGATACTTTACATGAACGTATTTGTTTCGATATATTTATCGACAGAATTAAGAGATAATATCAAATGATTGAATTATCAGATACATTATGATATGATTACGGGCCAATGTTATGAGGTCCACTGTGATTTAAGAAATCTATTCTTTTTGACAATATTCGGAAAATGGTAAAGTGATCTATAAGTAAGAACGTCGAGTGTAAATAACTTAGATGTTGGATATCGACAAGTTAAGTAACTCGACATTTTTCATTAAGATGATTTCATACGTTTATTAAACCTTTGGACTTTATCCCATGCTTCACCAACAGACTGTAATTTAAAAACTTGAAACCTATTATGAATATATATAATTCTACTTTTCTAAAATGTTTTATGATATAACGATTTAAATTAATATTAAATATATTTATACGTGTATTATACGTACATAGTTTTATACTTTTACTATACTTTAACTTTACCTTTACTTTACTTTTACTTTACTTTTACTTTACTTTAACTTTAATAATTCACTTTAATAATTCACTTTAATAATTCATACTTTAATAATTCACTTTAATAATTCATACTTTAATAATTCACTTTAATAATTCATACTTTAATAATTCACTTTAATAATTTAAAAATCTATTATAAATAGAATTCAATCGGTTTCATTATTTCATAGAAATTTGAAAATATATTTCTCTAAACTCTCTCAATCAAATTACATATATATATTTACTTAGTATTATTTCAAGATATTATTAGTATACATAAAATACTACAATGGAGTTATATTCAGACGATTTCAAAATAAGTTTTCAAACGGGATAGAGCTAAGGAAATTATGGGTTATAGCTATGGAGGTTATGGGTATTGTTCGAGGGTATTGCTCGTGAGGTCAACCTAACGTTTATCATTTTCATTGCGTCTACGTACTTTCCTGCAATATTGAATCACAATATTGATACGTGAGCATTCATATCTTATCTTTTATATATTAATAGTGTATCCCTGACTAGTGCTCGAGTATATATGATTATGCATGTTTGTATGCTTAGTTTTGTCGTTAAATAGTTTATGATAAATCACGAATTTGATACATATGCTACTGAGATAAGGTATATGATATGCATGTCGTTGAAAAGCTAAAGAAAAATTAATAACTTTTCATTTAGAAATCGTGTGGGTTCGATGAACGGATTAAAAGATATGGTCAACTGAATTATTATTAATTTTAATATTATTATTAAAATGATTATTATAATTGTTATCAGTTGATGTTATTACTAAAATTATCTTTATTACTAAAAATTAATATTTTTATTGAAACTATCATTTTATTATCTTTATCATTATTATTATTATCAATATTATTTAATCAAATAAATATGCGTACAAAGATATTTTTACCACACGTAATATAATTACATTAATAATACATACCATTATATTTTTATGATATTAAGTGAATTTTATAAATTTTATTACTTGAGATATATAAAAGTATATTTTTATCATATATAAATTTAAATATAAATTTTTATTTATTAATAAATGACTGGTATTATTTAGTATAATAAGATCTGATAAATATATTTAAATATATAAAATGACTATATATAAGTTATATAATAAACATGTATAGATTTTGGAAGTCATTTTGGGTCAAGTTGACTTTTGTTGACTTTTGCATGTCGGTCTCGAGCATTAGGATTGTGATACACTACGACTTGACCTAAATTGTTAGGCAGATATTGACCAACATATAAATATATATATACTTAATATAGGTTCGTGAATCCGAGGCCAACCTTGCACTTGTTAAATGACGTTATATGTATTTTTACTATGAAATATACAGTATGGTGAGTTTCATTTGCTCCCTTTTTATATATATTTCTGGGCTGAGAATACATGCGTTGTTTTATAAATGTTTTACGAAATAGGCACAAGTACTAAAACTAATTCTATGTGGGTTTAAACCAGAAATATACCCTTAGCTTGGTAACATTAAACTACTTGTCTATGTACGATAGGCGCGAATCCTAAAGATAGATCTATTGGGCCTGACAAACCCCATCCTGACTATGGGATGCTTTAGTACTTCGAGGTTATTTTAAACACACCTGATCTGGTGTACTTCAGAGGGTAAAACATGAACGTTAAGGCTTGTTACCGGGTGCCTACAACTTATAGAATACTTTTATACACTTGCGAGTGTACATATATTTATAAACGGAAATCTTGTGGTCTATTAATATATTGAAATGATTGTTATGATAAACCTATGAACTCACCAACCTTTTGGTTGACACTTTAAAGCATGTTTATTCTCAGGTATTAAAGAAATCTTCCGCTGTGCATTAGCTCATTTTAAGGATATTACTTGGAGTCATTCATGGCATATTTTGAAAGACGTTGCATTCGAGTCATTGAGTTAATCAAGATAATTATTAAGTCAATTATAGTTGGATGTATTATGAAATGGTGTGCATGCCGTCAACTTTCGTTGTAAAGAAAGTTTGTCCTTTAAAAACGAATGCAATGTTTGTAAAATGTATCATATGGAGGTCAAATACCTCGCGATGTAATCAACTATTGTGAATCATTTATGATGTATATGAACGGGTCCTTTCAGTTGGTATCAGAGCGGTGGTCTTAGCGAACCAGGTCTGCATTAGTGTGTCTAACTGATAGTCGTTAGGATGCATTAGTGAGTCTGGACTTCGACCGTGTTTGCATGTCAAAAGTTTTGCTCATCATTTTTATCAGAAATTACCTGCTTATCATTCTTAGTCTAGACACATCTTATTGCATTGATTGCGTGAATAGTGTATAGATAAAATTCATATCTTAGCGTATCTGCTAATTCATATCTTAGCGTATCTGTTACTGTAAACTTTGACTGACATATTTCGTAAATTCCTCCGTAATCTACGAAACCTTTTGCTCTATATAATTAGAATACCACCCGATAACCGGAAAATCATTTCATATCGAAAAAATTCTTTATTCAATCGTACGAAATGGAATTCGTCATTAGTTCAAGTCCCTCGGATTCCGAAATGGAATTCCACTCAAGTTTCGAAAGCAGTGTGACCGGAATGGATCAACCAATTATCCATCATCTATTTTGGATGAATTGGGGATGGGTTCGTAATCTACTTAACCATTGGAGACAAGAAGAAGGTGATCCCTTTCATCCACCACATTGCCCTCTTGGCAATGAACCTGAAGCACTTACCGGCGAACCTGTCCGAAACACCATTTTCTCTCTCATTTCCAGAGTATCTCGTCATGATTATATACTACACCAAATTCTAGATCTTATCTATCCGCTCATCCGAACCGACAATCACCCCAGTGTAATAGAAGAAGTCAACGAGCTTCGCGCTCGGGTAGTGGCTTTGGAGAATATGGTGCAATGGTTACAAACACCAGCAGCAGCACCAGCAGCATAACAAGTACCACCATCAACAACATCAACAGTGCCATTACCACCACCAACAACAACCGCATCGCAAACCTCAACTTCACAATCTGTCCTACGAGCATCGACGTCATACGCCATGTAGATACCAAGGAATACCACAACGATGAAGTATTGATTCATAACTTCATTGGGAAAACATTCTACGACGATTATGTAATTTCTAAAGTTTAGAAATTATCTATCCTAGCCTTAACCATAAATCAAATGAGTTTAATTTAATATTAACTCATTAAATCTATATTACATCTGAAGAAATATACACATATATATTTCCATAAAGACTGTAATAAAATTCTTTTGTACAAAATATTAATTGTGAAATATTTTTTAACAGGTAGGTAATACCCGAGAGATATATAAATTCACAATTAATATGTTACATTCTTCGAATCAGATTCAGCAAATCATCCATTATACTCCCTTCTTTCACAACAATATACATTCTTTTATAGAAATCAAAACAACCATACTCATTCAAAATCTAATTACATATTCTGATTTTGAAATCTCAGAATTCGATTCAAGATATAACCGAAATCATCACTCTTAGATTTCTACATCTTTCAAAACTATACTTTGACTTCAAAACTGTCCTAGAACCTCATTTCTATTCATGGAACTCACAAAATATTTGTATCATTCAAAATCTTAGAACATCATATGTATATTAACAATTACAATATGTGTTCAAACACTTCAAAATTCTTAAAGACATGCGAGATGATGATCCAACCACACATTACCCACTGTCATGCACCTGAAAAGCTCTCGAAACCAAAGTTATAGTTTAACACGTATCCTTGTCAGATCCTTTGATATTTATTACTAAATATAATTTTTCAATCTCTTTCCAAAATAGACAGTTTTGTCATAGCTTCAACAAATCACCTTCATTTGTTTATACGAATAAACCTTATTATAACAATTACCCCTTCATCATTGTTACCGGGGAACCTTTCATATCTCGCCACATTAGCAGTAAACTTATCAACAACTTCATTAACCTTCGACTTAAGCCTCTCCGAAAAGCCACTATACTTATTCATTAAAACCACATCATGTACTCACCTACATCCTGTAACAATAATTGTCACACCAACTACTGGGAATTAGCAATCAGTATTTTGAATTTCGCGACAATTTTACGTCAAAAGTTATATGTATACATATAACGTCTATCTCCTAGACTTACATACTTCGAATGTGAATTTTCTGAAAAACATCCCAAACTATGAACTAGTTCTTCGAAATTGGAAAAATGCTGATGAAGCAGCAAAAACTGTAAACGACTTTAACAGTCAAAAGTTTGATGATAAAGAATAGTATGGTGGTAAAGCTGAGAAAAAGAGAAGGTTTGATACTGGAAAACGGATTGAGCAGACCATGAAGGAGGCTGTGGATAAATCACAAAGACTAAACCTGCCTTCAAAGGATCCAAATGATTCAGTGTCTACTGAAATCGTTAGCAAACACCTTACTTCTTATTCTAAACCTTCACAGACAAATCTTCTTCATCATCCATCTATGTTAAGAATTCTAAGATATCATCGTATCTTTTATTATAAATATCTTCGATATTCCTGAAGATATTTTCACAACTATTCTTATCCGAAATATTCTATCTATTCACAATATCTGCGTTACAACATAAAAAGAAACTGTGTTAGTTTCTAAATTCTGAAGAAGAAAAAAATTCGAATTTAAAATAGGAATATTTTTGAAGTAGTGTTGGGAACTGAAGCATGAGTTAGTATAATATAATAACACTTGATCAATGTGATTATATTACAGTAAGTCATACTGAGTTTCTAATGGAACGTGATGATTCACAGAACATACCATCATCATGTACTATTTACACGACTCTTACATTCTACCCAATTTCCAAACATATTAAGAACATATCATCTTGATAGCTCTATATTTTCGGATATTCTGGTAATTTGCCAAATCAAGATCGTGCCATTACGATTTTCTTCTTGGAACATTAACTATGTTCATCCAAAAATTCATATCTACAAATTCTGGACCATTATCCACTTGACTTAAGGTCGGGAAGAGAAAACGAAAGCATGAAGCTCCGAAATATAATGGAGAATATAAAGCCCGATAACAACCCTGAAATTACAAACCTTGTATATCAATGCGTATAGCAATATAAAGACACGGGAGAATGAAAAACACAATAACCCCAAGGTAATGGTAGAAGAAAATAACTTCCTCCGGTGGTAGATGAAAAAGAAGAATGACAGATATGAAAGTTAAGAGTATATCAAGAATCAATACTGGATGAAGCATATTAACGAATGCTTTAAAGTATGAATTGGGGAGAAAGACTAGAAGGTGTGAGCTGTGGAAATAAAGAAACGAAGGGGGTGGATTTATAGTAAAATATCAGACAGAGAAATCGAGACAGATTATCGCATTTAATCAAATAAGATCATGATTTCCTTAATCGCCGAAGAACCAAATCTTATTGCAAAGATTTTCTTTAAATTCCATGAATTCCGAAAATCAATCATAACTACGTCATCGGTTAAAACGAATATACGTTTACTCATTTCACTCTCTTGCGATAACTTCACTTATACACTTCGCGTAATCAAATTGTTTTATCTATATTACTCAATGATGATAAAACTCTATTTATCAACTCATATTCGTCATGAAAACATTTTTAAAGTTAGCCATGACGACCTCGATCAAATTTCGGGACAAAATTTCTTTAACGGGTAGGTACTGTGACGACCCGGAAATTTCCGACCAAATTTAAACCTAACCTTTATATGTTTCCGACACGATAAGCAGAATTTGTAATGTTGAATCTCAAAAAGTTTGGAACTACATTCATGTAATCAATTACCCTTTGACCGTGTTCGAAGATTCACGAACAATTATGTGTATATAGATATGTATATATAATATATAATAACTGAAAACATTAACAAAGTATTTGATATATATGATACTTTACATGAACGTATTTGTTTCGATATATTTATCGACAGAATTAAGAGATAATATCAAATGATTAAATTATCAGATACATTATGATATGATTACGGGCCAATGTTATGAGGTCCACTGTGATTTAAGAAATCTATTCTTTTTGACAATATTCGGAAAATGGTAAAGTGATCTATAAGTAAGAACGTGGAGTGTAAATAACTTAGATGTTGGATATCTACAAGTTAAGTAACTCGACATTTTTCATTAAGATGATTTCATACGTTTATTAAACCTTTGGACTTTATCCCATGCTTCACCAACAGACTGTAATTTAAAAACTTGAAATCTATTATGAATATATATAATTCTACTTTTCTAAAATGTTTTATGATATAACGATTTAAATTAATATTAAATATATTTATACGTGTATTATACGTACATAGTTTTATACTTTTACTATACTTTAACTTTACCTTTACTTTACTTTTACTTTACTTTTACTTTACTTTAACTTTAATAATTCACTTTAATAATTCACTTTAATAATTCATACTTTAATAATTCACTTTAATAATTCATACTTTAATAATTCACTTTAATAATTCATACTTTAATAATTTACTTTAATAATTCATACTTTAATAATTCACTTTAATAATTCATACTTTAATAATTCACTTTAATAATTTAAAAATCTATTATAAATAGAATTCAATAGGTTTCATTATTTCATAGAAATTTGAAAATATATTTCTCTAAACTCTCTCAATCAAATTACATATATATATTTACTTAGTATTATTTCAAGATATTATTAGTATACATAAAATACTACGATGGAGTTATATTCAGACGATTTCAAAATAAGTTTTCAAACGGGATAGAGCTAAGGAAATTATGGGTTATAGCTATGGAGGTTATGGGTATTGTTCGAGGGTATTGCTCGTGAGGTCAACCTAACGTTTATCATTTTCATTGCGTCTACGTACTTTCCTGCAATATTGAATCACAATATTGATACGTGAGCATTCATATCTTATCTTTTATATATTAATAGTGTATCCTTGACTAGTGCTCGAGTATATATGATTATGCATGTTTGTATGCTTAGTTTCGTCGTTAAATAGTTTATGATAAATCACGAATTTGATACATATGCTACTGAGATAAGGTATATGATATGCATGTCGTTGAAAAGCTAAAGAAAAATTAATAACTTTTCATTTAGAAATCGTGTGGGTTCGATGAACGGATTAAAAGATATGGCCAACTGAATTATTATTAATTTTAATATTATTATTAAAACGATTATTATAATTGTTATCAGTTGATGTTATTACTAAAATTATCTTTATTACTAAAAATTAATATTTTTATTGAAACTATCATTTTATTATCTTTATCATTATTATTATTATCAATATTATTTAATCAAATAAATATGCGTACAAAGATATTTTTACCACACGTAATATAATTACATTAATAATACATACCATTATATTTTTATGATATTAAGTGAATTTTATAAATTTTATTACTTGAGATATATAAAAGTATATTTTTATCATATATAAATTTAAATATAAATTTTTATTTATTAATAAATGACTGGTATTATTTAGTATAATAAGATCTGATAAATATATTTAAATATATAAAACGACTATATATAAGTTATATAATAAACATGTATAGATTTTGGAAGTTGTAACGACCCGTCAAAATCGCTATTGACGCAGCACGTTAATCATTGATTCCACAGTGAGGTTTTGACCTCTATATGATACGTTTTGATAAAATATTGCATTCATTAAAATAAGTGACTTTCTAAACATAGAAAGTTATAAACATGTGGGCGAGTGCTTAGGTATAAGCAAAACCCCAAAATACATAAGTCTTTAATTTACAGGTTGACTTCACAGTCCAATTATTTATTACACAACGCAGTTTTATTTTGAATGCAATAAACTTTGTACAAAGCATGAGAGACTCCATGCAGGCAACAAGCACATCACAGCGGAAGCATTCTAAGGACCTGAGAATAAAACATGCTAAAAAGTCAACACGAATGTTGGTGAGTTATAGGTTTAATTGCTCGAGTCATAAACATATATAAAGATAGACCACAAGATTTCATCAAAAGTTAATAGATTCTACGTAACAGAGCACCCTGGTAACTAAACTTAACGCTATAGTGATAATTACCCCATTCGTTTTAATACACGCAAACCAACGTGTCTTAAACTTAAATAACATACGTCCGTTAAAAGGCTAGCGCTCTAGCTCGGACGGGGATGTCAAGCCCTATGGATCCATATACAATTATTCGCGCCCACCAGTCCATATCCTATGTACTGGCAGCTACTAGTTACCAAAGCTAAGGGATTTTCGGTTTAACTCAGTGTAGAATTTAGTATGTACTTGTGTCTTATCGCGTTTAAAATAAATTGCATGTATTCTCAGCCCAAAAATATTTAAAGTATTTAAAAAGGGAGACTATAAACTCACAGTTCAATATTGCGATTCAATATTGTAGGTAAATTGCGTAGACGTAATGATGGTAGATGACTGTATGGTTGGCCTTGGATTCAAGAACAATACCCAATATTTCCTTAGCTTAAAGCGGTTTGAAACCCGAATTAAAACACCCGCGTATATACGTTATTATTATTAAACTTAAATTATAAATTATAATTATAATTATAATTATAATATAAACGTAAGAATGAGCAAAGAAATATAGATGGTATTACTTCGTCGAGCAAACTGACCTTTTATAATACTTTTCCATTTACTGTAGCTCATGCGATCGCATGAGTTTTCAGTGTTTTTGCCATGCGATCGCATGGCCGCCCTTTCTGTTTTTGTTTGTTTGTTCGTCGACATCAAATAGTATTTTACTGTAGCAAATAGTGTTTTACTGTAGCAAATAGTGTTCTACTGTAGCAAATAGTGTCACTGTAGCAAATCACTGTAGCACTGTAGCAAAATACGGTTTCACTGTAGCAAATAGTGTTTTACTGTAGCAAAGTCATTTTTACTGTAGCAACTAGGGTTTTACTGTAGGAAAGTCGTTTTTTACTTGTACATATATATATATATATATATATATATATATATATATATATATATATATACATACATATAATTGTTCATGAATCGTTGAGAGTAATCAAAGGTAATTGTATATATGAACAGTTCTAAAATTTTGAGACTCAATCTAACAGACTTTGTTTAACGTGTTAAAATAATAAATCGTATAGAGAATTGGTTTAAATAAGTCAAAAATTTTCGGGTCATCACAGAAGTCATTTTGGGTCAAGTTGACTTTTGTTGACTTTTGCATGTCGGTCTCGAGCATTAGGATTGTGATACACTACGACTTGACCTAAATTGTTAGACAGATATTGACCAACATATAAATATATATATACTTAATATAGGTTCGTGAATCCGAGGCCAACCTTGCAATTGTTAAATGACGTTATATGTATTTTTACTATGAAATACAGTATGGTGAGTTTCATTTGCTCCCTTTTTATATATATTTCTGGGCTGAGAATACATGCGTTGTTTTATAAATGTTTTACGAAATAGGCACAAGTACTAAAACTAATTCTATGTGAGTTTAAACCAGAAATATACCCTTAGCTTGGTAACATTAAACTACTTGTCTATGTACGGTAGGCGCGAATCCTAAAGATAGATCTATTGGGCCTGACAAACCCCATCCTGACTATGGGATGCTTTAGTACTTCGAGGTTATTTTAAACACACCTGATCTGGTGTACTTCAGAGGGTAAAACATGAACGTTAAGGCTTGTTACCGGGTGCCTACAACTTATAGAATACTTTTATACACTTGCGAGTGTACATATATTTATAAACGGAAATCTTGTGGTCTATTAATATATTGAAATGATTGTTATGATAAACCTATGAACTCACCAACTTTTTGGTTGACACTTTAAAGCATGTTTATTCTCAGGTATTAAAGAAATCTTCCGCTGTGCATTAGCTCATTTTAAGGATATTACTTGGAGTCATTCATGGCATATTTTGAAAGACGTTGCATTCGAGTCATTGAGTTAATCAAGATTATTATTAAGTCAATTATAGTTGGATGTATTATGAAATGGTGTGCATGCCGTCAACTTTCGTTGTAAAGAAAGTTTGTCCTTTAAAAACGAATGCAATGTTTGTAAAATGTATCATATAGAGGTCAAATACCTCGCGATGTAATCAACTATTGTGAATCGTTTATGATGTATATGAACGGGTCCTTTCAGAAATAAAGCATGTAAGTATCCGGCAGATGGGTGACCCAACCTCCTATGCCATAACCAAGCTTCCCTCGTAGGTGTTCCGTGAGCAAGCATCACGGTACCTTGTTGGGTTACTTCGTTCACATAGTACAACCCGCCCCGTTCGGTACCACGCCCAATAATTACCCCAGTCCTGATATCTTGAAGGATACAGAAAGTGGGGTGTAATAAAATGGAACAATTTAATTCTTTTGTAACGTGACTAACGGATAATAACTTATGAGACAGGGTTGGAATATATAAACAGTTGGATAATTTCATAGTTGGAGTAATTTCGATTTTCCCTCCCCCTTCTACTTGTACAATGTCCCCGTTAGCCGTTTGAATATTATTTACCCGAGGTTTTGATTCGGAACAAAAATCCGATTTTTCAAAGGTCATGGTGTGAGTAGCACCACAGTCAAAAATCCATTCATCGCTTTTTTGTTGTTGTTTGTGACAACATTAACTTTTCCACAAAAGCTTTTATTTTTTAAATTTAAAGGTTTAATATTAAAAGGACATGTACATGTAGATTCTATACTTGAACTACTGCCTTTTTTAAAAGTGTTAATTTCAGTTGGGCCATTTCTTGGTCCATTTGCCATAGAAAAATTAGACTTAAAACCATTATTTGAGATTTCACTTTCATTAACAGATTTATTATTTTCAAAACAAATTTGTGATTCCTTATAACTCAAAAAATCATACGACCCTTTTGACCTCTGCTTTCTTAAAGGGTCATTTAGCTCTTGATTACTTAAAGGGTCTTTTGAGTTTTTCACATGGACAGAGTGTTTTACTTTACAGCTCATATCACTTCTTTCTATGTCATCTGCCATTTGCAAAGATCCAGATATAGATCTTAAATTTTCTTTTTCAATTGTATCTTGAAGGCAATGGAAGCGATTAGGGTTTACCCTTGTTGCTTCATAATCTATTGATTTTAACTTTGATCTTCTTGCGAAGCGATTAGGGTTTACCCAGGTTGCTTCTATCGATTTTAACTTTAATTTTCTTGCTTTGGCCGATTGATTTTCTGCCACCTCAGGGTTTGAGGCTTTTTCCCTCACCCTTTCGATCGGTTTATGAGATTGAAACAATAAATTGGGGTTTGAATTACCTCTTGTTGCTTTCTGTGTTGACCGATTGTTGGGTTTTGAGTTGCCGCCGTTGTCGGTAACCTGATGGTGGCCGCCGGCTGCTTCTGTTGCCGTCGTTACCACTTTGCCCGGTTTCTGCTTTCTCCACCATTTGGGGTAACCAATTAACTTAAAACACTGGATGATTGTGTGATGTAACACACCACAATAAACACAGCTTAGCTGTTGTGGTGGTCTATGATGGTTTATGAAGGCGTTTTCTGTTCTGGTAATGGTTGAAGGTTGACAGAGCACGTCCAGGTAACTCCGTTCATTGTATTTTAGACTGCCGTCTAAGATTGACATGGCAGCTTGGTTTTCTAGGCTACCGTCAATCTTAGACATGGTAGCTATGTTTTTGGTAGATGATTGAGACATAAAAAACGAGTATCTTGATCACCGGATCGATACCGTTAGCTCTGATACCATGTCAAGAATTAAAGATTTATGAATGTATTGATCAGTTTGATATATAACTTGAATTGATACAATTGTTGTTTTGCAATCTGCTATGTGTTGCTTTTATATCCTAAGTGTTACAACGGCTATTTCTAAATATGGTTAGGCTCCACTAAGACTTTTGGAACCACCATTACACAAATAGAAAACTGTTGCTGAGCAGCCTGTTTGTAGCCGTTTACTTGTTTACATTTGAGCAGACATGTGACCTTCCAAATTGGGATATGATGAAGTGGACACTTCTGATCCCAAAGTCAACTTACCTAAAATGGTAAGTTGACCTTTTTTGTTGACTCATTCTAACATAAGCTAGTTAGAACCTCTAGAAGATGTTAGTTTTTTTTTTTTTTTAATTTCCTTGACAAATAGAAGAATGGTAAAATTAAGTGGTAATATGGTGATACTTACGCCAACTATTTAATCGTCATATACAACTATAATAAGTAGTAAATAAATAAAATAACATCGTGTACAAATGGAGGCTACAAGTAGAGCAAACTGCAAACCTCACAAGTAATTGTGACGAAGTATAGTTTAGTTTCTAGAAGAAGAATCATGTGCCCCCTAATTGTCAATAACTGCTAGAAACAAAATATCGCTTACAAGGCTACATGTAGTGAAAACCTATACACCTAATTGTCAATAGTTTCTAGAAGGAATCCTATGCAGCTGATTGCCAATAATAACTTCTAAAAGGAAACCACATAATCCTCATGTGTTCACACTTTACTTTCCTTCCCCTGATTTCTCACTTGAAACAGAAACTTGATTAGTGCTAAATTACATGATGAGTTATTATGACATTCAACATATTCTCGTTGAAATCGAAAGCATCTGTTATGCCAATTTGTCTGTTGAACGAGTCACATGACATAATGACATATAAACCAAGTAAAACTAGAAAAATGTCAATGTGATGGTCACGAAAGTCCCCGACTAAGCTGATTATCGGGATTTCATATAGTCTTCAACTTGGCTTATTTATTCAGTGAAAGTTGTCAAAAGTTCAATTTAGTCGTTCAAAGTTGGATTTATTCGGTTGAAATCGGTCAAATTCAATCAAATACAATCAAAGTTAAGGTTAGTTAACATTCAACTAGTCAACGACCTGACCAATTAATCCCTACAAGGACTAGTCCCCAACTATCGACATTTACACCCATGGTAAGTGACATGAATTATTTATATGAAAATGAAAAAATAGATTGGTAGCAGTGATTATAAAAACTTCAATATCAACATCATATCATAATTAGCTAACATATACCAATTTACTTGGAGAGCAGTATACTTGTAGAACAGCATATGCAACTACAACTATAATCCAATATGGCAAGTCCCCGCAATGGTAGCTTAGTAGTTGAGGGATATGCAACATAAAGCGGTGGTAATGGGTTCAATACCTGCCCCATGTGCCCCATGTCAGTCATTTTAAGTATGAGTTACGCGATTTTCCTCTCACATGTTGGTCGTGGGACCGGTTGTCGTTTTACCCCCTTTTTTAGTCCAATTTGGCACTGTTCACAATTAGCAATTTTTTTTTCAAAGTTCACTCAAACCAATCTATCCATTTTTAGGTAAATGAGTTAAAAGTATTCACCTCTTCTTACATCTGCAATATATGGCTAAAGCACAAATATGATGTCCACAACAGAGGTTCAAAAAGGGTAATAATCATACATGACGAAACATCAAATAGAGAAATACAGAGTTGTGCAACAAGAATCTATTTGAAATGGCTGTAAAATAAACTACAATTTCTAACCACCCCGAGCTTCTCTTCGAGTGGCATCATGAAGCAGCTCAATGTCAACACCATCGGGTGGCAACTGCACATATCGCACAACGGATCCTCTGATAAAACAGTTCCTCACTGAAAGCTGCCATATAACCATAGATGAGCAAAAACAGTATAAAGCTATGAAAATATGTATTGGGATTTCAAATTTAAAATTATCAGGCATTATAAACAGATTATGCATATGATTATCTCAACATTAGGTGTCAAGTAATCTGTTTGGGATCATGTATACCACAGCTGCAACAAAAAACTTGATCATAAATGGGTCAGATGAATTTTCTTATCAGCCCAGATTTCTTACTTTCACTTTAAAAAACTAACATTTTTTAGAAAAATTATAGCATATTAATTATTTTGAACCAAAATGTGTCACGCTAGTAAACATGAGTAACTCATTTAGCAAAAGCACATTCAAAAACTATTTTCTACAAAATTTTCTGTTACAGCCAAGGTTGTAAAAATCGCTAATCGGGGATTAATCGGTCAGGACTAGGGGTATAAAAGATCCGAGCTACTCGAGCTCGCTAAAAACTAGATTCGAGCCAAGCTTAAACGAGCCCGAGCCACAACTTAAACATATTTTGAAGCTCGTTAAATAAACGAGCCCAAGCTCGAGATTGATATGTCGAGATCGAACAAGCTCGCGACCACAATTGAGCTTTTCATTATATACACCAATAGCTATAACTGTTAACTGTTTCTATAATAAATAATATATAACTACATAACATAAAATATAATTAACCCTATTAAATATAATAGTTAAAAAGTTTATAGTAAATCTTATTTATGTAGATAAAAAATATACAAAAATAATTACTTATTATAATTCGATTAAATTAATAATATCAAAAAATATCACGTTATAAACGAGTCGAGCTCGAGCTTTTATGATATCAAATGAGCCAAGCTCGTGCTAGAAATATTAAGCTTGAATCGAGCCGAGCTCGAGCCTAGTCGGGCTCGAGCTCAGCTCGTTTACACCCGAACTAAGAGGGATTAATCGATCAAATCGGGGATTAATCAGATTTTACTTTTACATGTAAATAATAAATTTTAAAAATACATGAAATAAAATCATATCAAACCTAATCAGGAACTAGTTCTTACAAATCTATTACCCAAGCCATTACCCAAAAAGTACAAAAGGTACAAGCCATTACCCATTGTTAATCGCAACGGACAGTCTCTTAAACCGGTAAATCGCCAATTAATCGGCGATAATATCCGATTTCTGCAACAGTGGTGACAGCTGATTATGTGATACCGATCATTATGCAAGCAGTGAATATGACAACTAGATTTAGCCTCTGTGTTTTGTGATACATCCTAGCTAACACTTTAGGGTACGTGTAATAAAAGAACCTGATGACCGTTTACCGTTGTTATAAGTGTACAGCTTGATACTGTCACTTACTTTCTTAACCATGAACATATCTAAAACCAAAATGTAAGTTTTAAAGACTCAATCCCCCTAGCTAAAACACAATCACAGTATAAAAATCAAAACTTTTTATGACTTCAAGAATAATGGCATACGCAAATCACGAGAGAAGTTTTAGAAAAAAAAATTCAATATACAAACGCACGATAGAGTGGAGCTGGGAGCATGAAACATCATTCACCAAAAATCACTTCATAAGAGCCAACAGTATTCAGCAAACTTATCGCCAATTATATGTACAAAAATAGAGTGAACAGACTACTAGTTGTTAGAGAGCTCCCAACGGTAGCCACCCTGCTACCGCCCTCGCCGCCGTCCTGCAGCACCGTTGGCACCACCCCGACCTCGTTCCCACCCTGCCGCCCTGGTTTGTTTCTTTTTCACGCACATTTGAGGACGGATAGATCGGAATATTAGTAGTACCTTCTGCTTGTATACTTGTACATTTAATTATTAATTAATACAGTGGGTCCCAATTTTTATGAGGAGGTATGTCATGGTTGTAAGTATTTAGTCCTAGGTTAGTCGTCGTGCTGATGTGGCAGCTAGTCCTGGTGAGGAAGCTTGTCATGGTTGGGAGCACTGTTATATTTAGCCCTAATTTCAATGTTTTATCATCGACACTATTGCCCCTAAAACAGAATTTTAATCAAATTTTAAATTTTTTCTAGATTCAAGCATATAAAAATGGATCTTACGTGACTAAAACTAAATCAATTTACAGTATACACATTTATCGAATCAAATAATCTATAATTCACATCCTGTACTCATACCATATAAATTATAAAACCCTAATTTCCTAAAAATCAAACGTACCATGTGAGGAAACTTATCCTGATCAACAACTCGAGTGTTTTCAAGTTTGATGTTGAGATATTGATCTACAGAATGAAGCGTTCCTCTTATTGCTAAATCATTCTTCAGTTCAACCGTTACTTCCCTTCCTACTAAATCCTTGAAATACGAGAAGAACAACTGCCAAAAATAAGAAATTAGTTACGTAAATTGATGAATATGATGTTAATTATTTGAAAAGTTTGAAGATTATAGAGATGATTGTTACCATTGGTGTGCTAGGGTTTCGTTTCGAGAGTAACTGGAGTGAAAGAGTTTGTTTTTTAGAGGAAGTAAACCCTAATTTTAAACAGGAGGGGCGGTTGACTATTTTGGTCAATTGCATCAGCTCTCGTAATTTTGCATTACAAATATGTAAAAAAAATGACCACATATTTATTTGACATAATAATAATAAATAATAAATAATAAATACTCCTTAGTACTTGTTTTAAAAAAAAAAAAATATAAAAAAAAAACAAGGAACCATAGCATAAATAAAAGATACAATACATAAGCAGCTCATTTAGTGTCCATTATAACAATTGTTGAGGCTTAAAAAAATACAAGTGAATGCTACAAATAACATAATGAATTAAAAAAGCTTAAAAGCCTAAACAACAATGAGCAATAATCTGAGTATGAAGCTGTAATGAAAAAGATCCAAGCTGCTGTTGTCTTTTAGTAAAACCCTTGGATTCTAGTCCTATATGTAGAATTGATGTGAATAACATAGATTTGCGTTTGATACCCACTCTAAGACCTTAATCTAAACATTCTTTGATATAGTCGTTCAACATGTAGCTCACTATGCCCACTCCGTAGTACTTGTATAAGTATTTATTTTAGAAAAAGTAAATATTTAAACATATTTGGCAATGCTATCTGGTAGCTACTTTTTTTTTTTTTGAAAAGCAAGAATATCATTCACTAAAAAACCACAAACAAAGGGGAACATGGATTACCCCATGCTCGGAGGAAACAGAAAACAAACAGGTTTGTGAGAGACCAAACCCAAACACGAAGCCAAACAAAACGAAAATTACAAAAAAGATAAATAAACACTAGGACTATTTAGCCAAGTAAACCAATCTATCGATCTTCCACGTAGGCGTTGCGAAATCCATTCGAAAGCCTTTACTTGAACCTCGTTAAGTGCTACCGGACCGTTCCAACTTTTATCCCGAAAAACCTTGTTGTTCCGATTCTTCCAAATGTAGTATGCACACACCCATTCCGTTGCTTGCCAAATCAAGTTCCCAATCTTTGATGTTGTGGTCGGGGCATTCCCTCGCAAAATCTCGTTTACACTAAGATTTGAGAAGGAGCCCAAACTCCACCATCTAAAAACCCTTTCCCATAAATCCAAAGAATGTTTACAAAAAATTAAGGAGTGCTCCACAGTTTCGATGTTGTCATCACATAGCGGGCACCGGACACTATGGAGATCAATCCCCCTCTTATCAAGCTCACACCTTACCGGAAGCCGTTTTTTGATTGCTCTCCAAACGAAAATTTCCAATTTTTTAGGAACAAGCTTGTAACACCGGCCATTTTTTTTTTTTAAATACACAGCGGAAGACTTTATTAACAAACACAATATAAGTCACGTCATTACGTTTAAGTTTACACAACGGTGTTACGTTATCACAAAACATTATTTATACAAAAGTCCACATCAGAGTTGGGTTGTCAAACATGTCTTCTGCAATAGCACCCTTCCCGACTAGCAGTACCTAAACCTGCAAGGGGAGAATATGTGGGGGATTAGCGCACCGCTAAATGAATGGAATCTATCTAACAGATATAGCTTAAGTCACACACAAGCTATATACTAACAACAACACATGCTAACTATCAACTAGCATACAATAAGACAATACGAGGATCGGCGGCTTGTACGAGCACACGACTCCTAGCTGATCGGACTTAAGTCTACCGATAGTCCCTGCTACTCAATTCACAGTATAGTTATCCAGATGCAGGGGATGCATCATTCACACTATACTCTACAATCAGTAGCCTATGGACCCAACCTCCCCTAGGCACGGTTGACCTCATACGGACTCTAACCTCTCCTAGGCACGGTCTCGAGTCCCCAGTCTCCCTAGGCCCGACTGGTGTCATTCACACAATGTACACATAAATCACATACAACATTAGGCATACTATATCATTCTAACATGGCAATTTCTACACTATGCATGGTAAAAGAGTCAACCACAGTAGCATGATATGCTACTTAAACTCTATCCGGAGATAGACCCACTCACCAATTACCACCAACTGCTCAGTTATTATTTCTGAGCTTCCTCCTTGTCCTTATAACCTGAGAACAACACAAATAAAGTTAATATACATATCCAATAAATAATATAATTATTTCATACGATTAACTAGGTCATAACACCATATATTCATAATTTTATGAGTCTACATCATGACTCCACTCAATAATGACATACAGGTGCGTGCAAAACACGACATACACACTAAAACTCCTTTTCCGGCCCAAAAACAGTTTGATCTAGTTTCTTAAAAGTTCACCATTAAAAAGTATTCTTTATTACGATTCTAACGATAGTTTATTCATCAAAAACGGAGTTACGTTTTGAAATTTACGCCCGTTTCAATTTCATAAAAGTACTGTAGCAAATAGTGACACTGTAGCAACTCGGTACTGTATCAAATAGTGACACTGTAGCAACTCGTGTACTGTAGCAACTCGAGCACTGTACCAACTCGGTACTGTAGCAACAGTGACACTGTAGCAAATAGTGACACTGTAGCAGTTCGGGTACTGTAGCAAAATACTGTAGCAAAATACTGTAGCAACTGGTTTCGAACACATTCGCTGATTTCGTGAATTTTTCCCCAAAAACTCGATTTTTGAGCGATTTTGATCAAATTTTAAGCACATGAAATCTACTAAACATATATACAACCTATTTCTAACATCAATTGAGCATAACAAACACAATCCACTAAGATTCAAGCATCAAAGTGCATAAAACCCATTTAACCTCAAAATTCAATTTCTAAGAATTAAAGCACGAATTCAATCAATCAAACCTGAATAAATGATGACAAGGATGATATGATTCAGTTCCTAAAGCTTCTTGATTCAATTTCTTACTTATATCAATTAGGGTTTGTGAAGGGTATGAAGTGTAGGTACGTACTTGTTTTAGAATGTTCAAGAAATGAGAAGAAACAAGCAATCTGCACTCTAAATGGGTTATTAAAACCCATACCCCACAACACACGGGTATTTACCAGTTATCTAATATCTGATAACCTTTCGTATCTCCTTTGGCGGTCCTAACGGAGTCCAAATTAAATAAACCAACCTGTTCTGGAACCCTTGTCACAAACTGGTCACAACACAATTATAATAAAACACTAATAAAATAATTAAAATAAAAGCACTTAAGACTAAGCACAAACCCTAAGGGTCAACCACCATCGGAATCTCTTTCTTTCTCAGCTTAGTCACCTTTTGGTCAACCACACGGACCGGCTCTTCCACCAATTTCTTATTCAAATCGACCCTTAAATCTTCTAAAGGAAGAAGTTGTGTTTCATCGTCGACTTTACACTTACGAAGATAACATACGTTGAATGTATTATGAATACCAGCTAACTCTGGTGGAAGATCTAACACCACAGTCTGATCATTCAACACTTCACTGATTAGAAACGGACCAATAAATCTCGGTGCTAACTTACCACGTTTACCGAATCTGATAACCCCTTTCCACGGCGAAACTTTCAGATACACTCGTTCACCCACATTAAAAGTTACCGGACGTCTACGCGGATCAGCATACATTTTTTGCCTATCTCTAGCGGCTTTCAACTTTTCTCTCGCAATTGCAACTTTTTCGGCTGTCATTTGAACAATTTCGGGACCTGCAAACTGTTTCTCCCCGGCTTCTAACCAACAAGTCGGAGTTCTGCAACGACGACCGTATAACATTTCATAGGGCGGCATCCCTATACTCGAATGATATGAATTATTATACGCAAATTCGATCAACGGCAAATGTGTATCCCACGAACCACCGTATTCTAACACACAAGCCCTTAACATATCCTCCAAAGTCTGTATCATTCTTTCACTCTGACCGTCTGTCTGAGGATGATAAGCTGTACTTAAATTCACACGTGTACCCAAATTCTGTTGAAGACTATTCCAAAAATTCGACACAAATCTGGAATCTCTGTCTGAAACGATCGATAATGGCACACCATGTCGACTAACTATCTCGTTTATATACAATTCGGCTAACTCACTTAACGAAGCTGTTTCACGAGTAGCAAGAAAATGAGCACTTTTAGTTAGGCGATCCACTATTACCCAAATCATATCATGTCTTTTCTGAGTTCGAGGTAATTTGGTCACAAAATCCATCGTTATATGTTCCCATTTCCACTCTGGAATCTGTAACTGACGTAACGAACCATAAGGTTTCTGATGTTCGGCCTTCACTTGAGCACATATATGACACTTTTCGACATAACGGGCGATATCTGATTTCATTGTTGGCCACCAATACACTGTTTTCAAATCATGATACATCTTATTACTACCCGGATGTACTGTCAATCTGGATTTGGGAGCTTCCGTCATGATTAAATCCCTCAAATCTCCAAGCTTAGGCACCCAAACACGATTGTTTAAGGTCTTTAGTCCACGTGAGTCATCAATTAAGTCCACTTTTCGTTTAGTCATTTGTTCAGATTTAATATGTTCGTCCTCTAAAGCACAGGCCTGAATGGTTTTTAAGCTGTTAATCAAATCTGAAGTTATATTCAAACGAAGAAATTTCACATTTTCACTTGACTTTTTACGACTTAGCGCATCTGCAACCACATTTGCCTTACCCGGATGGTATTTAATTTCACAATCATAATCTTTGATCAACTCTTGCCATCGTCTCTGACGCATATTCAATTCTTTCTGTGAGAAGATATACTGCAAACTCTTGTGATCTGTACATATAACACAATGGGTTCCATACAAATAGTGTCTCCACAGTTTCAAAGCAAACACTACTACAGCCATTTCAAGATCATGCACTGGATAATTCTTCTCATGAACTTTCAACTGTCGCGAGGCGTAGGCGATTACTTTATCTCTTTGCATTAATACACAACCCAACCCAGCATATGATGCATCACAGTATACCACGAAGTTGTCTGAACCTTCTGGTAAAGCTAACACTGGTGCCTGACACAGTAGCTGTTTCAAAATCTGAAAAGCCTTTTCCTGTTCATCAGTCCATCGAAAGGCTACATCTTTACGAGTCAACTTAGTCAACGGACCCGCTATTTTCGAGAAATCCTTGATAAATCTGCGATAATAACCGGCTAATCCCAGAAAACTCTTAATCTCAGTCAGAGTCTTCGGAGAATTCCAATTCATTACCGCTTCTATCTTTGTCGGATCAACTTTTATACCTTCGGCACAAATCACATGACCCAAAAACTGCACTTCACGTAACCAAAATTCACACTTTGAAAATTTTGCAAATAGTTGTTCACGTTTCAACATGTTCAAAACCTGTCTCAGATGTTCAGCATGTTCACTTTCGGTCTTTGAAAACACTAGTATATCATCTATAAACACAATCACAAACTTATCTAAGAACGGGCGACACACTCTATTCATTAGATCCATGAAGATTGCTGGCGCATTCGTCAACCCAAACGGCATGACAAGAAATTCATAATGACCATACCTTGTTCTGAACGCTGTTTTCGGTATATCTGATTCAGCAACACGAACCTGATGATATCCGGATCGTAAGTCTATCTTAGAAAAGAATGAAGCACCCTGTAACTGATCGAACAAATCGTCTATTCGAGGTAACGGATACTTATTCTTCACTGTTCTTTTGTTCAATTCACGATAATCAATACACATACGCATTGACCCATCTTTCTTTTTAACAAACAATACCGGAGCACCCCACGGTGAAGAACTCGGTCGGATAAACCCACGATCTAATAGTTCTTGAATCTGTGACATCATTTCACGGATTTCAGACGGCGCTAATCGGTATGGAGCTTTTGCAACTGGAGTTGTTCCAGGAACCAATTCAATCTTATATTCAACTTCCCTTACCGGCGGCAGACCTGGTAACTCATCTGGGAACACTTCGGGAAATTCTGATACTATCGGAATATCGGCCACTGTTTTCTTTTCTTTCTTTGCATCAATCACATATGCAAGAAATGATTCACAACCCTTTGCCATCGACTTTTTCGCTTTCATCATGGTTATCAACAGAAAATTATACCCTCCCCGCTCCCCTCGGGCCACAACACGGGTTCCATCGGTCGAACGAAAGGTAATCATTTTCCTATCACACTTAATATTAGCCCTAAGCGAGCTCATCCAATCCATTCCTAGTACTACATCAAAGCTAGGAATAGGTAACACTAAACAAGTCACCGGGAAAGACTTCCCTTCGATCTCTATACAAACCCCAGTCACATAGGTTGTGACGGGTGTGGTCTTACCATCAGCTACTTCTACACTAACCGGCTTGGGTAACATAGTAGCTGGTAAATTCAACTTAGCACAGAAATCTAGGGACATAAAACACCTATTGGCACCACAATCAAACAATACGCGAGCAGGTATTGAGTTGATTAGAAACATACCGGTGATTACTTCGTCGGTTGCCACAGCATTTTCCACCGACATCTGAAAAGCTCTAGCCTCTGCTGTTGGAGGGTTCTTCCTCTTCTGCCCACTCGAGGCAGTTGACCCTCCAGCTGATGCTGAACGCGCCCCTGACCCTGCCCCGGAACTACCACTCTTCGACGGACAACTAATTGCACGATGCCCTGGTTTGTGACAACTCCAACACACACTATTCGGATACGGGCATACTGAAGACTCATGCCCAACAACACCACACTTTAAGCATCTTCTTGTAGCCTCAGAACACTGACCACTATGAGAAGATCGACACATGTGACACCAATTCCCTTTACCTGATCCAGATCCAGTACTACTCTGACCACTTTTACCCTTCGATTTAAACCCACTAGACTTCTTGAATTTAGATCCTGATTGACCAGATACTTGCCCACCTTGTTATAGCACATTACCAAACATTCTGTTTCTGGCAGCCTGAACATCACTTTCTACCATCTTAGCCATCACAACAGCTTGAGACAATGATGTAGCTGTTCTAACAAAAGTTCTGTACTCAGGCAGAATGATATTAATAAAATGCTGGATACGAGATGCTTCGTCTGGCACCCATTGTTGTACAAACCTCAGTTTATCTATAAACTTCTCTACTACCTCATCGATAGTCATTTGAGGTGTCATCTTTATTTCAAGAAACTCAGTCTTGATTCGGTTCATATCAAATGGATTACAATATTGTTCACACACCTTCCTATGAAACTGCTCCCATGTGATCATACTCACTTGTTCTTTTGATATACTAGAAATCAAAGAATCCCACCAAATCATAGCCCTACCTTTCAACAGTCTACTAGCATATGTTACCTTCAGCTTGGGTTCACACTGACACGCTTCAAATACCCTTTCAACTTCTCGCAACCAATTGAGAG
The DNA here is from genome assembly GCF_046630445.1 of Rutidosis leptorrhynchoides. Classification (NCBI taxonomy): domain Eukaryota; kingdom Viridiplantae; phylum Streptophyta; class Magnoliopsida; order Asterales; family Asteraceae; genus Rutidosis; species Rutidosis leptorrhynchoides. Next base: position 73,854,519 of record NC_092343.1, on the reverse strand, counting down.
TTACAGTCGGATCAGTACTTCCAGAGAACTCGGAGGGTTTGCAATCACGGAAGTTCTTATACGTACATCTTTTGGGTGGTTGCATGTAAGGTTGATGGAACATTTGCATTTGGTATGGATTCATCATCATGGGATTTTGGTAAGTAAAGGTGTTTTGTGGTGGCATATAATATTGGTTAGGTATTTAATTCTGAAACTGGTTCTGGGGCACATTAGGTATCGTTTGGGATTGCGCGGTTGGAAATCCAGGTGGTGTATCATTATTTCCAGAATGCCTCGCCAATTCAAGCTCATTAATTTTGTCCTCAGCCTCTTTTAGCTTGCTTTCTAACTGAAGGATGTAACTACTCTGATCATCATCCGACTCAACACCTTCTTCTGGTGCTCTGAATGTTTCGGGGTTAGATGGGCCAGTTGCGTTTCTATCAGCCATACCTGTGCTACAAAACAGCTCACACAAAAGCTTAGTGGATAATAGTTAGTTCAATCACAACTAACACACGTATATCCTATTTTCACTTAGCCCCCACTCCCACAGACATGTTTGACTTGCCTCAGGGTTTGGGAACAAAATACGCGCACGTATTTCCTGCCAAACCATGCTCTGATACCAACTTGTAACACCGGCCATTTTTTTTTTAAATACACAGCGGAAGACTTTATTAACAAACACAATATAAGTCACGTCATTACGTTTAAGTTTACACAACGGTGTTACGTTATCACAAAACATTATTTATACAAAAGTACACATCAGAGTTGGGTTGTCAAACATGTCTTCTGCAATAGCACCCTTCCCAACTAGCAGTACCTAAACCTGCAAGGGGAGAATATGTGGGGGATTAGCGCACCGCTAAGTGAATGGAATCTATCTAACAGATATAGCTTAAGTCACACACAAGCTATATACTAACAACAACACATGCTAACTATCAACTAGCATACAATAAGACAATACGAGGATCGGCGGCTTGTACGAGCACACGACTCCTAGCTGATCGGACTTAAGTCTACCGATAGTCCCTGCTACTCAATTCACAGTATAGTTATCCAGATGCAGGGGATGCATCATTCACACTATACTCTACAATCAGTAGCCTATGGACCCAACCTCCCCTAGGCACGGTTGACCTCATACGGACTCTAACCTCTCCTAGGCACGGTCTCGAGTCCCCAGTCTCCCTAGGCCCGACTGGTGTCATTCACACAATGTACACATAAATCACATACAACATTAGGCATACTATATCATTCTAACATGGCAATTTCTACACTATGCATGGTAAAAGAGTCAACCACAGTAGCATGATATGCTACTTAAACTCTATCCGGAGATAGACCCACTCACCAATTACCACCAACTGCTCAGTTATTATTTCTGAGCTTCCTCCTTGTCCTTATAACCTGAGAACAACACAAACAAAGTTAATATACATATCCAATAAATAATATAATTATTTCATATGATTAACTAGGTCATAACACCATATATTCATAATTTTATGAGTCTACATCATGACTCCACTCAATAATGGCATACAGGTGCGTGCAAAACACGACATACACACTAAAACTCCTTTTCCGGCCTAAAAACAGTTTGATCTAGTTTCTTAAAAGTTCACCATTAAAAAGTATTCTTTATTACGATTCTAACGATAGTTTATTCATCAAAAACGGAGTTACGTTTTGAAAGTTACGCCCGTTTCAATTTCATAAAAGTACTGTAGTAAATAGTGACACTGTAGCAAATAGTGACACTGTAGCAGTTCGGGTACTGTAGCAAAATACTGTAGCAAAATACTGTAGCAAAATACTGTAGCAACTGGTTTCGAACACATTCGCTGATTTCGTGAATTTTTCCCCAAAAACTCGATTTTTGAGCGATTTTGATCAAATTTTAAGCACATGGAATCTACTAAACATATATACAACCTATTTCTAACATCAATTGAGCATAACAAACACAATCCACTAAGATTCAAGCATCAAAGTGCATAAAACCCATTTAACCTCAAAATTCAATTTCTAAGAATTAAAGCACGAATTCAATCAATCAAACCTGAATAAATGATGACAAGGATGATATGATTCAGTTCCTAAAGCTTCTTGATTCAATTTCTTACTTATATCAATTAGGGTTTGTGAAGGGTATGAAGTGTAGGTACGTACTTGTTTTAGAATGTTCAAGAAATGAGAAGAAACAAGCAATTTGCACTCTAAATGGGTTATTAAAACCCATACCCCACAACACACGGGTATTTACCAGTTATCTAATATCTGATAACCTTTCGTATCTCCTTTGGCGGTCCTAACGGAGTCCAAATTAAATAAACCAACCTGTTCTGGAACCCTTGTCACAAACTGGTCACAACACAATTATAATAAAACACTAATAAAATAATTAAAATAAAAGCACTTAAGACTAAGCACAAACCCTAAGGGCAAAATAGGCAACTTACAACTAGCCCGGGTTTCAGTCTGTTACAAAGCTTGTTTCAAAGGGTTGCCTCATGGTGACCGGTTGAAGAAGAACCACTATCATCAAGTAATTTTGCCAATTTGTTCACTGTAAAAATTCCTGAAGTCGCATGAACCCAAGACCATCTGTCCCGTTCGCCATCTGTAACCACTGTATACGCTAGAAGCCCGAGCAACTCTTACAATTCACCATTCGTGCGGCCCATTGGGTTTCCGGCCCAATCTCACACAAATTTAACACCCGAACTGCTGGATATCAACCTGTCACGAACCAAACAGGCCTTCGAATTTTCCAACCTGTACAGACTTTGAAATCTGTCACGCAAAGTAAACGGACCAGCCCACTGATCAGCCCAAAACGAAGTTGATGATCCGTCGCCAACGGTTTTCACGAAAGAATTCTTGAAACTAACGTGAAGATCTTCAATTGAGGTACCTGCTAAAACAATATTGTGTCATGTACTCGAAGTCGGGGAAGGATGAGAATCATTCCCGGACCCCAAGCCACCGCACACACCATGAATACTACGAATTAATTTGACCCATAGAGCATCGGTTTCAGTTTTAAACCTCCACCACCACTTGCCCAACAAAGATAAATTTTTATTTTTAAGCGACCCAAAGTTTAACCCCCCATTTTCATAGGATGCAATAACATCATCCCACTTGACCCAAGACATTTTTGACCCGGTTCCCGACCCGCCCCAAAAGAAGTTTCTCCTCACACTCTCAAGTAATTTTAACACACATGGCGGGGCACGAAAAAGCGAGAAATAGTACAATGGAAGACTATTTAGAACCGACTTAATAAGAACTACCCGACCTCCAAATGACAACGTTCGCATTCTCCAATCCGAGAGCCTACCCTTAATTTTATAGATGATAGGCAACCAATCATTAACTTTTTCCATTTTCTAACCAATCGGTAACCCAAGATAAGTGAAAGGGAAAACACCCACTTGGCAACCCATACGGCAAGCAACATGATTCACCTCGTCCATATCCACACCAATCTCGTACAAACAACTTTTATGAAAGTTGACTTTAAGGCCCGAAGCAAGCTCGAAACACTTGAGTAAATTCCGAAGACTATACGCGTTTTCTCTACTCCATTCTCCCAAAAAAATCGTATCATCCGCATATTGGAGATGAGAAATTAAAACCTTTTCCACGCCAATTTCCACCCCTTTGAACATCCCCTTATCGACGGCCGCTTTGGAAAGTATATTTAAACCTTTCGCCGCGAGGATGAAAAGGAATGGAGATAACGGATCCCCTTGCCTTACACCCCTACTTAGAGAGAATTCTTTTGTTGGAGAGCCATTTACAAGGATAGAGATGGAAGCGGTACTAAGACAAGAGTAGATCCATTTCCGCCATTTACAACCAAAACCCATACATCGCATAACTTCAAGAAGGAAATCCCAATTAAGGCAATCAAAAGCTTTCTCGAAGTCCACTTTGAAGAGGATGCTTTTTTGCTTTTTAGCCTTTAAATAATCAATACTTTCATTGACAATGAGTGCCCCATCAAGTATGAAACGGTCTTTTAGAAACGCGCTTTGTTCCAAACCTATTAGACGAGGGATAACCTTCCTCAACCGATTAGACAAGATTTTCGCAATTATTTTATAATAACTTCCAATCAAACTAATCGGGCGATAATCACCAAGGCTAATAGGATCATATTTCTTTGGAACCAATGTTACAAAAGAGGAATTACATCCTCTTGAAAATTCCGAGTGATTCCAAAACCAAGTAATCGCACTTACAAGATCCGATTTAATGACGTCCCAATAAGTTTTGAAAAATCTCATGTTGAAACCATCCGGGCCCGGGGCTTTTGTACTACCACAACTAAAAACCGCATCACGGATTTCCTTTTCATCAAAGGGTAGTTCAAGATCTTTTGCTTCTTCTCTAGAAATTGAGGGGTAATTAAGATCCTCAAGACTTGGTCGATCAACAATTAGTTCAACAAAAAGGTTCTTAAAATGTTCGAAAATAGCATTCTTCAAATCTTGCGGATTTTCATTCCAAATTCCATTTAAAGACAGACCCCGAATGTTGTTTTTGTTATTTTTTCTTCGGATTACGTTGTGAAAAAACTTAAAATTTTCGTCGCCTTCAAGAACCCAACGCACTCTAGCTTTTTGCTTTAACATTTTTGCTTTAACCCCCTCTTTTTCCAGCCACTGTTTCCTCGAATCACGCCATAACCCATAATCAGTTTCATTTAACAGCCCCTTTTCAGCTCGTAATTCAAATTGCTCGGCTGTTGATTTAAGCGCCTCTATATCAACATCCAAATCTGAGTACCTGTTTTTACTCCAAATTCGCAAAGCATTTTTAACAGACCCGAGCTTGTTCCTGTAGTTACAGTCAAGACGAGTACTGGTCTTGATTTCAGAATCCCACGCATCTCTAACAACCTGATCAAACCAATCTTCATCAAGCCACGCATCAAAAATCTTAAACGGTTTGGGCCCGAAATTTTTTTCCTCCACTTTAAGCATTATCGGGCAGTGGTCGGAATGTTTTCTATCGAGAGCAATCGCCGAGAGATCCGGCCAAATACTTACCAACTTTTCACAAACAAGGAAACGATCTAATTTGCTAAACTTTAGCCCATCATTGCTTACTCCAGTAAAGATCCTCCCACCAAGCGATATTTCGATGTCGGTTTAACTCGATGAAATCGTTAAATTTTTGTGCTCTACTATCAATAAATTCATAGTTTAATCTTTCGTTTGGATCCCGAACTTCATTGAAATCACCACACAATAACCAAGCCTCATTCACACTATTTTCAATAGCATTTGATAACGAATTCCACATAAGGTTCTTACTAGTATCATCATGTGGCCCATATACGTTTAAAATGTTCAACACATCACCCGTACTCTTCCAAACCCCTTGAACCCCAATAGCATAATCAAGAACAATAGGATTGGTAGCTTCGAACACATTGGTATCCCATATTAAAATTTGACCCCCCGATTTCCCAATCATCTCTCTTTGGACAAAATTACAATCACACGAACCCCAAAGTGAAGCAATCCAATTAAAATCCACAAGATGAAGTTTCGTTTCTTGAAAAGCAAAAAAATTTGGCTTCTCATTAGAGATTAAACTCTTCACCCACCCAAACTAATCCTCTTTACCCCCGATTTTGAAACTTCTAATGTTAAGAGAAATAGTCTTCATAGGAGAATTAAAGACGAAAAGGAAGGGAAAGAAATTACTGCTTAAGGCCTTTTGCCTTCCATTTGAGCCCCAACCGTGTACCGTAATCTTTAATCACAACATCATCATTAGAGTCGAAAGATTCCACGGAATTACCTGATGTCGAATTGATTTTCGAGCCAGTACCTAGGTTATCACCTGATTTCGAATTTGAGGAGCAGTTTGCTTTGGATGGTTTCGACCCAGGTTTTTGTTTCTTTGCAGAGCAATGCAGATTCATCATTCTTGATGATGATTTCCACTTGCCTAAATTTGACCAGCTACAATCGCAACTTCTTTGAGGGATAGCTTGCTGACTATTAAGCGGAATGTTGGGCCCAGAAGATCCAGTTAACACTTGCTTACTTTTATATTTTGCTTTAACACCTTTAACATGCCCACTAGGCTTATGGGGCGGCCCACTATTTTTAACGTCCACTTTAACGGGCTCATCACTTCGGTTGTTCCCAATATCTTCAGTTAACACCTTAGGCCCAAACTCCTCAGGCCCAGTTTGCTCGACAACATCCTCCGTACACCCACACTTAACCTTTTCATGTATTTCATTGGAAACATTCTCCTTGGAAGTAGGAGACACGTGAATAAATTTTGAGCCGCCAAGAGTAGGGTTTATAGGAGTCTGACAGTCATTCACGTTTCCAAGACAATCACCACCATTTTTTTCTTCTCGAAACAGTTCGCCTAGATCCCCACACCCAGACTCTTCATCTCCTACCTTTGAATTTTTTGGGATAGGACTTGGATTAATCCGGTCACCGAAAAACTCATTCTGCAAATTTGGACCTTCCAATATGAGTTCTTCATCCTCCGATTCAAAAACAGTATCGTCAATGAATTCTTCATCGTCATCATCATCTTCTTGGTTATCATAAGTATCCTTAATGAAATCATCATTACCACTATTAATTGCAGACTTACTGGACCTTCCATGAACATACCCTTCTATATCTTCATCAGACATAATTTGTATACTGGATGATTTCATATGATTTTCAAAAGCATAAGCTTTAAAAATCACACTCCGAACCGTGACTTCAACACAATCATTTATGGGTAGCCCAACCTTTGTGAGAATAAGAACATGACCGGAAGTCAAATTTTGATTACCATCAATAATGTTGCAATTTTCGAAATCAAGAACTTCCCCCCACTGCTCACCTATATGGTTGAAAACGTCTTTATTCCAACACGTAACCGGCACACCTCTTATTTCAATCCATGCAAGCCTCCCGGAGAATGAGTAGTTTGCATCTAGAATATCAACCTTGCTACACCATTTGTGGATAGCGTGCTCAGCATTGTTAAGAACACTTTTGGCTTCAACCGAAGAGTTGAAAACCCATACCACATCAAGTCCACCAAGGTACTTAAGATCACAATTTATCATACCTTCAGCTTTGCTAAGGATATGAATGGCATTAATAGATTTCCAGTCATGCACAACACCAACAATAGAACGTTTTAGAAGACTGCTACTGTACCCAACTCCTTTAAAAACGTATGTTTCACCTTCACTTCATCGGAACGAGTATTTTATTTGAGAATTTATCCCTCAAATCACGTCTTGTGAGTTTCTCTCTAAGATCTTCATACTTATTCCCCAATACTTCATTGTAACGCCTATCATCCCTAGTACTTCCAGACCAAGCACCTCCAGGGGCATTACCCATCGATTTGTATCCACCGTCATTACGCCTTTGATCTTGAAGCACCCCCTCATTCCTCTTTTTGAAAGCTTTGAACACCTTTATCTGCCTACCTTCGAATTTAATCTGCTCCAGATTATGCAAGTGTGCATCTTCCTTTGATACATTACAGAACCTAGCGAAAGCAAAACGCTCACCGTTTTTTAACCTTTTACCAGCGAGATAAATGTCACGAACATCACCATAAGGCTTGAAAGCCCTCCACAAATCTGATACTCCCCAACTCTCAGGAAAATTGAAGAACATAAACGAAGTTAATTGGATTCCAAATAGCCTTGTTAATCGATCTTGAAGTCCTCCGTTGTAATCATCCCTAACATTTTTCGTGCCTGCCCATTTTTGTTGATTCTCTCTCATCACCCTCTCTCTCCTCTCTCTCTCTCTCTCACACACCCCATCTTTTTCTTAAATATTTTGCTATCTGGTAGCTACTAATTTGTACTTTCTCTATTTCAAAATAATTGTCATGTTTTTACTTTTCAAAGTTTTTATTCTCAACTTTGACTATATATATCTTTGTTTGTGTTATATAATCTTTGATGAAAATTATATGAATTAATTGAGCCTCAAATGTATTACTATATGGCATAAATTTCATTAAATAATATATACTACAAATAAATATATTTAAAGTCAAAGTTAAATAAGACTGACTTTGAAAATTCAAACGGGACAATTATTTTAGGACGGATGGAATAGTTGATATCGGTTAGTTTTAGTTATTAGTTGGTATCTTGTAGCTTTTTATATGTATTTTAATTTAATGTTTGAAATATTACTTCTATTTGCTTTTAGCTTCTAGCTTTCCATTCGTTTAAAAGCTTTAATTTCTTTTATCCAAACGAAACCTATTATTAGACTAGAACTTTTTCATGAAAGGAAGAAGTTAAAATCGTCTAAAAGTTGTAAAAAAAACTACGTACTAACATGCCCTTAAAAAAGAAGTGTAAAATTGGACTATTTTTATTTTATTTTATTAAGCTAACAAAGAGGGCGATTACTTTTACTCAGATGTACATGATATAACTGAGCAATCACGTGATCGTTTTTTCGATACTTTCACTGATCACCTCAAGATATGATGCTAGTAGGCTTGAAATATTGTAACCTCACACTTCGTTATATTCGTCATATACATAATTTTAGATTTTAGAAGGTCGGATGTAGATTCATATAGACAAATGATAGAATGTTCACGATTGCCGTCTCATTGTTTTCGAGGGCCGTCTGCGAGACATAAAAAGGGGTCCTTAAACATCAATTATTTTTTAGTCAAACAGTGTATTCGATCCGTTTGTGAACTGACTAATACTATAGCAGCCACTTGCTTCACGGATTTTCTAGAAGTTATCAACCACAACAATTTTAGTATATATAAAAATATAATAATATGAACGAGTTAATGAATGATAAAATTAAAGGAACCTCTGGTTATGTCACCTTTGAACAAAAGCAAATTTCGGCTCAACACTAATTAATTAAAAGTAGCCTATTTCTTGTTAATTTCTAACTAGTACAAATTCAAACACATTTCGAGCTTTTTTAATAACTATGTAAGTTAATTTTTTATTTTTTTTTAAAAAAAAAACTCTGAATAAATATAATATTAAGTATTAAATATATAATTATACAGAGTTTTGAGCCTTTAAAATTTTCGGGCCTTGTACGACCACACACTTTGCACGTGTCCGAAGAAGCCCCTGAATGTTCAACTCACGTTATACTTCTCGAAATGTACATTACTTTTGTTTTTGAAGTTATAAACACAGATTAACCCTTCTAAAACATGATAAGAAGTTTGTGCACGTAAATATGTTTCAGTGCTCTTGACTCATTACTCATTAAACCATCTCCTACTCATCATTCGAAGCTGGCACGAAAAGGAATTTGGAACCCCTTATGAGCGTCTAAAGTTGTATATTAAGGAGATGGTGCCGGCTTTTGAACCACAACAAACACATTACCGAATAAAGATTTCATCTTTTTAAGAACAATCTAGAAGTAAAAAACATGTGGTTGATCTTACAAGGAGATTTTATGTGGCGCAACAGCTTAGCTTATTATTTCCATATGTTTATGATCATACAAAATTTCATTGTAATAATGCTTATAAAAAAGGTCTATTCATGCTCGTTATTATAAATGTGTTCATGGAGAGCTTAGTTATGTGATATGTAAATACGAAAATGAAAGGTAAATATAAAAGAAATGTATTATATTTGTGAATCTTTTTTATGATGGAAATGAAAGGATAACTCAACGACGTGAAAAGAAATGAAAGGAAACATTAGAGAAATGAAAGGAAATAAAGGAAATTAAAGAATGTTTTTATTTTATATACTTTACATCTAAAAATAAGTCGACTAGAGAAAAAAGTATGTTATTTTATCATAGTGTATAACATTCATTGATATTCTTTATAAATAAGTTGACTCTTTATTAACTTAAAATTTTAGTTCCACCTCTCACCTTCACTTTAACAGTTTAACAAACGTATTCAATCCTGATATTAGATAGCACATAACTCACATATAAAAATCATACCCAAATTCAAAATCAACTAACAACTGAACATAATGTTAGGACAACAATCTTAACAAACTTGCGGGCACAATGAAACGGTTTCCACATGTCCTTTGAGTCATGAGATACAGAAAGGTCATGAGTTCGATCTTTAGGGATGACATGATTTTCTTCAAACCAGTTGAACACCAATAATGGTGGTATATATTGACCCTATAGGGAGGTTTTACCGGATTCGTTCACAGACCTCTACCCGGAACACTGCCCGAATGGATGTGTTCCCGGGTACAGTCGGGTTCGGGTTTCTGCCCGAAGGTGTGTGTTACGTGCAAATGATGAGGGTCGTTGAAATAAATGATCTACTGATGTCAAAAAATAACCGTTAAAAAAAACAATCTTAACACAAACTACCGCTGTATTTAAAATGACTATAATGACTATGAACTCTTATGTCTTTCATTCTCACTTGGATCAATAAAAGTCCAACTCAAAAAGCGCACGAAGATCCTCTCTGTGCCAGCAACTAGCACGCCAAAAAAACACCCCCAACACACCGCGCTAAGGCGTGTTCGTGGCATGTTGGGTCTAAAATTTTGACGAAAACACCGCGTTACAATAGGTCTTGATGTGTCTCATCAATGATTGAGAGGAGGAAACATTTATCAGAAAGTATTTCCTTTGTAATCTTTGCTCACATCAACTGACAACCTAAAAATGATTTGGTTACAAAAATTTCATGAAATTTTAGTTACAAGATGGAGAAAGCAGCTACCACTCGCATCAAGATGGAGAAAGCAGAGTAGCAGTTATTTAACAACATAATCTTAAACAGAATAACAGATCAGATTGAGATTTTTTTTTATTTTTTATCAAACTATCATGAACAAACCAACCATTATGTGAACCTGATTTACCTCTAGTGAACTTTAATTTTCTGTTAAACCTTGTGAAACTTGACCTACTAATAAACCTAATAAAGATGAAGCAGAAAAATCAACCTAATTTATATTAAGTGGGTCAAAACTCAAAAAACCAACTAGAATGACAAAAACACATGAATAGAAAAATCGATGAAATATTATCGCACAAGGCAAATTCCAGAGATCCAGCTACAATATATGTATAAATTCGGTAAGTACATAGTTCGAATCGTACATAGTTCGAATCGTAAACTAAAGAAAATCTTTTTTCACAATTAACATCAATACAGTGCATCATTAGTAAAAATGAAAACACCAGTTATTCAACACTTGAACTTTCTAACTCTAGACAAGTTCTACAATAACAATCTGGGTTTGACCCTTCTACCATGAACATCACTTCCATCGAGCATAACGTTTGGGTGAGTGCGTAACGCAATTGAATGCTTGCTGACCCGAGCCACGTAATCCAACAACTCAGTCAACACGTGTGGACAACTTTCTTCCAAGTAGTCGTACCCATCTGTCTTCATCACAGCTGGTGAAAAAAAAGGTTAAAAAATTCAATTAGATGGTGATCAAAAAGATGGGAACATGTTAAAAAGTTAGGGAGAATTCTACAGTAATAAAAAAATAACGCCTGATCGTCATTCGAGTAACGGTTTTCTAATCCAAACCACCCGGTTAAAACAAGTTATGTTCTATCCGTGATTAATATGGGTCAAGTAAGCAAATAGGCCCAAAACGTGTAGTTTTGATGCGTGCAACTCCTAAATTAATTTATCTTATTAAGGTCATTTGTATAGTAGTATGGTGAAGTATATATGATCATAATTAATGAATTAAAGACTAGAAAAAATGTGGGAAAAGGACCAATTCCTGGTCAACTTAACCCAAACCGACCAGCACAAAACTATTTTCTTCGCACTAAAAATATCCATTTGACCTGAACCTGAACCCATTTTGCCACCTCAACCCATTATTGAAGATCGGACATGCTATGGAGTAGAACAAACCATCTAATCTAATAAAAGAATCTATTGATGACTAGACAGGCCAGACTATTAGGTACCAAAAGAACTTGTTCATGCTCGTTACACCAGGAAATTGAGACCCATACTCTCAAATTTGGGTCAAATGGGTCAAGCTTTCGGGTCAATTGGGTATTGAAAAAAATTAAGCCTTACAATGTAAAACAAAACTTAAAACAAGGTCCAATGAGTTTTTCTCCAACCTATTGTGTCTTATACAAAATATAAATAAACGGGTCAAATGGGTATCAAATCCCAAAGTTCAATAAATAGAGACGGGTCTAAAGGGTCTTGTGAATGGGTCAAATGGGTCGAGCATAACATATTATATCCATCAATTATTCGTGAAAGCATTAATGGTTATATCAATTATTATGTATATTAATTAATATTTTCTTATATATATAATAATAGAGATATTAATAACTAAAACAATATAATAAATGTAAAAAATCAAATGTAAAAGTATATGACCCGTTTGAGAAAAAAAATAAAAAAGAATAATTACAGAAACAGTAACAGAAGATAAGGATTTATAATAACCTCTGAGATTATCAGGCTTAGCAACAAACTTGATACACACGGATTTCAATTGAAGACAATGGTGTTGTTCAGCCAAGGCTAATGTTGTGGCAACCGTATCAACCGAAACGTCTTCACAAAGATTAGATTCACATAGCATTAAAAGCCTCTCTAAACCGTAACGATCAGCAGCCGCAAGCAGATGTTGATACATCAATGTTGAAGCCCATTTTGAATTTAAACCAGTAACCTCTTCCATGTTCGGCAGCTTATCCCAGTATATAAAATGAAGCAACGCCTGAAAGTATCAACGTATGTAAGACAGTTGCAGAAAATATGTATATTTTGTACAGGTCCTCATAAACACTTTTTAATTTTTCTTTATAAAATTAAATGAGTTAGAAATGGATACAAAATCAACCTTATTACAATTATAATCAATTACGTTGACCTGTAAAATATTTGCACAGAATCAATATCATTAGCAATTATACTCAGTATGTTCATATGAAACGACATAAGAGGTTGTATTCCATACGCGTAAAAACCAACTTTGAGCACAGCCCAAATTCACCATTTATAAGTGGCCACCTCTAACTTTCACTAAATATAAGGTTGCAGAACTCGGGATTACTTAGAGAGTACTCGGTTTTTGCATCTCGGGGAATATTCGGTCGGTCAAACTCGGCCAGAATTTGGGATTACTCGGAAAATATGTCAAACTCGGTCAAACCTCAGCCAAAACCCTCGGGAAATTCAGTCAAGATTCGGTCAAAGTCAAACTTGGTCAACATCCAAGTGCTCCCCAAGTTGATAAGTACCCCTAAAAAGTTCCGACTTACTTCGTGAGTAGAGATTTTTGCAACCTTGCTAAATATATTAGCTAACAGGATGGGATAGAAGTTACAATGGTTTGAAAGATTCACATAGCACATTGGATCATAATTTGAACAGTAGATTTGCTTTAGTTAACACAATAATTATTAATGAAACATAAATATAAAAAACAGAATATATTGATTTCTGACAGACTTGACATTTCACCTGCTTTAACCCACACCTTTAGCCCAATTGTATGACAGAGATAAGTGAAGCAAAGTAAGAAAACTTAGTTTTAACAAACTATTTTGATGACTGGCCATAAATACGAAACAAACCTTAAAAACCGATGCCTCTATCTCTTCCACTTTGATACAACGCACATTTTGATCTTTCATTGGACCATAAAGCTGAGCCCTAAAAACGGGCGAGCGAGCTGCAAGTACCAATTTATGAGCAGCAATAGATTCTCCATCTACTTCAAAACAAATATCGGTTCCCTTTCCACATTCTAGAAGCTGCCCGAAATGCTGCCCAATATCTGAAGGTGGCACAGGAATGGAATATGACTTAGGACCCTCTGTGTGGGACCTAACGATGCCAACACAGCAATGTACTTGAAGGCAGTCGTCTTTTAAGTAGTCTGATGTTTCTAAAGAAGATCTTCTAAAAAACCGCTTGTAGCCCCTGCAGCATGCCACAATTATAACCCAAAATAAGAAAGATGTTCATTTAGATAAAATCCAACAGAATTAATTTATAACCAAAACGGTTTTCAACATAAGAACATAAGTTGTAGAACAAGGGCTATTAATTTGGCTTTACATCATAAATTGGTCAAACATGAAATACTGCAAAGGTGGCTAAAAATGGATGTATAGTTTCAGAATCACGCACGACAATTACAACGTCCTGAATTGTTCTATTTTAACAAAATTTTATGCAGTCTAGTAATCTATAGCAATTTACAAAATTAACGCTACTGATAAAGACGGCAAATAAAGGTTAGCGGGTCAACCCAACCCTTTTGATACATTCCTCAATTTGCTACACATAGTTTTAAGTTGAGCACCATATGAAAAACCAGAAAAAAATATATGCATAAAGATGTATAAAACCATATATTGAGGTGATGTTTGGTTTGCGTTTAAAATCATCTAAACCAGTAAACCCTCAAACTAAACAAGGCAAAAAGATTCCTTTTTGCCCGTACTTTCAAATCCCTACTCGAATGTTCAGTCATGAAAGAATTATAAGATTCATTCCTTCATACAAAAACTCCATAGTTAGAACTTGCAAATTTACAGTGGTTAATGGGCGCCAGAAAAAAATGGTTCCTTCATAACTTAAAAGCTAAACTGAGTTTAACGAAATTCCCAAAATCTCATAATACCTACTCTAATGAAAGAATTCATAGCCTTTCATGTGTACCAATTGTGATTTAACAAAACAGATGGATTATGCAACTAAAAAACTATGCAAATTCACCATCAAACCAACAAGGCACGCAATACTAGCTTAAATTGGAAACTCGAAGGGTATTCCAATATGCATACTAAATCTAATTACTGCAAATTTAATTGTTTGGGTAACCTAGTTCTTGTTATCAGGTTATCAGAGGCCATATATACTTACTAACATATATCCCTATTATAACTATAACATAATTCACATATATAAAATTATGATTACATATATCAAACCGAAATTCATAACCAATTAACTACTGAACATAACGATACGACACTAATCTTACCACATACTACCCCTGTATTTAAGAGTATAAGGACCACTTTCCAATGCTCTACCAAAATGACTATGAATCTTATGTCTTTCATTCCCACTTTGATCAATTAAAGTCAACTCAAAAAGTGCACGAACATCCGATCCGTTACTTGCTAATGCAATAAACAACGAAACATAATTCGCATTATCCTCTGAACTCTTGCCATCAGGATAAAAATATATCGCCCATTGATATCCACCAACCATAAACGTATCAGACGCTATATATTTCCCTATACCAATCCCTTTCGATAACGAATACCCCGAAATCTTGAAATCGTGTTCGCCATTCACCGTTTCGGTAATCGAAGTCGATGTCGTCAAGGCAGATGATGATGATGATGGTTTTGATGATTCTGTACACGACCTACCCATTATCGATTCAAATTCAAACCCTAATTATTAACAAAGGGTATGAATTCTGAATTTTCAATTGAATTTGTGGAAATTGGAACGTGATTTGAGAGGATTGGAGGGAGCTGTTGCTTGATCTCGTGGTGTGATTGTGATTTGAGGTAACTGATTGAAGTATTGAAATCTAGGGTTAGGGTTTGATAAAAGTTGGGGAAATTTTTCAACGAACACTTTTTTATTTTAGGCGATGAAATGTGAATTAGTTTGCCGTGAATTTAATAGGTCACTAGATGTTGAAAAATTGATTTTGAATCCTTTATTTAATGAGTCTACTACTAATTAAAGTATATCGTTTGTTCTTTTAAATAATCAATTGTTAGTTGGTAATTTTATTTATTTTATATTTTAAATATAAATATAAAAAAACTTAACTATGCCAATAATTTATCAAAAACTGAATATTGACAGAATTCATTCATATTGATAACTAGTCCGCACCGGTACGCGCGTTGCTGCGGAGCATTTCGGACTGCGTATTCATATTTATCGTAGCGTTGTGTATTTACAGAGGGAAACACGACCCATGTGTTAAGCGCCGTTTTAGATGTCGTTGTGTTAAGCGTTTTTTAAAAAGTATCTGTTTCGAACGTAGTTAGTTTTGTTTTGTTCAATAAATTTTTCCGAGTGTCACGGTGCTGTCTGTAGAGACCCGTCCTAATCCATCCGGACGAAATCCATATCGACTATAAACGATACACAACAGTTGATTTCATCGCGAGGTACTTGACCTCTATATGATACATTTTACAAACATTGCATTCGTTTTTGGAAAAGACAATCTTTCATTTCATCGAAAGTTAACGACATGCATACCATATCATAATATATATCTAACTATAATTGACTAAATAATAATCTTGATGAACTCAATGACTCGAATGCAACGTCTTTTGAAATATGTCATGAATGACTCCAAGTAATATCTTGAAAATGAGCAAATGCACAGCGGAAGATTTCTTTCATACATGAGAATAAACATGCTTTAAAGTGTCAACTAAAAGGTTGGTGAGTTCATTAGTTTATCGTAACAATCATTTCAATATTTTAATAGACCACAAGATTTCATATTTCAATACACATCCCATACATAGAGATAAAAATCATTCATATGGTGAACACCTGGTAACCGACATTAACAAGATGCATATATAAGAATATCCCCATCATTCCGGGACACCCTTCGGATATGATATAAATTTCGAAGTACTAAAGCATCCAGTACTTTGGATGGGGTTTGTTAGGCCCAATAGATCTATCTTTATGATTCGCGTCAATTAGGGTGTCTGTTCCCTAATTCTTAGATTACCAGACTTAATAAAAAGGGGCATATTCGATTTCGATAATTCAACCATAGAATGTAGTTTCACGTACTTGTGTCTATTTTGTAAAACATTTATAAATATTGCGCATGTATTCTCAGCCCAAAAATATAAAGGGTAAAAAGGCAAATGAAACTTACCTAATGTATTTTGTAGTAAAAATACATAGAACGACATTGAACAAGTATAAGGTTGGCCTTGAATTCACGAACCTATATCATTTGTATATTTATTAATATTCATAGTTGTAATTGAACACACACACACTCACACACATATTAGTTATATCCTTTTTATATTAAATATATATTTATATATGTTTCATATATTCATTTGTACATAAAAAGATATTTAAATCTTTGTTATGTGATATGTATTAGATATATTTATATAAATATCATTCATTTGTTAAAGTAGTATTTTAAGATAATATTTTAAGTGATAACAATAATAATAATGATAGTACTAATATTATTAATAATGATAATAATATTAAGAATGATAATATTAACGATAGTTTTTATAATGAATCTCACAATAAGGATAATATTAGCAGTTTTTAATGAAATGAATAATTTAATAGTAATGGTAATGAAAATATCAATTTTTAGAATACTACTTAATACCTGATAATAATAATAATTATTATAACAATCTTATTATTAGTGGTAATCTTAATTAATAATACTTTTGTTAATAATAAAATTTATAAATGTTACTAATACTTGTATTAGTAATGATGATAATTCTAATAACTAATGTTCGTAATACATAATCGTAATATTACTAATAATAATTATAATTCTAGTACTTAATGATAGTAATAATAATAATAATAATATTCATAATAATTAATAATAATAATAATAATACTTGTTATTACAATATTAATAATAATTCCTATATTATTAATAATAACAATCATAATAATAATTATAACAATAATATTGATCATGATAATAATAATAATAATAATAATAATAATAATAATAATAATAATAAGGATATTAATAATAATAAGGATATTAATAATGATAATGATAATGGAAGTAGAGTGTATACCTTTAAAATAGCTTTTCTAAAAAAAAATGTCCCATACGAGACTCGAACCCGCGACCTCCCGCTCATTACACACTCCCTAAACCATTGGGCCGTTGCCCTTTTTTCTGAATTAATACCGAACGCCAAAATATATAAACCGTTTTGTTTTATGTTTCCACTACTTCTTCTTCACAGAATCCAAATCGACCCAAGATCCAAAACCAAGCTGTTAACTAATTCCTTATTTAGTTTTAGAATTTGAAATAGATACATAACGATTTATAATTGTGATTTTAAATTAAAAGACACAAAAAAAAAATCGAAACAAACAGTGGTCTGGTACGCAAAAAAAATAAAAAATAAACTCAATATTAGTTTTCGAATTTAAGAGCGTTTTAGACAATACTTGCAACATGAAAAAGATTGGAATTCCTTCCTATAACACTTCTGGGTCGACAATTTAATTTAAAACATCAAAGAATTTACGAATTTTACTATGAACACAATATTTGACTTTTTTAAAGATTACCTTTGACTTCGAAATTTAAATTGAATAATAGGAATTGAAAGCCAATATTTTGCAGAAAGATTACATAGACGATTCTTAACAATGCTGCATTTAAGGATTTTGAAATTCATCAAGGAATCGTGTTATTTGAAAAAAGAATCAAGAACAGAGACTAACGGGTTTTTTTTTTTTTTTTTTTTTTTTGCCTTAAAATCCGTCAAACAAAGGTAGTAGTGCTTTTAATTGATAATGTCGATGGATAGGTGACTGGAGTAACCAATAATCTCGTGTAACTTATTCACTTAATAGTCAATAGGGTCGACAGAAGGCTTATTCCTCAGTACATAAGAAATAATAAAAAAATTAAAGTTTGATTAAGATTTCTAACAGATTTTGGAGTGTTATGTGATTCTGATTCGATCCTTAAAGACAAGAAACAAAATTTGATACAGGATCGATGGTGACATGAAACTGAATTGAATCCTTTATATATGAATACGTATTTTATCTATTTATATATATATACAGTCGTATTTATAAAAGTATATACATATATATCTATATATGTATCTTTCTATATATGTAATTAAATATTTCTGTATTTATATAACAGCAGGTCGATTTTTGCTATATCTGTATCTTAGATACTAATATTAATTATACAAACTTTATATTTAATTCTTAATTTTTAATAATAATGGAATTAATATGAATAAATTAATAATAATGATAATAATATCAATAATCCTAATAAATATATTAATTATAATGATGTCGTGCGAGGTGTACGTGAAATACTATATATTTTTGATACGAAAAGCGATACAAATTACACAAGTTTTAATTATTTATTTACAGATGGGATATACCTAAACCTTGCTACAACACTATAGGTAGTGTACCTAATCGTAGAGTAGTATAGTTTTTTAGTAAGTCCGGTTCGTTCCACAGGGAGATGGCTTATTTCACACTATATTTAAATAACTATATTTGTACAAAATATATATTTTTATATATAATAATAATATAAAAGGGGGTTTTTACCGTTTAATGACCGGTTTGTCGATTTTATATTTTAAGTCACAATTAAAACCTAATGAAAAATATAAATGACGATAATTTAAGTGCGATAATTAAAAGTGCAATAAATAAAATGATAGTAAATAAAATGCGATAATTAAAAGTGCAATTAAATATGAAATAAAGGAATTATGCTTATTTAAACTTCCGTAATCATGATGTTTGACGTGTTGATTTTTAGTTTATTCCCATGGGTTAATTATCCTTTGTCCTGGATTATTTAATATGTCCGTCTGGTTTTTGTCCATAACAATCCATCAGTCATAAATATAAAATGCGAGTGTCCTCGTCAAATTATCCTTATACCCGAAGTCAAATATTTCAACTAATTGGGGACTTAAACTGTAACAAGGTCTTAATACTTTGTTTAATAATTACACCAGGATATCGACTGCGTGTAACCCAAGGTTTTAATACTTTGTTAACAATTATGCCAAGTGTCCTTGTACATAATTTCACCCCTGTTTTAATAATTCTAGCGACTATTAATCCATTCCCGTATCCGGTTAAATGAACGATTATTCATACATATAAATATCCCGCCCATCGTGTCCGATCGAGTGTATGTGGTTATTTATAGGTATGTCCAATTGTAAATCTTTATATTAAAATTAACAAACTATCATTTAGTTAAACAAATATAAAGCCCATTAATAACTCATAGTCTAATTTCCACAAGTGTCGTTCTTTTGTCTAAACCCCAATTATGGTACAAAGCCCAATTACCCAATTTTAATATTTTTAGCCCAACATCATGATTACTTCGGCTTAAATAAGCATAATAATAACTTAGCTACGAGACATTAATTTTAAAAAGGAGAACATAACTTACATTGATTATTTATCGCGTAGTGTTACACGGACAGAATTTCGACTTTAGAACTCGTAAAAATAACTTTTACATAACCCAAACTAATCTAATATAAAACTAACCTATACTATATCTATATATATATATATATATATATATATATATATATATATATATATATTTATTTATTTATTTATTTATTATATATTACGGAGTATTATTATTATTATTATTGAACTCGGCAGCAAGCTCGTGCCTTTTATAGGAAATTTTGATCCTGGTGTGCTCCGCGATCGTGGAGGTTTAAGCCTTCACAGCTCCGCGAGTGCGGAGGTCAGGAATCCAGCTCACAAATTTTTGGCCATTTTCTTGTCGACGTTTTATTTAAATATATATAATATATAAATAATTTATATAATTATTTAAATATTATATTATATTCTTGTGCATAGTTGACTCATAATTTTTAGTCCGTTGCGTCGGGCGTTGATAGTTGGCTCAGGTCCCGGTTCCGGATTTCCGAACGTCCTTTCGTATAATTTAATATCTTGTACTTTGCGTTCCGCAACTTGCACTCTTGTCATTTTTAGACGTTTCTTACCAATAAATTGAACCACTTGGATTGTATCTTGTACATTTGAGCTTTTTGGACGTTTGCGTCTTCAAATCTTCGTTTTCGCCTTTTGTCTTCGCACTTATTTAATATAAACGATTACAACTTTAAAATAGGACAATTACAACTAAATAATTTACATATTGGGAGGACATTGCTACAAAATATATATTCATTTGGAGCACTATCAAATATCCCCACACTTGAACGTTGCTTGTCCTCAAGCAATACAGAACTTGAAATTAAATCACACGAATCACTTCTTTATTCTTCACACTTTATACATCAGTGATTTTGATACGGCAGTATAAACAATGATAGTAACATTGTGGTTTACAGTCCCACCTAACTATAAAAATTTAGATCCTTTAAGGAAATTGGATCTTTATGAAAACATTTGATCATTTGAAAATTCAATCTAGTTTTTACCCTAGATAAGTTTTCCGGAATAACCCTTCACCGGTGTTTGCAAAATATTTTTGTGGGTTTTGTGGGTTTCAGATTTTAAAATTTTAGCTCAAACTTACGGTTTTGTGTCACCCACTTGCTAACCTTGTATTAGGAAAGCAACACGTCCAGTATACTTGCTCCGTATATTACCTTTAGGCAAACTACCGTCCGGTTGTAAAGGAAATCGTTGAACAAGCAACTGTTAAGGCAATGTCTAATGACATGCATTTGATTATGGCCCAAAAACGTGTCGGATGCTATTACTATCCTTTGTAGGAGCAATAGTAAAGATCATCCTATAATTTTTCGGTCTGGCACAAGGTCCTGTCTCCGACCATGCTATGTAACCACCGTTCTTACGGTTGACACCCGATTTGGTTTAGGTGACCTAATGAATTCCAGGTGAATTCCTAGGATTTTACGTTCAATGGTAACGAACGCATTGAAAATGGGTTTTCAGAAAACAAATCGGTTTGTAATTTTGATCAAAATATTTTCTCGTTCAAGCTCGAGTTTAGATATCATCGAATTCCATGAGTTTGTAATTCTCAATCTTTAAGGTCAATCTCAAGGATTGAGTAATATCAGTCTTAAAAGCTGATTTTTAATCTTTAAGGAGATTATCCTTTCTGGGGATCTGATTCATTAGTCTTATCAAGCTAATTTGCATGGCGCCCTCCCCATTTTACGAGACAGATCCTCTCATGGTTAGGATAAGTCTGACCACTTGGCGATCCTATTTGATGCTGAGGTCCGTGGATTTCCTGCTGATTTTAGAGATGACTTTTCTAGATTTTTCGTCAACCTACAGCTGATCTGGACGACAACTTCTTGACCTAAATCAAGAAGCGCGTGTCTTTTACGGAAGACTTTACTTCCTTTTAATGATGGAATTGATTCATCGTGTAGATCCATCTATTCTTTCAAAAGTATTACAATAAATCGGGTAAAAAGTTAATTTAGTCCAAAACAAAAGCACCTGCAATAACTTTACAGAAACATGTGATAGATAGTTTTTAATTGAATAACTTGGTACATTCTCCCCACACTTGGCTTTTTTCATGCGTATTTTTATATCTTAATAAATAAATTCAAGCGTTTTAGTTGTTTCTCAATTTATGTCCTCTTTTTAGGGTAACAATAATTTCGGTATTAACACCTAGTTTTGTTCATAAATATGTATAAACGTGATTTTGAATTCATTTAATTGAAAAATTTTCAAATTTTCATAAAATTTAGAAAATAAACCAAGTATAAACCTGAGAGAATTTATAAACCTTCCCCACACTTGAGATCATGCAATGCCCTCATTTGCATGAAATCAGACTATTATTATAAATTCATGAGGGTGATTAGTGTAGAAAAGTGATTAAGAATACCTAGTTTGTAATTTCAAAGCTCGTCAAATGATAGATGGTGCACCTCATCGTTCATTCCTTCTTGTTTTATCACACATGTTTTTCTTCAAAAACGGCTACTTTTCTGAACTGTTTACTAATATCTGAAAATGCGTATTTTACCCTAACTCATCATGCATTTTTATTAACGAGTTATGCACTAACCCGAACCCCAAATTTAACATTAAGTGGGGTTAGACTTCCCCACACTTAGCTGACGACATGTGAAGTCGGTAGAATAAGTTCCACGAATTAAAATAGTGAGCCAGTTATTTACATCTCGGGTGGTATAAAATATATCAATGGGTTTAAAGTTTAGACCCACCCTATCATCACTACTTAATTCTTTTTTAAGTGTAGCTTTTAGTAAATGGATATGTCTCTTTTCTGGTTCTTGGTCAAATGGATCGTTATATACCGACATACATACTATAGGGTGGACAATTCCTAACATTTCCTCCCGTTCATTCTCGGAATAAAAGGTTTCACCTCTATTACCCAATTGGGTGAAATCTGAGGTGTCATTATCTATTACAGCTCGTAGTTCATCTTCGGTAGATGACTCGTCTATTGAGAATATTGGGTTGGAAGGTTGTGGAATGGTGAATTTCGGGATCGAAGCAAATTCTTCTTCATTAATGGTACTTATCGGTCCCACCATTTTGGTCTCGGGGGTAAAATTTTCAACGTTATCGTTTTCCCAAGAGTACAAATTTGTCTCCCTTACTTCTTCTTCATCCATAGATGGATCGATGATTTCGTCGGTTGAGGCTAATGTGTCAATATGTTGTGATATTGGTAAAGCTGAATAAAAAGTATCATCGGGATAGTTGGAGATTTCGGAGCTCTCGAATTCATCAAAATTCGATGATATGAGATTTTCTTGCACACGACTCCTCAGATCAACAGGTGTGTAATCTGATAGAGTTTCAGCTTGCCAATTTACAAACTCTCTCATTTGTTCATTTTGAGAATCAAGTTCTTCGAGTTTGATTTTCATATAATCTAAAGAATTTTCAGGCACATAATTTTCCTCGTCTTTTGGTTGTTGAGTTTGGATATATTCTTGGAAATAATCCCAATTAGAATTGTATTCCTTATAATCATTCCATTCAAGTTCCATGGGTGCATAATTTTCCATAGGAACGTAATAATAACATTCCCATGTTGAGTGATAATCTCCACAGATTTCACAACCAGTTATTGTTTCGTCATTCGTGATCCAAGATTGACCGAACGAATTGTCATCAACACCCGTTTGAGAGTATTGATTAAATTGATTTCGGATGTCATAAAGAGTTTCCAAAATATTCTCGAGATTTTCCATAATGCGCTTATTACTAAATTTTAGGTACAATGTGGTGCATTTACTTAATTATCCTATTAGTTATAAAAATAAAAATTATATAAGTTATCAAATTAATAGACTTTTCTGCTTTTGCCCACGTTTCGAATAGCCAATAGATGCAGCAGGGAGCCAGAACCCTTTAAATCGGAAGCTCACAACTCAGCCACTAACAAATCCAACTATTACTACGAAGCAGAAAATTTGGATGTCTATCAATTTAACCACTTAAAATAATTTTTCGTTGAAATTTAAAGAAATTTTAGAGAAGAAATAGAAAATCTATGTCCTAAAAACTAGTGTGTTGAGAAATAAGAAAGAAAAAGATTACGCGTCGAAAAACGTCGAAAAATAAAAATAAGAAAGAAAACGTCAAAACTTAAAAATCTAAAAATTTGCGCCTAAAGGTATTAAAGCTTAAAGGAATTCTATATCCAAAACGACAATAACTTAATTAGGCACTAAAATCTAAAAACTGTGTCGCAAAATTTTAAAGCGCCTAAATCTTAATTTTAAAGAAAAAGCACTTAAGGGATTTTACGGCAAAGCCTAAGAATCTAGAAATATAAAATAACTACGGCAAGAACTAAGTTTAAAACTAATTACGAATGATAAATATACAAATTTCGATTAAACGATTAAAAAAACAAAAAGTAAAAATAAAACTTAAGGTTGCAATTTTTATAAAAATATTATTTTTATATTATTTATTAAAAAGTATTAATTTATATAATTAAAAATAATAATAAAACTTAATATTACAAATTAATTAAAAACTTAAACTAAATAATATTATATATAAAACCTAATTAGGTTTAATAATAATAATAATATTTAATTAAAACCTAAATCGTATTAATTGCTGGACCAGGCTCGTGTCAGACGGCTCCGCGAGTGCGGTGCCACGTGCCAGGCGAACTCCGCGAGTCGCGGAGGGTGAAAATTCAAATGAGGTGCTGGTTTCATTCGACAGGTTCTGAATTTTTTTTTTTAAATTTTATATTGTTTTTCTAAAAATTATATATAAAAATATTTACACAAATATATATTAAAAATAAAAAATATAGCGTTTCGCCGAGTCCCCGGCAGCGGCGCCAAAAACTTGATGTCGTGCGAGGTGTACGTGAAATACTATATATTTTTGATACGAAAAGCGATACAAATTACACAAGTTTTAATTATTTATTTACAGATGGGGTATACCTAAACCCTGCTACAACACTATAGGCAGTGTACCTAATCGTAGAGTAGTATAGTTTTTAGTAAGTCCGGTTCGTTCCACAGGGAGATGGCTTATTTCACACTATATTTAAATAACTATATTTGTACAAAATATATATTTTTATATATAATAATAATATAAAAGGGGGTTTTTACCGTTTAATGACCGGTTTGTCGATTTTATATTTTAAGTCACAATTAAAACCTAATGAAAAATATAAATGACGATAATTTAAGTGCGATAATTAAAAGTGCAATAAATAAAATGATAGTAAATAAAAATGCGATAATTAAAAGTGCAATTAAATATGAAATAAAAGAATTATGCTTATTTAAACTTCCGTAATCATGATGTTTGACGTGTTGATTTTTAGTTTATTCCCACGGGTTAATTATCCTTTGTCCTGGATTATTTAATATGTCCGTCTGGTTTTTGTCCATAACAATCCATCAGTCATAAATATAAAATGCGAGTGTCCTCGTCAAATTATCCTTATACCCGAAGTCAAATATTCCAACTAATTGGGGACTTAAACTGTAACAAGGTCTTAATACTTTGTTTAATAATTACACCAGGATATCGACTGCGTGTAACCCAAGGTTTTAATACTTTGTTAACAATTACGCCAAGTGTCCTTGTACATAATTTCACCCCTGTTTTAATAATTCTAGTGACTATTAATCCATTCCCGTGTCCGGTTAAATGAACGATTATTCATACATATAAATATCCCGCCCATCGTGTCTGATCGAGTGTATGTGGTTATTTATAGGTATGTCCAATTGTAAATCTTTATATTAAAATTAACAAACTATCATTTAGTTAAACAAATATAAAGCCCATTAATAACTCATAGTCTAATTTCCACAAGTGTCGTTCTTTTGTCTAAACCCCAATTATGGTACAAAGCCCAATTACCCAATTTTAATATTTTTAGCCCAACATCATGATTACTTCGGCTTAAATAAGCATAATAATAACTTAGCTACGAGACATTAATTTTAAAAAGGAGAACATAACTTACATTGATTATTTATAGCGTAGTGTTACACAGACAGAATTTCGACTTTAGAACTCGTAAAAATAACTTTTACATAACTCAAACTAATCTAATATAAAACTAACCTATACTATATATATATATATATATATATATATATATATATATATATATATATATATATATATATATATATATATATTATATATATTATATATTACGGAGTATTATTATTATTATTATTGAACTCGGCAGCAAGCTCGTGCCTTTTATAGTAAATTTTGATCCTGGTGTGCTCCGCGATCGTGGAGGTTTAAGCCTTCACAGCTCTGCGAGTGCGGAGGTCAGGAATCCAGCTCAAAAATTTTTGGCCATTTGCTTGTCGACGTTTTATTTAAATATATATAATATATAAATAATTTATATAATTATTTAAATATTATATTATATTCTTGTGCATAGTTGACTCATAATTTTTAGTCCGTTGCGTCGGGCGTTGATAGTTGGCTCAGGTCCCGATTCCAGATTTCCGAACGTCCTTTCGTATAATTTAATATCTTGTACTTTGCGTTTCGCAACTTGTACTCTTGTCATTTTTAGACGTTGCTTACCAATAAATTGAACCACTTGGATTGTATCTTGTACATTTGAGATTTTTGGACGTTTGCGTCTTCAAATCTTAATTTTCGCCTTTTGTCTTCGCACTTATTTAATATAAACGATTACAACTTTAAAATAGGACAATTACAACTAAATAATTTACATATTGGAAGGATATTGCTACAAAATATATATTCATTTGGAGCACTATCATATAATAATAACAATAATGGTACTAATAATCATAAAAAAATGAGATTTTTTTATTAAGTTTAAAGATTATAATCATAATAAAAAATGATAATGATAATTTTATTAATAATGCTTTTATTAACACTAATTATAATAATATGAATATTATTAATGATAATAATATTAACAATAACATTAATATAACATCTTATACCTTTCAAATTTTTATATTTTATATAATAATATTAATAATACAAATATTAATATTAACATTTATAATTAAAATAAGGTTAGTAATATAACTTTAATATTTTAACTTGTACTTAGTCTTTATTATTAATATGATATAATAACATATACTTAATATTTAATATTTATACATTTTGTATATACATACAACATTATGTATAAATTCATATATATATATATATATATATATATATATATATATATATATATATATATATATATATATATATATATATATATATATATATATATATATTTTAATAGCAACTCATTATTTTATATACTACTTTACATATTCAACGCAATTGATTAAATTGTATTTCATTTTAAATTATGTTTCATTACTTCTAAACACTATACATCCTTACATTTACATATATATACATATTTATCTATAGATAATAGTTCATGAATCATCGAGAACAGTCAAAGGGTAATTGATTATATGAACATAGTTCAAAGTTTTCGAGACTCAACATTACAGATTTTGCTTATCGTGTCAGAAACATATAAAAATTAAGTTTAAATTTGGTCGGAAATTCCCGGGTCATCACACTGTCGGAAAAATTTAACTCGCGGCGAGCAGAAAGATACGGTGTGATGCCCCGTACAAAACCATCGAGTACGAATCATCAATAACAGGATCATTATAAGGTCAAACACTATATGCGTTTTCAAAACAAGTTTGCATTCATGATAAATGGTGACGTCATAACTAACGTCGAATGTTTTACATCCAAAAGTATGCTTCTATGAACGGAAGCAAGTAATAATAGTACGTGACCCTTAGGTCGTTACAAATCATTGCTCAAAAGTATTAAAGTTATGAATGCAAGATAAACAGTTCATGCGGTGATAACTCTATAGCAGCGGGTGTCTACGGCAAGACTAGTACACAGCGGAAGCAACCTTAAGCACCTGAGAAAAACATGCTTAAAAACATCAACACAAAGGTTGGTGAGCTATAGTTTAAGTATAACAGTATGTAAGGTAGGCCACGAGATTTCAGTGCTACAAAGAGCGTTTCAAAACAGTATGATAAAGTATATGTTAACCGTGGGCACTTGGTAACTAACTTAACGTTTATACCCCCTGAAAGTACACTTGGCAAGTGCGTATGTATACGAAGTATTAAACATCCGTTAAATGCTAGCGCTACTAGCCCGAGTGGGGATGTCAAACCCTATGGATCCATATCTAAGATTCGCGTTCACCGGTTCAAAAACCAATGACTAAACGTTACCGATCTAAAGGGAATGTTTATGCCATTGTATAACCCACACATATATAAGTTTAAGTACTCGTGCCTAGTATGTAAAACGTAAAATGCGCATGTATTCTCAGTTCCCAAAATAGTTAAAGTAAAAAGGGATGCTATAACTCACAATGATAAAGTAGCGGTAAAGTATGACTCGGGAAATAAGCAGGTGTGTAGGTCCGGAAAGTCCTCAACCTAATTCAAATAGTACTAAGTCAGTAAATTGTCCCAAAAGGTTTAAATGTATGTAAATTAGGTCTTAAAGGTCATCATTATTCATCATCAAACAAAAGGTGTAAAGTAAGTTTCGCTCATGAAAAGAGTTTAAAACAAAGGATGAGTTAGATCAGTCACCATGGCCTCTATACCTACTGAAATAAGGTGAGACCAGTGGCCATGGCTCCATATATGAGTCCTTTAGTTGTGGTAAAAATCCCAGAAGCAAACTCGTCTTCGTTTGACCGTGGCGACGGTCTAAGTGCGAGTAGGTCAGAATTTTCAGCACAACGTTAAAAGACATAGTGACGATCGGAGGGCCATAAATCCTAAACCGTAACTCGGATTAAGACGAGTCCTAAATGAAAAGTTATATACTTAAACAGAGTTATCTGAAAATCATCTTTACAGTAGCCCAGGTTGTATGGGTCAGACACAGAAACAGTAAAACAGTAGGTTCCGGTGGTTCTTGGTACTCGATGCTTATCACGGTTCTCATCCTTGATGCATATAGCTTCAAGTGTACAACTCGTTGATGTGTTTGCATCATCTTAACCAAGGTTTCACCATCATAACACTTGTGTAAGTCCAAGACATGTAGCACAACTCATTTAAGTATTGCAAGTGTTTTGATGAACCAAAGTTACATCAAAGTCTTAGATTTAACACATACATGAACTATAAAAGTAATATTGAACTACAAACTAGAAAGTAAACTAGCTAATCAAGATCTTAAGTTGTAGAACATAGTTCTTAGTTAGATCTTGAAGATCCAAGACCCAAAAGTCTAGATCTAAAGTTATTAAGTTAATTCTAACACAAGTGTATGAAGTTATAACTAAAAAGTTATACTTCCATGTTCTTGAACTTTTAAAGTTAACTTTTGTTCAAGAAAAATGAGATCAAGATTAACTAGTAATACTTGAACAAATCACAACTTTAAAGTACATAAAATGAAGAAATAATCTAAATAAATAAGTAACAAGTTCATGGGTTTCATACTTTAAAGATTCAAACCAAGGTTTGATCTTTAAGAATGTAAACTTTAAGTTTACAAACATGAATTACAAGTAATGATTTACAATACATGAACTTACAATCTTTTAACAATAAAGGTAGAATCATAAACTAGTAAGTTTATGTTCTTGTATGTCTTGTAAGAACAAATTGATATGAAGAATCAAACTAAAGAGTTTGATTCATAATAACAAGTAAGCAACAACTACAAGTAAGTAAATAATAATCAAAGACAAGTAAAAATAAACAAAAGATGATGATGATATGAGATGTAAGTTTCGGTTTTAGCAAGAAAAAGAAGAGAAATATTTGTTTCAAGTCACTTACAAGAAAGAGAGGAAATGAGAGAAAAACTTGAGAGAGATTTACAAGTAAAAGTCTGTAAATGAGAAGTGAAGAGTAATACTAGTAAATGTAGTAGTAAAAAAAAAAATTAAAACTCCTCTAAAAGGCCTTCAAGGCCGACGGTCCTAGGGAGAGGAGAGGGGAGGGATTTAGTCCACTAGTCTCTTGCATGTTAAAGCTTAAAAGGTTGGTTACAAGAGGTGTTGGTGTTGGAACAAGGTGCAACTAGATTCTTTAAGCACTAAACTAACTAGTTAAGCTCAAATGTAATACTTACATGATAAGTAATGGGCTAATAAGTCCATATAAGATGTAGGGTGGGCTTCCAAGTCCACTAATATTAATAAAAGCCCAAGTTCAAGTAGTTATCAAATAAATCCAATTAAAGCCCAAGTAATTAACTAATAACCTTAGTTAATTAAAAATGATTAATAACAATTAATCATGAATGTAAATAATACTCGAAAGTATTATTCGTGTAATGTACGTGTGTCACAAAGACGTTTCGGGCATTTAAAGTCAAGTATGATCAATCATGGTAACAAGTAAATGTAATAACATACATTCATTAAATCAAAAGTATTAATAATAATAATTATTAATAAATAAACGTTGGAAAAACCAGGGTCGTTACATACGGGTTGTCGTTATGTTTAGCGTTTTTTAAAAAGTGTCCGTTTCGAACGTGGTTAGTTTCGTTTTGTTCATAAAATTATTTCGAGTCTGACGCTGCCGTCGAAAAATTTAACTCGTGGCGAGCGGGAAGATACGGGTTGTTGCTTACTTGTTATTATGAATCAAACTCTTTAGTTTAACTCGTTGGGTTCGTAAGAGTTTTCCGAGTTGAACGGTGGTGTCGAAAAATTTAACTCGTTGGGTTCGTAAGAGTTTTCCGAGTTGAACGGTGGTGTCGGAAAAATTTAACTCTCACCGAGCGAGAAGATAGGGCCCGTTATAAATTCGGGTGGAATTAGTTTCTTTTATTTTAATAAAATTATATATTTACACTTTTAACCACTGAAAAAGTGTAAACTTTAGGGGTCGTTGTGTAAATATATCCGAAGTTGATGGACCAGTTGTAATGTGAACGCAATCTCAAAACTACAATCCAATATAACTGAAACTACGTACTTTCCCATCACATAACTGAAACTACGTACTTTCCCATCACATTTAGTATATAAGTATTAACTAGTGGAGGAGCCCTCGCTTCGCATCGGGACTCCGTTTCGGATATAATTTGTTGTGTTTGGTTCGTAAAATTATTTCGTGTTTAACTGTTATGATTATGTCGGTTAAACATACCTCAGTCGTACGAAAATTTAAAGGCGGTTAAAAATTTAGGTGGATTTGTTGGGGAGTTTTATGGAAAATAAAGAAGTTACGATTTGACCCTTGAAGTTTAACTTTAGACCCCTATGGAGTTTACATTTTTTATCCTAGGAATTTACATTTGGCGCCCTAAAGTTTATAATGGTTGTCAATGTTTAGTGTGGTGTCATTGTGGGCACAACCTTTTTGCACGACGTACAAACGATTAAAGCATGGGGAATAACTATTCATAAAGCCTTTGTTTTTTAGAGATATAGATAATAATATAGATTATATATATATATATATATATATATATATATATATATATATATATATATATATATATATATATATATATATATATATATATATATAATGAGTTACGTAGTTAATTTATAATAAGAAAAAAAGTTAAACAATAATAAAGTGAAAAATTATGTGGTTGATTTAATAATAATAATAATAATAATAATAATAATAATAATAATAATAATAATAATAGTAATAAATAGTTATTAGTTAGTAAAAATTATGTGGTCGGTTTATAATGAATGAATAGTTTAATGGTTAAATTATAAAATGTGAAAACTTTGTGCTAAGTTTGTAAAAGCTATAAAGTTAAGTATTATAAAGGGCGGGGTCGAATTGTAAGAATATAAAAAGTTTGAGGGGAATATGTGAAACTTATGGATGGAACTATTCATTTGACCTATGTCAATTAGATATATAGAGTAATATTAATTAATATTAATATTAATATTAATATCATAATTAGTTCTTTTCAAATCAGCTACTGATTTGATTGAATTTTATAAATATAAATATATCTAAATTTTAATCATTGATTTATAACAAATTCAATTATTTATTTTTCAACAAACTCAATTATCTATTTTCTACTTTATATATAGAAAAATAAAGAATGTATTTTAGTTTTTATTTTGGTCAGCAAATTTATTAGTCCAAATTTGATTGGTCTGAAACAACAACAACAACAACAACAACAACAACGAAACCCAATACCACATGAGTGATGTACGGGGGAGGTGAGATGTAGACAATCCTTCTCCTATCCGAGAAATAGAGGACCAGTCATTTCTCCCGCAGAAAGTAGAGAAAGTCATCCCTCTCCTCATTCGACGGATAAAGAGATTGCTTCCGAGTGGACATCCGGCCAAAAAGTATGAATTTTTTTAAATAGTAAAATAAATTAAAAATTAAAAATAAAAATAAAGATAAAAATAAAAAAATAAAAATAAATAATAGAAATAAAAAGGAGGAGCCATGAAAATGGTAGAAATCAAATTTTCAAGGAGGAGCCATGAAAATGGTAGAAATCAAATTTTCATGTGTTTAAAAGCCTGCCTGAAACATCAATTTAGGCTCTAAGCGCCAGTCAAGTCGTCACTTAAACGACGCTTGGTGTTGCCTCGAAAAATAAAGCCAAGGGACCTTGTAAACATTACTCGAAGGGTATGTCAAGTGGAAGTTGTTGCGTGAGCAAAGAGCCAACCACCCGTAACAAACTAGAACACCACTCATGCACCTTTACGGTAGACATCCCCGAAGACACACAGCTAAAAGAATACCAATCAAGCTCGGGAGCAAGGAAGGTCGTCCTCAGCCATAATGACCCCAAGATGCACCGAACGATGCGATACACACCCAGACACACACACACCCCCACACACACCCATAGATACATAAACCTATACCTACATACCTCCGTGCAAACACATACCTACATACCTACATGAAACATACCTACGTACATACCTATACCAATAGAACAAACAAAACATACACACATACCTACCAAACAACCTAACATACATACATAGGCGAAAAATACATACCTAGACAAAGATACCTACATTAAAAAAGCCTGCATACATACACAGACAAAAGGAACCTACATTAAAAAAAACCTACATACATACATCCCTAAACATACATACATACCATGCATACAAACAAACAGACAAA
This sequence comes from Rutidosis leptorrhynchoides, assembly GCF_046630445.1. NCBI lineage: Eukaryota > Viridiplantae > Streptophyta > Magnoliopsida > Asterales > Asteraceae > Rutidosis > Rutidosis leptorrhynchoides. The sequence goes on along the minus strand of NC_092343.1, from coordinate 73,821,112 downwards.
CGAGCATACAAACACAAACATACAAAAACTACTCGTCCATAAGTAATAATAGTAGTACCTAAAAATTATAGTAATGATAATAATAATAATAATAATAATAATAATAATAATAATAATAATAATAATAATAATACTAATAATAATAATAATAATAATAATAATAATAATAATAATAATACTAATAATAATAATAATGATAATAATAATAATAATAATAACAATAACAATACTAATACTAGTAGTAGTAAATAATAGATAATAGTATTAATATTAATATTAATAATACTAATAATATTAATAATTAATACTAATAATAACAGTAAATAGTGATATTAATAGTAATAGTAATAGTAATAGTAATAGTAATAGTAATAGTAATAGTAATAGTGCAAGTAATAATAGTACAAAGAGTACTATAGTAGTATTAATAATAATAATAATAATAATAATAACAATAATAATAATAATAATAATAATAATAATAATACTAATAAAAATATTAGTATAATAATACAAATAATAAACCTAGACATAACAATAATAATTATAATACCAATACTAATAATAATAGTAATAATAATAATAATACAAATAGTGATACTGATACTAGTAATAATAATAATGTTAATAATATTAATAGTAAATAGTAATAATAATAATAATAATAATAATAATAATAATAATAATAATAATAATAATAATAATAATAATAGTAATAGTAAGAATAATAACAGTAATAATACTACTAATAATACTCATAATCCTGATAATAGTACAAATAGGAAATAATAATAATAATAATAATAATAATAATAATAATAATAATAATAATAATAATAATAATAATAATAATAATAATAATAATAGGGTTAAAGCCAAAAATATGTTACAAACTTACACAAATGTACCGATGTCGCCCACAAACTCATTTCCGTCATACTGTCGCCTACAAACTTTCAAAAAGTGTACCGATGTAAACAAAAACTTTCAAAAAGTGTACCAATGTAAACAAAAATGACTTGCTACCTGCTAAACTGGTTAAAATCAACACGTGTCATTCGTGGATTGGATCTTAATTCTTAAAAAAAAATAAAAAAATTCATCAGGTCAAAATTAGTATGTAACAGGTCAAAACTATAAAATGTTGATATTAGCACATTTTTTGAAAGTTTGTAGGCAACAGTAGGACAGAAATGAGTTTGTGGGCGACATCAGTACATTTGTGTAAGTTTGTAGCCTATTTTTGGCTTTAACCCATAATAATAATAATAATAATAGTAATAATAATAATAATAGTAATAATAATAATAATAATAATAATAATAATAATAATAATAATAATAATAATAATAATAATAATAATAATAATAATAATAATAATAATAATAATAATAATAATAATAATACATAATAGAAAGTAACACTACTCGACTATTCTTATTCTAGCCCTCCACGCATCCCTATCAGAAGTCATGTCCTACGAAAGCTCTCTCATGTCGAGTCTTAGTCTATCCATCCACCTACGAGTAGGTCTACCCCTTCTCCTTACGCCATCGACCGTGAGTGCCTCAACTCTCCTAACCGGGGCAATACGTGGTCGTCTCATCACATGCCCAAACCAACGAAGTCGTTCTTCTCTTAGCTTATTGATGATGCTACTGACTCCAAGGTTTTCCCTAAACACACCATTTGGGATCATATCTAGCATGGTTTTACCACACGTCCACCTAAGCATCCTCATTTCTGCCACCTCCATCCTTCTCTCTTGGGCCTTCGTCATTGGCCAACATTCTGATCCGTACAACATGGCAGGTCTAATTGCCACCTTGAGGAATTTCCCTTTCAATTTGAGTGGTATCTTCTTGTCGCACAAGACCCCTTTCGCTGCTCTCTACTTCAACCAACCTACCTTAATACGATGAGTTACGTCCTCGTCTATCCTCCCTGATTTGTGGAGGACCGAGCCTAGATATCTAAACGACTCTTGTGGGTACAAGATCTGGTCCCCAATGCTGATGTTACCTCCAACATTTAGTTCATCATCAGTCCTACCGAATTCGCACCTAAGATATTCCGTCTTTTGTCTACTGATCCGTAGCCCATTTTGTTCTAAGGTCTCCCTCCATTGTTCCAGCCTTCTATTAAGCCCATCCTTTGTTTCTGTAACAACCCTGATTTCTCCGTTACTTCCGTTAGTTTATTTAGCGTCGATTATTTAACTTTTATGTGTAATAAATGCATACTTGATCTTCGGAGGGTTACAATAATTAATATGGGTTGATATTAATTCAAATAAATATTTCGGATAATGAAATACGATAAAAACGATACGATTTTGATAATAGCTTTTTGAGCAACGAAACGCTCGGGTTTATTTTAATAATTAAATTTATTAATTATTAACTTTTTAAAATATTTAATTTATTGGGTTTTTAATAAATTAAGCGATTGGTTGCGTTTAACGATCGGGTTAGCATTCCGGGCCTTCGGTACGACTAAACGGTACTTAAAACGGACCACGACTACGCGCTTTTGCAAAACACGAGCCCGGGAATACCCATTGGGCCATGTTCGGCCGATTGTCCCACCCCACCTCACCTTATTTTTATTTTTGGGCTAACTTGTGGACTTATGTGTAACTTATGGGAGTTTAGGGCCTAAGTGTAAGTATTAGACTAGTTAACCCAGCACTACACAAACTCTAAACCTAAAAAAAAAAAAAATGCAGCAGCTTCCCTCCTTCATCTCTCCCTCACGTCGACAACCACCATCACCATCACATCTTCATCTTTCAAAATTAGCAAAAGTGTTCTACATGAATCGCGTTCATCTCATCGTTCTCTATCCATTGATATAAACAATTTTGTGATCAAAGGTATATTTACATGAACCCTAATTCTTAAAAATCTGATTTTTATAAGAGTTTCATAGTTATGTTGTCAATTGCTCAAGTCTATACGCGTACGTGTTAATCGTTATCGTTATTTTGATTGTTTGATGCGCTAGGGTTTAAAAACGAATTTGTTTTTGCAAGATCAGAAAAATTAAGTTTTTCAAATGTAAATTATTATGTTATAATCAGATTCCTTGCGAAAAACTATTGAGTTTAGGCTTTAGATTCGCTTGATTTCGTTTCCGTATGATTAAGTTATGTCAATTTGAATTATCATTGTGTTTTTGTTGCTTGATCAGAAATCTGGAATTGTTAGACAACGAATTGGCATGTGAAACTTATACCACTGGAAGAATAATTTAAAAACACTCAATTTAGACTAGGATATCATGTCGTTTGCTTATGTATAACCTGAGATATGCTTGAATTAGTGTAAAAGTAGTTTTAAACAGCACTTGCACGAAAATAACCTTGTATAATAAAATGTGTTAACTTATGTGATTAAAGATTTGCATATTTGAAATTTAGACAAAAAGTACTTCACTTTTCATGTGGATATCATAGGCTAATTGTATCTAGATCTTCGGATAATCGCGTGCGAATGTGACTAGCTAAATGAGAATCGAATCTGCAAATTGCTCACTATTTTATACTCTGTGGATTGTGTTTATTGATTGAGCATGTATACTTCTGGAAAATGAAACTTAACATGATATGTGACTTATTGTTAGTTTATGTCAATCTCTGAAACCTTATGCATTGGGCACAATAGAGCCATACTTTATGTGAATTCTAATTTGAGCTGAAAACTGAATGTTCAACTTGTACGAATAAACTGTACAAATTGGCTAAACAAAAGTTGCTAGATTTTTGATATGTGTTACTTTGATTTGTCTTTGAACTATGTCCACTGGTCTTGTATCAATTTCATGTTCCTAACTCCGGTTATAGCCAAAATGAAATCAGTGCGTGGTCAGAAACTGACTTGGCAAACCCCAAATGTATCCCTTCTGATTCCTGACTTTTAATTGTTGTATGAGTCCCTGACCAGACTTTTTGGAATCGATTTTAAGTATATTTATGATCTGGAGTTTGTCATATTTACTTGAATTTTGTACTATGAGATAATGTGCTAAGTATGCTATGTGTTCATGAACTTTGTGCATAACGATAAACTGAAATTGTGAAAATGATCATTCATGACCTAAAACGTATTTTTTGACTTAGGTTTGACTTCAATTGACTTTGTTTGACTTGCATGATATAGTTGACTTTTACTTTGAAACGCGTCGAGTCGAGCAATAAGACAACGTACACTATGAAACCACACTTATTTAAGATACATATATTGACCAACCTAAATACGTATACCTAGGTTGCATTACTCGGCAGTAAACCGTACAAGTTAATTGTTCACTTTTCAATCCGAGATTATTCAAAGGTGAGTCTACAGTCCCGCTTTTTACATGTTTTCAGGGATGAGAATACACGCTGTTATACTTACATTTTTAAATGCTTTTGTATTGACATGAGTACTATATATGCATATTGAGTTTGTTCAAAAAGCCTATAGCTTGAATACTTTTAATACCATCAGTGTAAGAACAATTTAGATGGACGGATCCGTTAGGTTGACAACCTCGCCCAGAAAATATTAACAGTGGCGCATTTACTTTGAACATTAAATACATTCGAACAAGTGTATAACATTTTACGAGGTAAGGCGGGTATAGTGGCTTCTATACTCGGGTCATTGCTAGTATTCAGGTGCTCATATTATGTAAACATTTTACGACTTTGTGTTGTACTTGTAAAATCTCGTGGTCAAGGAAATTAAACTATTTTTCTGATAACTGTTTTTCAGATACCATACAATGTTATTTAAAACTGTGGTTTACGAACAAATGAGATAAAACTTGACATGTTAGTGTCAACAAACTTTTGAAACAGGAAATGATGTTGTCTACAACTATAACATTAAACCTTGGTGGTCTTCCACTAATAAACGTTTTCTCAATATTGAATATTAAACATACTGTATTGTTTACCTAAAACCTTTAGATTCACTCAACATTATTGTTGATCCGTTTTGCATGTTTTATTCTCAAGTATTAATTGCTTCCGCTGTAGAATATTGTCATTACGTAGAAGTCAAGCCAAGCACTGGGACCAGAGTTAACATTCTGTTAAAGGAATTTTCGACGGGGTGTTAAAGTTGGTATCAGAGCTTTGGCTATAGGGAACTAGGATACACTAGTGTGTCTAACTGTAGGGCGCATTAGTGAAGTCTAGTCTATAGCCGTATGTCTTGGACGACTTTTATGCATCATACTTGCACTGTTTGTGACACCATGCGACATATAGGACTACACATTACATCATGTACATATACACCCTATACCCATATGATATGGACTTGAACTAAACGCTATACTACGAATCACATACGTACCCGCGACGCGGGGTTTAACTAAATTAAGTTGACTACGCCATCTTGAACTTATGGAGTGATGTCGAATGGAAATGTGAGATAGCGTAATGTAATGATCGGGATTACATTACGGTAACTCATATGGAAGTTCTGACATAGCAAAATAAGGAATAGGGGATGAGTCAAGTAGGTTACTTGGATAATCAACGTTTAGAAAATGAACCGTGTAATCCCAAATGTGAGGAGAAATATACAATGTGCAAACTAATTGTTAATATAACTTGTAAGTAACTTGTAATCATGACACAACTCGTCACTGCTTGACACTGACCGCCACCACCGATCACTACTTGTCACTACAAAGATACTACTTGAACACACTCGTCACCTCATACCACTACTCAACACTGTTTAACGCTATAAAATACTACTCAACACCGCCTCTCACTTCCAGTCACAACTGATCACTACTTCTCACTGTTGGTCGTTACTAAATACTACTTGCTGCTACCCCTTGCTACTTGCTACTACTCAATACTAATCATTACTACTTACCACTACCAAGTACTACTCGTCACCACTAACACATCCACGCTTTATGTAAGATCCTATTTTTGTAGTGGCTTTGGACGCCATCCAAAAGAGTGGGATGCTGTCCCATTGTGAAGGGCTGGATGCCGTCCAGTATTCTGGCGCCGTCCAGTTGAACTGGCGGGCCAACTATTTTATTTTAAGACATTTTGAAGGGGGTATTTTGGTAATTGCACATGGGAACGACTTTAAGGTCCTAGATCAGTTTGTGGAGCCTCATTTACTCCATTTACAATCACTAAACCTCTTCCACTTAAATTCTAGAGAGAGAGAGTGATTCAAGTGTGAGAAAGCTCAAATCGAAGTAGAAAAGCTTGTTTCAGGTTAGAGCTCGAGCATTAAAGTTGTTCATCTCCTCACTAGCTACATTTTGATTGTAGTGGTAAGTCTTAACCTTGATTTCCTTACTATTAATTGTTTAAGGGTTAGGGTTTGGGTTAGTGATGTGTATAAAACCCATTTGTTAGTGATTTGGGGATTTTTGGGTAAGTTTGGGTCATGAAGACTCAAAGGATGACTAACCTAGGGTTTTGAAATGCTAAATGTGTTTATGAGTCTTAAATTGGTTAGTTAACTACTAGCACACCTAAATGTTATGTAAGTGGGTGTTATTTGGGTATGTGGTGACCCGAATGGGTGTGGAAAACCTCGAATGGGGTAAAACGGGTCTTTGATGACCTAAGTTGTCTTGTTAGGGTGAAAATGCGATAACATTGTGATTATATGTGTATTAAGACCATAAATGGCTAGAGTTGGGGTTTTTGCCGAAGTTGACCCAATATTAGGGTTAAGTGTGCAAATGGGTCGGAATTGCACCTTGGGTCAAAGTGACACTAGAATGGTGAGTGAGTTGGTTGACCAACTTGATCTTGTGATTGATTATGTGCATAATGTAATAGGTACGTTACATTGAAGTTTGCAAGTTCGGTTATCCTTCACAAAAGACTTTGAGGTGAGTGGAATAATTATATGCGTAGGTATATAATGTATTTATTTGTTGTTGCATGAGATGTGAAGTGTCGATGTGCTAAGACACCACATTTCACGTGACGAGTGAAGTGTCGATGTGCTAAGACACCACTCAAAGTAATATGACGGGTGAAGTGTCGATGTGTTAAGACGCCACCCGGGGTGAAGTGTCGATGTGTTAAGACGCCATCCCGGGTGAAGTATCGATGTGTTAAGATGCCACCCCAAGTAAGATGAAGGGTGAAGTGCCGATGTGTTAAGGCGCCACTCGAGGTGAAGTATCGACGTGTTAAGATGCCACCTCAAGTAAAATGAAGAGTGAAGTGTCGAAGTGTTAAGACACCACTCGGGGTAAATTGTCGACGTGTTAAGATGCCACCCAGGGTGAAGTATCGACGTGTTAAGATGCCACCCGTGGGGTTAGTGTACGACGTGTTAAGTGCACTAATGGATGTTATGAACTCCGAAGGTCTTTTAAATACCGTTCCCTCGTCCGATTGGTTAACCATGGTTATTGTGTTGTAGTGTAGCATAATATAATATTCGGGTTATATATATATATATATATATATATATATATATATATATATATATATATATATATATATATATATATATATATATATATATATGCCATTGTTGTTGCTAGCTTGCGGTATTGGAGGTTACTAGCTTTGTATTTGAGATTATAAGCTAATTGTGTTGCTAGCATGTATGCGGTATGTGAGTAAGTGATTGCAAGTAGGTATATTATATATGTATGTGTATAATTATTGCATTCACTAAGCGTTAGCTTACCCTCTCGTTGTTTACCTTTTTAGGCTCCGGCGTGGACAAGGGCAAAGGTATTCGTTTGGATTAGTAGTGGCTCTCGGGGGTATAGCTTTTTGGAAGTTCGGCCAAGATTTGGGTAGTTTAACCCCAAACACCATGCTCTAGGCATCGTTTGAAAATTAAACTCTTATGGTCGAAACTTTTATTTTTGAACGAAATCCGTAAAATGGGCGATTGTGGGCCCGATGATGTAAAACTTGTTTCGATGTTGGAAATCTATTAGTTTTACTTAAATTGATATGTTTTAAAAAGGTTTTCGTTTAATAGTGCCTGGAAGTGGGATTTCCGCTTACGTAAGTGAGCACGGGGATCAATCCCTGACAGAGCAACGGGATGCCATCCAGGCCTTCAGTACTGGACGCCGTCCAACAATCTGGACGCCGTCCAGATGTACAGGTCCAGAAATTTTTTTTTATGGCGTATTTTTGGTATAACGAAGTCGGGTCGTTACAAGTGGTATCATAGCATGGTCTAAGGGATTTAGGCGACTTGAGATAGGTGCCTAGACTTAGACTTTATTGTGTATGCATTTATGCGGGACTTGTAGGAGACGGGTCGGACCGTGAGTTGATTAGTGTTTAGGTTTATGTGAAATAACCTTGCGCTAATTGTTTTGTGTTGTGTTAGCAATCATCAAGCGAGATAGGCGTTGTACTAGCAAGTTAATGTGACATGCTCGAGTAACAATGATTAGCTACCATTGTTACGGGTTCAAATCGTGTCAAACAAGCGATGTACGACAATTGTTGAGCAAGATGGGGTAGTGTGGTGTGTATGTATATACATATGTGTTAAGTCCTTTTGTTTCGTTGTTTAATCTTTTTCGTTTTATAGAATGAAGATGAGAAATGGACACGACACCAATGACGGAAGTACGAGTGAGGACGTTGAGTTTACGGCCATATTTGAGGCCATCTTTAAGCGTCAAAAGGCGGAGTTCCTCGAGGATGTTAAGAAAATGTTTCTAGATACGATTGACGAGTAACTAGTCAATGTAGTAAAGGAGCAAGTTAAGGTCGTGCTTCACGAAGATAATGTGGGAAGACGGGACTTTCTCTATAAGAACTTCAAGGATTCACAAACTCCCACCTTTGAAGGTGAACGAGACCCTCTAAAGAGTGCCCGTTGGATCTCCGATATGGAGGGGGCCATCCGTACTTGTGAATGTTCTCCCGATAAGAAGACAAGGTATGGGTGTGGTATGTTGAGGGGTGATGCTAAGTTGTGGTGGGACGCAAAGCTCCAAGTTTATGGTGAAGTGCAATGCTTGGAATTCACGTGGGATGAATTCAAGTCCGAATTTTTCAAAGAATACCGAACTTCGGCCGATCTTACTAGGCTTAAGTATGAGTTATGTTCCTTGAGGCAAGGGTCGATGGATTTGAACACTCTCAAATCCGTGTTTTTGTCCAAGACCCAATTTTACCCGGAGTACGTCGGCAATGATAAACTATTGAAGGAAGACTTCTATCAAATTTTAAATGACAACTATCAAGAGAAGATTAGCGTAACGGTGGTAAAGACTTTTGATGAGTTGTTTGATATGGCCAAAGGCTTTGGGGCGCTCGTGTTAAGGAAGAGTGGCTTTACTTTTGGCAAGAGAAAGAATGAAGGTTCGAGCCATTCGAACTTTTCAAACAAAAAGAACAAGAAGGGTTCCGGTAATGTTAGTAGTAGGAAGAAGGGTGCTTCCGGGGATTTTTCTTATTCGTGCTACAATTGTGGACAAAAGGGTCACATGGCTCGTGAATGTCCGAGTCTATCCTCCGCAAACAATATCACTTGTTTTAATTGTGGTAAAGAAGGGCACAAGAGGCCGGAATGTCCTGATTTGCGCAACGATAATGTTAAGCGGCTAGAGAAGGCGGCGGGTACGGCTAGGGGTCACAATTATTTGATGATCAATGAGGAAGACAAGCTATCTAACGAAGTTGTCACATGTACTTTCATGGTTAATTCTAATCCGGCAAGGATACTCTTTGATAGTGGTGCAACTTGTCGTTTGTGTCACCGAGATTTGTGCCTAAACTTAATAAATTGTTAGCTAAGTTAAGTCGTCTGATAGAAGTTGAAATAGCAGATGGCAAGACGGTGCTAGTGGTTGATGTGTGTAAAAATTGTAATGTTGTGTTTGGTGCCGAAAACTTTAAAATTAATCTCATCCCGATGACTTTGGGTGATTTTGATATCGTGGTTTGTATGGATTGGCTCGATCATAATAGAGCCAATATTGCATGCCATGAAAAATCTATTCGAGTGAAGACCCCTAGTGGGGGAGAGTTAATTATTCACGGTGATAAACGAAGAAGACTTGTGCCGATATGCACTTTTGCACGGGCACGTCGTTTTCTTGTTAGTGGTGGCATGGCTTTTCTTGCCTATGTTGTAGATACTCGTGATGAGTCACCATCCATTCGTGAAATTTTGGTGGTTAGTGAATTCGAAGACGTTTTTCCGGACGAGTTACCGGGTGTTCCGGCGGAAAGACAAGTTGAATTTCGCATTGAGTTGGTTCCGGGAGCTACTCCCATTGCTAAAACTCCTTATCGTTTAGCGCCAACAGAAATGCAAGAGTTATTAAATCAAACCCAAGAGTTGCTTGAGAAGGGTTTCATTCGACCGAGTGCTTCGCCATGGGGTGCTCCAGTTTTATTTGTGAAGAAGAAGGATGGTAGTATGCGGATGTGCATCGATTATCGGGAGTTGAATAAAGTGACGATCAAGAATCGTTATCCATTGCCTCGGATTGAAGATTTGTTTGACCAACTCCAATGAAATGTCCCGTTCATATTGATTATAAACGTTCCATATTAATTGATTTTGTTGCGAGGTTTTGACCTCTATATGAGACATTTTTCAAAGACTGCATTCATTTTTAAAACAACCATAACCTTTATTTTATCAATAAAGATTTTAAAAACATTACGTAGATTATCAAATAATGATAATCTAAAATATACTGTTTACACACGACCATTACATAATGGTTTACAATAAAAATATATTACATCGACATATGTTTCTTGAATGCAGTTTTTACACAATATCATACAAACATGGACTCCAAATCTTGTCCTTATTTTAGTATGCAACAGCGGAAGCTCTTAGTATTCACCTGAGAATAAACATGCTTTAAACGTCAACAAAAATGTTGGTGAGTTATAGGTTTAACCTATATATATCAAATCGTAACAATAGACCACAAGATTTCATATTTCAATACACATCCCATACATAGAGATAAAAATCATTCATATGGTGAACACCTGGTAACCGACATTAACAAGATGCATATATAAGAATATCCCCATCATTCCGGGACACCCTTCGGATATGATATAAATTTCGAAGTACTAAAGCATCCGGTACTTTGGATGGGGTTTGTTAGGCCCAATAGATCTATCTTTAGGATTCGCGTCAATTAGGGTGTCTGTTCCCTAATTCTTAGATTACCAGGCTTAATAAAAAGGGGCATATTCGATTTCGATAATTCACCCATAGAATGTAGTTTCACGTACTTGTGTCTATTTTGTAAATCATTTATAAAACCTGCATGTATTCTCATCCCAAAAATATTAGATTTTAAAAGTGGGACTATAACTCACATTCACAGATATTTCCTTCCTCGGAAATAAGACTTGGCCACGGATCGATTCACGAACCTATACAAATATGTACATATATATCAAAGTATGATCAAAATATAATTACAACCATTTTTATTATGTTTTAAAGATTTGAGTGTATTAAGTCAGCTGTCCTCGTTAGTAACCTACAACTAGTTGTCCACAGTTAGATGTACAGAAATAAATCGATATATATTATCTTGAATCAATCCACGACCCAGTGTATACACGTCTCATGCTAGATCACAACTCAAAGTATATATATTTTTGGAATCAACCTCAACCCTGTATAGCTAACTCCAACATTACTGCATATAGAGTGTCTCTAGTTGTTCCAAATAATATATATACATGGGTCGATATGATATGTCAAAACATTTGCATACATGTATATGGTATCCCAAGATTACATAATATATTAGAATACATGTATAATACAATATAATTTAGCTAGGATATGATTTGTATAGATTTGTTAAACATTTCCCGTAGCTAAAAAGATCAAAAATATCCAATTTTGTTTTACCCATAACTTCTTCATTTTAAATCCGTTTTGAGTGAATCAAATTGCTATGGTTTCATATTGAACTCTAATTTAAGAATCCAAACATAAAAAGTATAGGTTTATAGTAGGAAATTTAAGTTACATGTCAATTACTAAAGAGGTAGTTATTTCTGTCGAAAGAACGACATCTTGATGACCATTTTGAAAAACATACTTTCACTTTGAGTTTAACCAAGATTTTTAGATATAGTTTCATGTTCATATGAAAAATCATTTTCCCAGAAGAACAACTTTTAAATCAAAGTTTATCATAGTTTTTAATTATCCAAACCAAAACAGCCCCCGGTTTCACTACGACGACGTGTATCTGATTTTATGGTGTTCATCGTGTTTCCAGGTTTTAAATCATTAAGTTAGCATATCATATAGATATAGAACATGTTTTTAGCTGATTTTAAAAGTCAAGTTAGAAGGATTAACTTTTGTTTGCGAACAAGTTTAGAATTAACTAAACTATGTTCTAGTGATTACAAGTTTAAACCTTCGAATAAGATAGCTTTATATGTATGAATCGAATGATGTTATGAACATCATTACTACCTCAAGTTTTCTGGATAAAACTACTGGAAATGAGAAAAATAGATCTAGCTTCAAAGGATCCCTGGATGGCTTGAAAGTTCTTGAAGCAGAATCATGACACGAAAACAGTTCAAGTAAGATCTTCACTCGAAATAAGATTGTTATAGTTGTAGAAATTGAATCAAAGTTTGAATATGAATATTACCTTGAATTAGAAAGATAATCTACTATAAATAACAAAGGTTCCTTGATCTTAGATGATTACTTGGAATGGATTAGAAAGCTTGGAAGTAGACTTGCAAACTTGGAAGTATTCTTGATTTTTATGAAACTATACTTATGGAATTTATGAAGAACACTTAGAACTTGAAGATGGAACTTGAGAGAGATTAATTAGATGAAGAAAATTGAAGAATGAAAGTGTTTTTAGGTCTTTTTGGTCGTTGGTATATGGATTAGATATAAAGAATATGTAATTTTGTTTTCATGTAAATAAGTCATGAATGATTACTAATATTTTTGTAATTTTATGAGATATTTCATGCTAGTTGCCAAATAATGGTTCCCACATGTGTTAGGTGACTCATATGGGCTGCTAATAGCTGATCATTGGAGTGTATATACCAATAGTACATACATCTAAAAGCTGTGTATTGTACGAGTACGAATACGGGTGCATACGAGTAGAATTGTTGATGAAACTGAACGAGGATGTAATTGTAAGCATTTTTGTTAAGTAGAAGTACTTTGATATGTGTCTTGAAGTCTTTCAAAAGTGTAAGAATACATATCAAAACACAACATGCATATACATTCTAATGGAGTCATTAAGTCTTCGTTAGTCGTTACATGTAAGTGTTGTTTTGAAACCTTTAAGTTAACGATCTCAATTAATGTTGTTAACCCAATGTTTATTATATCAAATGAGATGTTAAATTATTATATTATCATGATATTATGATGTATGAGTATCTCTTAATATGATACATACATTAAAATATCATTACAACGATAATCGTTACATATAAGTCTCGTTTCGTAATTCTTGAGTTAGTAGTCTTGTTTTTACATATGTAGTTCATTGTTAACACACTTAATGATATATTTAAATATCATTTTATCATGTTAAATATAGTGTATCAATATCTTAATATGATACATATGTATTTAGTAGACGTTATCATAACGATAATCGTTATATATATCATTTAGAGTTTCTTAACTTAGTAATCTCATTTCTTATGTATATCACACATTGTTAATATACTTAGTGAGATACTTACTCATCATAATCTCATGTCAACCATATATATATATGTCTATATATACCACAACATGTAGCTTTTACAAATTTTGTAACGTTCGTGAATCGCCGGTCAACTTGGGTGATCAATTGTCTATATGAAACTTATTTTATTTAATCAAGTCTTAACAAGTTTGATTGCTTAACACGTTGGAAACACTTAATCATGAAAATATCAAATTCATTTAATATATATAAGCATGGAAAAGTTCGGGTCACTACATCCAAGGTGCAACGTATTTCTCTAAAATCGACCTACGGTCCGGCTATCACCAAATGCGGGTCCACGAGGAAGATATTGAGAAAACGGCTTTTCGAACGCGTTATGGGCATTTTGAATTCTTGGTTATGCCTTTTGGTGTTACGAATGTACCGGTGGCATTCTTGGATCTTATGAACCGAGTGTGCCAACCTATGTTGGACAAGTCAGTAATTGTGTTCATTGACGACATACTTGTCTATTCGAAGAGTATGAAGGAACATGAACATCATTTGTGATGTGTGTTAAAGACGTTGCGTAAGGAGAAGTTGTATGCTAAATTCTCCAAATGTGAATTTTGGCTAAGGGAAGTTCAATTCCGTGGCCATATTGTGAACGAAAATAGTATTCAAGTAGATCCGGGGAAGATTGAGACGGTGAAGAGTTGGGGACGACCGACTACGCCTACGTAAATCCGAAGTTTTCTTGGATTGACCAGTTATTATCGTCGGTTTATCCAAGACTTTTCTAAGATTGCTTCTCCATTGACGAAGTTAACAAGAAAGAACGCGAGATTTAATTGGGAGAACGAGCAAGAAATTGCTTTTCAATTGTTAAAAGAGAAATTATGTCAAGCTCCGGTGTTAGTGTTGCCGGAAGGGGTAGAATACATGACGGTTTATTGTGACGCATCTTTAAATGGACTCGGGTGTGTTCTGATGCAAAGAGGTAAAGTCATCACGTATGCCTCCCGACAATTAAAGGAACACGAAATGAGATATCCGACTCATGATCTTGAGTTGGCGGCGGTTGTTCATGCGTTGAAAATTTGGCGCCATTACTTGTATGGTGTCAAGTGTACGATTTATTCGGATCACAAGAGTTTGAAACACCTTTTGATTAAAGAGATTTGAATTATCGTCAACGTAAATGGATGGATGTGGTGAAAGACAATGATTGTGAAATACTTTATCATCCGGGTAAGGCGAATGTGGTCGCAGATACGTTAAGTCGAAAGAGTCAACATCCGACGATACGAGTAGAATAGTTACGCATGATTATTACTAACGACTTTCTTGTAAAGCTTTGCGAGACTCAAATCGAAGCTTTTGTTAACAATAAGCATGAGGAACGAATCGTGGGACAAACGAAGTTTATTACCTTAGGTCTGCATGGTTTGTTATCTTTTCAAGGAAGAGTATGGGTGCCTAAAATGGGTGATCATCGACGAGTGCTACTTGATGAAGCACATAAGTCCAAGTATTCCATTCACCCGGGCGCGACGAAAATGTATCTTGATTTGAAGAAAGAGTATTGGTGGTCGGGCATGAAATGAAATGTCCCGTTCATATTGATTATAAACGTTCCATATTAATTGATTTCGTTGCGAGGTTTTGACCTCTATATGAGACGTTTTTCAAAGACTGCATTCGTTTTTAAAATAAACCATAACCTTACACACTACCAATACATATTGGTTTACAAATATTAATATGTTACAACAAAATAAATCTCGAATGCAGTTTTAAACAATATTATACAAGCATGCTGAAACCAAATCTTGTCCATATAATAGCATGCAATAGCGGAAGCTCTTAATAATCACCTGAGAATAAACATGCTTTAAACGTCAACAAAAATGTTGGTGAGTTATAGGTTTAACCTATATATTTATCAAATCGTTATAATAGACCACAAGATTTCATATTTCAATATACATCCCATACATAGAGATAAAAATTATTCATATGGTGAATACCTGGTAACCGACCTTAACAAGATGCATATAGAATATCCCCTATCATTTCGGGACTCCCTTCGAACATGATGAATTCGAAGTACTAAAGCATCCGGTACTTTGGATGGGGCTCGTTGGGCCCGATAGATCTATCTTTAGGAATCGCATCAATTAGGGTGTCTATTCCCTAATTCTTAGATTACCAGACTAAAAAGGGGCATATTTGGTTTAATAATCCAGCCATAGAATGTAATTTCATTTACTTGTGTCTATTTTGTAAAACATTTATAAAACTGCATGTATTCTCATCCCAAAATATTAGATTTTAAAAGTGGGACTATAACTCACTTTCACAGATTTTTACTTCGTCGGGAAGTAAGACTTGGCCACTGGTCGATTCACGAACCTATAACAAATATGTACATATATATTAAAGTATGATCAAAATATATTTACAACATTTTTAATACGTTTTGCTGTTTTAAGTTTATTCAGTCAGCTGTCCTCGTTAGTGACCTACAACTAGTTGTCCATAGTTAGATGTACAGAAATAAATTGATATATATTATCCTGACCCAATCCACGACCCAGTGTATACACGTCTCAGGCTAGATCACAAATCAAAGTATTTATATTTTTGGAATCAACCTCAACCCTGTATAGCTAACTCAAACATTACTGCATATAGAGTGTCTATGGTTGTTCCAAATAATATATATACATGGGTCGATATGATATGTCAAAACATTTGCATACGTGTCTATGGTATCCTAAGATTACATAATATATTAGAATACATGTATAATACAATATAAGTTAGCTAGGATATGATTTGTATAGAATTGTTACAATATTTCCCGTAGCTACAACAATAAAAAAATATCCAATCTTGTTTTACCCATAACTTCTTCGTTTTAAATCTATTTTGAGTGAATCAAATTGCTATGGTTTCATATTGAACTATATTTTATGAATCTAAATAGAAAAAGTATAGGTTTATATTCAGAAATATAAGTTACAAGTCATTTTTGTAAGAGGTAGTCATTTCAGTCGAAAGAACAACGTCTTGATGACCATTTTGAAAAACATACTTCCACTTTGAGTTTAACCATGATTTTTGGATATAGTTTCATGTTCATAAGAAAAATCATTTTCAAAGAAGAACAAATTTTAAATCAAAGTTTATCATAGTTTAAAATTAACTAACCCAAAACAGCCCGCGGCGTTACTACGAAGGCGTATATCCGGTTTTACGGTGTTTTTTGTGTTTTCAGGTTTTAAATCATTAAGTTAGCATATCATATAGATATATAACATGTGTTTAGTTGATTTTAAAAGTCAAGTTAGAAGGATTAAATTTTGTTTGCGAACAAGTTTAGAATTAACTAAACTATGTTCTAGTGATTTCAAGTTTAAACCTTCGAATAAGGTAGTTTTATATATATGAATCGAATGATGTTATGAACATCATCACTACCTCAGGTTTTGTGGATAAACCTAATGGAAATGAAAAATATAGATCTAGCTTCAAAGGATCCTTGGATGGCTTGAAAGTTCTTGAAGCAGAATCATGACACAAAAACAAGTTCAAGTAAGATTTTCAATCGAAATAAGATTGTTATAGTTATAGAAATTGAATCAAAGTTTGAATATGAGTATTACCTTGTATTAGAAAGATATCTTACTGTAAATAAGAAAGATTTCTTGAGGTTGGATGATCACTTTACAAGATTGGAAGTAAGCTAGCAAACTTGGAAGTATTCTTGATTTTATGAAACTAGAACTTATAGAATTTATGAAGAACACTTAGAACTTGAAGATAGAACTTGAGAGAGATTAATTAGATGAAGAAAATTGAAGAATGAAAGTGTTTATAGGTATTTTTGATCATTGGTATATGGATTAGATATAAAGAATGTGTAATTTTGTTTACATGTAAATAAGTCATGAATGATTACTAATATTTTTGTAATTTTATGAGATATTTCATGCTAGTTGCCAAATGATAGTTCCTACATGTGTTAGGTGACTCACATGGGCTGCTAAGAGCTGATCATTGGAGTGTATATATGATGTGCAGCGGGGTGTATATAAAATAGTATTATTTTTAGTGCGAAAATACTATTAAATACGATACAATTTTACACAAGATATTTATTTATTTATAGAATGGATATACTTAAACCTTGCTACAACACTTATAGGCAGTGTACCTAATCGTAAAGTAGTGTAGTTTTTAGTAAGTCCGGTTCGTTCCACAGGGAAATCTTTAAACAAAGCTCAACGCTATATTAGTTTACTTTTATAAAAATACAAACATATATATAAGTAATATTATTATTATAAAGGGGGGTTTTTACCGTTTAATGACCGGTTTGTCGATTTTAAGACTTTAGTCGCAGTTAAAACCTAATGTAAAATATAAAATAAATACAAGACTTAAATTAAAGCGTAAAGTAAATAACGATAATGAAATTGCGAATAATAAAAATGTGATAAAATAAAATTGCGATAATTAAAAAGTACGATAATTAAAAGTGCGATTAAATAACAATAAATAAAAGTGCGATAATTAGAAGTGCAATTAAATATAAAATAAAGGAAATTAAATATGAAATAAAAGAATTATGCTTATTTAAACTTCCGTAATCATGATGTTTGACGTGTTGATTTTAGTTTTATGCCCATGGGTTAATTGTCCTTTGTCCTGGATTATTCAATATGTCCATCTGGTTTTTGTCCATAACAGTCCATCAGTCATAAATATAAAGTGCGAGTGTCCTCGTCAAATTATTATTATACCCGAAGTTAAATATTCCAACTAATTGGGGATTCGAATTGTAACAAGGTTTTAATACTTTGTTTAATGAATACACCAGGTTATCGACTGCGTGTAAACCAAGGTTTTACTACTTTGTTAACAATTACACCAATTACCCTTGAATGTAATTTCACCCCTGTTTTGATTATTCTAGTGGCTATTAATCCATTCCCGTGTCCGGTTAAATGAACGATTATTCGTACATATAAATACCCCGCCCATCGTGTCCGATTGAGTGTATATGGTAAATTATAGGGACGCCCAATTGTAAATCTTTATATTAACATTAACAAACTTTCACTTAGTTAAACAAATATAAAGCCCATTAATAGCCCATAGTCTAATTTCCACAAGTGTCGTTCTTTTGTCCAAACCCCAATTATGGTACAAAGCCCAATTACCCAATTTTAGTAATTAGCCCAACATCATGATTACTTTGTTTTAAATAAGCATAATAATAACTTAGCTACGAGACATTAATATAAAAAGGTTGAACATAACTTACAATGATTAAAAATAGCGTAGCGTTACACGGACAGAATTTCGACTTACACCCTTACAACATTCGCTAACATACCCTTATTATTAGGATTTAAAATTAAAATTAAAATTAAAATATAAATTATATATATATATTACGTATATATTGAGAGAGAGATTGAAATAGAATATGAAATTTGATCAGAATTCGGTTTGCTTTATAGCCAGAAGTGAAATTTGGGGCTCCGCGACTCGCGGCAAAAACCCCTTCAATCTCCGCGAGTCGCGGAGATAGTATTTACAGCTCAGTCCTTGGAGTTTTCTCTGCCGACGGTTTTTTATATATAAATATAATATATATATAATTAATATAATTAATTATATATTATATTATATTTATATACATAGTTAACTTGTAATTTTTAGTCCGTTGCATCGAGCGTTAAGAGTTGACTCTGGTCCCGGTTCCGGATTTTCAAACGTCCTTGCGTACAATTTTATATTTTGTACTTTGCGTTTTGAATCTTGTACTCTTGTAATTTCGAGACGTTTCTTATCAATAATTGGAACCTTTTTGATTGTCTTTTGTTCTTTTGAGCTTTTTGGTCGTTTGCGTCTTCAATTCGTGGAATCTGTCTTTTGTCTTCACCTTTTATTATTTAAACGAATATCTCTTGTAAATAGAACAATTGCAACTAAAAGCTTGTCTTTCTTGAGTAATAATGCTATGAAATATATGTTCGTTTTTAGCATTATCAAATATTCCCACACTTGAGCGTTGCTTGTCCTCAAGCAATATTGTCTTGAAATACTAGAATCACTTCTTTATTCTTCACACTTTGTACATCAGTGATTTCTATACGGCGGTATAAACAATGGTAGTAACGATATGGTTTACAGTCCCACATGACTATAAAAATTTAGATCCATTAAGGAAATTGGATCTTTATGAAAACATTTGATCTTTTGAAATCTAGTTTTTTCCCTAGATAAGTTTTCCGGGATAACCCTTTACCGGTGTTTGCAAAGTATTTTTGTGGGTTTGGTGGGTTTCAGATTTGAAAATTTTAGCTCAAACTTGCGGTTTTGTGTCACCCACTTGCTAACCTTGTATTTGGAAAGCAACACGTCCAGTTTACTTGTCCCGTATATTACCTTTCGGCAAACTACCGTCCGGTTGTAAAGGAAAGCGTTGAACAAGCAACTGTTTAAGGCAATGTCCCGTGACATGCTTTTGATTATGGTCTATAACGTGTCGGACGCAATTACTATCCTTGGTAGGAGCAATAGTAAAGCTCACCCTTATAATTTTTCGGTCTGGCACAAGGTCCTGTCTTTGACCACTATGCAACCACCGTTCTTACGGTTGACACCCGATTTAGTTCAGGTGACCTAATGAATTCCAGGTGAATTCCTAGGATTTTACGTTCAATGGTAATGAACGTATTGAAAATAGGGTTTTCAGAAAACAAATCGGTTTATAATTTTGATCAAAATATTTTCTCGTTTAAGCTCGAGCTTAGATATCATCGAATTCCATGAGTTTGTAATTCTCAATCTTTAAGGTCAATCTCTAGGATTGAGTAATATCAGTCTTAAAAGCTGATTTTTAATCTTTAAGGAGATTATCCTTTCTGGGGATCTGATTCATTAGTCTTATCCAGCTAATTTGCATGGTGCCCCCCCATTGTACGAGATAAATCCTTCTCATGGTTAGGATAAATCTGACCACTTGGCGACCCTGTTTGATGCTGAGGTCCGTGGATTTCCTGCTGATTTTAGTGATGACTTTTCTAGATTTTTCGTCAACCTACAGCTGGTCTGGACGACAACTTCATGACCTAAATCAAGAAGCGCGTGTCTTTTTCGGAAGACTTTACTTCCTTTTAATGATGGAATTGATTCATCGTGTAGATCCATCTTTTCTTTTCTTTCATTGGGTAAAACAGTTTAGTTTAGTCCAAAGCAAAAGTATTTTCAGTTATTTGTTACAGATATATGTGACATATGTTTAAAATAACTTGGTAAATTTTCCCACACTTGGCTTTTATTTTCCTTTTTATCGTCCTCTATTCCATTTTAAATGAATTTTGACATTTTAGTTTGTTTCTCAATTTATGTCCTTTCCGAGGTAACAATAATTTCGGTGTTAAAACCTAGTTTTATCGTTCATAAATATGTATAAACATGATTTGAATTCATTTAATTGAAAATTTTGAAAAATTTTACTAGAATTGGGTAGTCAGTATATAAGACTAGGGCTGTTCTTTTTTTATCAGAGAGCACTAGATTCTAATACAACTACTGCTTTACTAGTATTTTTAATGGTAACCAAGTGTTTAATATAAAAATTTTAAAATCCGAAAGAATTTAACCCCTTCCCACACTTAAGATCTTGCAATGCCCTCATTTGCAAGAAATCAGTAACAATTTAAATTATTGAGGGTGATTTGTGTGAAAATGATTAAATTTTTACCAAAGTTTCCAAATATATTGGCGTTTGTTTGCTGAATGATAAATGGTGCACATCATTTGTTCATTCCGTCTTGTTGTTATTTCACATATATTTTGCATCTTGTCGTCAAAATTAGTTGCTTTTGCTGAACTTAATGCCAGTCTTTGAAAACGCGTTGTTTTACCCTGTTGTGTACATAAGATAAACTGCAAACATATATACATATTTTTTGAAGTTTGGTATATTACCCCACATTCAAAAATTATTAAAATCTACGAATAAAAGTTAGATAATTATAAAAATGATTACAATATTAACAAAAATATTAAATGTATCAATAATTACAAATTACAAAATAATAAAAAATAATAAGTAAACTAAGGATGATATTGGTACCAATAGGGGTTCCAGGCATAACCATAAGTGCTATAGAATGCTTCGGCAGGGTCATACGTAGGATATGGTGGCTGCATCTCTATCGACCAAGGAGGGAAGACGGGTTTCGGTGTAGGAATATAGTTTCTACCTATATGTTGGCAATGCGCTATGATCTGGTTCTGATGAACTTGCCAATCTTCAAATGCTCTCTGTCTAGCATTTTCGTATTCCTGAGAAGCTATAAACCTATGCATTTCTTGCATCTCATTCCCCCCTCCTACATTACCTTGTTCCTGGTTTCTCTCCACCTGTGGATGTCTACCATGGTATCGTACTGCGGCGTTATTTTGCCTCTTCAAAACTTTCGCACCATGGTATACATTTAATCCTATAGTATCGCGGGGTTCCGGCTCTTCTAGTAATAATCCCCCCCGACTTATATCCACACC
Organism: Rutidosis leptorrhynchoides; assembly: GCF_046630445.1. Lineage (NCBI taxonomy): Eukaryota > Viridiplantae > Streptophyta > Magnoliopsida > Asterales > Asteraceae > Rutidosis > Rutidosis leptorrhynchoides. The sequence goes on along the minus strand of NC_092343.1, from coordinate 73,798,861 downwards.
GAGATATTCACCAATCAAAGTAATAAAAATACCACCTCCTATTATGCTATGTGGTCGCATCCCCCGAACCATAGCTGATAAATAATAACCCACACAATATGGTATACTTACAGCGCTCTGTGGGTCTCGAATACACATATGGTAAAACAAATCCTGTTCATTTACTTTTTCTTTGTTCTTACCCCTTTGTGTAATCGAATTAGCTAAAAACCTATGTATCACTCTTAATTCGGCTCTATCTATATCCAAATAAGAGTAGTTTCCCCCTTTGAAACGGTGATGGCTTGTCATTTGACTCCACACACCGTGTGTATCAAAATTCTCATCTATCTTTCTACCGTTTAGTATCAATCCTCTACAATCGGCAGACGCTAACTCCTCAGGCGTATATATACGTAAAGCCTGAGCCATGTCCAGTAAAGACATGTGGCGCATCGAACCGCCTAACAAAAATCTAATAAAAGAACGATCGGTTAAACTAGCTACCCGATCATTCAACTCTATACTACATAACAACTCTTCACACCATACTTTATATACAGGTCTGCGTATGGTGAATAAACATATCCAGTCATTAAAAGAAGAATTACCATACCTCTGTACAAGTAATTCCCTAATTGGCCCGGCCAATTCTACAGCTTCTAAGGGTCCCCATTCTATGACCCTCGGTACCTCAACAACCTTGGAATGAAGAGTATGCAAACCCCGTTGATATTTTGGATAATCTATCCAAAGTCTGTCAAATCTCAGGTTCGGGTGCAACTCTTCCAAATGCATATCGGAAAAGGTCATGACTGGATGAGGTACATCCTGCTTGTAGTAGTTATCCACCTCCTGTTGTTCCAAATTCTCAGCAGGAGCATTGCGGGCTTGGGATGAAGATTCACCCCTTTCATTCTGCAAAACACATCAAACACAAATTTTGTGCATCCAAATATGCATTAGTGTCAGCAAAATCATCAATCAAAATAATTACAATGACATTATCAATTTATATCAAACTTAAGCTCATTTTCACATTTTTATCAAATCTACACTTTTTCAAATAAGCATATACGAAAATTTTCGCCAAGTTCATAAGCATTCAACTCAAATAACATGTCAAAATAATCATTACTAGCAATTAAACAAGTCTCAAATGGCATTATTTTTCAAAAATCAAGTTCATGAATTTTAGACTTGAAAAAGTCCACTTTAATTCTCAAAATCATGTTTAGGCTCAAAGTTTGGATCATTTAACTACCTAGACATGTTACACTACTCAATTTAGCAACAATTCATGACAAAAATCGGCCATAACCTGTTTATATCAAAAAGCCCCAAATTGCTCAAGAACACAAACCCTAGATTATTCAAAATTTGAAGTTTAAGGCTTCTAATCATGTTAAACAGCATCAATCTAGGTTATACAAGCATAATACATAAACAATTTAAGTCTAATTACACTAAAAAGCATCAAAATCAAATTGGGGAAAAAATAGCTCAAGAACATCAAATTTCGAATTAAATGGTGTTTAGGTGTAGAAATTTACCGTTTTTCTTGAGTAATTCTTAGATAGCATCCTTCTCAACATGATTTTAGCAAAAGATTTGGTGATTAACGGTTAAAAATTGGGATTTTTGGGGTTTTTTCTCGGGTTTTTCGGGGTGTTTTTCGCAGTTTGTTCGCAGTGTTTTTGTGTGGGGGAGGTGAACTGATCGTGCAGCTCCTTTATTTTTTTTTCTGATTTTCGGTCCCTCCGCGAGTCGCGGAGGTTTTTCACTTCAAACTCCGCGAGTCGCGGAGTTTGCTTTTTTTTTTTTTTATATAATCATTAACTTATTAAAACAATTTAGTAATTAATTTTAAAATTTTGTTTCCCTTGTTATTTAGGACGAGGTCGTTTCGGATCGATGTCCTAGTCCGTCCTTCGACAAAATTTTAAAATTTGTCTTTTTGTAGCGATTGTTTTAAAAGCTAAGATTTTTGGGTTTTTTTTTTTTTTTTTTTTTTTAATGTTTTTGGCATACTTTAATTCAATAAGATTAAAAATAATGATAATAAAAGTTCTCGTCCCTCCCTCGGGTAAAGCAATTTCGGTTCAAAGACCTAGTCTTCAACTTACGACGAATTTTAAAAATCATATTCTTAACTTAATGAGATAAAGTAAATTTTTGTTTTTAAATTTACACAACTTAAATATAAAATTCAAAATTAATATTAAAAATTCACATCAAACTTAAAATTTGAAATGCATAAAATTAAAAATTAAAATTTTAAAAATTAAAAATTCATACCAAACTTAATTTAAAAATTTATAAATTCATATCAAACTTATATTAATTTTTCAAATATTTACAATTTTAAATATATTGTTTTTACAAAGTTTACAATATTAATTTAAGATTTAAATATTAATTTTAAAAACATGGTAAAAATAAAATTAAAAATCTTTTTGTCTTTTTATCCCACTTTAATCAATCAAATATTATCAAAAATATGCGCCCCTCTTTTCGGTAAAGTAATTTCGGTTCCAAGACCTAATTTGACTCATGACGAATTTTTGAAATATTTTGGGTTGATTGATTAAAGATATTTATACCTTAAGAATAAACGTTAAATTTCGCAGTGATGTAATAAATTTTTGAATGATATCAATAATTTCGGTCGCCAAACCTAATTTTATTTAATACCAATTTAATACTTTTTAGCGAACAAATTAGCGTTTATTATCAAAAGGTTAAAATAAAAATAAAAATAAAAACTGTACAGACATACCTGTGAAATAGATTTCTTAGTTATATGATCTATTCCATTCATAAGATAGTCGGTTTAATTGGTTTTCCATGGCTCCAAAGGCGTAACCTCGAGCATTCAGTGTCTTTTCTTCTAAACATATGAACGGTCCGTCTTTGCATAAAGTAACAAATTCGGTATTTGAATAGGTTTGATTATTTGAACATTTACCTCCATGTGACCATTTTCCGCATTTGTGACATCTTTCTAGGTGTCGTGCTCTTCTTTTCGCTGCGGATTTTGATTTTCCTTTACCAAATTGTAACTTATTATCTTCGCATCTGGATCCTTTTCTAACTCCGTCCATTCTTTCTCTGATTACTGATACTAATTCGCTCGGTAGTATGTCATTATTACGTTTAGTGATCAAAGCGTGTAGCATTAGACCATGGTTTAGTTCACAGGCAGTCTTCATTTCGTAAAAACCTAAAAAAAATAAAAATTCAGAATGGGGGGAGAAGACTAGTTCTTTAGGGTCTGCTAGGGAAAGACCATACGTGTTCCATTTTCGAGAACTACACGAAAACAGACAATCTAACTCTAACAGAAATACATATTATCCTTTAAAGACTTGATTCTCCCCACACTTAGTTAGCTGTGGTGTCGAAATTGTGATTAACTTCGTTGTCGACTTCCATCGGACCATGTATGTAATGTTTAACTCTGTGACCATTAACTTTAAATTCAATCCCATTTGAATTTATTAATTCTATCGTTCCGTATGGGAAAACTCTTTTGACTATGAATGGTCCAGACCATCTTGATTTCAATTTTCCAGGAAATAGCTTGAATCGTGAATTGAAAAGAAGAACTCTGTCTCCTTCTTTAAATTCTTTTGAACTTCTGATTCTTTTATCATGCCATTTCTTCTTTCTTTCTTTATAGATTAATGAATTTTCGTATGCTTCATGTCTTAATTCTTCTAATTCGTTTAGTTGACTTAATCGTAGACGTCCGGCTTCATGTAAATCAAGATTACATGTCTTCAAAGCCCAAAATGCTTTGTGTTCAATTTCTACTGGAAGATGACATGCTTTTCCATAAAAAAGTCTAAAAGGTGTGGTTCCAATTGGAGTTTTGTAGGCTGTTCTAAAAGCCCAGAGTGCATCCTCCAATTTAATGGACCATTCCTTCGGATTTGATCCTACGGTTTTCTCTAGAATACGTTTTAAAGCTCGGTTTGTATTTTCAACTTGTCCACTTGTTTGTGGATGATATGCGGTGGAGATTTTATGAGTTACTCCATATCTTTTAAGAACTTTCTCAAGTTGATTATTACAAAAATGAGTTCCCCGATCACTTATTAAAGCTTTCGGTGTTCCAAACCTTGCAAAAAGACGTTTTAAAAAGTTGACTACAACTCGTGCATCATTAGTTGGGAGAGCGTGTGCTTCCGCCCATTTAGATACATAATCAATGGCTACGAGTATATATAGATTATTATGAGATTTTGGAAATGGACCCATAAAGTCAATACCCCAAATGTCAAATACTTCACATACTTGGATGACATTTTGTGGCATTTCATCACGTTGACTTATTTTTCCGGCCCTTTAACATGCATCACAGGATTTGCAAAGAAGGTGTGCGTCTTTGTAAATTGTAGGCCAATAGAATCCAGCTTCATAAACTTTTCTTGCTGTTAGTTGAGGCCCATAATGCCCTCCTGTTGGTCCTGTGTGACAATGGTTTAAAATTTTACTAGCTTCATCTCCAAATACACATCGGCGTATTATTCCATCGGGACAACTTTTAAACAGATGTGGATCTTCCCAGAAATAGTGTTTTATATCACTGAAGAATTTCTTTCGTCTTTGGTACGATAATCCTTTTTCAAGGAATCCACAAACTAAGTAGTTTGCATAGTCTGCAAACCATGGGATTTCTTTATAATCTATCTTCAATAGATATTCATCAGGAAAGTTGTCTTGTATGGCCGATTCATTTAGAACTTCTAATTCGGGATTTTCAGGACGAGAAAGATGATCAGCGGCGAGATTTTCTGCTCCTCTTTTATCTCTGATTTCAATATCAAACTCTTGTAAGAGTAAGATCCAACGGATTAATCTTGGTTTAGCATCTTGTTTTGAAAATAGGTATCTAAGAGCAGAATGGTCGGTATAGACCACCGTTTTTGCTAGAACGAGATATGATCGAAATTTGTCAAAAGCAAAGACAATAGCAAGGAGTTCTTTTTCCGTAGTTGTATAGTTCGTTTGTGCTCCTTGTAATGTCTTACTAGCATAATATATAGGTTGAAATCGTTTTTCAATCCTTTGTCCTAAAACGGCTCCCATTGCAAAATCACTTGCATCGCACATTAGTTCAAATGGTAGGTTCCAATTTGGTGTTATCATGATCGGTGCATTAGTGAGTTTCTCTTTAAGAATATTAAAAGATTTGATACACTCATCTGAAAAGATGAATGGAGCATCCTTTTCTAGGAGTTTATTCATTGGAGTGGCAATTTTAGAGAAATCTTTTATGAAACGTCGGTAAAAACCGGCATGCCCTAGAAAACTCCTAACTCCTCTAACATTGGTGGGATGTGGAAGTTTAGCAATTACATCTACTTTAGCTCTATCCACTTCAATTCCTTCTTTTGAAATTTTATGTCCAAGAACGATGCCTTCTTTAACCATGAAATGGCATTTCTCCCAATTAAGTACTAGATTTGATTTTTCGCATCTAATTAGCATTCGTTCTAGATTAACTAGACATGATTTAAATGTATCACCGAAGACTGAAAAGTCATCCATGAATACTTCCATGCATTCTTCTATCATGTCATGAAAAATCGCCATCATGCACCTTTGAAAGGTTGCAGGGGCGTTACAAAGTCCAAATGGCATGCGTTTGTAAGCAAAAGTACCATAAGGGCACGTAAATGTGGTTTTCTCTTGGTCTTCGGGTGCTATTGGAATTTGAAAATATCCGGAAAATCCATCTAGAAAACAATAGTAACTATTTCCGGCTAATCTTTCCAACATTTGATCTATGAAAGGTAAGGGAAAGTGATCTTTTCTGGTGGCGTCATTTAATTTTCTATAATCAATACATACACGCCATCCTGTTACAGTCCTAGTAGGAATAAGCTCATTTTTCTCATTTGTAATGACAGTCATGCCACCCTTCTTAGGTACGCATTGAACTGGGCTTACCCATGGACTATCAGAGATTGGATATATCAAACCTGCATCTAGCAGTTTAATAATCTCTTTCTTAACTACATCTTGCATATTAGGATTTAGTCTTCGTTGGCGTTGCACATACGTTTTATGACCTTCTTCCATAAGGATTTTATGTGTGCAATACGTGTAAGACCCGATTATTTATAGTGTACATATGTGTATATAAGTGTAAGGTACGGTGCTTGAAACGGGGTTCTGTTGCGTGTATTTAAAATACAAAAGGAGCTGAACTGGCAGGGTTGCGCGCCGCGCGGCCTTGTGGCGCGCCGCGCCAACTGTCTGTGACAGATCCCTTTCTCTTTTTAAATTAGATATTTTGGGGGTATTTTGGTAAATTCACATCAAGGCCGAGTTTAATGCTTGGTTCAGTAGTTTGGGAGCTCACTTACTCCCTTGTTCACCAACCTTATCACCTCCCAATTTATTTTAGTGAGAGAGTGAGTTTTAGAGAGGGAAAGCTCACTTTGAAGAGGAAGAAGAGGGTTTCTTGCTAAAGCCCAAGTCCTAAAGTTGTTCATCTCGTCATTATCTTCGTTTTGGTAGTTGTGGTATGCTCTAATCTTAATTCCTTTGTTTAATTTGATTTAGGGCTAGGGTTTGAGTCAAAGGTGAACATAAAACCCACTTTTGGTTAATTTTGGGTATTCTTGGGTAATTTGGGTCATATAGACTCAATATTGAGTTAACTAGGGTTTTGGAAGTGTTAATTGATGTTAGAGAACCCTAATTAGCTAGTAAGAGGGTTAGAACACCATGATTTATGTAAATGGGTGTAAAAGGGTTAGTGATTGACCCAAAAATGGGTAGGTTGACTTTGAAAGTGCCAAATGGGTCAAATTGAACTTAAGCTAATTAATATGTGTAGTTGAAACCTAAAACTAATGTTAAAATGTGTAAAGAACCTACTTTGGTTAATGATAGGGTTTTGTGATGAGTTGACCCGATTTTAGGGTTAAGGGTGCAAATGGGTCGGATTTGCACCATAGGTCAAATTGGCTCTAGGAGTGAGCTTTAGAGTGTTGACCAACTTGAGTTATGATTTTGATATTGTGATAAATGTAATAGGTGCGTTACATTGAAGTGTTCGAGCTCGGTTATCTTTCGACAAGAGATTTTGAGGTGAGTGGAATATCTATATATGTATGTATATGATTTATGTACCGTGTTGATGGTGTCACATAGCCGTTTTGTGACCAAGGTTGTGGGACTTAGCCGTATTAGTCCATGTTTTGTACTAAGGCACATAGCCGTGTTTGTGCATTTAGAGGCGAGTAATAGCCGTGTTTTACTCCCACGTTGTTATTTGAGTTACCCGTACACATAGCCGTGTTGGTGTACGAAAGCGTGAGTAATAGCCGTGTTCTACTCACATTGAGCAAGTGATGCCATAGCCGTTTTTGGAACACTTGAGGGGTGATGCCATAGCCGTTTTTGGAACACCTCGGGGGGTTAGCATGCCATAGCCGTTTTTGGAAGCTAACGAATGTTATGAACATCGATGACTTGTTTCGCGAAGTCGTTCCCTAGCGAAGAGATTGGTTAACCATGATTTATTGTTGTTCATACTAGCATTTGATTATTGTTATGAGTATTTATGCTATGATTATTGCTAGTGATACGTTTGGTGATACTAGCTTGCTTATCGAGATTTGTCATGTGTTATTTGATATCGTGGATGCGTGTGGGTAAGTTGTATATGCATGTATATATATGTTTTACTCACTAAGCTTTGCTTACCCTCTCGTTGTTCACTATTTTTATAGGTTCCGGTGTGGACAAGGGTAAGGGCATCCGGTTGGATTAGAGATCCCGTCTTGTTTAGTGACGCTTTTGGGATGTGATGATTTTGGAGTTTGACCGAGATTTGGGTAGTTTAACCCCAAATACCATGCTCGTTGTATCGTTTGGCAATTAAACTTTTCGTGGTCGAAACTCTAATTTGTATTAAACATTGTATTTTAAACTTAGTGGCGTTTTGGGCACGTGTGGGCCCCACTTTGTAAAACTCGCTCAAACCTTAGTTATGTGCTAGTTTTACATGTATGAATGTATGGTTAAAAGAGTTTTGGCTAAAAATGTCGGGAACTAGTCAAACATTTTCGTTAAATAGACTTCCGGGGACAGCGGGCTGTCCAGGTGTTTTGGCGCGCCGCGCGGCCATCTGGCGCGCCGCGCAGATGGCCTGCACCAGAAAATTTTTTTTTTGTTTGAAATCTCGTCGTGTTTGGTCGGTTATGGTTTGGGTTGTTACAAGTGGTATCAGAGCATGGTCTAAGGGATTTAGGTGACTTGAGATAGGCGCCTAGACTTAGACTTTGTGTGCGTGTTTATGCGGGACTTGTAGGACTTTGGGTCGGATCGGTATGATTAGTGCATAGGTTTATGTGAACTAATCATGCGCTATTTGTTTGTGTTGTGTTTAGCAATCATCAAGCGAGATGGACGTTGTACTAGCGAGTTAGCGCGACGTGCTTGCGTGGTAATGACTAGCTACCATTACTACGGGTGCAAATCGGGTCAAACAAGCAATGTACGACGATTGTTGAGCAAGATGGGGTAGTGTGGTGTATACGTATGTAATTGGGTATAATTGTCCTTTCGTTTCATGGTTTAACCTAATTCGTTTTATAGAATGAAGACGAGAAACGGTCCTGATCATGAAAACGGGAGTACAAGTGAAGACGCCGAGTTCTCGACCAAGGTCGAGGCCGTCTTTAAGAAGTTGAAATCGGATTTTCTTGCGGACGTCCGAAGGGTCTTCCAAGAGTCGGTCGATGGGCAAGTGACCGAAATGATAAATGAACGATTGAAGGCCACTATTGAAGAGGCCCTTGATGCTAGAAACGTTCATCCTCGAGGTGAAGGGGGTGATGGAAAGAGAGACTTCCACTACAAAAATTTTAAGGATACTCAACCTCCGACGTTTAATGGGGTGAGGGATCCGTTGAAAAGTACTTGTTGGATTTCGGACATCGAGGGGGCCTTCCGTACCGCGGAGTGTCCTCCCGAGAAGAAGGCGAGGTTTGGGTCTAGCATGTTACGTGAAGAAGGCAAGTTGTGGTGGGATGATAAAATCAATTTGTATGGCGAGGAGCAATGCATGGGCTTGACGTGGGAGGAGTTCAAGAAAGAGTTTTTCAAGGAATACCGAACTTCATCCGATCTTGATCGAATTCGGGACGAGTTGCATCATTTGCAACAAGGTTCCATGGATTTAGTTACCCTCAAGTCTACATTCTTGGCAAAGACTCGTTTTTGCCCGGAGTATGTGGGTGATGATCATAAGCTTATGAAAGATTTTTATCGTACTTTGAATGCCGACTACAAGAGCAAGATTAGCCGGGGTATGGCTAAGACTTTCGATGAATTGTTTGAGTTGGCTCGGGGTTTTGAGCCGGAGGTGCCTAGGAAGAGTGATTTTGTTTTCTCGAAAAGGAAGTTTGAAGGTTCGAGCTATTCGAATTTTTCAAACAAGAAGTCTAGGAAAGGCACCGAGAGCGTTAATAGTGTGAAGAAAGGTGGCACGGGTACTTTTGCGCCCACTTATTTTAATTGTGGGAAGTCGGGTCATTACGCCCGTGAATGCACGGCCAAGACGGTTACGTGTTTTAATTGCGGTAAAGTGGGGCACAAGAGGCCGGAATGCCCCGAGTTGAATAATGATCATGTTAAGAAGATTGAGAAGGCGGCGGGGTCGGCTAGAGGGCGAAACTACTTGATGACGAACGATGAAGCCAAACAATCCAACGAAGTTGTTTCAGGTACTTTCATGGTTAATTCTAATCCGGCAAGGATTCTTTTTGATAGCGGTGCAAATTTGTCGTTTGTGTCTCCTAAATTTGTGCCTAAACTTGATAGCCCGCTAGCTAAGTTAAGTCGTCCGGTAGAAGTCGAAATAGCGGACGGCAAGACGGTGCTAGTGGTTGATGTGTGTAAGAATTGTGATGTTGTTTTTGGTGCCGAAACTTTTAAAATTGATCTTATTCCAATGACCTTGGGCGACTTTGATATCGTTGTTGGTATGGATTGGCTCGATCGTTATAGAGCCAATATTGCATGCCATGATAAGTGTATTCGTGTGAAGACCCCAAGTGGGGGAGAAATGATTATTCATGGCGATAAGAGAAGAAGACCGGTGCCGATATGCACTTTTGCACGGGCACGTCGTTCCGTTGTTACCGGTGGCATGGCTTTCCTTGCTTATGTTGTTGATACTCGTAATGAGCCACCACTTATTCGTGAAATTCCGGTAGTTAATGAGTTTGAAGACGTTTTTCCGGATGAGTTACCGGGTGTTCCGGCGGAAAGACAAGTCGAGTTTCGCATTGAGTTGGTTCCGGGGGCTACTCCCATTGCTAAAACTCCTTATCGTTTAGCACCAACGGAAATGCAAGAGCTATTGAATCAAATTCAAGAGTTGCTAGAGAAGGGTTTTATCCGACCGAGTGCTTCGCCGTGGGGCGCTCCGGTCTTATTCGTGAAAAAGAAAGACGGTAGTATGCGCATGTGCATCGATTACCGTGAGCTAAATAAAGTGACGATCAAGAATCGTTATCCGTTACCTAGGATTGACGATTTGTTTGATCAACTTCAAGGCGCGACGTATTTCTCCAAGATCGATCTACGGTCCGGCTATCATCAAATGCGGGTCCGTGAGGAAGACATTGAGAAAACGGCTTTCCGAACGCGTTATGGGCATTATGAGTTTGTGGTTATGCCTTTTGGTCTTACGAATGCACCGGCGGCATTCATGGATCTTATGAACCGGGTGTGCCAACCTATGTTGGACAAGTCGGTTATTGTGTTCATTGACGACATACTAGTCTACTCGAAAAGTATGCACGAACATGAACGTCACTTGCGCGAAGTTTTGAAGACGTTAAGAAAGGAGAAGTTGTATGCAAAATTCTCTAAATGTGAATTTTGGCTAAGAGAGGTCCAATTTCTTGGCCACATTGTGAATGAAGGCGGTATCCAAGTGGATCCGGGGAAGATTGAGACGGTGAAGAGTTGGGGACGACCGACTACGCCTACGGAAATCCGGAGTTTTCTCTGATTGGCCGGTTATTATCGTCGGTTTATCCAAGACTTTTCTAAGATTGCTTCTCCATTAACAAAGTTGACGAGGAAGAGTGCTAAGTTCAATTGGGAAAACGAGCAAGAAATTGCTTTTCAATTATTGAAAGAGAAGTTGTGTCAAGCTCCGGTGTTAGTGTTACCGGAAGGCGTCGAAGACATGGTGGTTTATTGTGATGCTTCCTTAAATGGGCTCGGGTGCGTTCTTATGCAAAGGGGTAAAGTCATTGCTTATGCCTCTCGACAATTAAAGGAACACGAAACGAGGTACCCGACTCATGATCTTGAAATGGCGGCGGTTGTGCATGCGTTGAAAATTTGGCGCCACTACTTGTATGGTGTCAAGTGTACGATATATTCGGATCATAAGAATTTGAAACACCTTTTTACTCAAAGGGATTTGAATTATCGTCAACGTAGATGGATGGATGTGGTGAAAGATTATGATTGTGAGATACTTTACCATCCGGGTAAGGCGAATGTGGTCGCGGATGCGTTAAGTCGAAAGACTCAACATCCGGCGATACGTATAACATCGTTACGTTTGATTATCACTAACGACTTTCTTGAAAAGATGGGTGAAGACCAAATAGAGGCTTATGTTCACGATAAGCACACGGAACGAATTGTGGGCCAATCGGAGTTTATTACTATGGGTCCGCGGGGTTTGTTGTCCTTTCAAGGAAGGGTGTGGGTGCCTAAGACGGGTGATTACCGACGGGTGCTACTCGATGAAGCACATAAGTCGAAATATTCCATTCATCCGGGCGCGACGAAAATGTATCATGACTTGAAGAAAGATTACTGGTGGCCGGGCATGAAACGCGATGTTGTAAAATACGTCGAACGATGTGTTACTTGTTTGCAAGTTAAAGCCGAGCATCAAAAGCCGTATGGTAAGTTGCAACCGTTAGAAATCCCGAAGTGGAAATGGGAGCACATTACCATGGATTTCATCACTAAGTTACCGAAGACGGCGAGAACTCAATATGATTCGATTTGGGTGATCTTGGACCGGTTGACGAAAAGTGCCTTGTTTCTTCCCATTAAAGAAGCAATATCGTCGGAGGCCTTGGCTAAGTTGTTTATCAAGGAAGTGGTCTCGCGACATGGCGTTCCTATATCTATTATTTCGGATCGAGATACCCGTTTTACATCTCGATTTTGGGAAAAGTTTCATGAAGATATGGGTACACAATTAAAGTTGAGCACGGCGTATCATCCTCAAACGGACGGTCAAACCGAGCGTACGAATCAAACTTTGGAAGATATGCTACGGGCGTGCATCATTGATTTTGGTGGTAGTTGGGATGAGCATTTACCCTTGGTGGAATTCTCATACAATAATAGTTTTCATACTAGTATCGGGATGCCACCTTACGAGATGCTTTATGGCCGAAGGTGTCGAACTCCCATTTGTTGGGGAGAAGTGGGTCAAAGAGAAATCGGAAGTACCGATTTGGTTTTAGAGACGAATAACAAGATTGATATTATTCGCGAACATTTGAAAAAGGCTCAAGATAGACAAAAGTCGTATGCCGATAAACGTAGACGAACGATCGAATTCCAAGAGGGCGACATGGTAATGCTTAAGGTTTCGCCATGGAAGGGTATTATTCGATTTCGAAAACGGGGAAAGTTAGGTCCTCGGTTTATTGGGCCGTTTAAAATCTTAGCTCGTGTTGGTGAAGTTGCATATCGATTGGAATTGCCCGAAGAGCTTGCGGGGATCCATAACACGTTTCATGTTTCTCACCTCCGTAAGTGCCTTGCGGATGATTCTTCATGGATGCCTTTAGATGAAATTGAGCTAAACAATAAGTTGGAGTATGTTGAAGAGCCAATTGCAATACTTGATGAAAAGGTCAAGAGGTTGAGGCATAAGGAGGTTAGGACTTTTAAAGTTCAATGGCGGCGGAATAAGGGTTCCGAGTTCACTTGGGAACCTGAAGAGTTTGTGTTGGTTTATCTTCCCGCTTGTCATGCGGCATGGATTGCGAGGTCGCAATCCGAATAAGTGGGGAAGAGTTGTAAGACCCGATTATTTATAGTGTACATATGTGTATATAAGTGTAAGGTACGGTGCTTGAAACGGGGTTCTGTTGCGTGTATTTAAAATACAAAAGGAGCTGAACTGGCAGGGTTGCGCGCCGCGCGGCCTTGTGGCGCGCCGCGCCAACTGTCTGTGACAGATCCCTTTCTCTTTTTAAATTAGATATTTTGGGGGTATTTTGGTAAATTCACATCAAGGCCGAGTTTAATGCTTGGTTCAGTAGTTTGGGAGCTCACTTACTCCCTTGTTCACCAACCTTATCACCTCCCAATTTATTTTAGTGAGAGAGTGAGTTTTAGAGAGGGAAAGCTCACTTTGAAGAGGAAGAAGAGGGTTTCTTGCTAAAGCCCAAGTCCTAAAGTTGTTCATCTCGTCATTATCTTCGTTTTGGTAGTTGTGGTATGCTCTAATCTTAATTCCTTTGTTTAATTTGATTTAGGGCTAGGGTTTGAGTCAAAGGTGAACATAAAACCCACTTTTGGTTAATTTTGGGTATTCTTGGGTAATTTGGGTCATATAGACTCAATATTGAGTTAACTAGGGTTTTGGAAGTGTTAATTGATGTTAGAGAACCCTAATTAGCTAGTAAGAGGGTTAGAACACCATGATTTATGTAAATGGGTGTAAAAGGGTTAGTGATTGACCCAAAAATGGGTAGGTTGACTTTGAAAGTGCCAAATGGGTCAAATTGAACTTAAGCTAATTAATATGTGTAGTTGAAACCTAAAACTAATGTTAAAATGTGTAAAGAACCTACTTTGGTTAATGATAGGGTTTTGTGATGAGTTGACCCGATTTTAGGGTTAAGGGTGCAAATGGGTCGGATTTGCACCATAGGTCAAATTGGCTCTAGGAGTGAGCTTTAGAGTGTTGACCAACTTGAGTTATGATTTTGATATTGTGATAAATGTAATAGGTGCGTTACATTGAAGTGTTCGAGCTCGGTTATCTTTCGACAAGAGATTTTGAGGTGAGTGGAATATCTATATATGTATGTATATGATTTATGTACCGTGTTGATGGTGTCACATAGCCGTTTTGTGACCAAGGTTGTGGGACTTAGCCGTATTAGTCCATGTTTTGTACTAAGGCACATAGCCGTGTTTGTGCATTTAGAGGCGAGTAATAGCCGTGTTTTACTCCCACGTTGTTATTTGAGTTACCCGTACACATAGCCGTGTTGGTGTACGAAAGCGTGAGTAATAGCCGTGTTCTACTCACATTGAGCAAGTGATGCCATAGCCGTTTTTGGAACACTTGAGGGGTGATGCCATAGCCGTTTTTGGAACACCTCGGGGGGTTAGCATGCCATAGCCGTTTTTGGAAGCTAACGAATGTTATGAACATCGATGACTTGTTTCGCGAAGTCGTTCCCTAGCGAAGAGATTGGTTAACCATGATTTATTGTTGTTCATACTAGCATTTGATTATTGTTATGAGTATTTATGCTATGATTATTGCTAGTGATACGTTTGGTGATACTAGCTTGCTTATCGAGATTTGTCATGTGTTATTTGATATCGTGGATGCGTGTGGGTAAGTTGTATATGCATGTATATATATGTTTTACTCACTAAGCTTTGCTTACCCTCTCGTTGTTCACTATTTTTATAGGTTCCGGTGTGGACAAGGGTAAGGGCATCCGGTTGGATTAGAGATCCCGTCTTGTTTAGTGACGCTTTTGGGATGTGATGATTTTGGAGTTTGACCGAGATTTGGGTAGTTTAACCCCAAATACCATGCTCGTTGTATCGTTTGGCAATTAAACTTTTCGTGGTCGAAACTCTAATTTGTATTAAACATTGTATTTTAAACTTAGTGGCGTTTTGGGCACGTGTGGGCCCCACTTTGTAAAACTCGCTCAAACCTTAGTTATGTGCTAGTTTTACATGTATGAATGTATGGTTAAAAGCGTTTTGGCTAAAAATGTCGGGAACTAGTCAAACATTTTCGTTAAATAGACTTCCGGGGACAGCGGGCTGTCCAGGTGTTTTGGCGCGCCGCGCGGCCATCTGGCGCGCCGCGCAGATGGCCTGCACCAGAAAATTTTTTTTTTGTTTGAAATCTCGTCGTGTTTGGTCGGTTATGGTTTGGGTTGTTACAATACGAAGGACTTATTCCTTTAATATCATGAATCTTCCATGCAATGGCTGGTTTATGAGCTTTCAACACAGAAATGAGTTGTGATTTCTCATTTTCAGTAAGAGAAGACGATATTATTACAGGTAATTCAGATTCACCATGTAAATAAGCGTATTCCAAATGGTTTGGAAGTGGCTTTAACTCTAATTTCGGAGGTTCTTCTATCGATGATTTATATCGATATCTGTCTTCTTCTTTTAGCATTTGAATTTCTTCTGTTGTTGGTTCATATCCATTAGCTATAAGTGTAGCTAACATTTCAGCTTCATCAATTGGTTCATTACCTTCTCCTAAAGAACATTCTCCCGTTCCTTGTAATTCTGGAAATTCTTCTAATAATTCTGCATGTGCATCTATAGTTTGAATATAATAACATGTATCATCTGCAGATTGTGGTTGTTGCATTGCTCTATCAACTGAAAAGGTAACACTCTCATCCTCTATACTTAGCTTCAGTTTCTTACCGAACACGTCTATCATTGCTTTAGCCGTGTTTAAGAATGGTCTTCCTAATATGAGTGGAACTTGAGAATCTTCTTCCATGTCCAAAACAACAAAATCTACTGGAAATACTAAAGTACCAACTTTAACTAGCATGTTCTCCATTATCCCTCTAGGATATTTTATTGATCTATCGGTTAGTTGTATGCTTATTCTGGTTGGTTTCAATTCTCCAAGGTCTAGTTTAGCGTATAGTGAATACGGCATTAGATTTATACTAGCACCTAAGTCTGCCAATGCTTCTATTGAACTAAGACTACCCAGAAAACATGGAATTGTGAAACTTCCTGGATCAGATAGTTTTTCTGGTATCTTATTCAACAGCACTGCTGAACAATTAGCATTCATAGTAACAGCCGAGAGTTCTTCCATTTTCTTTCTATTTGAGATTAGATCTTTCAAGAATTTAGCATATCTTGGCATTCCTGAAATTACATCAATGAAAGGAAGATTTACATTTATCTGTTTAAACATATCCAAGAATTTGGATTGCTCGGCTTCAAGTTTTTCTTTCTTCATTTTACTTGGGTAAGGAAGTGGTGGTTGGTATGGTTTAACATAAGGTTTATCCTTAACTGTGTTATTTTCATTAACCTTTTCAACTACCGGTTCTTTTTCCTTATCTTGATCGGATTGTGGTTCTTGTGGAGTAGGAATAGTTTCATCAGAAGTTACTGGTATTTCAGGTGGTTTAAGTGTTGTACCACTTCTTGTGGTAATGGCTTTAGCTGTTTCATTCCTGGGGTTAGCGTTTGTATCACTAGGTAGACTTCCCGGTTTTCTTTCACCTATTAACCTTGCTAGGTTACTTACTTCTTGTTCCAGATTTTGAATAGAAGCTTGTTGATTTCTAAATGCTTGAGCATTTTGTTCATTGGTTTGTTTTTGAGATGTGAAAAACTGCGTTTGAGTTTCAACTAGCTTCGTCATCATATCTTCTAAATTCGGCTTTTTATCATCGGTTTGTTGTGGTGGTTTGTTTTGGAAATTCGGTCTTTGCTGATTGTAAGTATTATTGGATACTTGTTGATTGCTAGGACCTTGTTGGTTGTTGTATGGAATATTTCGGTTATAATTCTGGTTTTGATTGTAAATTGGTCTGGGCGGTTGATAATTATTCTGATAATTATTTCCAGGCCTTTGGTTTATGTATGAAATATTCTCTCTTTGTTCCATTGTTAATTCAATACTGAGACAATCTTTTGTCAAATGTGGTCCTCCACACTGCTCACAACTAATTCGTATAGCATGAATATCTTTAGTCATCTTTTCCATTCGTCTCTCGAAAGCATCTATCTTTGCCGAAATGGAATCTAAGTCATGACTAGAATCGGCTCTAGCTGCTTTAGATGATCTAATGATGTCTTTTTCTTGATGCCACTCATGTGAGTGGGAAGCAGTATTATCAATAATTTTGTAAGCATCAGTTTCGGTTTTCTTCATAATAGAACCACCAGCTGCTATATCTATGTCTTTTCTTGTAGTGATGTCGCATCCTCGGTAGAATATTTGTACTATTTGACAGGTGTCTAAACCATGTTGCGGACATCCTCTTAATAACTTTCCATATCTTGTCCACGCCTCATATAGAGTTTCATTTGGCTTTTGTGTGAACGTAACAATTTCTGCTTGAAGTCTTACTGCTTTAGATGCAGGAAAGAATTGTTTAAGAAATTTGTCAATTAAAACGTCCCATGTATCGATCGCCCCTTCAGGTAACGATTCCAACCAATCTTTGGCTTCTCCCTTTAAAGTCCAGGGAAATAACATGAGATATATCTGTTCATCCTCCACTTCTCGTATTTTAAATAGTGTGCAGATCCTATTAAAGGTACGTAGATGTTCATTTGGATCTTCTTTTGGCGCACCACTAAATTGGCATTGATTAGTCACCATGTGTAGAATTTGTCCTTTGATTTCATAATCTGGCGCATTAATGTCTGGATGAGTAATTGCGTGACCTTGGCCAGTGCGTTTAGCTCTCATTCGGTCTTCCATACTTAAAGGTTCCAGATTCTCCATAATTGAATTTGTTGAATCGGTATCACTAGATGATTCTGTTTTAATGGTTCGTTCCTCAACAATCTCTGTTTGAATGATTGGTGGTTCCGGAGGAAAGTTTAGTGGTTCAGGATCTACGAACCGTTCCTGAATATTTTCTGGATTCTCAATTGTGAGGTTGGGTTCAAAAAATGGATTATCGGAAATTAGAACTGAAGTACTTGGTCGACTGGATGACGATTCTAAAGAAAAATCAACGGCGGTTATATTTGTTAAACGATGTCTTGATCGAGTTACAGGTGGTGAACGTACAAAAGGTGATGAACGTCTTGCTCGGTGCATTCACTGAATATCCTATTAGTTTTTAAAAGGAAAGAAAAATTATAATAAGTTATCCAATTAATAGACTTTTCTGATTTTGCCCACGTTTCGAATAGCCAAAAGATGCAGCAGAGGGGCAGGATTCGTTTGGTCTCAATATAATTGAGGACTGTTTGGCTCCAATAACCCGGTCCACGTACAAATCCAACTATTACTACGAACCAGAAAATTTTGATGTCTATCAATTTAACCACTCAAAATAAATTTTCGTAATTTTAAGAAATTTAGATAAGAAGTAGAAAAAAATTCTAAGTCCTAAAAACTAGAATGGCGAGAAATAAGAGAGAAAAAGAGTTCGTCGAAAAAGGTCGAAAAAGAAAAAAAATGGTTGAAAAATAAAAGGTGACGGAAAAATAAAAGAAACTTATAAAAACTTAAAAATACTTAACTATCCTAACCTTATTACTACAACTAACTTAAAATTATAATCGCAAATTGAAATTACTAATTGGAATGATAATTGGTACATAGTAAAAGGTGTAAAAATATTAAAGCTTACAGGAAACACTAAATCCCAAATGGAAATAACTTAAAAAGAAACTAAAACTTAAAAAGGCGTCGCAAAATTCTAAAGCACCTAAATCTTAGTCTAAAGAAAAAGCACTTAAGGAATTCTACGGCAAAGCCTAAAAATCTAGGAGTAAAAATAACTATAGCAAAAACTAAGTTTAAAATTAAATATGAGCTAAAAAAAAATACAAATATTACGCTACAACGATTAAAAAGGTACAAAATATAAAAATATATAAAAAGTTGTAAAAATTACAATTTTTATAAAAATATTATTTTTATATTATTTATTTTATAAAACTATTAATTTTACAATTTAATAAAACTAATTAATACTAAATACATAAATAAATAAAAAGTAAAAATAAAACTAAAACTAATAATAATAATAATAATAATAATTAGGTTTAAATAATAATAATAATAATTAAAACCCGTAATTAATGCAGAATTAGGGCTTCCTGTGCGCGTGTCAGATGATCTCCGCGAGTCGCGGCAATTAAAGAAGAAAACCCCGCGAGTCGCGGGGTTCAGAAATTCTGTTGACAGCTTTCCATTTTTACGCGTTTTTCTTTATTTTTTTATTTTTTTTTTATGTTTTCTTTTATTTATATCTGTTTTCTATTTTTTTAATTAAATAAAAGATATTAAAACTTATATTTTTATAAACTAAAATAAAAATAAAGAAACTTATAAAACTTAAATATTTAACAAAATCTTAAAAATACTTATATTTTTGTTTTTTTTATATTTTTCGAATATTTAAAACGTATTTTTACAAAACGAATTTTAATAAAAGTAGACAAAAAATCTTTTTTTTTTTTTTATTAGCGTTGCGCTTCCGGCTTTTAAGATAGTTCCCCGGCAGCGGCGCCAAAAATACTTGATGTGCAGCGGGGTGTATATAAAATAGTATTATTTTTAGTGCGAAAATACTATTAAATACGATACAATTTTACACAAGATATTTATTTATTTATAGAATGGATATACTTAAACCTTGCTACAACACTTATAGGCAGTGTACCTAATCGTAAAGTAGTGTAGTTTTTAGTAAGTCCGGTTCGTTCCACAGGGAAATCTTTAAACAAAGCTCAACGCTATATTAGTTTACTTTTATAAAAATACAAACATATATATAAGTAATATTATTATTATAAAGGGGGGTTTTTACCGTTTAATGACCGGTTTGTCGATTTTAAGACTTTAGTCGCAGTTAAAACCTAATGTAAAATATAAAATAAATACAAGACTTAAATTAAAGCGTAAAGTAAATAACGATAATGAAATTGCGAATAATAAAAATGCGATAAAATAAAATTGCGATAATTAAAAAGTACGATAATTAAAAGTGCGATTAAATAACAATAAATAAAAGTGCGATAATTAGAAGTGCAATTAAATATAAAATAAAGGAAATTAAATATGAAATAAAAGAATTATGCTTATTTAAACTTCCGTAATCATGATGTTTGACGTGTTGATTTTAGTTTTATGCCCATGGGTTAATTGTCCTTTGTCCTGGATTATTCAATATGTCCATCTGGTTTTTGTCCATAACAGTCCATCAGTCATAAATATAAAGTGCGAGTGTCCTCGTCAAATTATTATTATACCCGAAGTTAAATATTCCAACTAATTGGGGATTCGAATTGTAACAAGGTTTTAATACTTTGTTTAATGAATACACCAGGTTATCGACTGCGTGTAAACCAAGGTTTTACTACTTTGTTAACAATTACACCAATTACCCTTGAATGTAATTTCACCCCTGTTTTGATTATTCTAGTGGCTATTAATCCATTCCCGTGTCCGGTTAAATGAACGATTATTCGTACATATAAATACCCCGCCCATCGTGTCCGATTGAGTGTATATGGTAAATTATAGGGACGCCCAATTGTAAATCTTTATATTAACATTAACAAACTTTCATTTAGTTAAACAAATATAAAGCCCATTAATAGCCCATAGTCTAATTTCCATAAGTGTCGTTCTTTTGTCCAAACCCCAATTATGGTACAAAGCCCAATTACCCAATTTTAGTAATTAGCCCAACATCATGATTACTTTGTTTTAAATAAGCATAATAATAACTTAGCTACGAGACATTAATATAAAAAGGTTGAACATAACTTACAATGATTAAAAATAGCGTAGCGTTACACGGACAGAATTTCGACTTACACCCTTACAACATTCGCTAACATACCCTTATTATTAGGATTTAAAATTAAAATTAAAATTAAAATATAAATTATATATATATATTACGTATATATTGAGAGAGAGATTGAAATAGAATATGAAATTTGATCAGAATTCGGTTTGCTTTATAGCCAGAAGTGAAATTTGGGGCTCCGCGACTCGCGGCAAAAACCCCTTCAATCTCCGCGAGTCGCGGAGATAGTATTTACAGCTCAGTCCTTGGAGTTTTCTCTGCCGACGGTTTTTTATATATAAATATAATATATATATAATTAATATAATTAATTATATATTATATTATATTTATATACATAGTTAACTTGTAATTTTTAGTCCGTTGCGTCGAGCGTTAAGAGTTGACTCTGGTCCCGGTTCCGGATTTTCAAACGTCCTTGCGTACAATTTTATATTTTGTACTTTGCGTTTTGAATCTTGTACTCTTGTAATTTCGAGACGTTTCTTATCAATAATTGGAACCTTTTTTATTGTCTTTTGTTCTTTTGAGCTTTTTGGTCGTTTGCGTCTTCAATTCGTCGAATCTGTCTTTTGTCTTCACCTTTTATTATTTAAACGAATATCTCTTGTAAATAGAACAATTGCAACTAAAAGCTTGTCTTTCTTGAGTAATAATGCTATGAAATATATGTTCGTTTTTAGCATTATCAATATACCAATAGTACATACATCTAAAAGCTGTGTATTGTACGAGTACGAATACGGGTGCATACGAGTAGAATTGTTGATGAAACTGAACGAGGATGTAATTGTAAGCATTTTTGTTAAGTAGAAGTATTTTGATAAGTGTCTTGAAGTCTTTAAAAAGTGTATGAATACATATTAAAACACTACATGTATATACATTTTAACTGAGTCGTTAAGTCATCGTTAGTCGTTACATGTAAATGCTGATTTGAAACCTTTAGGTTAACGATCTTGTTAAATGTTGTTAACCCAATGTTTATTATATCTAATTAGATGTTAAATTATTATATTATCATAATATTATGATATATTAATATATCTTAATATGATATATATACATTTAAATGTCGTTACAACGATAATCGTTACATATATGTCTCGTTTCGAAATCATTAAGTTAGTAGTCTTGTTTTTACATATGTAGTTCATTGTTAATATACTTAATGATATGTTTACTTATCATTATCATGTTTATATATAGTGTAACAATATCTTAAAATGATTCATATGTAATTAGTAAAACATTGTTATAACGATAATCGTTATATATATCGTTTTCAAGTTTCTTGATTCAATAGTCTCATTTTTATGTATATAACTCATTGTTAAAATACCTAATGAGATACTTACTTATCATAATATCATGTTAACTATATATATATATATATATATATATATATATATATATATATATATATATATATATATATATATATGTATATATATATATATATATATATATATCCATATATATGTCATCATATAGTTTTTACAAGTTTTAACGTTCGTGAATCACCGGTCAACTTGGGTGGTCAATTGACTATATGAAACCTATTTTAATTAATCAAGTCTTAACAAGTTTGATTGCTTAACATGTTGGAAACACTTAATGATGTAAATAACCAATTCATTTAATATATATAAACATGGAAAAGTTCAGGTCACTACAGTACCTAATTGACGCGAATCCCGAAATTTTAAGCAGTTGGAGGTGTTGACGTATCTTCTGGAAATAAGTGCGGGTATTTCTTCTTCATCTGATCTTCTCATTCCCAGGTGAACTCGAGTACTCTACGAGCATTCCATAGAACCTTAACAATTGGTATCTTGTTTTGCTTAAGTCTTTTAACCTCGCGATCCATTATTTCGACGGGTTCTTCGATGAATTGAAGTTTTTCGTTGATTTGGATTTCGTCTAACGGAATAGTGAGATCTTCTTTAGCAAAACATTTCTTCAAATTCGAGATGTGGAAAGTGTTATGTACAGCCGCGAGTTGTTGAGGTAACTCAAGTCGGTAAGCTACTGGTCCGACACGATCAATAATCTTGAATGGTCCAATATACCTTGGATTTAATTTCCCTCATTTACCAAATCGAACAACGCCTTTCCAAGGTGCAACTTTAAGCATGACCATCTCTCCAATTTCAAATTCTATATCTTTTCTTTTAATGTCAGCGTAGCTCTTTTGTCGACTTTAGGCGGTTTTCAACCGTTGTTGAATTTGGATGATCTTCTCGGTAGTTTCTTGTATTATCTCCGGACCCGTAATCTGTCTATTCCCCACTTCACTCCAACAAATCAGAGACCTGCACTTTTTACCATAAAGTGCTTCAAACGGTGCCATCTCAATGCTTGAATGGTAGCTGTTGTTGTAGGAAAATTCTGCTAAAAGTAGATGTCGATCTCAACTGTTTCCGAAATCAATAACACATGCTCGTAGCATGTCCTCAAGCATTTGTATCGCCCTTTCGCTCTGCCCATCATTTTGTGGATGATAGGCAGTACTCATGTCTAGACGAGTTCCTAATGCTTGCTGTAATGTCTACCAGAATCTTGAAATAAATCTGCCATCTCTATCAGAGATAATAGAGATTGGTATTCCATGTCTGGAGACGACTTCCTTCAAATACAGTCGTGCTAACTTCTCCATCTTGTCATCTTCTCTTATTGGCAGGAAGTGTGCTGATTTGGTGAGACGATCAACTATTACCCAAATAGTATCAAAACCACTTGCAGTCTTTGGCAATTTAGTGATGAAATCCATGGTAATGTTTTCCCATTTTCATTCCGGGATTTTGGGTTGTTGAAGTAGACCTGATGGTTTTTGATGCTCAACTTTGACCTTAGAACACGTCAAACATTCTCCTACATATTTAGCAACATCGGATTTCATACCCGGCCACCAAAAATGTTTCTTGAGATCCTTGTACATCTTCCCCGTTCCAGGATGTATTGAGTATCAGGTTTTTTGAGCTTCTCTAAGTACCATTTCTCTCATATCTCCAAATTTTGGTACCCAAATTCTTTCAGCCTTATACCGGGTTCCGTCTTCCCGAATATTAAGATGCTTCTACGATCCTTTGGGTATTTCATCCTTTAAATTTCCTTCTTTTAAAACTCCTTGTTGCGCCTCATTTATTTGGGTAGTAAGGTTATTGTGAATCATTATATTCATAGATTTTACTCGAATGGGTTCTCTATCCTTTCTGCTCAAGGCGTCGGCTACCACATTTGCCTTCCCCGGGTGGTAACGAATCTCAAAATCGTAGTCATTAACAATTCAATCCACCTGCGCTGCCTCATGTTCAGTTGTTTCTGATTAAATATGTGTTGAAGACTTTTGTGGTCGGTATATATAATACTTTTGACCCCATATAAGTAGTGCCTCCAAGTCTTTAATGCAAAAACAACCGGGCCTATTTCCAAATCATGCGTCGTATAATTCTGCTCGTGAATCTTCAATTGTCTAGACGCATAAGCAATTACCTTCGTTCGTCGTATTAATACACAACCGAGACCTTGCTTTGAGGCGTCACAATATATCACAAAATCATCGTTCCCTTCAGGTAATGACAATATAGGTGCCGTAGTTAACTTTTTCTTCAACAATTGAAACGCTTTCTCCTGCTCATCCTTCCATTCAAATTTCTTCCCTTTATGCGTTAATGCAGTCAAGGGTTTTGCTATTTTGGAAAAATCTTGGATGAATCTTCTGTAGTAACCAGCCAATCCTAAAAATTGACGTATATGCTTCGGAGTTTTCGGGGTTT
The DNA here is from genome assembly GCF_046630445.1 of Rutidosis leptorrhynchoides. Taxonomy (NCBI): domain Eukaryota; kingdom Viridiplantae; phylum Streptophyta; class Magnoliopsida; order Asterales; family Asteraceae; genus Rutidosis; species Rutidosis leptorrhynchoides. The sequence continues at coordinate 73,774,269 of NC_092343.1, read as the reverse complement.
CCCACTTTTCAACGGTTTCAATCTTTGCCGGATCCACCTGAATACCTTCTTTGTTCACTATATGACCGATTCGACGATTTGAAGATGCAAATGACCAAAAAGCTAAAAAGAACAAAGTACAATCAAAGTGGTTCAAATTATTGATGAGAAACGTCTCGAAATTACAAAAGTACAAGACGCAAAATGCAAAGTACAAGATATTAAATTGTACGCAAGGACGTTCGAAAATCCAGAACCGGGACCAGAGTCAACTCTCAACGCTCGATGCAACGGACTAAAAATTACAAGTCAACTATGCACATGAATATAATATAATATATAATTAATTCTTAAAATTATATATATATTATATTATTTAATAAAACCGTCGGCAAGAAGAAAACAAACATTTGTGAGCTGGAATCCCAGGCCATGCGATTGCATGGCCAGCAAGAACAATATCCATGCGATCGCATGGAGCAAAAAATCTGGTGACATCCTATAAATTTCGCAGTTTTCGGCCGAATATCACACATCTTTTTCTCTTATCTATCTCTAACGTAATATATATATATATATATATATATATATATATATATATATATATATATATATATATATATATATATATATAATTTTAATTTTAATTTTAATAATAATAAGGGTATGTTAGCGAATGTTGTAAGGGTGTAAGTCGAAATTCTGTCCGTGTAAAGCTACGCTATTATTAATCATTGTAAGTTATGTTCAACCTTTTTAAATTAATGTCTCGTAGCTAAGTTATTATTATGCTTATTTAAGCCGAAGTAATCATGATGTTGGGCTAGATATTAAAATTGGGTAATTGGGCTTTGTACCATAATTAGGGTTTGGACCAAAGAATGACACTTGTAGAAATTAGACTATGGGCTATTAATGGGCTTTATATTTGTTTAATTAAATGATAGTTTGTTAATTTAATATAAAGATTTACAATTGGACGTACCTATAAATAACCATATACACTCGATCGGACACGATGGGCGGGATATTTATAAGTACTAATAATCGTTCATTTAACCGGACATGGGAATGGATTAATAGTCAATGGACTTATTAAAATAGGGGTGAATTATATACAAGAAAAATTGGTGTAATTATAGTTTAAGTCCCCAATTAGTTGGAATATTTGACTTCGGATATAAGGATAATTTGACGAGGACACTCGCACTTTATATTTATGACTGATGGACTGTTATGGACAAAAACCAGATGCACATATTGAATAATCCAGGACAAAGGACAATTAACACATGGTAATAAACTAAAATCAACACGTCAAACATCATGATTACGGAAGTTTATATAAGCATAATTCCTTTATTTCATATTTAATTGCACTTTTAATTATCGCACTTTAATTTATTGTCATTTTAATTATCGTACTTTTTAATTATCGCAATTTTATTTATCGCAATTTCATTATCGTTATTTACTTTACGTATAAAATTAAGTTATATTTATTTTTAATATTTTACATTAGGTTTTAAATGCGACTTAAGTTTTAAAATCGACAAACCGGTCATTAAACGGTAAAAAGCCCCTTTTATAATAATAAAACTACTTATTTATATATATATATATTTATATACAAATATAGTTTTTAAAAAAATATAGCGTTAAACTTGGCTAGCTCCCTGTGAAATGAACCGGACTTACTAAAAACTACACTACTGTACGATTAGGTACACTGCCTATAAGTGTTGTAGCAAGGTTTAGGTATATCCTCTCTATAAATAAATAAATAACTTGTGTAAAATTGTATCGTATTTAATAGTATTTTGTAGTAAAAATATAACTATTTCGTATACACCTCTACGCACATCAAGTATTTTTGGCGCCGCTGCCGGGGACTGCTTAAACGCCGGAAGCGAAACGCTATAAAAAAAAGATTTTTATTAAGTCTTAGTTTACTTTTGTAAAAATACGCTTTTGTAAAAATACGTTTTAAATATTAAAAAAATACAAAAATATAAAAAGAAAAACAAAAAATATATATTTTTAAGAATTGTTCAAAATATATAAATTATAAATATTTCTATTTCTATTTTTAGTTTGTAAAAATATAAGTTTTTATTTAATTTATATAAATATAAAACAGAAAAAAAAATAAGTAAAAGAATCGGGCCACAATACTGTAGCGGCCCAATTTCTGGCCTGGATCCACGAACCATGTGACCGCATGGAATTAACAAGGAAACCTCATGCGATCGCATGAGGTAACCTGACACGCCTGATACCTCTGACCTACTGCATTAATTACGGAGTATATTTTAATTATTATTAATTAAAACCCTAATTAGGGTTAGTTATTTAATTAATTAATTTTAGTTTTATTATTTTTGTATTTTTAGTTTTAATTTAGTTTTATTAAATTTATAAACTTAATACTTTTATAAAAATAATAATATAAAAATAATATTTTTATAAAATTGTAATTTTATCACTTTTTATATCTTTTTATTTTTGTATCTTTTTAATTAGTTTAATTCGTAATTTATATGTTTTTCGCTCGTAATTAGTTTTTAATTTAGTATTTGCCATAGTTATTTTTATTTCAAGATTTTTAGGCTTTGCCGTAAAATCCCTTAAGCGCTTTTTCTTTAGACTAAGATTTAAGTGCTTTAGAATTTTGCGACGCCGTTTTTAGATTTTAGTACTTTTTAATTTCGACGCGCTACGTTCTTTTTATTATTTTTCGACCTTTTATTTTTCGACGTTTTCCGACGCGCTCTTTTTCTTTCTTATTTCTCGACGCTCTAGTTTTTAGGACTTAGATTTTTTTCTATTTCTTCTCTAAAATTTCTTTAAATTTCAACGAAAAATTATTTTAAGCGGTTAAATTGATAGACATCCAAAATTTTCTGGTTCGTAGTAATAGTTGAATTTGTTAGTGGCGAGTTGTGGGCTTCCGATTTAAAGGGTCCTGGCTACCTGCTGCATCTATTGGCTATTCGAAACGTGGACAAAATCAGAAAAGTCTATTAATTTGATAACTTATATAATTTTTATCTTTTATAACTAATAGGATATTTAGTGAATGCACCAAGCAAAACGTTCACCACCTTTTATACGTTCACCACCTGTAACTCGATCAAGACATCTAGCCAATATTGTCGCAGTTGATTTTTCTTTAGAATCGTCATCAAGTCGACCAAGTACTCCAATTCAAATTTCCGATAATCCATTTTTTGAACCCGACCTCACAATTGAGAATCCGGAGGATATTCAGGGATAATTCAGAGATCCTGAACCACTAATCTTTCCTCCGGAACCACCAATCATTCAAACAGAGATTGTCGAGGAAGAAACCATTAAATCAAAATCCTCTAGTGATTCAGATTCAATAAATTCAATCACGGAAAATCTGGAACCTCTAAATATGGAAGACCGAATGAGAGCAAAACGCACTGGCCAAGGTCATGCAATTACTCAACCAGACATTAATGCGCCAGAATATGAAATCAAAGGACAAATTCTACATATGGTAACTAATCAATGCCAATTTAGTGGTGCGCCGAAGGAAGATCCAAACGAACATCTTCGTACCTTTAATAGGATCTGTACTCTATTTAAAATCCGAGAAGTTAAGGATGAACAGATATATCTCATGTTATTTCCCAGGACTTTAAAGGAAGAAGCCAAAGATTGGTTAGAATCGTTACCTGAAGGGGCGATTGATACATGGGATGTTTTAGTTGAAAAATTTCTTAAACAATTCTTTCCGGCATCTAAAGCCGTGAGACTTCAAGGAGAAATTGTTACGTTTATGCAAAAGCCAAATGAAACTCTATATGAAGCGTGGACAAGATTTGGAAAGTTATTGAGAGCATGTCCGCAACATGGTTTAGACACTTATCAAATAGTACAAATATTCTACCAAGGATGCGACATCACTACACGGAAAGACATCGATATAGCAGCTGGTGGTTCCATTATGAAGAAAACCGCAACTGAAGCTTACAAAATTATTGATAACACTGCTTCCCACTCACATGAGTGGCACCAAGAAAAAGATATCGTTAGATCATCTAAAGCGGCTAGAGCCGATTCTAGCCATGACTTCGATTCCATTTCTGCAAAGATAGATGCTGTCGAGAGACGAATGGAAAAGATGACTAAAGATATTCACTCAATACGAATTAGTTGTGAGCAGTGTGAAGGACCACATTTGACAAAAGATTGTCTCAGTATTGAACAAACAATGGAACAAAAAGAGAATGTTTCATACATGAACCAAATGCCTGGAAATAATTATCAGAATAATTATCAACCGCCAAGACCAATCTACAATCAAAATTAGAATTATAACCGAAATGTTCCATACAACAACCAACAAGGTCCTAGCAATCAACAAGTATCCAACAATACTTACAATCAGCAAAGACCTATTTTTCAAAATAAACCACCACAAACAGATGATAAAAAGCCAAATTTAGAAGATATGATGTCGAAGCTAGTTGAATCTCAAACTCAATTTTTTACATCTCAGAAACAAACCAATGAACAAAATGCTCAAGCATTTAGAAATCAACAAGCTTCTATTCAAAATCTGGAACAAGAAGTAAGCAACCTAGCAAGGTTGATAGGTGAAAGAAAACCTGGAAGTCTACTTAGCGATACAAATGCTAACCCCCGGAATGAAATAGCTAAAGCCATTACCACAAGAAGTGGTATTACACTTAAACCACCTGAAATGCCTGTAATTTCTGATGAAGCTATTCCCACTCCACAAGAACCACAATCTGAACAAGATAAGGAAACAGAACCGGTAGTTGAAAAGGTTAATGAAGATAACACAGTTAAGGCCAAACCTTATGTTAAACCATACCAACCACCACTTCCTTACTCGAGTAAAATGAGAAAAGAAAGACTTGAAGCCGAGCAATCTAAATTCTTGGATATGTTTAAACAGATAAATGTAAATCTTTCTTTCATTGATGTAATTTCAGGAATGCCTAGATATGCTAAATTCTTGAAAGAACTAATCACGAATAGAAAGAAAATGGAAGAACTCTCGGCTGTTACTATGAATGCAAATTGTTCTGCAGTGCTGTTGAATAAGATACCAGAAAAATTATCAGATCCAGGAAGTTTCACAATTCCATGTTTTCTGGGTAGTCTTAGTTCAATAGAAGCATTAGCAGACTTAGGTGCTAGTATAAATCTAATGTCATATTCACTATATGCTAAACTAGACCTTGTAGAATTGAAACCAACACGAATAAGCATACAACTAGTCAATCGATCAGTAAAATATCCTAGAGGGATAATAGAGAACATGCTAGTTAAAGTTAGTACTTTAGTATTTTCAGTTGATTTTGTTATTCTGGACATGAAAGAAGATTCTCGAGTTCCTCTCATATTAGGAAGACCATTCTTAAACATGGCTAAAGCAATAATAGAAGTGTTCGGTAAGAAACTGACCCTAAGTATAGAGGACGAGAGTGTTACCTTTTCAGTTGATAGAGCCATGCAACAACCGTAATCTGCAGATGATACATGTTATTATATTCAAACTATAGATTCACATGCAGAATTGTTAGAAGAATTTTCAGAATTACAAGGAACAGGAGAATGTTCTTTAGGAGAAGGAACTGAACCAATTGATGAAGCTGAAATGTTAGCCGCACTCATGGCCAATGGATATGAACCAACAACAGAAGAAATTCAAATGCTAAAAGAAAAAGACAGATATCGATACAAATCATCGATAGAAGAACCACCGACATTAGAGTTAAAGCCACTTCCAAACCATTTGGAATACGCTTATTTACATAGTGAATCTGAATTACCTGTAATAATATCGTCTTCTCTTACGGAAAATGAAAAATCTCAACTCATTGCTGTGCTAAAAGCTCATAAACCAGCTATTGCATGGAAGATTCGTGACATTAAAGGCATAAGTCCTTCGTATTGCACACATAAAATCCTTATGGAAGAAGGTCATAAAACGTATGTGCAACGCCAATGAAGACTAAATTCTAATATGCAAGATGTTGTTAAGAAAGAAATTATTAAACTGCTAGATGCAGGATTAATTTATCCAATCTCTGATAGTCCATGGGTAAGCCCAGTTCAATGCGTACCTAAGAAGGGTGGCATGACTGTCATAACAAATGAAAAAAATGAGCTTATTCCTACTAGGACTGTAACAGGATGGCGTGTTTGTATTAATTATAGAAAATTAAATGATGCCACCAGAAAAGATCACTTTCCCTTACCTTTCATTGATCAAATGTTGGAAAGATTAGCCGGGAATAGTTACTATTGTTTTCTTGATGGTTTTTTCGGATATTTTCAAATTCCAATAGCACCCGAGGACCAAGAGAAAACCACGTTCACGTGCCCTTATGGTACTTTTGCTTACAAACGCATGCCATTTGGACTTTGCAACGCCCCTGCAACCTTTCAAAGGTGCATGATGGCAATTTTTCACGACATGATAGAAGAATGCATGGAAGTTTTCATGGATGACTTTTCAGTCTTCGGTGATACTTTTGAAACATGTCTAGTTAATCTTGAACGAATGCTTATTAGATGCGAACAATCAAATCTAGTTCTTAATTGGGAGAAATTCCATTTCATGGTTAAAGAAGGCATCGTTCTTGGTCATAAAATTTCAAAGGAAGGAATTGAAGTGGACAGAGCTAAAGTAGATGTGATTGCTAAACTTTCACATCCCACCAATATTAGAGGAGTTAGGAGTTTTCTAGGGCATGCCGGTTTTTATCGACGTTTCATAAAAGATTTTTCTAAAATTGCCACTCCTATGAATAAACTCCTAGAAAAAGATGCTCCATTCATCTTTTCAGATGAATGCATCAAATATTTTAATATTCTTAAAGAAAAACTCACTAATGCACCGATCATGATAAATCCAAATTGGAATCTACCATTTGAACTCATGTGCGATGCAAGTGATTTTGCAATGGGAGCCGTTTTAGGACAAAGGATTGAAAAACGATTTCAACCTATTTATTACGCTAGTAAGGCGTTACAAGGAGCACAAACAAATTACACAACTACTGAAAAAGAACTCCTTGCTATTGTTTTTGCTTTTGACAAATTTCGTTCATATCTTGTTCTAGCTAAAACGGTGGTCTATACCGACCATTATGCTCTTAGATACCTATTTTCGAAACAAGATGCCAAACCACGATTAATCCGTTGGATCTTACTCTTACAAGAGTTCGATATTGAAATCCGAGATAAAAAGGGGGCAGAAAATCTCGCCGCTGATCATCTTTCTCGTCTTGAAAATCCTGAATTAGAAGTTCTAAATGAATCGGCCATACAAGATAACTTTCTCGATGAATATCTATTGAAGATAGATTATAATGAAATTCCATGGTTTGCAGACTATGCAAACTATTTAGTATGTGGATTCCTTGAAAAAGGATTATCGTACCAAAAACGAAAGAAATTCTTTAGTGATATAAAACACTATTTCTGGAAAGATCCACATCTATTTAAAAGTTGTCCCGATGGAATAATATGCCGATGTGTATTTGGAGATGAAGCTATTCAAATCTTAAACCATTGTCACACAGGACCAACAGGAGGGCATTATGGGCCTCAACTCACAGCAAGAAAAGTCTATGACACTGGATTCTATTGGCCTACAATTTTCAAAGACGCATACCTTCTTTGCAAATCCTGTGATGCATGTCAAAGGGCTGGAAAAATAAGTCAACGTGATGAAATGCCACAAAATGTCATTCAAGTATGTGAAGTATTTGACGTTTGGGGTATTGACTTTATGGGTCCATTTCCAAAATCTCATAATAATCTCTACATTCTTGTTGCCATTGATTATGCATCTAAATGGGTGAAAGCACAAGCTCTCCCAACTAATGATGCACGAGTTGTAGTCAACTTCTTAAAACGTCTTTTTACAATGTTCGGAACACCGAAAGCTTTAATAAGTGATCGGGGTACTCATTTTTGTAATAATCAACTTGAAAAAGTTCTCAAAAGATATGGAGTAACTCATAAAATCTCAACTGCTTATCATCCACAAACAAGTGGACAAGTTGAAAATACCAACCGAGCTTTAAAACATATTCTAGAGAAAACCGTAGGATCAAATCCAAAGGAATGGTACATGAAATTGAAGGATGCACTATGGGCTTTTAGAACAGCCTACAAAACTCCATTTGGAACTACACCTTTTAGACTCGTTTACGGAAAAGCATGTCACCTTCCAGTAGAAATTGAACATAAAGCATTTTGGGCTTTGAAGACATGTAATCTTGATTTACATGAAGCCGGACGTCTACGGTTGAGCCAACTAAACGAATTAGAAGAATTAAGACATGAAGCATACGAAAATTCGTTAATCTATAAGGAAAGAACGAAGAAATGGCATGATAAAAGAATCAGCAGTTCAAAAGAATTTAAAGAAGGAGACATAGTTCTTCTTTTCAATTCACGATTCAAGCTATTTCCTGGAAAATTGAAATCAAGATGGTCTGGACCATTCATAGTCAAAAGAGTTTTCCCATATGGAAAAGTAGAATTAAAAAATTCAAATGGGATTGAATTTAAGGTTAATGGTCACAGAGTTAAACATTACATAGATAATCAAATGAAAGTTGAAGATGAAGTTAATCACAATTTCGACACCACAACTAACTAAGTGTGGGAAGGTTCGAATCTTTTTAGGGTAATATTTATATCTGTTAGAGTTAGATATTCTGTTTTCGTGTAGTTTCCAAGAATGGAATCCGAATGGTCTTTCCATAGCAGACCCTAAAGAACTAGTCTTCTCCCTCCATTCTGAATTTTTAATTTTTTTTAGATTTTACGAGATGAAGAATTCCTTTGATCTGAACCATGCTTTAATGCTACATGCTATGATTACTAAACGTAATAATGACACCCTTCCGAGTGAATTGGTATCATTCATAAGAAACAAAATGGATGGAGTAAGAAAAGAACTCATAAAAGATCATCATAAGATACATTTTGGTAAAGGAAAATCAAAATCCGCAACAAAAAGAAGAGCACGACACCTTGAAAGATGTTATAAATGCGGAAAATGGTCACACGAAGGTAAATGTTCAAATAATCAAACATATTCAAATACCGAATTTGTTACTCTATGTATTGAAGGACCGTTCATATGTTTAGAAGAAAAGATATTGAAGAATCGAGGTTATGCTTACGTAGCTATGGAGAACCAAATCACACGACTCTCCTATGAGTCGGCTAAAGCAGGTCTCTGAGAATTCTTTCTCACAGGTAAATATGTACAGTTTTTATTTTTATTTTTATTGCTTTTAACCTTTTGATAATAAATGCTGAATCGTTCGCTATAAAGTATTAAATTGGTATTTGATGTTGGAGCAGAGTAGTACGAAATAGTATTATTTTTAATACAAAATACTACAAAATATGACACAAGTTTTATTAATTTACGGATGGGATATACCTAAACCTTGCTACAACACTATAGGCAGTGTACCTAATCGTAGAGTAGTGTAGTTTTTAGTAAGTCCGGTTCGTTCCACAGGGAGCTGGTGAAGTTAACGCTATATTATTAAGTTTATTTGTAAAAATATATATATAAATAAGTAGTAGTATTATTATAAAATGGGGGTTTTACCGTTTAATGACTGGTTTGTCGATTTTAAGCGTAAAAATAAATGACAAAAATTAAAGTGCATAAAATAAATTGCGATAAATAAAATGACAGAAAATAAAATTGCGAGTAATAAAATGACAGTAAATAAAGATACGATGAGAAATATAATAAAAGAATTATGCTTATTTAAACTTCCGTAATCATGATGTTTGACGTGTTGATTTTAATTTATTACCATGGGTTAATTGTCCTTTGTCCTGGTTTATTTGATACATCTATCTGGTTTTTGTCCATAATACTCCATCAGTCATAAATATAAAGTGCGAGTATCCTCGTCAAATTACCCTTATACCCGAAGTCAAATATTCCAACTGATTAAGGATTTAAACTGTGACGCAGTTATCACTTCTGTCAACAATTACACCAGTTATCACTGTATGTAATCCACCCCTGTTTTAATTAGTTTATGAATATTAATTCATCCACTTGATCAGAATGAATAATCAATTACCCAACCCAATTGATTAATTAAATGATTATAACAGATTCCATATGAACATCACTAAATAGGACAACCATAATCATTATTAATTATTAGGTTAATTAATTTGAAGATAGGTTCGACAGACTCCAATGAGTTGTCACTCAATTAGACAATACCCCCCATCTATTAATAGTCAATAGTTCAATTTCCACAAGTGTCGGTCTTTTGCCCAAACCTTAATTATGGTACAAAGCCCAATTACCCAATTTTAGTAATTAGCCCAACATCATGATTACTTCGTTTTAAATAAGCATAATAATAACTTAGCTACGAGACATTAATGTAAAAAGGTTGAACATAACTTACAATGATTAAAAATAGCGTAGCGTTACACGGACAGAATTTCGACTTACACACTCAAACGATCTCTATCATAAATCTTATTATTATCATAATTTAAAATTAAAATTAAGATTATTATTATATCTTATTAAGTTAACATTATGATAGAGATATAGAATATAGATATTGATATTTGATATTAAGGATAGAAAAAAAAGATCGAATAGAAAAAGGTAGAAAAATTCTTCCTTCCATTCATCGAACGTAATATAGCCTTTTATAGGCAAAATTAGAAATTGAATTTTCATTTACGACCCCTGAACTATGCTCAATTAACAACTTTTTATTATTTAATATTATTCTTATTATGAATTATTTAAATATTATATTTTATTCTTGTGCATAGTTGACTCGTAATTTTTACACCGTTGCGTCGAGCGTTGAGAGTTGGTTCATGTCCTGGTTCCGGATTTTCGAACGTCCTTTCGTATAATTTAATATCTTGTACTTTGCGTTTTGTAACTTGTACTCTTGTCATTTTTAGACGTTCTTCATCAATAATTTGAACCTTTTTGATTGTATCTTGTACATTTGAGCTTTTTGGACGTTTTGGTCTTTCAAATCTTTGTTTTTGTCTTTAAATCTTCATTTTCGAGCGATTTGCGTCTTTCGTCTTCGCACTTATTTATTTAACTATTACAACTAAAAATAAGGAAATTACATTTAAAAACTTTACATATTGGAACGATATTGCTACTAAATATATGTTCATTTGGAGCACTATCAAATATCCCCACACTTGAGCGTTGCTTGTCCTCAAGCAATACAGAACTTGAAATAAAAACATACATGAATCACTTCTTTATTCTTCACACTTTGTACATCAGTGATTTTGATAAAGCGGTATAAATAATGATATTAACAATAGAACCATGGTTAAAGGTGGTTGTGTCATCCACAGTTGCCTCGGGTTTAGGTCAACGACACTTGCAATCAAATAGCCGATTTACTTTCGGTTTCCAAAGCAAAGTGCACATTTGAAAGGCGGTTTACAGTCCCACATGACTATAAAAATTTAGATCCTTTAGGAAATAGGATCTTTATGAAAACATTTGATCCTTTGAAAATTCAATCTAGCTTTTACCCTAGATAAGTTTTCTGATTTGATCCACCATTGGTGTTGCAAAATATATTTGTGGATCAATATTTTGGCTAAAAACATTTAGGTTCGTGTAATCCACTGCTATCCCGGTATCAGAAAGCACACATCCAGTTTACTTGTTCCGTATATTACCTTTCGGTAAACTACCGTCCGGTTGTAAAGGAAAGCGATGAACAAGAAACTGTTAAGGCAATGTCCCGTGACATGCAGATGATTATGGTCTTTTAACGTGTCGGATGCTAGAACTATCCTTGGTAGGAGCGATAGTAAAGATCATCCTATGATTTTTCGGTCTGGCACAAGGTCCTGTCTCTGACCATGCTATGCAACCACCGTTCTTACGGTTGACACCCGATTTGGTTCAGGTGACCTAATGAATTCCAGGTGAATTCCTAGGATTTTACGTTCAATGGTAATGAACGCATTGAAAAATGGGTTTTCAGAAAACAAATCGGTTTGTATTTTTGATCAAAATATTTTCTCGTTCAAGCTCGAGTTTAGATATCATTGAATTCCATGAGTTTGAATTCTCAATCTTTAAGGTCAATCTCAAGGATTGAGTAATATCAGTCTTAAAAGCTGATTTTTAATCTTTAAGGAGATTATCCTTTCTGGGGATCTGATTCATTAGTCTTATCAAGCTAATTTGCACGGTGCCCTCCCCATTTTACAAGACAGACCCTCTCATGGTTAGGATAAGTCTGACCACTTGGCGACCCTGTTTGATGCTGAGGTCCGTGGATTTCCTGCTGATTTTAGTGATGACTTTTCTAGGTTTTTCGTCAACCTACAGCTGGTCTGGACGACAACTTCATGACCTAAATCAAGAAGCGCGTGTCTTTTTCGGAAGACTTTACTTCCTTCAAATGATGGAATTGATTCATCGTGTAGATCCATCTCTTCTTTTCTTTCATCGGATAAAACAGTTGATTATCGTTCAAAACAAAAGTATTTTCAATTGTTTGTACAAAAATATGTGATATATGTTTTAAATTGAATAACTTGGTACATTCTTCCCACACTTAGTTTCTTTCTTTGCCTTTTTATTTTCTTTTATTTCATTTTAAATGAATTCAAGCGTTTTAGGGTGTTTCTCAATTTATGTCCTTTTCGAGGTAACGATAATTTCGGTATTATCACCTAGTTTTCACTGTTCATAAATATGTATAAACATGATTTTAAATTCATTTAGTTGAAAATTTTTTCAAATTTTCACAAAATTTGGCAAATAAACTAAGTGCAAACCCGAGAGAATTTATAACCCTTCCCCACACTTGAGATCATGCAATGCCCTCATTTGCATGAAATCAGACTATAATTATAAATTCATGAGGGTGATTAGTGTAGAAAAGTGATTAAAAATACCCAGTTTGTAAGCATATTATTTTACATCACATTTGATATTTTGCTTCTTGTCGTCAAAATCAGTAGCTATTGCTGAACTTAATGTTAGTCTTTGAAAGTGCGTTGTTCTACCCTGTTTTGTACATAATATAAAATACAAACATATATATACATATTTTTGAAGTTGGGTATATTACCCCACGTTCAAAAATTTATAAAGTCTAATATCTTTTTGGCATACTTTAGATCAATAAAATTAAAAATAATGATAACAAAATTTGCCGTCCCACCCTCGGGTAAAGCAATTTCGGCTTAATGACCTAGTCTTCAACTCACGACGAATTCTAGAAATCATTTTTTCAACTTAATGAATTAAAGTAAATTTTGTTTTTAAATATCACACAAAACTTAAAAGCATATTAATTTCATATAAAACCTAAAAAAAAAATAAAAATTCAGAATGGGGGGAGAAAACTAGTTCTTTAGTGTCTGCTAGCGGAAAAGACCAATCGGATTCCATTCTCGGAACTACACGAGAACAGAACAACTAACTCTAGATAGCATTTTCTTTTTAGAACATTTGAATCTCCCCACACTTAGGTAGCCGTGGTGTCAAAATTGTGATTAACTTTATCGTCAATTTCTCTTGGTCCATAATCAACTTGCATATCCGTGACTTTTTCTTTAAGCCATTGGTCGGATTCCTGTGTAATATCCATAATTTCAACTAGTTTCTCCTTTTCTTTAGGTGATAGATTGGATACTAACCGGTTACATAACTTAAAGTTCCCCTTGGTTCTAGCATCGCGAATCCGTTTAATAAGTTTCTTCATTGAACTATTAATAATGGGATCATTTAATTTCGTATCAACAACGGGGTTCTTTGTTATCATGTCATCATTAGGTGTTACTTCATTTTCCCCACACTTAGGCGTTTTATTATTGCTAAGCACTACCGTTGGAGTTGGTAAAACAACATGGTTATTACCAATCGTTTTTACTGGTTCAACGGTTTTAGTTGGTGGAGATTTAGACTTTCGAATCATAAAGGTGATTGATTTGTTACCACTTTTAAGTGTCATTCTTCCATTTCCTACATCAAATAACGCCCCGGTGGACGCAAAGAATGGTCGACCTAAAATTAGAGGAACGTTTGGGTCCTCTTCTATGTCAATGACAATAAATTCGACTAGAAAGGTTAAATTGCCTACTTGAACGGGTAGGTTGTCAGCAATTCCAACTGGGTGCTTAATGGTTTGATCAAAGAGTCGAACACTCATGTCCGTTGGACTTAACTTACCTACACCTAATCTCTTATATAAGGAAAGAGGCATAACACTTACACTTGCACCTAAATCTGCTAGTGCATCATACATGACACAATCACTAAGTAGACAAGGAACAATAAATTCACCCGGATCACCTACCCTAGGTGGAGGTTTTGGTGGAACTGTCTTCACCGGGTTTATATTTACGGCTTTTGTTTCTTGCACTTTCTTATTCTTTTTCTTCTTCTTCTTTCCAGAGGTATCACAATCTTTATTACCTATCACTTGCTCATACTCAACTCCTTTTCTTGGAAACGGGATGGGTGGTTTGTATGGTGCCACCACTGGCTTTACATACTCGGGTGGTGGTGGTGTAACTTCTTCATTGTTACTCTCATCTAAAACCTTCCCATCTTCTGGTGCTGGTTTTTCAGAATTCGTTGAAACCATATTAACATTCTCATTCCGAGGATTTACTTCAGTATTACTCGGTAGCTTTCCTTGTTCCCTCTCACTCATCATGCTAGCAAGAGTACCTACGTGTTTTTCTAGATTCAAAATGGAAGCTTGTTGAGTTCTTAATGACTGATCAAACCTGTCGTTCGTTTGGGTTTGAGTTTCAATAAATTGTGTTTGAGATTCAACTAGCTTGAATACCACGTCTTCCATATTTGACTTTTTCTCTTCGGTTTGTTGTTGTGGTTTATATAAGCCAGGTCTTTGTTGATTGAAAGTGTTATTTTGAGTTGGTTGGTTATTCGGACCTTGTTGGTTATACCAGTTATTTTCGGGTCCTTTTGGATTGTAAAGAATGTTTTGATTTCGATTGAAGTTTAGCTTTGGCGGTTGATAATTATTTTGATAATTATTTCCAGGCCTTTGGTTCATATAGGAAACATTCTCTCGTTGTTCCAATGTTGGTTCAATGTGACAATCTTTCAATAAGTGTGGTCCACCGCATAGCTCACAACTGATTCGTATTGCGTGAATATCTTTATTCATCTTTTCCATTCGTCTTTCGAAAGCATCTATTTTTGCGGAAACGGAATCAAAGTCATGGCTAGAATCGGCTCTAGCCACTTTAGATGAACGAAAAATATCTTTTTCTTGGTGCCACTCATGCGAGTGGGAGGCTGTGTTATCAATAATTTTGTAAGCTTCAGTTGCGGTTTTCTTCATAATGGAACCACCAGCGGTTATGTCGATGTCTTTTCGTGTGGCGACGTTGACACCTTGGTAGAATATTTGTACTATTTGGTAAGTGTCTAAACCGTGTTGAGGACATCCTCTCAACATCCTTCCGAATCTTGTCCACGCCTCATATAATGTTTCATTTGGCTTTTGCGCGAACGTAACAATTTCTCCTTGAAGTCTCACGGCTTTAGATGCCGGAAAGAATTGTTTAAGAAATTTTTCAACTAAAACATCCCATGTGTCAATCGCCCCTTCAGGTAACGATTCTAACCAATCTTTGGCTTCTCCCTTTAAAGTCCAGGGAAACAACATGAGATAGATCTGCTCATCTTCCACTTCTCGGATTTTGAATAGTGTACAAATTCTTTTAAACGTACGAAGGTGTTCGTTAGGATCTTCATTCGGTGCACCACTGAATTGGCATTGGTTAGTTACCATGTGTAGGATTTGTCCTTTAATTTCATAATCTGGAGCATTAACTTCTGGTTTAATAATGGCGTGACCTTGGCCCGTGCGTGTGGCTCTCATTCGATCTTCCATACTTAGAGGTTCCGTTACTTCCATAATTGAATTTGTTGAATACGAATCACTAGAGGACTCTGATTTAACGGTTTGTGGTTCAGGAGGAATAATTAGTGGTTCAGGATCTTGGAATTGTCCTTGAATATGCTCCGGGTTCTTAATTGTGAAGTCGGGTTCAAAAGATGGATTATCGGAAATTTGAGTTAGAGTTCTTGGTCGACTAGATGATGATTCTAAAGAAAAATCAACGGCAGCTATATTTGTTAAACGATGTCTTGATCGAGTTACAGGTGGTGAACGTACAAAAGGTGGTGAACGTCTTGCTCGGTGCATTCACTGAATATCCTATTAGTTTTAAAAAGGAAAGAAAAATTATAATAAGTTATCCAACCAATAGACTTTTCTGATTTTGCCCACGTTTCGAATAGCCAAAAGATGCAGCAGAGGGGCAGGATTCGTTTGGTCTCAATATAATTGAGGACTGTTTGGCTCCAATAACCCGGTCCACGTACAAATCCAACTATTACTACGAACCAGAAAATTTTGATGTCTATCAATTTAACCACTTAAAATAAATTTTTGTAATTTTAAGAAATTTAGAGAAGAAGTAGAAAAAATTCTAAGTCCTAAAAACTAGAATGGCGAGAAATAAGAGAGAAAAAGATTGCGCGTCGAAAAGTGTCAAAAAATGAAAAAGACGAAGAGTGGTTTGTAAACACGCGGTTAATCCAATCTTATAACGATCACTATCTTAAAATTAAAACTACAAATAGAGATTACTAATTGGAATTGTAATTGATACATAGGTAAAAGGCGTCGAAAAATAAAAATAAGAAAATAACTATGGCAAAACTAAACTTAATACTAAAAGTTGCGACTATAGTCTAAAAATCTAAAGGTAATAAAACTAAAAAAAACATTTTTTTTTATAGACAAAATTTTAAAAATATATATATTTTTTTTTTTAATAATTTTTTTTTTTTTTTTTTTTACGTTTTTTTTTTTTTTACGTTTTTGTTTTTTTTACGTTTTTTTTTTTTTTTTTTTTTTTTTTTTTTTTTTAATTTTTTAAAAAAAACGATTTTTTTTTTTTACAAATTTTTTTTTAAAACGAATTTTTTTTTTTTTTTTTTTTTAAAAAAAACGATTTTTTTTTTTACACAAATTTTTTTTTTTTTTTTTTTTTTTAAAAAACGAAATTTTTTTTTTTTTTTTAAAAAAAACGATTTTTTTTTTTTTTTTTTTAAAAAAAACGATTTTTTTTTTACAAATTAATAATTTTTTTTATAATTATAATTTTTTCAAAACTTTTTTTTTTTTTTTAATTCATTTACTATTCATGAATAGTAAATGAAAATAAATTAATTAATTTACTATTCACATGAAAGCGACATGATAGCAATTATTAATTATAAGTTACATAATATACCCCTGAAGTATTTAATAAATACGACTTTTTTTAAAATTTACGTATATTTTTGATTCTTAAATATTATTATATTATTATATTCTATTTCAATATTATTATATTATTATATTCTATTTCAATATTATTATATTATTATATTTTATTTCAATATTATTATAATTAAAAATATAGCGTTTTAGCGCTCCCCGGCAGCGGCGCCAAAAACTTGATGTTGGAGCAGAGTAGTACGAAATAGTATTATTTTTAATACAAAATACTACAAAATATGACACAAGTTTTATTAATTTACGGATGGGATATACCTAAACCTTGCTACAACACTATAGGCAGTGTACCTAATCGTAGAGTAGTGTAGTTTTTAGTAAGTCCGGTTCGTTCCACAGGGAGCTGGTGAAGTTAACGCTATATTATTAAGTTTATTTGTAAAAATATATATATAAATAAGTAGTAGTATTATTATAAAATGGGGGTTTTACCGTTTAATGACTGGTTTGTCGATTTTAAGCGTAAAAATAAATGACAAAAATTAAAGTGCATAAAATAAATTGCGATAAATAAAATGACAGAAAATAAAATTGCGAGTAATAAAATGACAGTAAATAAAGATACGATGAGAAATATAATAAAAGAATTATGCTTATTTAAACTTCCGTAATCATGATGTTTGACGTGTTGATTTTAATTTATTACCATGGGTTAATTGTCCTTTGTCCTGGTTTATTTGATACATCTATCTGGTTTTTGTCCATAATACTCCATCAGTCATAAATATAAAGTGCGAGTATCCTCGTCAAATTACCCTTATACCCGAAGTCAAATATTCCAACTGATTAAGGATTTAAACTGTGACGCAGTTATCACTTCTGTCAACAATTACACCAGTTATCACTGTATGTAATCCACCCCTGTTTTAATTAGTTTATGAATATTAATTCATCCACTTGATCAGAATGAATAATCAATTACCCAACCCAATTGATTAATTAAATGATTATAACAGATTCCATATGAACATCACTAAATAGGACAACCATAATCATTATTAATTATTAGGTTAATTAATTTGAAGATAGGTTCGACAGACTCCAATGAGTTGTCACTCAATTAGACAATACCCCCCATCTATTAATAGTCAATAGTTCAATTTCCACAAGTGTCGGTCTTTTGCCCAAACCTTAATTATGGTACAAAGCCCAATTACCCAATTTTAGTAATTAGCCCAACATCATGATTACTTCGTTTTAAATAAGCATAATAATAACTTAGCTACGAGACATTAATGTAAAAAGGTTGAACATAACTTACAATGATTAAAAATAGCGTAGCGTTACACGGACAGAATTTTGACTTACACACTCAAACGATCTCTATCATAAATCTTATTATTATCATAATTTAAAATTAAAATTAAGATTATTATTATATCTTATTAAGTTAACATTATGATAGAGATATAGAATATAGATATTGATATTTGATATTAAGGATAGAAAAAAAAGATCGAATAGAAAAAGGTAGAAAAATTCTTCCTTCCATTCATCGAACGTAATATAGCCTTTTATAGGCAAAATTAGAAATTGAATTTTCATTTACGACCCCTGAACTATGCTCAATTAACAACTTTTTATTATTTAATATTATTCTTATTATGAATTATTTAAATATTATATTTTATTCTTGTGCATAGTTGACTCGTAATTTTTACACCGTTGCGTCGAGCGTTGAGAGTTGGTTCATGTCCTGGTTCCGGATTTTCGAACGTCCTTTCGTATAATTTAATATCTTGTACTTTGCGTTTTGTAACTTGTACTCTTGTCATTTTTAGACGTTCTTCATCAATAATTTGAACCTTTTTGATTGTATCTTGTACATTTGAGCTTTTTGGACGTTTTGGTCTTTCAAATCTTTGTTTTTGTCTTTAAATCTTCATTTTCGAGCGATTTGCGTCTTTCGTCTTCGCACTTATTTATTTAACTATTACAACTAAAAATAAGGAAATTACATTTAAAAACTTTACATATTGGAACGATATTGCTACTAAATATATGTTCATTTGGAGCACTATCAGTATTCAATAAAATTAGGTATGCGTAACCGAAATTATTGATATCATACAAAAATTTATTACATCACTGCGAAATTTACCGTTTATTCTTAAGGTATAAATATCTTTAATCAATCAATCCAAAATATTTCAAAAATTCGTCAGGAGTAAAACTAGGTTATGGAACCGAAATTACTTTACCGAAAAGAGGGGCGTATATTTTTGATAATATTTGATTGATTAAAGTGGGATAAAAGACCAAAAAGATTTTTAATTTTAATTTTTACCATGTTTTTAAAATTAATAAATTAATATTAAATTATTATTGTAAACTTTTTAAAATCAATATATTTAAGTTTGTAAATATTTAAAAAAATTAATATTTTTAGTATAAGTTTGTATGTATAAAAATGATATTTATATGAATTTTAAATTTTATGTATTTTAAATTTAAGTTTGGTGTGAATTTAAAAACAAAAATTTACTTTATTTCATTAAGTTAAAAATGTGATTTCTAAAAATTCGCCGTGAGTTGAAAACTAGGTCATTGAACCGAAATTGGTTTACCCAAGGGAGGGACGAGAAATTGTATTATCATTATTTTTAATCTTATTGAATTAAAGTATGTCAAAAACATTAAAAAAATCCAAAAATCTTTGCTTTTAAAACGACGCTTAAAAAGTAACAAATTTTAAAACTTTGTTGAGAGACGGACTAGGACAACGATCCGAAACGCCCTCATTCTAAAAGATTTTTTTTTTTTAAATTTATTGATTTATATTTTAAAAGTATAAGGTTTTTATATAAAAAAAAAATCAGACCCCATGCGATCGCATGGGGTTCCTTTGCAAATTTCATGCGGTCGCATGGGGACCGAATTTTAGCCAGAAACAAAAAGACCAGCGATTGCTCTCTGTATCCTCACAAACACACATACATATACGAGCATACTCTCCAAAACACCCCTAAAATTTTTACTTTTTCACCAAAATTCACCAAATTTCTTGCTATAATCCGCTCTAATCATGAAATTGTTCAGAAGTTTTTCAAAGAAGGTAAAGATTTCACCCCTAAACCTCTTTAAATTTGATTTTTAGTGTTCTTGAGCTATAATTTACCTAATTTGATTTTGTTAATTTCTAGTGTAATTAGAGTTAAATTGTTAGTATATTATGCATGTATAACCTAGATTGATGCTATTTAACATGATTTGAAGCCAAAAACTTCAAAATTTTTAGAAATCTAGGGTTTGTGTTCTTGAGCAATTTGGGGCTTTTTGAAATAAACAGGTTATGGCCGATTTTTGTCATGAATTATTGCTAAATTAAGTTGTGTAACATGTTTAGGTAGCTAAATGATCCAAACTTTGATCCTAAACATGATTTTTGAGAATTAAAGTGGACTTTTTAGGTCTAAAATTCATGAACTTGATTAAATTGATGTAAATGCCATTTGAAACTTGTTTAATTGCTAGTAATGGTTGTTTTAACATGTTATTTGAGTTGAATGCTTATGAACTTTGTAAACATTTTCATAAATGCTTATTTGAAAAAATGTAGAATTGTTAAAATTGTGAAAATGTGTATAAGTTTAATTTTGATTGAACATGTTATTGTAATTGTTTCAAGTTGTTATTTTGCTAACACTAATGCATATTTGGATGCACAAATTTTATGTTTAATGTGTTTTGCAGAAAAATACCGATACTGATGATGCATCAGCATCATCTAGGCAACCTGCTCCAGAACTTGAACCAGAAATGCAATATGAGCCACAATATGAACCAGAACCTGAACAGGAGCAACAACAGGAACAACAACAACCACCTGATCAACACGTACCATATTATGATCCACAGCAAGAATATGTTAATGCCTACATAATTTTTCCGATTCATCCGATAGTAGCACACCCGACTATTCATTAAGAACAGTTGCATCCCAATTTGAGATTTGATCGAAGTTGGAGAGATTACCCGATGTATCAAAGTAACAAATTTAAACTGATACCGAAAAATGTAGAAGTGCCAAGGGTAATCAATTGGGAGCCTTTGGAAAGGGTCCAACTAGTTAACTCAGTTAGACTGCATCTAATCCAAAGGTATGGCAGCTCTTCTTTTCCCGATTAGGAACGTTTATTCACCATTCGTAGGCCTGTATATAAAGAGTGGTGCGTTGAGCTTATGAGTACTGTTTCACTTAATGCGGATGTAGATAGGTTAGATGATAGAAGTTTTCTTATATTTTTACTTGGCTGTAGGATGTACAGAATGTCCATGCTGGACATGGCCAGGGCTTTACAGATTTACACTCCTGGTGAATTACTACTACCCGATTGTACAAATTTGATTTATCATGGGGAGCGGGTAGATAGAAATTTTGACGCGGACGCCGTCTGGAGGCGTATGTCAGATTATAATGTTTTTACGCTGGGAGGAAGACACTCCTATTTAGATATTAACAAAGCAGAGCTACGTATTATACATAGATTTTTAGCTAATTCGATTACACAAAGAGGTAAAAACAAGGAGAAGATGACCTTACACGATTTATTTTACCTTAAGTGTATTCGAAACCCTAGAAGCTTTGTTAATATCCCCTACTGTGTTGGTTTTTATCTGTCCAAAGTAGTGGCTGGAATACAGGACGGGGGAGTAATAGGAGGAGGTATTTTTGTTACTCTCATTGGAGAGTATTTGGGTGTAGATAGGGATCAAGGGGGTCCACTGATGGTGTGTAGGGAACAGGTTGATCCTTTAGGATTGAAGGTCTATCAGGGTGCTAAGGTATTAAAGAGCAGACGCAATCTGATAGTACCATATGATGGTAATCATCCACAGGTAGAGAGAGGTTCGGATGATGAAATAGAGGAAGCAGATGACATTAGGGAGGCTATGACTGACGTCTACCAGTGTATAGATGAGGTAGAAATGACAAACCAGGATAGACATAGTCGGTACGAGCAGTGGTAAGCCACGAATGTGTACGAGCATTCTAGGCAATGACAGCATGATAGATGGCACTATCATCAGAATCAGATCATGAGCCAGCTATCACCTCAGGATCACTACGTACCGACCCGACCTGCTTACTATCCTCCACACCAGCCCGATATGCGACCACCATTTACTCTCTACGACCCTGACCAGGCCTATCAGTACACCTATAACCAACCATGGAACCCGCCCAATGACATGAACTAGAACCCCTATCCAGATTGATATAGTTCCGTTGGTGATTTCTATAATTTTTATCTTTTATTTATTTTTATTTATTTATGTTTAAACATATAATATTGTGATACTTTTAATGTAATGTTTAATATTTTTATTATGTTGTACTAATATTTCATATTTGATTTGAAAGTGGGATATTAAGTCCCATTTCAAATTACCATGCTTGTTATTATTTGTATGTATGTATATTGTCATGTACACAACATGGTAAAACAGCGCATTTTCAAAGACTGGCATTAAGTTCAGCAAAAGCTACTAATTTTGACGACAAAACAAAAAACAAATGTGATGTAACAACAAGACAGAATGAACAAATGATGTGCACCATTTATCATTCAGCAAACAAACGCCAATATGTTTGGAAACTTTGGTAAAATTTAATCAATTTTCTACGCTAATCACCCTCAATAATTTAAATTGTTACTGATTTCTTGCAAATAAGGGCATTGCAAGATCTTAAGTATGGGAAGGGGTTAAATTCTTTAGGAATTTTAAAAAATTTTGACTTATACACTTGGTTACCATTAAAAATACTAGTAACGCAGTAGTTATATTAGAATCTAGTGCTCTCTGATAATAAATAACAGCCCTAGTCTTATATACTGACTACCCAATTCTAGTAAAATTTTTCAAAATTTTCAATTAAATGAACTCAAAATCATGTTTATACATATTTATGAGCGATAAAACTAGGTGTTAACACCGAATTGTTACCTCGTAAAGGACATAAATTGAGAAACAACTTAAAATGTTAGAATTCATTTAAAATGGAATAGAGGACAATAAAAAGGCAAAGAAAGGAAAATAAAAGCCAAGTGTAGGAAAAATTTACCAAGTTATTTAAAACATATATCACATATTTTTATACAAATAATTGAAGATACTTTTGTTTTGGACAAAATTAACCGTTTTATCCGGTAAATTGTAATATATTTGAAAGAAAGATGGATCTGCACGATGAATCAATTCCATCTTTAAAAGGAAGTAAAGTCTTCCGAAAAAGACACGCGCTTCTTGATTTAGGTCAGGAATTTGTCGTCCAGACCAGTTGTAGAGTCTACGAAAAACCTTGAAAAGTTTTCTCGAAAATCAACTGGAAATCCACGGACCTCAGCATCAAACAGGGTCGCCAAGTGGTCAGACTTATCCTAACCATGAGAGGATCTGTCTCGTACAATGGGGGACACCGTGCAAATTAGCTTATAAGACTAATGAATCAGATCTCCAGAAAGGATAATCTCCTTAAAGATAAAAAATCAGCTTTTAAGACTGATATTACTCAATCCTTGAGATTGACTCTTAAAGATTGAGAATTACAAACTCATGGAATTCGATGATATCTAAACTCGAGCTTGAACGAGAAAATATTTTGATCAAATTACAAACCGATTTGTTTTCTGAAAACCCATTTTCAATGCGTTCATTACCATTGAACGTAAAATCCTAAGAATTCACCTGGAATTCATTAGGTCACCTGAACCAAATCGGGTGTCAACCGTAAGAACGGTAGTTGCATAGCATGGTCGAAGACAGGACCTTGTGTCAGACCAAAAAAACTATAGGGTGATCTTTACTATTGCTCCTACAAAGGATAGTAATTGAATCCGACACGATATAGACCAAAATTAAAAGCATGTCACGGGACATTGCCTTAACAGTTGCTTGTTCAACGCTTTCCTTTACAACCGAACGGTAGTTTACCAAAAGGTAATATACGGAGCAAGTATACTGGACGTGTTGCTTTCCTAATACAAGGTTAGCAAGTGGGTGACACAAAACCTCAAGTTTTGAGCTAAAATTTTCAAATCTGAAACCCACCAAACCCACAAAAACAATTTGCAAACACCGGTGAAGGGTTATTCCGAAAAACTTATCTAGGGTAAAAGCTAGATTTAATTTTCAAAAGATCAAATGTTTTCATAAAGATCCAATTTTCTTAAGGATCTAAATTTTCATAGTCATGTGGGACTGTAAACCACAACGTTACTATCATTGTTCATACCGCCATATAGAAATCACTGATGTACAAAGTGTGAAGAATAAAGAAGTGATTCTAGTATTTTTATTTCAAGACTATATTGCTTGAGGACAAGAAACGCTCAAGTGTGGAAATATTTGATAATGCTAAAAACGAACATATATTTCATAGCATTATCCATCAAGAAAGACAAGCTTTTAGTTGCAATTGTTCTATTTACAAGTGATATTCGTTTAAATAATAAAAGGTGAAGACAAAAGACAGATTCGACGATTTGAAGACGCAAATGACCAAAAAGCTAAAAAGAACAAAGTACAATCAAAGTGGTTCAAATTATTGATGAGAAATGTCTCGAAATTACAAGAGTACAAGACGCAAAACACAAAGTACAAGATATTAAATTGTACGCAAGGACGTTCGAAAATCCGGAACCGAGACCAGAGTCAACTCTCAACGCTCGACGCAACGGACTAAAAATTACAAGTCAACTATGCACATGAATATAATATAATATATAATTAATTCTTAAAATTATATATATATTATATTATTTAATAAAATCGTCGGTAAGAAGAAATCAAACATTTGTGAGCTGGAATCCCAGGCCATGCGATCTCATGGCCAAGAAGAACAATATCCATACGATCGCATGGAGCAAAAAATCTGGTGACATCCTATAAATTTCGCAGTTTTCGGCCGAATATCACACATCTTTTTCTCTTATCTATCTCTCAACGTAGTGTATATATATATATATATATATATATATATATATATATATATATATATATATATATATATATATATATATATTATAATTTTAATTTTAATTTTAATTTTAATTTTAATAATAATAAGGGTATGTTATCGAATGTTGTAAGGGTGTAAGTTGAAATTATGTCCGTGTAAAGCTACGCTATTATTAATCATTGTAAGTTATGTTCAACCTTTTTAAATTAATGTCTCGTAGCTAAGTTATTATTATGCTTATTTAAGCCGAAGTAATCATGATGTTGGGCTAAATATTAAAATTGGGTAATTGGGCTTTGTACCATAATTGGGGTTTGGACAAAAGAACGACACTTGTGAAAATTAGACTATGGGCTATTAATGGGCTTTATATTTATTTAATTAAATGATAGTTTGTTAATTTAATATAAAGATTTACAATTGAACGTACCTATAAATAACCATATACACTCGATCGGACACGATGTACGGGATATTTATAAGTACCAATAATCGTTCATTTAACCGGACACGGGAATGGATTAATAGTCAATGGACTTATTAAAATAGGGGTGAATTATATACAAGGAAAATTGGTGTAATTATAGTTTAAGTCCCCAATTAGTTGGAATATTTGACTTCGGATTTAAGGATAATTTGACGAGGACACTCTTATGACTGATGGACTGTTATGGACAAAAACCAGATGGAAATATTGAATAATCCAGGACAAAGGATAATTAACCCATGGTAATAAACTAAAATCAACACGTCAAACATCATGATTACGGAAGTTTATATAAGCATAATTCCTTTATTTCATATTTAATTGCACTTTTAATTATCGCACTTTAATTTATTGTCATTTTAATTATCGTACTTTTTAATTATCACAATTTTATTTATCTCAATTTCATTATCGTTATTTACTTTACGCTTAAAATTAAGTTATATTTATTTTTAATATTTTACATTAGGTTTTAACTGCGACTTAAGTTTTAAAATCGACAAACCGATCATTAAACGGTAAAAACCCCTTTTATAATAATAAAACTACTTATTTATATATATATTTATATACAAATATAGTTTTTAAAAAAATATAGCGTTAAACTTGGCTAGCTCCCTGTGGAACGAACCTGACTTACTAAAAATTACACTACTGTACGATTAGGTACAATGCCTATAAGTGTTGTAGCAAGGTTTAGGTATATCCACTCTATAAATAAATAAATAACTTGTGTAAAATTGTATCGTATTTAATAGTATTTTGTAGTAAAAATATAACTATTTCGTATACACCTCTACGCACATCAGTTTTTCTCTCCTTAACAACTCTAGCACTTTTCTCAAATGCTCTTCATACTCCTGGTCATTCTTTGAGTAAATAAGTATGTCATTGATGAAAACAATGACAAACTTATCAAGATATGGCCCACATAATCGGTTCATGAGATCCATGAACACAGCTGGTGCGTTAGTCAATCCAAATGGCATAACCATAAACTCGTAATGACCGTAACGCGTCCTAAAAGCAGTCTTTGGAATATCATCCTCCTTCACCCGCATTTGATGATATCCAGAACGTAAATCGATCTTCGAATAAATCGACGAGCCTTGTAGTTGATCAAATAAGTCGTCGATTCTCGGTAATGGGTAACGGTTCTTGATGGTAAGTTTGTTCAACTCTCGATAGTCGATACACAACCTGAATGTACCATATTTCTTCTTGACAAACAGAACAGGAGCTCCCCATGGTGATGTACTTGGTCAAATGAAACCACGCTCTAAAAGTTCCTGTAACTGACTTTGTAATTCTTTCATTTCGCTAGGTGAGAGTCTGTATAGAGCACGAGCTATTGGTGCAGCTCCTGGTACAAGATCTATTTGAAATTCAACGGATCGATGTAGGGGTAATCCTGGTAATTCTTTCGAAAATACATCGGGAAATTCTTTTGCGATGGGAACATCACTGATGTTCTTTTCTTCAGGTTTAACTTCCTTGATGTGTGCTAGAATGACGTAACAACCTTTTCTTATTAGTTTTTGCGCCTTTAAACTACTAATAAGATTTAATTTCGCGTTGTTCTTTTCTCCGTACACCATTAAAGGTCTTCCTTTTTCACGCATAATGCGAATCGCATTTTTGTAACAAACGACCTCTGCTCTCACCTTTTTCAACCAGTCCATGCCAATTATTACATCAAAACTCCCTAACTCGACTGGTATTAAATCAATTTTAAACATTTCATCCCCCAGTTTAATTTCTCTATCCCGATATATATTATCTGCTGAAATTAATTTACCGTTTGCTAATTCGAGTAAAAATTTAATATCCAAAGGCGCCAATGGGCAACTTAATTTAGCACAAAAATCTCTACTCATATAGCTTCTATCCGCACCCGAATCAAATAAAACATAAGCAGATGTATTGTCAATAAGAAACGTACCCGTAACAAGCTCCGAGTCTTCCTGCGCTTCTGTTGCATTAATATTGAAAGCTCTTCCGCGGCCTTGCCCATTAGTATTCCCTTGGTTTGGGCAATTTCTAATAATGTGGCCCGGTTTTCCACATTTATAACAAACTACGTCGGCATTATTTGTTCCGACCTTATTTGTTTCTTTATTTTTGTTGTTCTTTGGTCCGTAAACCTCACATTTTGCCGCGCCATGACCACTTCTCTTACACTTAGTGAAAACTGTTGTGCAAAACGCATTCGGATGGTACTCTGCACACCTGAAGTATGGTTGTTTCTGTTGTTTGTTGTTATTGAGGTTGTTGTTGAGATTGTTATTGTTGTTGAAACAGTTGTTGTAATTGTTGTTGTTGTTGTTGGGACGTTTGTTGTAGTTATTGTTGGGATTGTGGTTATTGTTGCGATTGTTGTTGCGGTTGTGGTTGTAATTGTTATTGTTGTTGTACTGGTGACTCTTGTTACCGTTTTCCTCCCACTTCCTCTTGAGTTGTTTCATGTTGGCTTCTTCGGCCGCCTGTTCTTCAATTCTCCCCTAAATCTAATTTATGAGTTTATGAGCCATTCGACTTGCCTTCTGTATGGAAGCGGGCTCGTGTGAACTCACATCTTCTTGAATCCTTAACGGTAACCCTTTTACAAACGCGTCGATCTTCTCTTCTTCATCTTCGAACGCTCCCGGACACAATAGGCACAACTCTGTGAATCGTCGTTCATACGTGGTAATGTCGAACCCTTCTGTTCGTAACTCTCTAAGCTCTACCTTGAGCTTATTGACTTCGTTTCTAGGACGGTACTGCTCGTTCATCGATTGCTTGAATGCCGATCACGGTAGTGCGTAAGCAGCATTTTGTCCTACCTATTCAAGATAGGTGTTCCACCATGTTAACGTAGTACCTGTGAAGGTATGCGTAGCGTACTTAACTTTGTCCT
Organism: Rutidosis leptorrhynchoides; assembly: GCF_046630445.1. Classification (NCBI taxonomy): domain Eukaryota; kingdom Viridiplantae; phylum Streptophyta; class Magnoliopsida; order Asterales; family Asteraceae; genus Rutidosis; species Rutidosis leptorrhynchoides. The sequence goes on along the minus strand of NC_092343.1, from coordinate 73,745,524 downwards.
CTTCAGTACACTTATTTATGGCAAACACCGATTCGACCTTCTCGGTCCACTGTTTCAATCCAATTGGTCCTTCAGTTCCATCAAATTCCAAAGGTTTGCAGGCAGTGAATTCTTTGTAGGAGTATCCTACACGATTTCTTGTGGAATTTGTTCCACTGCTAGAACCAGAGTTATTGTTGTTATTTTGCATTGCGGCCTGCACTGCGGCTATGTTCGCAGCAAGGAAAACACGGAAGTCTTCCTCGCTCATGTTCAAGTTCTGACGAGTCGTCGGTGCCATTTCCTTCAAAAATAGCCAAAAGAATTAAGTTAATCATATAGAATTTTAAGAGTAGTCAATAGTATTTCGTAGCATAGTATGAACTCATTTATAAAAGCTTTTTCTTCATATTAGCGTTTTATAGTTTTAATTCAGGTAGTACCTACCCGTTAAGTTCATACTTAGTAGCTAATATACAATTCAACTACTACAATTCTATATGAAAAAAACTGATTATAATAAAATTTCGCGTTCAAATTTTATACAAAATTTTACAAACTTACAATACCACTATTATACATATAGGATGAAATATAGCACATAATAACTTGCTACACGGCAACTATAAAGGTAATTCTAATTAATACGCAAGTTGTTCAGCAAGGGTAATAAAGACACGTAATTCATAAGTCCAGAAACAGGTCATGCATTCTGGTTTTACTAAAACGACTTCCCATCCTTGGTCTTGTGGAAAGTAACCGTTATGACCATTGGCTAGGTAGCATGTTGTAATGTCGTCAAAAGGAAGAGGGTTTCGTAATGCCCAACAGCCTCGTAGCAATCTAAAAACCTTGTTTCTTACCCCAACTACTGAGTCCGTCACTTGTGGGAATGTTTCATTTAATAGTTGTAATCCGATGTTCTTTTTCTCACTTTGGTGAGAAGCGAATATCACTAACCCGTAAGCATAACATGCTTCTTTATGTTGTATGTTATAAGCTCTTTCTAATTCACGAAATCCTATGTTGGGATATGTTGAGTCAAAATAGGTTCTTAACCCGTAGCGAAAAATTGCGTTTGGGTTCCCCGCATTTAACGCTTTAAAGAAAACACGGTGTAACTTACAGTCCCCCCAATGTGATATACCCCACCTATCAAAGGAAAGCCTCTTATAAACTAAGGCATTTCTGGAAAGTCTTTCAAATGTTTGACAAGTTAATTTCGCCATAACTAATTATGCTGATGAATTCTGACCGACTCTAGACAAGATTTCCTCAATCATATCCTCTGGTAGGTCTTCTAAAATATTCGGTTGTCTACCCTTAACGTCCATTTTGTTTTTGTACTGTAAAACAGACAAGGATTAGATTTGTAAAAGATAATTAACAAACAATACAAGAAATTTTTACATAGAACATAAAAGTACAAGCATACTACAATACATATAATACATAACATGATTACAACCCTCTAATCTGAATCACTGGTTTATTCTTCTTCGGACTTGGTTTGTTTTCTAATTTTCTAGGGATATATGGTGGTCCTCTAATACGAGCCGTCGTTTTCCACAATGGTTTAGAAAAACCTGGTGGTTTAAAGGTTCTCGGGTTATTGTTACATTTTAGGAAATACGAACGTTGCCGATACATATAAAGTTCACCGGGGTTGGAATCGGGTTTCTCTATTTTATACATTTTCCCTTATTATTTTCTTTTGCTTTATTAAATTGGATCGAGTTAATTTCTATAACATCATCGGAATCCTCATTGGGATCCGATTCATCAGAAAATTGGTAATCTTCCCAATATTTTGCTTCCTTGGCGGAAACACCATTGACCAATATTGACTTTGGTCTGTTGGTTGAGGATTTTCTTTTATTAAACCGATTTACTGTAGGTATCAATATTTCTTCCTCCGAAACCTCTTCTTCTTCTGATTCTTCCTCTTCCGGTTCCTCCTCTTCCGGTTCCTCTTCTTCTGGTTCCTCCTCTTCAAGTTCCTCTTCTTCCGGTTCCTCTTCTTCGGGAATTTGTGAATCTTCCCAAAGTATATTCGACTCTTCATTATTATTAGGTGAGTCGATGGGATTTGTACTAGAGGTAGACATCTATCACACAATATCAAACACGTTAAGAGATTAATATATCACATAATATTTACATGTTAATAATATATAGTTTTCAACAAAAAAATGTTAAGCAATTATTTTTGAAGAAAAATACGGTCGAAGTCCAGACTCACTAATGTATCCTAACAAACTCGGTAAGACACACAAATGCAAAAATTCTGGTTCTTTAAGACCAACGCTCGGATACCAACTGAAATGTCCCGTTTATATTGATTATAAACGTCTCATATAGAGGTCAAAACCTTGCAACGAAATCAATTAATATGGAACGTTTATAATCAATATGAATGGGACATTTCATGAAACGTGATGTTGTAAAGTACGTTGAACAATGTGTCACATGTTTGCAAGTTAAAGACGAACACCAAAAGCCGTATGGTAAGTTACAACCGTTGGAAATTCCGAAATGGAAATGGGAGCACATTACCATGGATTTCATTACGAAGTTACCTAAGACGGCGAGAACCCAATTTTATACGATTTGGGTGATAGTTGACCGATTGACGAAAAGTGCTTTGTTTCTTCCCATTCGGGAAGCGATATCGTCGGAAACTTTGGCTAAGTTGTTTGTCAAGGAGGTGATAACAAGACACGGGATTCCTATATCTATTATTTCGAATCGAGATACTCGTTTCACATCTCGGTTTTGGGAAAAGTTTCATGAAGATATGGGCACACAATTGAAATTGAGCACGGCGTATCATCCTCAAACGGACGGTAAACCGAATGTACGAATCAAACTTTGGAGGATATGTTACGGGCGTGCATTATTGATTTCGGTGGTAGTTGGGATGAGCACTTGCCTTTGGTGGAATTCTCATACAATAATAGTTACCATACTAGTATCGGGATGCCACCATATGAGATGCTTTATGGGCGTAGGTGCCGAACTCCGATTTGTTGGGGTCAAATTGGTCAAAGAGAAATCGGGAGTACCGATTTGGTTTTAGAGACAAATAGCAAGATTGATATGATTCAGGCTCATTTGAAAAAGGCTCAAGATAGACAAAAGTCGTATGCCGACAAACGTAGGCGAATGATCGAATTCCAAGAAGGTGACATGGTGATGCTTAAGGTTTCGCCATGGAAAGGTATTATTCGATTTCGAAAACGGGGAAAGTTAGCTCCTCAGTTTATTGGCCCATTTAAAGTTTTAGCTCGTGTTGGCGAAGTTGCATATCGTTTGGAATTACCCGAAGAGCTTGTGGGGATCCATAATACATTTCATGTTTTCCATCTCCGTAAGTGTCTTGCGGATGATTCTTCGTGGGTGTCATTAGACGAAATTGAGCTAAACAACAAGTTAGAGTATATTGAGGAGCCAGTTGCTATACTTGATGAAAAAGTGAAAAGATTGAGAAATAAAGAGGTGAGAACTTTTAAAGTTCAATGGCGTCATAGTATAGGTTCCGAGTTTACTTAGGAGCCTGAGGAGTTTGTTCTTGTGTATCTTCCTACTTGTCATGCGGCTTGGATTGCGAGGTCGCAATCCGGTTCAAGTGGGGGAGAGTTGTAAGATCCTGTTTTTGCAGTGGCTTTGGACGTTGTCCAAAAGAGTGGGATGCCGTCCCATTGTGAAGGGCTGGACGCCGTCCAGTATTCTGGATGTCGTCCAGTTGAACTGGCGGGCTAGCTAGTTTATTTTAAGACATTTTGAAGGGGGTATTTTGGTAATTGCACATGGGAACGACTTTAAGGCCCTAGATTAGTTTGTGGGTCCTCATTTACTCCATTTACAACCACCAAACCTCTTCCACTTAAATTCTAGAGAGAGAGAGTGATTCAAGTGTGAGAAAGCTCAAATCGAAGTAGAAGAAGCTTGTTTCGGGTTAGAGCTCGAGCATTAAAGTTGTTCATCTCCTCACTAGCTACATTTTGATTGTAGTGGTAAGTCTTAACCTTGATTTCCTTACTATTAATTGTTTAAGGGTTAGGGTTTGGGTTAGTGATGTGTATAAAACCCATTTGTTGTGATTTGGGGATTTTTGGGTAAGTTTGGGTCATAAAGACTCAAAGGATGACTAACCTAGGGTTTTAAAATGCTAAATGTGTTTATGAGTCTTAAATTGGTTAGTTAACTACTAGCACACCTAAATGTTATGTAAGTGGGTGTTATTTGGGTATGTGGTGACCCGAATGGGTGTGGAAAACCTCGAAGGGGTAAAACAGGTCTTTGATGACCTAAGTTGTCTTGTTAGGGTGAAAATGCAATAACATTGTGATTATATGTGTATTAAGACCATAAATGGCTAGAGTTAGGGTTTTTGGCGAAGTTGACCCAATATTAGGGTTAAGTGTGCAAATGGGTCGGAATTGCACCTTGGGTCAAAGTGACACTAGAATGGTGAGTGAGTTGGTTGACCAACTTGATCTTGTGATTGATTATGTGCATAATTTAATAGGTACGTTACATTGAAGTTTGCAAGCTCGGTTATCCTTCACAAAAGACTTTGAGGTGATTGGAATAATTATATACGTAGGTATATAATGTATTTATTTGTTGTAGCATGAGATATGAAGTGTCGATGTGCTAAGACACCACATTTCATGTGACAAGTAAAGTGTCGATGTGCTAAGACACCACTCAAAGTAATATGACAAGTGAAGTGTCGATGTGTTAAGACGCCACCCGGGGTGAAGTGTCGATGTGTTAAGACGCCATCCGGGGTGAAGTATCGACGTGTTAAGATGCCACCCCATGTAAGATGAAGGGTGAAGTGCCGATGTGTTAAGGCGCCACTCGAGGTGAAGTATCGACGTGTTAAGGTGTCACCTCAAGTAAAATGAAGAGTGAAGTGTCGAAGTGTTAAGACACCACTCGGGGTGAAGTGTCGACGTGTTAAAATGCCACCCAGGGTGAAGTATCGACGTGTTAAGATGCCACCCGTGGGGTTAGTGTACGACATGTTAAGTGCACTAATGGATTTTATAAACTCCGACGGTCTTTTAAATACCGTTCCCTCGTTCGATTGGTTAACCATGGTTATTGTGTTGTAGTGTAGCATACTATAATATTCGGGTTATATATATATATATATATATATATATATATATATATATATATATATATATATATATATATATATATATGCCATTTTTGTTGCTAGCTTGCGGTATTGGAGGTTACTAGCTTTGTATTTGAGATTATAAGCTAATTGTGTTGCTAGCATGTATGCGGTATATGAGTAAGTGATTGCAAGTAGGTATATTATATATGTAAGTGTATAATTATTGCATTCACTAAGCGTTAGCTTACCCTCTCGTTGTTTACCTTTTTAGGCTCTGGCGTGGACAAGGGCAAAGGTATTCGTTTGGATTAGTAGTGGCTCTTGGGGTATAGTTTTTTGGAAGTTCGGTCAAGATTTGGGTAGTTTAACTCTAAACACCATGCTCTAGGTGTCGTTTAGAAATTAAACTCTTATGGTCGAAACTTTTATTTTTGAACGAAATCCGTAAAATGGGCGATTGTGGGCCCGATGATGTAAAACTTGTTTCGATGTTGGAAATCTATTAGTTTTACTTAAATTGATATGTTGTAAAAAGGTTTTCGATTAATAGTGTCGGGAAGTGGGATTTCCGCTCACGTAAGTGAGCACGGGGATCAGTCCCTGACAGAGCAACGGGACACCGTCCAAAAAGGCTGGACGCCATCCAGGCCTTCAGTACTGGATGCCGTCCGGATGTACAGGTCCAGAAAAAAAAATTATGGCGTATTTTTGGTATAGCGAAGTCGGGTCGTTACACTTTACTACTCACTACTGTGCATCACAACTCAATTCTGATACGTCTTTGGAGGAGGATTTCCTGGTAACAGCCCGCACAATACATAGTAGGTATTGCCCACTCGATTTCCAACTTACCTATCATTCAGCAACCCGCCGTTCATGATTTTGTTTCCAAACACGAGCCTACCGACTGATGACTATTATGCCTTATTGGGTGCATTAGAATACATGTGAATATACTTATGATGTGAGCATGCTACCTAACAACTTATATGTCACTACTATCATCACTGCTTATCACAACCCATCGCTACTTATCACTAACGCCACCACTCGTTGCAACTAGTAATGCTACTCGTTACCATATCCCTTCTCATTCTGTTCCAACGTACGTCTTTTAAGCGGCAATCATTTTCATTATACACACAAACATTACCAATCAACTTTGAACACATCGGCGCGAACTACACTTCATCTATTTTTCCACGAGGCACATACATCTGGAAGTTTGCACCAACCCCTTTTCGATTAAATATCAGATTTTGTTTGAGTTGCCATTACACCTCGCTCATTTTCGTTTTCCACGAAATTCATCACGCTCTCGCTCATCAACCATAATGTTTATATATGTTGTCAACACCGGTGCTGAGAGAAGCTTTAGCGCTAGAGAATTTGGTCACAACGTTTAGAACCCTGTACCTTCCTTAGACAACGTGTACTCTATAAAACAATTAAACTGGGAAGTTTTAACTTAGTGGTTGAAACAAACTGGTTATCTGAAGATACAACCGAGGCAACTACGACCAGAAGACTATTCGAATTTCTTTCACCGACGATAATAGTGTACGGAGAAGAGATCAGTACACCGTCATGTTACACTAATTACTCGAAGGTCCAGAAGTACATGAGATGAGAATGTCTCGCAATTCTGGCACATGTGAGTAAAGATGAGCCGACATTTAAGAGACCCGAATATTTTCCAACTATTAGGGATTGTCCTGAGGTAACACGTCCACCCCACCGTGAAGTCAAATTTCGGATTGATTTGGTGCCAGCAGCTGCACGCATTACGCGTACAATATACGGACTTGCACTTTTAGAACTACAAGAACTTCCCATGGTGAAGAACATCAGAGTTGTAATGCCCTAATTTGTGACAGGTACTAGAAGGTAGGTCACATAGCCATGAATTTCCGAGCTGGGGCTCCAGTCTTGTTTGTTAAGAAGAAGGATGGCTCGATGAGATTGTGTATCGACTATAGAGAATTGAACAAGTTGACAATCAAGAATCGGTATTCGCTACCGAGGATTGATGACTTATTTGATCAGCTACAGGGATCTAGTTGCTATTCGAAGATTGATTTGAGATTCGGGTATCACCAATTGAGAGTCAAAGAAGCTGATGTCCCGAAGACAGCGTTTAGAACACGTTATGGACATTATGAGTTTACAGTGATGCCGTTTGGTTTGACGAACGCACCAGCAGTGTTCATGGATCTCATGAACCGTGTGTGTAATCCGTACCTAGATAAATTCGTCATTGTGTTTATTAATGACATGTTGGTGTACTCCAAGAACAAAGAAGAGCACGGACAACATCTACGTTCAATTTTGACTATGCTTAGAGATGAGTAGTTATATGCAAAGTTCTCTAAGTGTGACTTTTGGTTATCAGAAGTACAATTTCTTGGCCATGTTGTAGGGGCCAATGGAATACAGGTCGATCCAGCAAAGATTGAGTCAGTTAAGAATTGGGAAACTCCAAAGATGCCAACCCAGATTAGGCAATTTTTGGGTCTAGTTGGTTACTACAGAAGATTCATTGGAGGATTCTCTAAGATCGCCCGACCATTAACCGCATTGACACATAAGGGCAAGAAGTTTGAGTGGTTAGAACCGCAAGAGACTGCATTTCAGTTGTTGAAAGAGAAGTTAACAACTGCACCAGTATTGTCTCTACCCGAGGGAAGTGAAGATTTTGTTGTTTATTGTGAGGCCTCACGTCAAGGAATGGGTTGCGTGCTTATGCAACGAAATAAAGTTATTGCTTATGGATCACGTCAGTTAAAGATTCACGAGCAGAACTACACTACGCACGACCTTGAGTTAGGAGCTGTTGTCTTTGCACTTAAAATGTGGAGACACTACCTGTATGGAACCAAGTTCACTATCTTCACTGACCATAAGAGTTTACAGCACATATTCGATCAAAAACAACTCAACATGCGACAACGACATTGGATGGAACTACTTAATGATTATAACTGCGAACTTCAATACCATCCAGGCAAGGCGAATGTTGTGGCGGATGCTTTAAGCAGAAAAGAGCGAGAGAGACCTCTTAGGGTTAAAGATCTTAGCATAGTTGTCCGTACGAATCTTACATCACAAATCCGCGAAGCACAACAAGAAGTAGTGAAACAAGAAAATGTTGATGTTGAATTTCTAAGAGGAATGGATAAGAAATTTGAAATCAAGGAGGATGGAACACGGTACTTTGCCAATCGAATCTGGGTACCAAAATTTGGTGGATTGAGATAACTAGTGTTGGAGGAAGCACACAAGTTAAGGTACTCAATTCATCCGGGATCAGATAAAATGTACCAGGATTTGAAGGCATTCTATTGGTGGCCAAATTTGAAAGCTGATATTGCTACCTATGGTGGTACTGCTTGACTTGTGCTAAAGTCAAGGCTGAGCATCAGAAGCCATCAGGATTATTAACTCAACCAGAGATTCCCCAGTGTGAGTGGGAAGGTATTACCATGGACTTCATCACGAGACTGCCGAGAATGGCTGGAGGTCACGATACTATTTGGGTTATTGTGGATCGTCTCACTAAGTCTGCACACTTTATAACGATAAGAGAAACTGATAAAATAGAGAAGTTGGCTCAGATCTACATTAAAGAAGTCGTCTCTAGACATGGAGTGCCTATATCCATTATATCCGATCGCGACAGCAGATTTACTTCCAGGTTTTGGCAATCATTACAGAAAGCAATGGGGACTCATTTAGATATGAGTACAGCATATCACCCCCAGACAGATAGCCAGAGTGAGCGAACTATTCAGACTTTTGAGGACATGTTGCGAGCATGTGTCATTGATTTCGGTAACGGATGAGATAAGTATTTACCACTGGCTGAGTTCTCATACAATAACAGCTACCATGCGAGCATTAAGGTTGCACCTTTCAAAGCGTTGTATGGAAGGAAGTGTAGATCTCCCGTTTGTTGGAGCGAATTGGGAGATAGTCAATTTACAGGTCCTGATATTATTCAGGAGACAACTCAGAAAGTCCTACAGATTCAGGAACGACTGAGAACGGCTCGAAGTCATCAAAAGAGTTACGTCGATGTTAGACGGAAGGACATAGAGTTCCAAGTTGGTGACAAGGTTATGCTTAAGGTATCACCTTGGAAGGGTGTTGTACGATTTGGGAAACGAGGTAAACTGAGTCCTAGATATGATGGACCATTTGAGATAACTGAAAGAGTTGGACCGGTAGCTTACAGATTGGAATTGCCACAAGCACTCAGCGGTATTCATGACGTTTTCCATGTATCCAATCTAAAGAAGTGCCTAGCCGATGATAATTTGATTATTCCTTTAGAGGAACTACGTATCGACGACAAACTTCATTTCATTGAGGAACCTGTTGAAATCTTGGGCCGTGAGGTCAAACAGTTGAAGCAAAGCAGAATTCCTATCATTAAAGTTCGGTGGAACGCGAGAAGAGGACCAGAGTTCACGTGGGAGCGTGAAGACCAGATGAGGCTGAAGTATCCGCAATTGTTTCCCGAGGAAACTACTTCAGCGGACGATCACTAAAATTTCGGGATGAAATTTTCAATAACAGGTGGGTAATGTAACAACCCTGATTTCTCCGTTACTTCCGTTAACCTTCCGTTAGTTTATTTAACGGCGATTATTTAACTTTTATGTGTTTATGTGTAATAAATGCATACTTGATCTTCGGAGGGTTACAATAATTAATATGGGTTGATATTAATTCAAATAAATATTTTGGATAATGAAATACGATAAAAACGATACGATTTTGATAATAGCTTTTTGAGCAACGAAACGCTCGGGTTTATTTTAATAATTAAATTTATTAATTATTAACTTTTTAAAATATTTAATTTATTGGGTTTTTAATAAATTAAGCGATTGGTTGCGTTTAACGATCGGGTTAGCGTTTCGGGCCTTCGGTACGACTAAACGGCACTTAAAACGGACCACGACTACGCGCTTTTGCAAAACACGAGCCCGGGAATACCCATTGGGCCATGTTCGGCCGATTGTCCCACCCCACCTCACCTTATTTTTATTTTTGGGCTAACTTGTGGACTTATGTGTAACTTATGGGAGTTTAGGGCCTAAGTGTAAGTATTAGACTAGTTAACCTACCATTACACAAACTCTAAACTAAAAAAAAAAAAAAAAAAATGCAGCAGCTTCCCTCCTTCTTCTCTCCCTCACGTCGACAACCACCATCACCATCACATCTTCATCTTTCAAAATTAGCAAAAGTGTTCTACACGAATCGCGTTCATCTCATCGTTCTCTATCCATTGATATAAAAAATTTTGTGATCAAAGGTATATTTACATGAACCCTAATTCTTAAAAATCTGATTTTTATGAGAGTTTCATAGTTATGTTGTCAATTGCTCAAGTCTATACGCGTACGTGTTAATCATTATCGTTATTTTGATTGTTTAATGCGCTAGGGTTTAAAAACGAATTTGTTTTTGCAAGATCAGAAAAATTAAGTTATTTAAATGTAAATTATTATGTTATAATCAAATTCCTTGCGAAAAACTATTGAGTTTAGGCTTTGGATTCGCTTGATTTTGTTTCCGTATGATTAAGTTATGTCAATTTGAATTATCGTTGTGTTTTTGTTGCTTGATCAGAAATCTGAAATTGTTAGACAACGAATTGGCATGTGAAACTTATACCACTGGAAAGATAATTTAAAAACACTCAATTTAGACTAGGATATCATGTCGTTTGCTTATGTATAAACTGAGATATGCTTGAATTAGTGTAAAAGTAGTTTTATACAGCACTTGCACGAAAATAACCTTGTATAATAAAATGTGTTAACTTTTGTGATTAAAGCTTTGCATATTTGAAATGTATACAAAAAGTACTTCACTTTTCATGTGGATATCATAGGCTAATTGTATCTAGATCTTCGGATAATCGCGTGCGAATGTGACTAGCTAAATGAGAATCGAATCTGCAAATTGCTCACTGTTTTATACTCTGTGGATTGTGTTTATTGATTGAGCATGTATGCTTCTGGAAAATGAAACTTAACATGATATGTGACTTATTGTTAGTTTATGTTAATCTCTGAAACCTTATGCATTGGGCACAATAGAGCCATACTTTATGTGAATTCTGATTTGAGCTGAAAACTGAATGTTCAACTTGCACGAATAAACTGTACAAATTGGCTAAACAAAAGTTGCTAGATTTTTGATATGTGTTACTTTGATTTGTCTTTGAACTATAGCCACTGGTATTGTATCAATTGCATGTTCTTAACTCCGGTTATAGCCAAAATGAAATCAGTGCGCGGTCAGAAACTGACTTAGCAAACCCCAAATGTATCTCTTCTGATTCCTGACTTTTAATTATTGTATGAGTCCCTGGCCAAACTTTTTGGAATCGATTTTAAGTATATTTATGATCTGGAGTTTGTCATGTTTACTTGAATTTTGTACTATGAGATAATGTGCTAAGTATGCTATGTGTTCATGAACTTTGTGCATAACGATAAACTGAAATTGTAAAAATGATCATTCATGACCTAAAACGTATTGTTTGACTTTCGGTTGACTTTGTTTGACTTTGTTTGACTTGCATGATATAGTTGACTTTTACTTTGAAACGCGTTGAGTCGAGCAATAAGACAACGTACACTATGAAACCACACTTATTTAAGATACATATATTGACCAACCTAAATACGTATACCTAGGTTGCATTACTCGTCAATAAACCGTACAAGTTAATTGTTCACTTTCCAATCCGAGCTTATTCAAAGGTGAGTCTACAGTCCCGCTTTTTACATGTTTTCAGGGATGAGAATACACGCTATTATACTTACATTTTTAAATGCTTTTGTATTGACATGAGTACTATATATGCATATTGAGTTTGTTCAAAAAGCCTCTAGCTTGAATACTTTTAATACCATCGGTGTAAGCACAATTTAGATGGACAGATCCGTTAGGTTGACAACCTCGACCAAACAATATTAACAGTGGCGCATTTACTTTGAACATTAAATACATTCGAACAAGTGTATAACATTTTACGAGGTAAGGCGGGTATAGTGGCTTCTATACTGTAAGACCCTAAACCCAAGTGTACAAGTGTACCTAAACATCGATTAATCAAACTGTAGCAAAATGGAACTCACTGTCTGAAATTGAGTGGGCGCACTGTCCCAGCGACAGTTTTCTGCTTTTCTATTTTGAGTTAAATGAAGGGCATTTTGGTCTTTTCACTTGAGGTCGGATGTGTAGCCATATTATCAGTTTGGGATCTAGTTTTGGATCATATTTCAAATCCACAATAACTCTCATTTCATTCTTAGAGAGAGAGAAATTTCTAGAGAGAGATTTGGTGATTTGGAGAAGAAGGAGCTTGAATCGATCAAAAGCTCGAGTGTTAAGGTTGTTCATCTCACTCTTGGCTATGTTGTGGTAGTATTGGTAAGTTCTAACTCTAAGTTTTCATAGTTTGATTTAGTGTTCATAATTGGGGTTTTGATTTGGGTGTTCTTGAGTAAACTCACTAGTTGATAATTTGGTGATTGAACTAGTAAATGGTGTTGATAACCATTGTTGGTGGGTTTTGGGTTGGACGATGAAATTGATTAGTTGATAATCATGTTTGGATGCGAAATCACTTGTTAACTTAGGTTATAAGTGATTATTAGTGTAAACTTGCAAATTGGTGTTTTGACTTGAGATTAGGTCAAAATGGGTTTCGTGTAAATTGATACAAGTAATGTGTTTTGATGATGAAAACTTGAGTAAATGGGTTGTTGGAACATAAAAACTAGTCGATTGTGATTATGGGTGTTTCGGATGAGATTTTGACTTAGACAAATTGGAAGTAAGTGCAATTGGGTTAATATTGCACATATTGGTATTTTGGTTATAAGCTAGAGTGTTTAGCTTATTTGTTTGTGAATTACTTAGGTGATTTGCATTCGACGATTTGGAGCTCAAGTAGGATTGCTTTTCAAGTAATCAAGGTGAGTGGAATATTTATACGCTTATGTATATAATTTGGTTGCTTGCGGGCGAAGTGGTAAGTGACATCCGTTAGGATTCACTTTTCTTGGACCACAATTGAGTTGGGAAAATATAGTGAGTGATATCCGTGTGGATAGCTCTTCGTCGGCTATATTCGGTTTGTGTATGTGGCGAGCGATTAACGCTTGACCTATCGCTCTTTGTCGGCCACATGTGTATGTGTGTGTTTGGAATGTGGTGAGTGATTTCCGTAAGGAATGACTCTTTGTCGACCACAATTGGAGTTGAGGCATGTGACGAGTGATAAATGTTTGACCTATCGCTCTTCGTCGGTTACATGTTAGTATTGGTTATGTAGCGAGTGATAAACGTTTGACCTATCACTCTTCGTCGGCCACATGTGTGCGTTTGGATATGTGGCGAGTGGTCAATGTTTGACCTATCACTCTTCGTCGGTCACGTGTGTGTATTTGGTTTTGTGGCGAGTGATTAATGTTTGACCTATCGCTCTTCGTCGGCCACATATGTGTTTGGGTAAGTGGTGAGTGTTATCCGTTTAGGGATTTGCTCTTTGTTGTCCATTTATCGTAGGATGGTAAGTGGTTACGCTTTTCGTTGGCCTTCCTTTTGATTGAGGTAAGTGTTAACGTTTCGGTTGCACTTTTCGTCGGCCTCATGGTGCGTAGTGACGAGTGGTTAACGATTTTGACCTACCGCTCTTTGTCGGTCACGTACGCGTTGCGATGGATGGTGAGTGGTTAACGTATTTGACCTACCGCTCTTCGTCCGCCAACATCGTGTCGAATGTCGACATTGTGGATATTTGGGTTGTGTATGTGTTATTAGAATTGTACGTTAATTATTCGTTTTTTCGTTTATTGCGGTTTGCTAATGTTATTGTGTTGTTTGTGTAGGTGTATGCAAGTGATTAAATTACGTATGTATGCGTATAAGTATTGCATTCACTAAGCATTAGCTTACCCTCTCGTTGTTTACATTTTTAGGTTCAGAGGCGGACGTGGCAAGGGTATGCTCGGGATTAGATGATTTCCCCTTTTGATGCTTGCTTGGATTACTTTTGGTTTCGACTTAGGATTGGGTAGTTTATCCCCAAACATCATGCTCGTGGTTGTGTTTGGAACTTAAACTCATGTAGTTAAAAACTTGTATTTTGGTACGAAAGTCGTAAAACAGCCGATGTGGGATCGGTGACGTAAACCTTGTTTTATTATTGAAACGTGTTAGTTTTACATATTATAAAATGTTGTGAAAAGCATTTTGTCTAAAAGTGTCAGGAAGTGGGAGATCTTTAATCGAAAAATGACAAAACAGGACAGAACTGATCAGGCCTTGTGCGCGCCGCGCACCTTATCTGTATAAAAAAAATTTTATTTCGCGTTTAAGGTTGGATAACAGGTTGGGTTGTTACAAGTGGTATCAGAGCATGGTCTAAGGGATTTAGGTGACTTGAGATAGGCGCCTAGACTTAGACTTTTTGTGTGTGCTTATTTGTTGCGGGACTTGTAAGATTACGGGTCGGTTAGGGTTTTAGCTAGTGCCTTAGATTGTAGGTGAACTAGCTATGTATTGATTATGTGTTACTAATCATGTTGTTTTGTGTTGAACATCTAGCGAGATGGTTGTTGTATTCATGAGCTCGGCATGGCGTGTGAGCGTAATAATGCTTCGCGACCATTATTATGGTTGCAAGCCAAGTCAAGTAAGTGATGTACAACAAGTATTGAACTAGATGGGATGTGCGAACGGTGGCGTATTTACTTGATTGTGATTATTGTTCGCGACAGTGTATATAATTTATTCGTGTTGCGTTCCTAACCGAGTTCATTTCTTAGAATGAAGACGAGGAACGGACATGATAATGGTGATCAAGGCGAGGACTCCGAGTTCACGGCCAAGGTTGAGGCCATCTTTAAGCGTCAAAAGGCGGAGTTTCTAGAGGACGTTAAAAAGATGTTCTTAGATACGATTGACGAGCAAGTAGTCAATCTAGTCAAGGAACAAGTTAAGGTTGTTCTCCACGAAGATAATATAGGAAGGCGAGACTTCTACTACAAAAACTTCAAGGATGCTCAACCTCCCACTTTTGATGGTGAACGAGATCCGCTAAAGAGCAATCATTGGATCTCCGATATGGAGGGGGCCTTTCGTACTAGTGAGTGCCCTCTCGATAAGAAGACGAGGTATGGTAGTAGTATGTTCAGGGGTGACGCCAAATTGTGGTGGGATGCGAAAATCCAACTCTATGGCGAGGAACAATGTATGAAGTTCACATGGGACGAGTTCAAAGCGGAATTTTTTAAGGAATACCGAACTTCGGCCGATCTTTCTAGGCTTAAGGACGAGTTGCATGCTTTGAGGCAAGGGTTGATGGATTTAAACACTCTCAAATCCGTTTTCTTATCCAAGACCCAATTTTGCCCGGAGTATGTCGGTAATGACAAAATGTTGAAGGAAGACTTGTACCGAATCTTGAACGATAGTTATCAAGAGAAGATTAGCGTAAACGTGGTGAGAACTTTTGACGAATTGTTCGACATGGCGAAGGGTTTTGAGACGCTTGTCCTAAAGAAGAGTGGTTCCGAGGTAAGTAAGCGGAAGTTCGAGACTACGATGCATTCGAACAAGAAAAGTAAGAGTACTTCCGAGGGTGGCGGAAGCGTGAAGAAGAGTGGTGCAGGAAGTTTTGTGCCCACATGTTATAATTGCGGAGAACGGGGTCATTTGTCGCGCGAATGTACGAATGCGAAGTCTAACAAGGTTATGTGCTTTAATTGTCGAAAGGAGGGACACCGAAAGTCGGCGTGTCCGGATTTAGTTGGTGATGCATGAGAACCTGACGATGGTGTTCAGGTACTTTTCGACTATCTTATTGAAACGTTCTTATGATTGTGTTTAATGCATTTTGTGTTAGTGCATAGTGTGATGAGGGGTAGCGTTCCTTATGGAAGTACCCTATGATGATGGTTGGATTGACGAGCGAAGGGCGTAAGACTTGGTGCTTCCAAGCATTCCTTAGTGTTGGGCGAAAGATGTTTACCAAACCATGAGAATGGGCTTTGGTGTTGTTTTGGTAGCGCGAAGTCGCTTTAGTGTTGTGATGGGTGACATCGGATGTATGGAACCCTCGAAGTCGAGCTTTTCAGTCTCGATGAATGTTGATAGTGGAGTCTATGTGACGCGATGTCAGGTGCCTCTTTCATACCTGCAAGCGTAACATTCGACTCCGACGGTATTATGGTTACATTGTACTTAGGGTACCGGGGAGAAACCCTTAGGTACATGAGTGACTAGGTGAAACTTTGATAAGTTATGGCAATCGGAGAATTGCAAGAATAAAGTTTGTGTAAATTTGTGGTGCACTTTTCGTTCAAAGTGTTTAAGGATAGGTTAAGGTCCTTAGTATGCTCAAGGTTGGAGCAAGATATGGTGATGGGTCGTGTGAACCCAATTGTTAGTAAAGTCTACCTTTGGTAGCATTGTACGGTTGTACAAAATGCGGTTAGGGATCGTAGTTCCAAGTGGGGGAGTTACACTCCCACACGAGGAGGTGTTAGTGTGAGATTTCGGATGATGCTCATAGTGGATCCAAAATTTGTGACGGGATCTAGATTTGGTCGATTTGTGGTAGAGTACAATTTCGGTTAAATTGTACTTATGATTTTGGATTTAAATTATCACCGAGGTGGTAATGTGGTAAATCTCGTTGGGAGATAATGAACGTGTTTGACGAGCAAGGTGAAATCCCTCGGTTAAGGGGTGTGCGTGTTAGATTCTTTGCTAGAGAATGGTTGTCTTGTACCTATGTGCGATATAGGTGGTTCTTACTCGATTGCGTTGGCGTTGTGTACGCATATGTATGATGCGTGCATGTGTATAATGGATTTTACTTGGGTGGATTTGTCGCGGTGTTCGAGACACCACATTGTCATGGGGATGAGTTAGTCGCGGTGCTTAAGACATCAACCGGGGGAACTAGTTTGTTGTATGTATTGTGGCAAGTGCTATCCAATTGTGGGGATTCACTTTTCATTGGCCACGGTTGGAGTGTGATAAGTAGTAAGTGTTATCCGTTAGGATTCGCTTTTCGTTGGCTACTTATTAGTATGTGGGATGCGTTTTCGTTAGGAATCGCTTTTGTTTGGCCATGTGTGAGGAGAGGTAAGTGTGATCCGTAAGGATGCGCTTTTTGTCGGCCTTTTGTTGCGTAGTGGTAAGTGGTTAACATTTGACCTACCGCTTTTCATCGGCCACGTACGCGTGTGAATGTGGGGTAAGTGGTATCCGATCGTGAGGATTCACTTTTCGTCGGCTCCATTGTATTGTTTGTTGGCCATATTATTGGTATGTTGTTACTTTAGCAATGTACGTGATAAGGGTACGCTAAAGGGATTGCTAACTTGGTACGAGGCTTGAGAATGTTAGCTTGTTTTTGTCATGAAGTCGAGGCGTGAGTTCGTTCCGGATTGGGAATGAAGCGAGACTTAGTGCTCGGTTTGGTAGAATTGGTAAATCACGGATGATGATTTAAATCGGAAGGGTAACTTTGGAGTAAAGTCACCTAAGGGAGTTGTGCGAAATCTTCGGATTTGATGGAATTGTTGTGGACATCGAGTTTGGACGTATGTCGGAGGACCATGGATCGTGGTTCCTGTTAGTTAAGTGGCGAGGATCACGGGAACGTGATCCAATTTAAGTGGGGGAGAGTTGTAAGACCCTAAACCCAAGTGTACAAGTGTACCTAAACATCGATTAATCAAACTGTAGCAAAATGGAACTCACTGTCTGAAATTGAGTGGGTGCGCGTAGCGCACCTTCAGGTGTGCGCTCGGCGCACTGTCCCAGCGACAGTTTTCTGCTTTTCTATTTTGAGTTAAATGAAGGGCATTTTGGTCTTTTCACTTGAGGCCGGATGTGTAGCCATATTATCAGTTTGGGATCTAGTTTTGGATCATATTTCAAATCCACAAACACTCTCATTTCATTCTTATAGAGAGAGAGAGAGAGAGAGAGAGAGAGAGAGATTTCTAGAGAGTGATTTGGTGATTTGGAGAAGAAGGAGCTTGAATCGATCAAAAGCTCGAGAGTTAAGGTTGTTCATCTCGCTCTTGGCTATGTTATGGTAGTATTGGTAAGTTCTAACTCTGAGTTTTCATAGTTTGATTTAGTGTTCATAATTGGGGTTTTGATTTGGGTGTTCTTGAGTAAACCCACTAGTTGATAATTGGGTGATTGAACTAGTAAATGGTGTTGATAACCATTGTTGGTGGGTTTTGGGTTGGATGATGAAATTGATTAGTTGATAATCATGTTTGGATGCGAAATCACTTGTTAACTTAGGTTATAAGTGATTATTAGTGTAAACTTGCAAATGGGTGTTTTGACTTGAGATTAGGTCAAAATGGGTTTCGTGTAAATTGATACAAGTAATGTGTTTTGATGATGAAACCTTGAGTAAATAGGTTGTTGGAACATAATCACTAGTCAATTGTGATTATGGGTGTTTCGGGTGAGATTTTGACTTAGTCAAATTGGAAGTAAGTGCAATTGGGTTAATATTGCACTTATTGGTATTTTGGTTATAAGCTAGAGTGTTTAGCTTATTTGTTTGTGAATTACTTAGGTGATTTGCATTCGACGATTTGGAGCTCAAGTAGGATTGCTTTTCAAGTAATCAAGGTGAGTGGAATATTTATACGCTTATGTATATAATTTGGTTGCTTGCGGGTGAAGTGGTAAGTGACATCCGTTAGAATTCACTTTTCTTGGACCATAATTGAGTTGGGAAAATATAGTAAGTGATATCCGTGTGGATAGCTCTTCGTCGGCTATATTCGGTTTGTGTATGTGGCGAGCGATTAACGCTTGACCTATCGCTCTTTGTCGACTACGTGTGTATGTGTGTGTTTGGAATGTGGTGAGTGATTTCCGTAAGGAATGACTCTTTGTCGACCACAATTGGAGTTGAGGCATGTGACGAGTGATAAATGTTTGACCTATCGCTCTTCGTCGGTTACATGTTAGTATTGGTTATGTAGCGAGTGATAAACGTTTGACCTATTACTCTTCGTCGACTACATATGTGCGTTTGGATATGTGACGAGTGGTCGATGTTTGACCTATCACTCTTCGTCGGTCACATGTGTGTATTTGGTTTTGTGGCGAGTGATTAATGTTTGACCTATCGCTCTTCGTCGGCCACATGTGTGTTTGGGTAAGTGGTGAGTGTTATCCATTTAGGGATTTTCTCTTCGTTGTCCATTTATCGTAGGATGGTAAGCGGTTACGCTTTTTGTCGGCCATCCTTTTGATTGAGGTAAGTGTTAACGTTTCGGTTGCACTTTTCGTCGGCCTCATGGTGCGTAGTGAGGAGTGGTTAACGATTTTGACCTACCGCTCTTCGTCGGTCACGTACGCGTTGCGATGGTTGGTGAGTGGTTAACGTATTTGACCTACCGCTCTTCGTCGGCCAACATCGTGCCGAATGTCGACATTGTGGATATTTGGGTTGTGTATGTGTTATTAGCATTGTACGTTAATTATTTGTTTTTTCGTTTATTGCGGTTTGCTAATGTTGTGTTGTTTGTGTAGGTGTATGCAAGTGATTGAATTATGTATGTATGCGTATAAGTATTGCATTCACTAAGCATTAGCTTACCCTCTCGTTGTTTACATTTTTAGGTTCGGAGGCGGACGTGGCAAGGGTATGCTCGGGATTAGATGATTTCCCCTTTTGATGCTTGCTTGGATTACTTTTGGTTTCGACTTAGGATTGGGTAGTTTATCCCTAAACCTCATGCTCGTGGTTGTGTTTGGAACTTAAACTCATGTAGTCGAAAACTTATATTTTGGTACGAAAGTCGTAAAACGGCCGATGTGGGCCCGGTGACGTAAACCTTGTTTTATTATTGAAACGTGTTAGTTTTACATATTATAAGATGTTGTGAAAAGCATTTTGTCTAAAAGTGTTGGGAAGTGGGAGATCTTTAATCGAAAAATGACAAAACCGGACAGAATTGATCAGGCCTTGTGCGCGCCGCGCACAATGGGTGGTGCGCGCCGCGCACCTTATCTGTATAAAAAAAAATTATTTCGCGTTTAAGGTTGGATAACGGGTTGGGTTGTTACATATACTCGGGTCATTGCTAGTATTGAGGTGCTCATATTATGCAAACGTTTTACGACTTTGTGTTGTACTTGTAAAATATCGTGGTCAAGGAAATTAAACTATTTTTCTGATAACTGTTTTTCAGATACCATACAATGTTATTTAAAACTGTGGTTTACGAACAAATGAGATAAAACTTGACATGTTAGTGTCAACAAACTTTTGAAACAGGAAACGATGTTGTCTACAACTATAACATTAAACCTTGGTGGTCTTCCACTAATAAACGTTTTCTCAATATTGAATATTAAACATACTTTATTGTTTACCTAAAACCTGTAGATTCACTCAACATTATTGTTGATCCGTTTTACGTGTTTTATTCTCAGGTATTAATTGCTTCCGCTGTAGAATATTGCCGTTACGTAGAAGTCAAGCCAAGCACTGGGACCAGAGTTAACATTCCGTTAAAGAAATTTTCGACGGGGTGTTACAGTTTTCGATACAAGCACGATATCATCGGCAAAAATCAGACACCAGGGGATGCTCTCTTGTATTCCTCGAGACAGCTCGTCGAGGATCAAAGCGAAAAGGAAAGGACTAAGGGCTGATCCCTGGTGCAATCCTACTTCTATCGGAAAATACTCTGTGTTTCCCACAGGCGTCTGAACGCAGGCCTTCGCCCCATCGTACATATCCATTATAGCTCTAATATATCTACTTGGGATACCCCTAACATTAAGAGTCTTCCAAATCAACTTTCGCGGTACGCAATCATAGGCCTTTTCTAAGTCTAAGAAGACCATCTCTAGACCCTTTTGTTTCTCCCTATACTTCTCCATAACGCTTCTTAAAATATGAATTGCCTCCATCGAAGAGCGCCCTGGCATGAAACCAAATTGGTTTTCGGAAACCGTAGTTTCGCGTCGAATTCTAGTCTCAATCACTCTCTCCCAAAGCTTCACAGTATGACTAAGTAATTTTATGCCTCTATAATTACCACAGATCTGGGCATCCCTTTTATTTTTGTAGATGGGGATAATCTCGCTGAGTCTCCATTCCGTAGGCATTTTATAACTTCTAAGCGTCTTATTGTAAAGACACGTCAACCACCTGACACCATCCTCGCCTAGGCACCGCCACGCCTCTATTGGAATCTGGTCTGGTCCAACAGCTTTGTTTCTACCCATCTTTCTTAGTGCCGATCTTACTTCTTCCTGACTGATTCTCCTACAAAAATTGTAGTTCTGAAATTGTCCTATTCCCAAGTCCTGCGGATCCTCTTGGGGCCCAGGTCATTTACCCATGAAAAGAGATTGGAAATACCCTTCCCATCTTTTCCTAATTTCGTCTTCCTTTACTATGGTTTGACCGGCTTCATCCTTGATAAACTTGATGTTATCTATATCCCTCCTCCTACGCTCCCTAGCTTTAGCAATCCTGTAAATATCATTTGCTCCTTCTTTGGAGTCTAGTTTCCTATACAAAACTTCATACGCTTTATCTGTTGCACGGGCAACGACCTTCTTAGCTTCTCTTTTAGCTTCTTTATACCTTTCTTCTGCCCTAGTTCTATCATCACGTGTCCCGTCCCGACATGTAACGAGCTCCCTAAACCTCAGTTGCTTAAGTGCGACTTTGGTTTGAACCTCATCACTAATCCACCATGATTCTCTACAAGACTTGTGTCCTCTCGATGTCCCTACTGCCACACCTAAGGTTTCCTTAGCAACATCTCTAATAGTTGATGCTAAACTATTCCACATCTGATCTGCATCCCCATGAGTAACAGTATCCATTACTGCTTCTACTCTTTCCAAAACCGATGCTTTGAAAGTTCGGCTTTCTCTTCATTCAGATTCTTCCAAAGGATCCTAGGTTGGGCGGGTCTCCCTCTCCTAGTAACCCGTCTCTGCGAAACCAAGTCCATGACCAAAAGTCTGTGTTGGGTGGAACAGGTCTAGGTAGTCAGGGCTTTACAGTCTCTGCAGGTCCTAAGGTCCCCTTTGCGAAGCAACAAATAATCAATCAGGGTACTATGACCTCCACTGTGGAAAGTTACTAGCTGAGCTTCCGTCTTCCTAAA
Source organism: Rutidosis leptorrhynchoides (assembly GCF_046630445.1). NCBI lineage: Eukaryota > Viridiplantae > Streptophyta > Magnoliopsida > Asterales > Asteraceae > Rutidosis > Rutidosis leptorrhynchoides. Next base: position 73,723,192 of record NC_092343.1, on the reverse strand, counting down.
GAAAGAGTTTGCAACAACCAAATCGTGGGCAACAGCGAATTCGAGAATAGAGCATCCTTCTTCATTTCGAACTCCGTACCCAAAGCCCCCATGGACACCCACATATCCGTATGAGATTGTTCCTATATGTCCATTAAGGTCTCCCCCAATAAGTAATCTATGATCAGCGGGGCAACTCCTCACAACTTCATCTAACGATTCCCAAAAGCGACTTTTTTCTTCTTCGCCTAAACCAGCATGCGGTGCGTAAACGCAAATAACCATGTAAGACTCCTCCTGGATAACTAACCTAACCGACATAATCCTATCGCAACACCTACCCACACCCACAATATTATCCTTATGACGGGGCCCTATAAAGATCCCTACCCCGTTTCTAGCTACTCTGGAACCCGAAAACCACAACTTGTAGTCGCCAATGTCAACCGCCTCTTCACCCTTCCATCTGGTCTCTTGAACACACAATATGTCCACTTTACTCTTAAGTAACGTCTCTACAAGTTCACGGGATTTGCTCGTCAAACTTCCTACATTCCAATTACCTACTCTAATCCTAACACGAAAATCTCTACTCCCTCTAGACCTACCCGCCCCTAAGCTAATAGGACATGACCTCAAGTAACCATGCGTATGTGACAAGTTAATCTTACCCTATAAACAACACACTAGCAGGAAAGAGTTACAAAAAACCGAAATAAAAATAGCGAGCAAAACGCTGACAATAGTACGAGTGCAAAATAGCTATCAATAGTTAACAAAAAAAATAAAAGAAATAAAAGGCCTCAAACGAGTTACAAAACTAAAGCTAGATAGCAGTTAGGTTAAGAAAAGAAAAAAAAAATTACACAAAGCAAGCAGCTCATTGAAAGAAAAGACAAGTAGCAAAGTTACTTTAAAACAAAAAATAAATAATGCAACACAATACAGTAGATATATTATGTATATTATTATTATAATTATGATAAATATAAATATAGCAAGTAGCAAAGTTATATATAAGAAATATAGATCTAGATATAGATATATATAGTAAAGCACAGGCGTAAAGTAATCACAGAGAGGGAAAAAGAGAGTTAACCGGCGGAGAAGTTAATCTCCGGTGACAGCCAGCCGTCGTCGGAAAAACAAACTGTAACCCGTGAGCCAAAAGTGATTACTTCCTATGAGAAAATCGTTCCTGAGCCAGAAAAAGTTAAGCCGTTGAAGCTCAATCGCCGAAAAGTGACCGGGAAACGCTTGAACAGTGGCCGGAAAACCACTTCCGGCAGTTGACTCTTGGTGGCGTGTGATATTCCAAACACCGGCAAGACCGATCTTGTTTAACTCGTTTGTGATTGTGAGTTGAATGAGGGTGTTCGTGACAATTAATTCTTGGGGATTTGATGCTTATTTTACAGCTCAAAGTTCTTGAGATAGTTATTGGTCTGAAAGTCACATGTTAGTTTTTTATTTTATCACTGATGAAATAAAGATTCAAGGCTAATCGGCATATCGTGCAACTACACCGAGATCTAAAAGACCATAACTATCCAAACAAGGCAATATGTAAGCGAGTCAAACCGAAACTAAATTAAACTTTAAACATATATATACCACGCGAACTTACCACCCAACCTACAAAACAAGATAACAATCGCAACCACAAGCAGAGAAACGAAATTAAACACTATGAAACCAAAACAAACCTAAAAACTAAGAGATACTAACAAACATTAAAAACAAAACGGTCAACGCATCTCAGAGACAACCAAACCTCTCCACGGAAAGATAATCCTTTTTTCATCGAGATCCCGACTTCGAAACCTTTCTATCCACCTTTTGAAAAGATACGGACTTTCCTAATCAGGATGTAAACGAATATAACGTAGGAATGCCGAAAGAAGCGACAATCGAGGACCCCACAATTTTACCAATAACTATGAAAAGTTCAAACACCGACGTTATTTGTGCGAGCCTCATACACATATTTAATGCATTAAATATTATGTATTTGAGTATCGTTTTCTTCAACAAGTAGCTTGTAACAATATTAATATCCAACTATTAAATAATCAAAATCATCACGCTCTTAATATTAAACCTCCATTTTTCTCAATACCGTTGAAAAATAGTTTTTCTGTCAGTTTTTTAAATCATTTTCATTGCTCCCTTTTACAAAAGATTTTATACAGTATATTCTTTATGTTTTCTTTCAAATTTAATTTGATAAAAGGTTTGTTCAAACCGTCAAAACGCGATTGTAATTATAACCTACTAAAAGAATGCTTAATGGATATAATGGAATCATGTATTGCTACAAATGATCTTTCGTGACAATGTACGGACCACGTTGACAATCATCATATAATTAACTATCACATATCATCTAAATAAATATAAAATATATAAGATAAAATTTTGTCGATGGCCCCTAAACTTTGTACTAAACATTGTAGGTGACCTTAAACTATTTTTTTTTACTTCGTTAACCTCGATTTTTTAAGTTATTCCCGGAATGACCATGGATTTAACAATCTGTAAATATGGGTCGTTAAGTGACCTCACGTGAACTGCACGTGAGGGGTACTTTGGTCAGTTTAAATTTGGTTCCCTTTTAAAACATATAGCAGTATACATAACAGGGATACCATAATGGTCATTCTGAAACGTCCCCAAAACAAAACCCTAATTTTGACCCGTTCCCAAAAATCAAAACCCTAAATGGAATTCAAAATGGTTGAATTCGAAATTATGAATTGAACTAGCCGCTTAAGTATTAATACTGAATATTGATAGTCAAGTTTTGAAATATGTATGATTATAAATGTAATCTTTTGATCTCCATTAATGAAATATTTTGATGTTAATTGTGTTACATTGTGTTTCATATTGACATTATTTAGAATGAATGAGTTTACATTTTCAAAAGGAAAAGGGTATTTAGAAAAGTCTACAAAAGTAGACAGATCAAAATATTCCTCACGTGAGGTCACTTAGCGACCCAAATTTAACGGTTATCAAATCCGAGGGTCATCCATGGAATAACTTAAATGATCGAGGTCAACGAAGTCAAAAAAAGAGTTTAAGAGCACCTACAATATTTAGTACAAAGTTCAGGAACGATCCACAAAATTTTGTCAATATATGCTTGATAATATTAGCTTTGTACAAAAGATAATATACTTGGAGGACTATGTATGCAAAATCAGTCATAGATCTTCCCACTGCCAATAATCCTCAATAAACAACTCAACAACAACTTGCACCATGTTTGTCTTGATTCAGATTCCCAGTTGGATCCTCCTAAGGCCACAAGAATTAAAATATTACTGTAAAATTCAACATATTCCACCCCACTTAAAATATTTCATACTAATATAATTACAATTATATTTATTTATATATATATATTCTATATTATATTATATAATATAAGACATAAAACAAAAATTTAATTGGAGCAGAAAAATCCCCTTCTATATTTTCCAACAATTTTTCCTTACCAACCAAAATCATACATGATCTTTCTGGAAAATCTTGAGAACAAAATGTAACCAGTTGTGACCCTCACATAAACAAGACTTGGGTTGGGTTTAAATATCTGTTATAATATTTGATATTCATTCATGTTGAAGTTGTATCTAATGGCTTCAAATGGGTATCTTCCTACCCCTGTGTTTCTCCAAGAACAAGGATTCTATAAACTACCCAAGGTGATTTTTTTATGTTTTTTTATTTCAAGATTTTGAAGGGTATTGTTCTTGGTTCAATTGGGTACCCATAAATCCATAATTGTTATCTTTTTTATGTTTAGCTAACTTATAAGGTTGTACTGATCTGATGAATAAAATTATTTTGTATGTGTTTAGTTCAATTTGTGGTAGTTATTATGTGTGATTTTGTTTGTCTGCTTGAGGAATTAGGGTGGAATTATATTATATTAAGGTTTATTGGATAGTTTTTCTGAGGTTATCTGAAATTTCATTATAAACAGACCATCTGTGTTATATACTTATATTTATATTACTGCTTGATAGAGAGAACCTTATTTTTTTACATTCAAATCCGTCTTATATATTATAATTCTATTTATGGTTAATGTTTGTTCATTTGTCTAATTTGAAATCGTCTGTGTTATATATTACAGTACTTAACAGAGAAAACGTTATCCATTTACATTTACATCTGTGTTATATATTATTTTTATGGTTAAAGCTTATTCATTTGTCCAAATTGAGATTATAGCCAAGTACTTTGATGGTTTTAGGCTAATTTTTGAACTTGAAATTATTACATGTTCACAACTATGCTCGAAATAAGCGGATACACTTCACTTTCGCATATGCGATCAACTTAGGACATATATGCATATGACTACGATTGTTTAGTAACAGATCTGTTTGAGCTCTTACATGATTGAATTTAACTTAACTCGTTTATATGGTTCAAATTTTTTATATTTGAACATGAACTTATTTCAGGACACTCAACGTCTCTTACCTAACTATGAACCACGAGAAGATGTCATACGTTCTAGTCCGCTTAATATGGGACCAACAAACGGGTTATTTGACAACAATCGGTTCATCACGATTGACCCGACTGTTATTAAGCCTGCTCTCATTGATATCCAAGGTTTGATCATCCCTCTCGATTTAGCGTTACATTTTATATCTTTATTACTATTAATTTTATAAATAAATAGATATTATCTGAATATTCAAACAACTAATTTACAAATGGGTATTAACCAAAACACTCATTTTTTAAACAAGCTATAACGATACGCCTAAAAAAACGATACGCCCTAAAAAATCTGCGACTGACCTCCACCGTCCAAACTCAAAACTTTGAAACGTCATATTTCTTAAAAATTGGCTACGGAAACCTTCAAATTTACCTTTTTTCGTTGATTTTGACTTTTAAACATACTTTGTCCGCTCATAACTTTGCTATAAAATATTCTAATTTGTGATTGGTTTAATTCTCCACCGTTATTAACTAAAACAAAACGAATCCCATCAATCAATTTGAACTACATTACACAACTTGAAAATCATACATTTGTACATAAATCGCAATTCGCAATATGCGGTCGATTTTTAAATAAAAATTGAAACTTTGGTTTTTGGAAAAAACATATAAACCTCTAAAAAATACACACTTTCTAAAAAACAGTGCCTAAATATGAGTTGCGGATCAAAAGATATCGCAATTCAAATTTTCGATCGTGCCCGGTTTAAGCCGTTCGCAAGGTCGCAAGACCAATTCGCGAGGTCGAAAGACACCTTGCAATTTGCAAGGGCATTTTTACAATTTTGTTTTTTTAGGGTGTATTGTTATACCTTGTACTAAAAAATGGACATTTTGGATGGTATTTCCTTACATATACTAATATCATGGATGGATGTTTTCTACAGATTGTTGCCCAAATTCAACACTCTTCAGCTTTAAGTTTCCTATGTCTGGATTAACTGAAATCGAAAGAGATGGACTAGATCATTTATCGCTTTCTGATTTAGCCGGTATTCAAACTGTGTCAGCCGATTACAAACCATATTTTCCTGATACGGGTCATACCCATATCGACACCCAGCTTGTTTTTCCAAGTCCCGAATTTGATACGCCAGAACCTTTGATGGATCTTTTTGGTGATTTAGTTCGACGTTCTGAAATTATGTTCCATGAAGACGGAAAAATCTCGTTGACAGGGACTAGAACTGAGATGAAGGACATACTTTCGATTCTTGCTGAGTTTTACTTGTCAAAAAAGACGACTAGCTGGACGAAACAGTTGTCATTGGTACCACAGTTTGATAGGTATGTATGCGTATATTTAAGTATAAGCATTTATTTTTAGTTGACCCGGTTGGAAATATAAATACAAAGATTGACATTTTCGTTATACCAGGATGAATTATGATGAAACAAGCTACTATGGTTCTGCGTTGGAGCTTGAAACTGTAGTTGCTCCTTCAAAGAGGTATGTCACTTTGATAAACTTTTGGAAAAAGAGATAAAGTTTGCTAGACTTTTTACTTGAAAAAAAGGTAAAGTTATGGAAAATAATGTCTTGGGAAGTCACATATGTGACCGAACCTGTTTAGGGTATGTTTGGTAAAACTAGATCGTAGCTGTTAGCTGGTAGTTGTTAGCTTGTAGCTGATAGCTAGTATCTATTTGTTAGATGATAGTTTTTAGCTTTTTAAATGTTTTAATACTACTAATTACTAATTACTAATTACTAATAACTCAAACTGTTAAAACGGGTAGAATAACAAAACCAAAAGTTTTAAATAAGAAAGTTTTAAAAAATAACTGTTAAAAGTTTTAAGCTCTTTTAATCAAACGAAGCTTATTATTAAATAAGAATTTTTTTCATAAAAGCTAGAAACTCTTAAAAGCTCTAAAAAGCTCCTTACCATACGTACCATTTACAAGCAAAATTTTCGTTTTTTTCTTGAGTTAGCAAATCTTGTAAACGGCGAATAAAAACTTATAAAATAATAAAAGCACCTTTATGTGCATTTTTTTTTTCTTTTACTTATATAGATGATTATCAGTAGTTAAGATGATTTACATGTTAATATGACATAAAACAGCCCAGAGAGGATCAAACTCAAACCATCACCAAAGAAAAAGGGAACCCGTAACAAGTCCGCAATCAAACAAAGAAGTAACTACTTTCAAGCTTGTGAAAGCCTTTTATCTATCATAGTAGACAAAAACCGAAACGGTAAATCCGCCATTCCCGTGCTAAAGAAATCAGGTCCCGAGCTACCGAACCTCCTAACGCAGTTCTCAGCCAGCATAGCAGGAACCGGCATTGCGGTTCTTTTCTCTGTTGTGTGTAAAGTAGCAAGTGGCAGGGTGCCGTTTTGTTCATCAAAACTCCTAAACACGGGACTTGGGTTTGGACTTGTTTGGCTTTCGTGGGCGGTTAATAGGTTGAGAGATACAATTGTGATGATTAACAAGAATTCGAATAAGAAAAAGGGGTTGAAAGATGAGGAAATGATGAAGAATTTGGATAGAAGTTTGAAGGAGATATATTTCAGAGCAGCAACATTGATGGCAGTTATGTTGTTGAGGCTTGCTTGAAGAAAATAGACCACCAGTTGATGTAAAAAAATTGTGTTTTGTGTCATGGTGTAAATCTTGGGTGGATATAATAGGGAGGATGAATTTTGATCATTTCTAGTTTTGCCAAAAATTAGTATACTCTAAATCGAGATGTATTCTGACATATCTTGATAATTGAAACAAAAATTTTGTTTAGAGTCATTATGCTATGATTAGACCACTTACTATCTCATTGTCAAGCCCTAGGTTAAAATTCGGCATACCCCCATCATAGGGTGCGTCAGTTAGTTCGAGTCCCGTGACCGATGTGAAACTATGATTTTCACCCTTACAAAGGAGTGGTCTTAGCAAATTGACCGATGGAATCACTTATCGTACTTTTGATGAACAGAATTATGATTTCAATTAGGTCCTCTTTGGCTCACGGATTCCAATAGAATTCCGACATAATTGGAATTAAATTTAGACACGATGCGTGTCTAAATTCAATTCCAAATCCTCCGGAATCAACGGGCCCTTAGTGAATGCACCTCTTGAATCTTGTCTGGAAATCATTTACATTAATAAAGAAGACTGATATTGGATGCTACAAATAAAGAGGTTTCGCATCTGCAACCTTAAAATTAAGACTAAAAATTGATGCAAGAGATTGCAAGAATGTGCGAATCAAATATATATTTTGTACATTTAGCTTCAGGCCTTCAATTATTAACTACAATTATTATTTTGTTGCAATCTAATTGTTCTGCAGCAACTTTCTGCCGAAATTACACATTTCAATATTTCATTATAGGTTTTCTTCTCCAGTTCTCCAAGCTAATGATAGTGCCATGTATCATTGCAACATTCGTTAAAGGTTCTTCTCCAGTTTGATAAGTGTTTTTTGATATAAATAAAAGAGAATATTACATTAAATGTAGATGTTTAACAGCTAAAAGAGAATTACGGTTCACCAATATCTATCATTCAAAGGTCCGAAACAAACACGTTGAATGCCTAATAGTTCAACATTTTCAGCGTTAACTCACTCAATTAAGAAATAAACAAATGCAACATTGCTCTTTTTCTTAACGACTCCATCTAAAAAACTACCAGGTAGCTATCAGCTACTAGTTACTAACTGACCAAACATACCCATACAAATGGTGGCGCAATGAAAGGATCATTGTTTTAGGAAATTACATGAGGTTTTAATAACTACTAAACTGCAATGAAAGATAGCAGGGCATTGAACTCGATAATCATCAGACAAAAAGCTACACAATGTCACAATGTATAGTAACTTATACATTGTGTTATGAGCACAATGTCATTAAGCAAAATAATATAATCAAAAATAGCCTCAAACCAAACTCTTAATTACATGTAACCCTAGATAGTTTATTCCTATTAGTTCAATTGACAATCGGAAGAGAACATGCTCACTTTGAGTTTGCAGAACTTGGTTATGATCATAAATAAAAGCAGAGGACAAAACAAATGTTGCAAATTTATGTCTCTTACCTCTTCCTAAAAAACCAAGTGGACAAAATAGAAAAAAATTAATAAAAGCGACATTTCCCGTTTATCAGCTTATCACCTTTGAAACTACTCCTGCACCAACAGTTCGACCTCCTTCTCTCAGTGCAAATCTTTGCCCTGTAATGCAAACAGTAATCTACTTAAATACATCATCAATAAATATAACATATAATATGAAGAAAAAAAAATAGATATGAAACGAACCTGGTTCAAGGACAACCGGTGTAATAAGTTCAAAACCAGCAGTCACATTGTCTCCGGGCATAACCATCTTTATGTTTTCAGGCAAGTCGACTGTCCCAGTGACATCAGCGGTCCTCAAATAAAATTGAGGCTTGTAATTTGAGAAAAAGGCAGTATGCCGTCCACCTTCATCCTTTGTAAGAACGTATATTTCAGCCTCGAACTTCGTGTATGTTTTTACACTTCCAGGCTTTGCAATCACCTGAACAAGATTGTTATAAAACACAAAAAACAGTTGCCAGATAAAATTTAAACAAGTAGGTTGAACTTTAAGACCTCTAGTAATAATAAAAATTAAGGGAACATAAATATATTAAAATTATACCTGTCCTCGCTGGATATCAGTTCGGCTTATACCACGCAAAAGTAGACCCACATTGTCACCAGCCTAACAAAATAAAAGAAACATAAATTATTTATTTTAATTTTTAAATTGAAGTTATTAAGATAATAATGCGAATGAATAATCACTTACTTCACCATGATCTAAACTCTTCTTGAACATCTCAACACCAGTAACTGTAGTTTTTTTCGAGCCCTAAAAGTATAAAATTTAATATTAAGCAACCATTAAAAGAGTAACAAGAAATAATCATTCAAACAATCAGAATTAATTACAAAAAAAAAAACAAAAAAATTTACATTACCTGCATTAATCCCATAATCTCAACTTCCTCTCCAACTTTAATCATCCCTTGTTCAACACGGCCAGTGGCAACAGTACCACGTCCCTATATGTAGACAATTATTCAAAAACTATATTATTAACTAATGTCATAATATAAAAAATTATTCATCTACCCTATACATATACAATTTACTGAAATAAAAAAAAGGATGATTTGTAAACAATGTAATTATTACCGCAATTGAAAAAACATCTTCTATTGGCATCAAGAAAGCCTTCTCCTTTTCGCGTTTAGGGGTAGGAATGTAATTATCTACAGCTTCCATCAATTTAAGAATTGCATTCTTTCCAATTTCATCATTGTTTCCTTGTAAAGCTGATAATGCAGAACCTCGTACGATAGGGATTTCATCCCCTGGAAACTTATAGAAGCTAAGAAGTTCTGCAACACACACAAACTTATTTAAAATAAATAAAATAAAAAATAAAAACTTCTATTAAACTTCTATTATGAATGAACAAGAACACAAAAAAAAAGTCAGATTTTACCTCGAAGCTCAAGCTCAACTAGTTCAAGCAACTCAGGATCATCAACTGCATCAACTTTATTCAAGAAGCACACAAGCGATGGCACACCAACCTGCACAGTTGCAGACAGTTTCAACTTTGATTTTATAAAATCATGTAAAGCTCCATTTTTTTGTTATTTTTTGTTGGATAAAGTAAATATGCATATGAATTGTACTAAAGAAACAAACCTGTCGTGCAAGAAGAATATGTTCCTTTGTTTGTGGCATGGGTCCATCAGGTGCAGATACAACAAGAATTCCTCCATCCATTTGAGCAGCTCCAGTGATCATGTTCTACAAATAAACAATTCATAAAGTAAAACAATGATTATTACAATAAAAAAAAAAAAAATTAACCCTTGTATTTTATGTATCTCTGATAACAGATTTTACACAACAACAACAAAAAACAGAGCAAAAAAAAGTTTCTAGTATCTGTAACATGCAAATGACACAACTCACATAATAGTTAAAAAGGTGAGGTTATTAATGTTTGTTGATTTTATTTTAAACAAGTAAAAACAATAAGCATCATCTATTATTGTAATGATACGTGTTATAAAAAGGTAAAAAGGTAAAAGGTAGAAGGTTTTTCCCTGTTCGGGCTACCCGGGAGGGCGAGTAATCCGACCCCATACTCTGATGTACGCAGCCCAGCAGGAATACTCCCTGGCTGTTTCCAACCCTTCCCTGGCCACCACTAAATATTCGTCCCATACGGGATTCGAACCTGAGACCTCTTGTAATGATACGTGTTATGTAGGTGAGAATACAGTGATCAAAATGATGTATGTAACACACAGCCAAATATCTTGTAAGACCAATATAATCTAATAACTATAATAATGGCTTGAGAGGCGTTGACTAAATGACATCAGACATGACAGGAACCGTATACAAAAACATAATATCTATGAAAATTTAAACCACAAAACAAAATCCTCTTACTTTAACATAATCAGCGTGTCCTGGACAATCTACATGAGCATAATGCCTTTTAGCAGTTTCATATTCCACGTGGGCCTGCATAACCAAACCAGAAATAAAATATGTAGATATTCTTTTGTTTGAAATAGGATTGGGCCGGGTATAATCCCGTTGTACAGAAAGAATTAGTTGAATTATGAAGAAAAGTAAAGCAATATGAAACCGTTGCAATTGTGATTCCTCTCTTTTTCTCTTCAGGAGCCTTATCTATTTCATCAAAAGCAACAGCCTTGGCCTTCCCTTCATCGGCCAGCACCTAAAGAGAGCACATAAACTAGACAGTTAGCTAAGTACTATAAACTTTTTGAATAAAATAAAACTTGAGGGTCATAATAAACATAATCAAATAGAGCAGGGACACCAAAATGAAAAAAAAAAAATCCAACCTTTGTGATTGCAGCAGTCAGTGTAGTCTTTCCATGATCAACGTGTCCAATCGTTCCAACATTAACATGAGGTTTCCTGAAAGATAAAGATCAAGATCACACCATAAAACATATGCAATAAAAATTCATAACATTTTCCACAGAGTAACACGTACCAAAAAGAGTAAATACAAACGTAATTTTCGACCACATTTACATATATATTCACCATGTATACTAAAATACCATAACTTCAGGTTGATACAAACACACAATCATATTAAATCAGAAATAAAATGGTGAAGTAACACAAAAACAGATCATTTCATATTCAAAATCAATAGTCATGTTACCTAAACATAGCTAATACGAAGATCAAATCGTTCAAAAGACTAATAATAATTACATTCCAAAACCTAATAAATCAAATAAAACGAAAATACAATAATAATTACAGTATCTAAAAAACTAAATCGAACACGCAATTCAAAGCAACGTACAATGCATATACATCTAATACACCATAAAAACTTACGTTCGAGTGAACGTAGCCATGGATCTCCACCACGGATTAAAAGAAACGGCGTTATCATTTCCAGAAATCGAATCGATAACCGGTAAACCGGAAGCTGAAATTACAGATCCTCGACAACTAGAACGTAATTGAGAAGATAGATTGAATAAACGTCTAGAATTAGGGTTTCTGAATGCAACAGCCGCCATTGATTTGCGTGAATTAAGAAATGAGAGGGGTAGTGATTTTGGGGGTTTTGGTGGGTTTTAGGGATGTGATTTTGATTACATGGAAAAAGTATCAAGGGTTTTGCTCTGCCGTCTGTATTGTGATGATAATGGGCCGGATTTTGCATTGGGCTTAATTATAGGCCCAAGTGTTTTCGAGAAGATTTTGGTTTAAACTAGTTATCGAACCCTCGCTTCGCGCCGGGGTTCGGTTTTCAATGTATTTTATTGCGTTTAGTAAAATTATTTTGCGGCTAACGATGATGTCGTTGAAGCGCAACTCGAGTCGAACTAAAAGGTATAACCCGTGAGAGATTTAAATGTTATTTTAAATTAACAATATATACGCATCTCCGCGTTTCGCTATGGAATTGTCGACTTTTAAAAATTTAACGCAAAATCAAAGTGTATGAAAAGTACCCAAATATTTGGCGTTTTTTAAAAAGCGTCCGTTTTGCGTATAGCTAGTGACATTGTGTTCCTAAAATTATTTCGAGTTTAACGATGGTGTCAGAAAAATTTAACTCGTTGCGAGCGAGAAGATATGATCCGTTGAATATTTGGGTGTAGTTTATTTAAGATTTTTTATGAAAATGGTTAATTGACACTTTACCCCCTGTTTGGGGGGGTCGATGTGAATTTTTCAAAAAAGTGTGGGGGCGTCGTTGGTAAAATAAAATTTAGTTAATTTTTTTTTTAAAAGGTGAAAAGTCGAAAATGCCCCTGCTCACTATTCATAATTTTTGTCTATTAGTTAATATGTAAATGTTGAAAATTATTATTATCATCTGATTATATAAACCTAGTATAGTTTGGTTCAAACATGTCATTTCATATCTATAGTTTCTATTAAAATTCTATAATGATAATGTCATTATTAGGCTAATTCCTTTTTTTTAAAAAAATTAAAAAACAAAAGAAAAAAAATCTAAGCATGACGGGTGATTTCATTAATCTAAATAAATTTGAATTAAAATTGAATCTTATTAATTAATTATTACAATTACTAATTATTTTAATTATTAAAATTAAATAATTTTGAATTATTTTAATTAATTATTTTGAATTGAGTACGATAAGATATAAAAGCTAAGCTGAAGGAAAATAATTCTAAATTTATATCTTAATTTACATTTTTAAAATAAAATAATAACCAATATTATCTCTTATGATTGGATGTAGATTGTTTAATATGCATTTTAGGTGTTTGATGAAATGTTCAATTGACGAGTTTTTTAGTCGGACTCTGTGGGTTCACGGGTCATTAAACTAAATGACTTTAACATTTATGTTCACTTAATTCCTAAAACATATAATTAAACTGTTTCGTTTAAACAAACCCGTGATTTCACGAGTCATTTTACTAGTTTTTAAATTTTTTTTATTCTACTAACCAATCATATTCATATAATCTATATAGTCATATAAAGTTCTAAAATGATAATGTCATCATTAAGCTAATTAGCCTTTAATTTTTATAATGATGATGTCATAATTATATATTAATTTAATTAAGAAAATTATACGAAATCTTTTATAAAAGAAAATATTAATCTCTCCCAAATTGTAAAATCTTCTACGGAACACCCAAATTTTAAAGCATATTGTACAACTTTTATTTAATAATTGTATTTTAATTTTTTAAAAAAATATAAAAAACATTTATTATTACTAATAATTATTATTATTATTAAAAATATAAATAATCAACTTTGAGCGAACTTTATTATTATTATTATTTACTTTTAATATAATAATTATAACTATAATTATTAAATTATTAATATTCAAATATGAATTCTTTTTACGAAATTAATTACGTTACATATTTTTGCGAAAATACACGTCCCTATATATTTTTAAAAATAACGACAAGTTTCTTAGTCAAACGGGTCATTAAAATAGATGACTTTAGCATTTACATTCACTTAGTACCTAAAATATGTCATTAAATTATTTTATTTAAACAAACCCGTAATTTCACGGGTCATTTCACTAGTATCTCTTAAATTACAAAATACCCTTGCATCTAAATCCATTTCCCACGTTTACACGTGAACACTTTATGTGTTTTTATTTAATTTTTTTCTATCTAAAGATTTGTCTTATATTATTTTAAGTTTTTTTTTTCCTATTATTTTAAGTCTCTGTAGTTTCACTTCGGGTAGAGAAAAGACTTGTCTTTATTCTAAGTTAAGGGAATGATTGTCTACATGTCACCTACCCAATACCTCGTATATGTGAGATTGAGTTTTGTTGTTGTTGTTGTTGTTGTGTTGTTTAAGTCTTTGTGGTTTAAGTACTGATTCTCTACTAAGACTATTCCTAACCATGACTGTGATGTCAGAGTCGGATTATGCACTTTTTGGAGAAAAAGTGGGTTTTTTACTGTGACTGTATTTGACCTCCGTTAACCCAAAATGTCAAGTTTTTGTGTCAAATATTTGAAGGGTGATGTGGTAAAATCTGATTGAGAATTGGGGTGAAAAAAATAAATTAATTACAAAAATATATTAATATTAAAATCATAAAATCCATTCATTGGCTGCTTCAACTTTTAACCCTTTGATGTTATGCGAGGTGTATATAAAATAGCTTAAATTTTAGCAGGAAATACTATTAAATACGATATAATTTTACACAAGATATTTATTTATTTATAGAATGGATATACTTAAACCTTGCTACAACACTTATAGGCAGTGTACCTAATCGTACAATAGTGTAGTTTTTAGTAAGTCCGGTTCGTTCCACAGGGAAAATCTTTTAATCAAAGCTTAACGCTATATTAGTTTAATTTATAAAAATACGAATATATATATAAGTAATATTATTATTTTAAAGGGGGTTTTTACCGTTTAATGACCGGTTTGTCGATTTTAAAACTTTAGTCGCAGTTAAAACAAAATGTAAAATATTAAATAAATAAAAGACTTAATTTAAAGCGTAAAGTAAATAACGATAATGAAATTGCGATAAATAAAAGTGCGATAATTAGAAGTGCAATTAAATATAAAATAAAGGAAATTAAATATGAAATAAAAGAATTATGCTTATTTAAACTTTCCGTAATCATGATGTTTGACGTGTTGATTTTAGTTTTATGCCCATGGGTTAATTGTCCTTTGTCCTGGATTATTTAATATGTCCGTCTGGTTTTTGTCCATAACAGTCCATCAGTCATAAATA
Source organism: Rutidosis leptorrhynchoides (assembly GCF_046630445.1). Classification (NCBI taxonomy): domain Eukaryota; kingdom Viridiplantae; phylum Streptophyta; class Magnoliopsida; order Asterales; family Asteraceae; genus Rutidosis; species Rutidosis leptorrhynchoides. The sequence goes on along the minus strand of NC_092343.1, from coordinate 73,707,887 downwards.
TAAAGTGCGAGTGTCCTCATCAAATTATCCTTATACCCGAAGTTTAAATATTCCAACTAATTGGGGACTTAAACTGTAACAAGATTTTAATACTTTGTTTAATAATTACACCAGGATGTCGACTGAGTGTAACCCAAGGTTTTAATACTTTGTTATCAATTATGCCAAGTGTCCTTGTACATAATTTCACCCCTGTTTTAATAATTCTAGTGGCTATTAGTCCATTTCCGTGTCCGGTTAAATGAACGATTATTCGTACATATAAATACCCCGCCCATCGTGTCCGATCGAGTGTATATGGTTATTTATAGGGACGTCCAATTGTAAATCTTTATATTAACATTAACAAACTATCATTTAGTTAAACAAATATAAAGCCCATTAATAGCCCATAGTCTAATTTTCACAAGTGTCGTTCTTTTGTCCAAACCCCAATTATGGTACAAAGCCCACTTACCCAATTTTAATATTTTTAGCCCAACATCATGATTACTTCGGATTAAATAAGCATAATAATAACTTAGCTACGAGACATTAAATTAAAAAGGTTGAACATAACTTACAATGATTAAAAATAGCGTAGCGTTATACGGACAGAATTTCGACTTACACCCTTACAACATTCGCTAACATACCCTTATTATTAGAATTAAAATTAAAATTAAAATTAAAATATAAATATAAATATATACTACGTATATAGATAGAGAGATTGATATTATGGATGGAAAAAATGGTGCACCAAAGCTCGATTTTTATAGGCCTGTGATCTGGAAAAGGGGCTCATGCGATCGCATGGATTTATGCCTTCCAGGCCATGCGATCACATGGCCAGCTGGAGAGAGCCACTTTTGGTTGTTTTCTTCTGCCGACGTTTATTTAAATATAATATAATATATATATTAATTTTAAGAATTAATTATATATTATATTATATTCATATGCATAGTTGACTTGTAATTTTTAGTCCGTTTCGTCGAGCGTTGAGAGTTGACTCTGGTCCCGGTTCCGGATTTTCGAACGTCCTTGTGTACAATTTAAAATCTTGTACTTTTCATTTTGAATCTTGTACTCTTGTAATTTTGAGACGTTTCTTATCAATAATTGGAACCTCATTGATTGTATTTTGTACTTTTGAGCTTTTTGGTCGTTTGCGTCTTCAATTCGTCGAATCTGTCTTTTGTCTTCACCTTTTATTATTTAAACGAATATCACTTGTAAATAGGACAATTGCAACTAAAAGCTTGTCTTTCTTGAGGAATAATGCTATGAAATATATGTTCGTTTTTAGCATTATCAAATATTCCCACACTTGAGCGTTGCTTGTCCTCAAGCAATATAGTCTTGAAATACTAGAATCACTTCTTTATTCTTCACACTTTGTACATCAGTGATTTCTTTACGGCGGTATAAACAATGGTAGTAACGATGTGGTTTACAGTCCCACATGACTATAAAATTTAGATCCATTAAGGAAATTGAATCTTTATGAAAGCATTTGATCTTTTGAAAATTAAATCTAGTTTTTACCCTAGATAAGTTTTCCGGAATAACCCTTCACCGGTGTTTGCTAACCTTGTATTAGGAAAGCAACACATCCAGTATACTTGCTCCGTATATTACCTTTCGGTAAACTACCGTCCGGTTATAAAGGAAAGCGTTGAACAAGCAACTGTTAAGGCAATGTCCCCTGACATGCTTTTAATTATGGTCTATAACGTGTCGGACGCAATTACTATCCTTTATAGGAGCAATAGTAAAGCTCACCCTTATGATTTTTCGGTCTGGCACAAGGTCCTGTCTTCGACCATGCTATGCAACCACCGTTCTTACGGTTGACACCCGATTTGGTTCAGATGACCTAATGAATTCCAGGTGAATTCCTAGGATTTTACGTTCAATGTTAATGAACGCATTAAAAATGGGTTTTCAGAAAACAAATCGGTTTATAATTTGATCAAAATATTTTCTTGTTCAAGCTCGAGTTTAGATATCATTGAATTCCATGAGTTTGAATTCTCAATCTTTAAGGTCAATCTCTAGGATTGAGTAATATCAGGCTTAAAAGCTGACTTTTGATCTTTTAAGGAGATTATCCTTTATGGGGATCTGATTTATTAGTCTTATCAAGCTAATTTGCACGGTGCCCCTCATTGTATGAGATAAATCCTTCTCATGGTTAGGATAAATCTGACCACTTGGCGACCCTGTTTTATGCTGAGGTCCGTTGATTTCCTGCTGATTTTAGAGATGACTTTTCTAGATTTTTCATCAACCTACAGCTGGTCTGGACGACAACTTCATGACCTAAATCAAGAAGCGCGTGTCTTTTTCGAAAGACTTTACTTCCTTTTAACGATGGAATTGATTCATCGTGTAGTTCCATCTCTTCTTTTCTTTCATCGGGTAAAACAGTTAATTATCGTCCAAAACAAAAGTATTTTCAATTATTTGTACAAAAATATGTGATATGTATTTTGAATAACTCGGTGAAAATTTCCCACACTTGGCTTTTATTTTCCTTTTTATTGTCCTCTATTCCATTTTAAATGAATTTTAACATTTTGGTTTGTTTCTCAATTTATGTCCTTTCCGAGGTAACAATAATTTCGGTGTTAACACCTAGTTTTATCGTTCATAAATATGTATAAACATGATTTTGAGTTCATTTAATTGAAAATTTTGAAAAATTTTACTAGAATTGGGTAGTCAGTATATAAGCCTAGGGCTGTTCTTTATTATCAGAGAGCACTAGATTCTAATACAACTACTACTTTACTAGTATTTCTAATGGTAACCAAGTGTTTAAAGTAAAAAAATTTAAAAAATCCGAAAGAATTTAACCCCTTCCCACACTTAAGATTTTGCAATGCCCTCATTTGCAAGAAATCAGTAACAATTTAAATTATTGAGGGTGATTAGCGTAGAAATGATTAAATTTTACTAAAGTTTCCAAACATATTGGCGTTTGTTTGCTGAATGATAAATGGTACATATCATTTGTCCATTCCGTCTATTGTTACATCACATTTATCTTGTCGTCAAAATTAGTAGCTTTTGCTGAACTTAATGCCAGTCTTTGAAAATGCGCTGTTTTACCATGTTTTGTACAATTTACCATATACATACATACAAATATAAACATGCATGGCAATTTGAAATGGGACTTAATATCCCACTTTCAAATACTAAATGTGAAATATTAGTAAACAATAATAATAAAAATGATAAAGATTACATAAGTATATTCAATGACATAAGTTTAAACATGAATAAGTAAAAAGATAAAAACATAAAAATCATATAAATAACCAAATGGAAGTAAATCAGTCTGGATATGGGTTCCAGTTCATCTCGTCAGGTGGGTTCCATTGTTGGTTATAGGTTTTCTGATAGGCTTGATTATAGTCATACCGGTTAAAGGGTGGTCGGATATCGGGGCTGTGTGGCGGAAAATGAGCAGGTCGAGTAGGTACGTAATTATTTGGTACCTGATATGATAGCTGGCTCATGATTTGGTGCTGATGAACTAACCAGCTATCGTGTTGGCGTCGCCTATAATCCTCGTATACTCGCTCGGAGTTCCACTGCTCATACATACTATGTCTTGCCGCGTTCGTCATTGCTTCCTCATCTATACGAACGTGGACGTCAAGAATAGCATCTCGAAAGACATCCCTAATGTCTTTCGTCTCCTCCATTTTCTCGTCTGAGCCTCTCTCTACCTGAGGATGAGATCCCTCATAGGGTACTGCCTGGTTACGTCTACTTTTCAATACCTTAGCACCCACATAAACTTTCAATCCTAAGGGCTCAACCTGTTCTCTACAAAGCTGTAATGGACCCCCTTGGTTCCTATCAACACCTAAATACTCTCCAATGAGAGTAACAAAAATACCTCCTCCTATTATACTCCCGTCCTGCATTCCCTCTACCATTTTAGATAAATAAAAAGCAACACAGTAAGGGATATTGATAAAGCTTCTAGGATCCCGAATACACTTTAGGTAGAATAAATCATGTAAGGTAATTTTTTCTTTATTATGACCTCTCTGTGTAATCGAGTTAGCAAAAAATCTATGAATAATACGAAGCTCGGCTCTGTCAATATGTGTATAGGAGTGTCCTCCTGCTCGTGTAAAAACATCAAAATGTGACATACGCCTCCAAATGGCGTCAGCGTCAAAGTTGCTATCTACCCTTTCACCATAATGAATCAAATTTGTACAATCGGGTAATAGCAACTCACCAGGAGTATATATCTGTAAGGCCCTGGCCATGTCCAGCATGGACATTCTGTACATCCTACCGCCAAGGATAAACCTAAGAAATCTTATATCATCTATTCTAACTATATTTGTATCAAGTGATACAGTACTCATCAACTCAACACACCATTCCTTATATACAGGTCTACGAATGGTGAAAAGACGTTCCCAATCTGTAAAAGAAGAACTGACATACCTTTGAACTAAAAGCTGTCTAACACGGTCAGCTAGATGGACCGTTTCCAAAGGGGCCCAATCGATTACCCTTGGCACCTCTACATTTTTTATTACCAATTTGAATTTGTTCCTTTGATATGTCTCGTAATCTCTCCATCTCCTATCAAATCTCAGATTAGGATGCAGAGTGTGCTCAGGAATCGTTGGGAATTCTACTGGCGACCTCATTGGAAATACTATGAATTCATCAACAAACTGTACCGGATCATAATAAGGTACGTGCTGATCAGGCTGTTGTTGTTGTTGTTCCTGTTGTGGTTCTTGTTCATGTTGCATTTCTGGTTCTGATTCTGGTGCTGGTCGTCTAGATGATGATGCTCCTGAACCTCCAGTATCGGCTTTCTGCAAAACACATTAAACACAAAATTTGTGCATCCAAATATGCATTAGTGTTAGCAAAATAACAACTTAAAACAATCACTATAACATGTTAAATCAAAATTAAACTTATACACATTTTCACAATTTTTCACAATTCTACACTTTTCAAATAAGCAAATATGAGAATGTATACAACGTTCATAAGCTTTTAACTCAAATAACATGTCAAAATATTCATTACTAATAATTAAACAAGTCTCAAATGGCAAATATATCAAATTAAT